>NC_133527.1:128510136-129135136 GCF_048544455.1 Silene latifolia
GGTAAGATTCAGTCTTTAACGGTACCTGAGTGGAAGTGGGAATCCATTTCCATGGATTTTATCGTGGGTTTGCCAAAGAGTCAACAAGGTAACAACATGATTTGGGTAATAGTGGATCGACTGACCAAGTCAGCTCACTTTGTTCCAATGAAAGATACATGGACTAAAGCACAATTGGCTATGGCCTATCGAAAGAACGTGCTTAAGTTACATGGAGTCCCTAAGGACATAGTGTCTGACAGAGATGCGAGATTTATATCAAGGTTTTGGAAAGAGTTGCAGGAATCGTTGGGAACAACCTTGAAGATTTGTACAGCATTTCATCCTGCGATAGAAGGACAGACTGAGAGTACAATCAAGACTCTTGAGGATATGTTGCGAGCTTGTGTGATGGATTTTGGTGGTAGCTGGGAACAGAGGTTGGACTTGATAGAATTTTCTTACAATAACAGCTATCACACTAGTATTGGTATGGCACCGTTTGAGGCTTTATATGGGAGGAGATGTAGGAGTCCGATTTGTTGGGACGATAGTGCTGAGGCAGGGGTTTTAGGACCAGAGATGGTGCATGAGATGGTGGAACAGATTAAGATGATCAGGGAACGGATGAGAGCAGCTCAGGATAGGCAAAAGAATTATGCAGATCTACATCGCAGGGACATAGAGTTTCAAGTGGGGGACAAGGTTTTTTTGAAAGTGTCTCCTATGCGTGGGGTTATGAGATTTGGGAAGAAAGGCAAGTTAAGTCAGAAGTTTATCGGGCCTTATGAGATCTTAGAGCGAGTTGGGGAAGTTGCATATCGTCTGGCTTTACCAGCTGCGCTAGATAGAGTACATAATGTGTTTCATGATCGCAGCTGCGGAAGTATGTGAGTGACCCGTCACATGTGTTAGAGGCAGAGAGCTTAGAGCTAGATGAGTCCTTATCATATCTTGAGGTGCCTAAGCAGATTATTGACCGAAAGGTTAGGAAGACTAGGAGTGGTGAGACAGTTTTGCTTAAGATCCTTTGGTCTAACCACGAGACTGAGGAAGCTACATGGGAGTCAGAGGAAGCTATGAAAGAGCGTTACCCTTTTCTTTTTGATCAGGTATGTATGGTTACGGGGACGTAACCTTGTTTATTTTAGGGGGGCAGGAGATGATCGCGAAGAGTTTTAAGAGTTTTATACCTTTTTCGTATGTTGTGTCGGTATGTTTGTCGGGATGAGTTGGGTTAGTAACATGTTTTATGTTGAGTTTTGTTTTGGATGTTGAGTCGGAAGTGTTGAGGGGGTACCTTTGTTTAGTAGTGGTTTGAACATCGGGGACGAAGTTCTTTTTAAGGAGGGAAGACTGTAATACTCCGTATTTATGAGTCTTTAGGTACTCTATCGAGTAGGCCTTACTCTGTCGAGTAAAGGGTGAGTTGCGTCTTAAAATAGTTTCTGACCTGTTGGGTACTCGATCGAGTAACTAGGATACTCGATCGAGTAAGGGGGTACTCGATCGAGTACCTTGGGTACTCGATCGAGTAGCCGATATACGGGGAGTTTTTCTCGGGTTTTGTTAATTATGCGATTAAGATATATAACCTTTTTCGTCATTATGCTAATCACTTTTGCAAAACCTAATTTACTGTCAAAGAGAGAAAGCAAGTACATTCATCATCTTAATCGCATTGTTAGCAAATCCCGGAGTTTGGAAGGTCGGTTTTCATCGTTTGTTATACCGTTGAGATCCTTGCGTCAAGGGTAAGATCTATGTACCCTTTTTGTTGTCTTTCCTTTAAGTTGGTTAAACCTTAATCTAGGGATTTGGGGGTTTTTGAGTAGTTTGTGATTTGGTAGCATTTGTATGTTGTATGATAAGAGGAGGTTTCGTAGAAGAAGCTTTTTGATACAGCTGTAGAGACCGTCTGATAGTGTGCTTTCCAGGTAGGATTTCCTACTCAGTAATAGTCCCATAATGGGATGATTGTTGATTTGTTGTGGTTGATTGAATAATATAGTAATTGTATTGTGACGGTTTGTTGATTGTGATTGTTTGTCTTTGGTTCTCGAGGCGTGTCCTCGGCTGAGTGGGGTCACTTGCGGGGGTGGCTTCATGCCCTAGTTTCGCCCTTCGTGGAACCCGCCACAGAAGGGGATGTGCACATTAATGGACAGGGTTATCACTCATTATGAGGAGCGGGGATTTGGTGGGTACGGCCATGGTCCCCCATCGGCGGGTGGTCCAAAGGGACGATCGATGATTGAGATTGTTGGAATTGGTGTGGTTGTGTGTGTGACGGTTAAGCTGTCTGTTTATCTTATTGTTTATATATATTGAGTTGTGTGATTAGTATTGACCCCGGTTGTTGTTTTGTAAACCTGCGGTGATCCATTCGGGGATGGTGAGCAGTAATTGAGCAGGTTTGAGTTGAGTACTGGGATAGTGATGTGACCATAATTGGCGCATATTTAGCCCCCGAATTACCATTGTTTCCATGCTTTTTAGTGCCTATTTGGGTCATTTCTTATCTTTAGTTCTTTGTTTTGCATATTCTTTGAGATTTTGATCCCTTGGTAGGAAAGGAGTAAGAATCTTGCATTTTCATGGCAAAACGAGGCTAAATTGATCGTATTCAATGACCAAGCATCAAGGAGAGACAAGACTAGAAGGCCTTTGTACATAGCATAGTAGAAGAGCATTGTTGAGAAAGGATCCTTGAGTCCCCAAGGAAATCCCCAAGGAATTCATGAAGAAAAGAAGAAGAAAAGCTACTGCCAGACAATCCGAACGGATTGTACACAATCCGTCCGTCCGCCATCGCCAAATCCGAGCGTCCCTCAAAGGAATCCGCTCGGATTCCCCCTCGCCAATCCGAGTGTCTTGCCCAAGAATCCGCTCGGATTCTCCAGCCCAGATCCGGCCGTCCCGACTCCCATCCGCACGGATTTCATGACAAAGACGTTTTCATTCTTCAAGCCACGATAAGAGAAGCCCTTCTCTCGGAGAATACCGGAGTCTCCTTGCTCAACTTAAAAAGTGTAATTACTAGTTTAGCCCTTAGTTAACCCTAATGCATCCTCCCTAATTTTCACTATAAATACCCCATTAGTCTAATTAGAGGAGCATGTTCTTCTTATCAATATTTAGAGTAGTTAATATCAATCAAATCTCTCTTCAATATTGTAATCAAGTATTAATCAAGTTTTAATCCAAGTTCTAGTTCTTTAATCTCTCTCTTGTTCTTCATTTATTTTGGGTAATTAGAAGATTATTGGGTTTATTGGGAGATTGACAACCTTCCATCAATCATCAAGTTCTTCTATTATTCCTTGCATCTTTATTATTGGAATCATTAGTAGGTATAATCTCTTAATCCCTTTTTAATTATTGCTAATTACTTTCATTTATTCATCATGTTTCATTATGTTAGTATGATTGACAACCTTTCTAGCATGATCAATATGATAATGAGTGAGTAGTCTCTTAGCTAGGGTTTAATGGGTGATTAGGGGAAACCAACATGGGGAATGATTCATGCTTAA
Organism: Silene latifolia; assembly: GCF_048544455.1. NCBI lineage: Eukaryota > Viridiplantae > Streptophyta > Magnoliopsida > Caryophyllales > Caryophyllaceae > Silene > Silene latifolia. The sequence goes on from NC_133527.1 coordinate 128,513,652, forward strand.
ATTAATATGCTTTCATATCTTATTTGCTTGCTTGTTTTGATCTTAATACATGCACATGTTATATTTGATGAAATGCTAAGCCTATGAATCCTTGCATTTACTATCATCTTCTATCCTTTCAACTTGACTTGTAAGACATAACCCAACTCGAGTCTTGTTAGACCATGCATGTGTTGAGTAGGAAAGATTAAGTCGACTTGTAGGTGTTGTACAATCTAATCGATTCGGCTCCGGGACCCAAACTTTCCTAGGATTGTAAGATATAACCCAACTCAATCCATCACAACAATAATTCCTTGCTTATAATTTGAGAACATGTTTGTATGATCATATCCCATGAATCCCCTATGAACCCATGACACCCTAGTGCCTTTAATCAATTGTTTACACCCCTTATTTTATTCATCTTGCTAGTTTATTTCCATTGTTATTTTAGTTTAGTAACCTTCTACATCAACCCAATTTGTGACACCCCCTAGACACCACTAGTTACAATAGAATTCTCATTTCAATACCCGTCCCTTGGGATCCGACCTTTACTTGCCTCTTTACTAATTGTAGAGTTGTTTGTGAAGTATAAATTGTGTTTTGTATCGACCATTGACCAACAACCACATATGTTTAATTGTGAACACCAAATGGCTTCGATCAGATAGCTGGGAGGTGCCACCGTCTGACGATAGAATTCTTCCACTGTAGTCTTTTAGTTTTATGACATTTCAGTATTTCAGTAGACAGTTGGTTTTAAGAACTTGTACCCGTATTTTGGGATTTGGTTTCAGTTGTACTTTTCACTAAAGTTATGTTATTTAAGTTGTTTCGTTATTGTCTTATGAATATCATGCCTCGGGTAACCGAGATGGTAGCATCCTTATACCTGAGTGGTCCTGGTAAGGCACTTGGAGTATGGGGGTGTTACATTATATACCTTAATCGCATAATTAACAAAATTCGAGAAATAACTCCCCGTAAATCGGCTACTCGATCGAGTAGCTAAGGTACTCGATCGAGTGCCCCCTTACTCGATCGAGTATCATAGTTACTCGATCGAGTACCCAACAGGTCAGAAACTATTTTAAAACGCAACTCACCCTTACTCGACAGAGTAAGGCTTACTCGATAGAGTACGCCGAGACTCATAAATACGGAGTATTACAGTTAGACTAAAGGTCGAAGTAGAATTTAGGATTGATTTGCATTTGAATGATCTACTAATGTAAAGTGTTAGAAAAGGTAGAGAGATAAAATCCTCCCCCTTCTCTCTACCTTTCCCAATTTCATAAAAAATAAATAAATAAATAAAACAATTCACCGCTTCACCGCTTCACAACCTCTCAGAGTCTCAGTCTTGTTTGTTCGCTCCACCTGCGCTCCGCCTGAGAGGTGATGATCGTCTAGAGGCTGATCCCCGGTTAGTTTTCCCATCCTTTTATATCACAGGTTTTTCTGGTTTTTTTCCTTATTTGTTCTTCGTTTAATCAACTGATACTGTCCTCTTCTGTTTCCTCTTTGGTTGTGCGTCTTAATCGGGCTTCTCCTGGGCGATTTTTGCTGGTTTTTTACCTAGGCTTTATTTGTTGCTTTCCGAGATGGAATATCAATTTCTTCTGTTTAATCTCTGTGATTTGTTTGTTGTCAACGATAATGGTGTCGATGATGATGACCTTGCAAAGTTGGTTATGGAATTGGGGGTACCTTCCATCTCCAATATCCATTTGGTAAAAGACAGGGGGAATTCACTTTTCAGGGAAGGGAATTTCTTTTTAGCTGCTCGTCACTACTCTCAAGCTATTAAACTCGTATGTTTTCTAGGCCTTCCACCCGTGCATGACCAGCCCATAGCCACTTCCCTCTGCCTCTCCCTTGTCCTTAATTTAGCGGGTTGCGAGTTGAAGCTTTCCCAGTTTAATCGGGCTTGTTGTTTCTGCACTTTCGTCTTATCCTTTGATCCGAGTAATGTTAAGGCCCTTTATCGCAGAGGCCTGGCCTTTAAGCATCTGAATCTTCTTAACAAGGCTCTTGATGACTTTGAAAATGCTGTGATATTTGACCCGCATAACAAAGATTTAAATCGTGAACTCCATTCTGTGGCTGATCTTTTAATTTTAAATGTTAATGGGAAACGAGCCGCTTATCCTTTTAACCCTTTGGATTCAGATAAGAAAGGTAAGAAACCTTTTATCACTAATGATGGGTTTGATAAGTCTGCAATCGGTGTTGATTTGAATGAAGCGTCTTGTGTTGGGCCCTAAAATATCCTGCCTGACCTGATATAGGCCAGGCAACAGCCAAGGACAACTTCCAGGCAAAAGACATCTGAAACCACGCATTGATTCAACACGGATAGGCACCAAGCAGGAGTTGATGAAAGACAGGCGAAAGATAACCTGCAGCCTAAAAAGGAGAAGCACTAGGCCACTGCAGGCGACAAATAGGCAGCTGATATATGTTCCCTACAAAAAAGGAAGACCAATTCCAAAAAGCTATGATATAGGAAGCAGTCAAAACAACTGCTAAGAAAGAAGCAACCACCTCCGGGTAAATAGGGCACATCCCCTATTTACCAGGAAACCCTAAACGGCATAAGAAGGAGGAAGAGATCAGCTATAAATAGAAAGGAAGAGAAGATGAGAAAGATCATGAGATATACCCTCACTTTTACTTATACTTTTTGTATTCTTAAGCTATATATTCTCCTGTCACGCCTGATATAACAATACTCTGTCAGGCTATCTAAAACCATAGTAACAATCACTCCTGGCTTGGTGCCCGTGGTTTTTTCCCTTATTCCCAGGGTTTTTCCACGTATAAAAATCTTTGTGTCATTGTTTATTAGTTCATTTTGCACTTAATTATACCAATCAGGCGAGTTGTTTGAGTTAGATCACCCTACATATAAATCCCTGGCAGGACGCTCTAGATCAGTAAAAAGCCTGCCAAATCAATTGGCGCCCACCGTGGGGCATCTAACTCAAAAATAATCAAAGCCCACCACCAAATACCACAATAAAACTAAGAAAAAATGGCAGGAGATAGCGTTGAGCAACAATTAGCTGCTGCCAAACAACAGTTGTTGGAGATGGAACAACTGAAACAAAAAAATGATCCAGGCTGAAGGAGAAGTGGCAAAATTGAAAGAATCAGAATCCAGCCTAAAAATACAGCTGGGAGAAAAAGCTTCAGGATCAAAGTTGAAAGTCCAGCCTGGCACACCATTCTCCTCAATCATAAGGAACATTGATTTCTCCAATATTGGTACTCCTACTCCATCAAAGTCCAAAGCAGGAGAAGGAACGGACTCAGGAGAACTCCAAAATGAAGAGACCTCATCAGATCAGACTAACACGGCCATTATGATGGCTATGCTCCAGGAAATCCAAAAACTTCACTAGAGATTTGAAAAGATTCCAGGAGTTCCTACCCCAATTGAAGAAGCAAATCAAGAGAGCTATGCTAATTCACCCTTTGTGGATGAAATAGCAAAAATAGACCTGCCAAAGAAATTTGTGATTCCCTCAATGAGAATCTATGATGGAACCACAGATCCACAAAACCATGTTGCCTATTACAAGCAAAGGATGCAGACAGCATCAATTCCCAGTGAACTACGTCAAGTCTGTATGTGTAAGGGATTTGGAACAACCCTGAACGGACCTGCCCTGCAATGGTACATAAACCTGCCAAATGGAAGCATCAAGTCCTTTGCTGACCTGGTCAACTCTTTCAATCATCAGTTTGCCAGTAGCAGGGAACTAGAAAAGAGATCCAGTGACCTGTACAGGGTTAAACAAAAGCCTGGAGAATCCATCAGATCTTACATGACAAGATTCAACAAATAAAAGGTTTCAATCCCCAGATGTGATGTTGGAACAGTACCGTGAAGCTTTCGAGCAAGGGCTACCCCGGACGATGACTTCTACGATGCAATGACCATGAAGCCCTGTCATACCTTTGAAGATGTCCAAGCATTAGCCATAGGCTATATCAGGCTGGAAGAAGACAAAGGCTGCAAAGCAGATAATGCTGACAATAACTCAGGATATGACAAAACAAACAGAAAAAGCTCTCACCACAGAGGAAGCAGTTCCAGGCCATCTCCCTACACGAGACCTGACAGATCAGAAGTCAACTATACACATGAACAACGAGGTAATTCCTATACTTATCCTTCTATTCAGGAATATAACTTCTCTGTTGACATTGCAGGACTGATCAAGAGACTTGACCACATGGGAGACATTGTCAAGTGGCCAAAGAAGTCAGACAACCCCAATTCAAGGAAGGACACCACAAGGTGGTGCGGATTTCACATGGACATAGGGCACACAACAGAAGAATGCCTGGGATTACGGAGACAAGTGGCTTACCTGCTAAAGAAAGGATACCTGAAAGACTTTATGCCAACAAAGAACAGGGAAGATGATGGAACAAGAAAAAACACAGAAAGGCAACAACGTGACTTACCCCCTGCACCACCCATTTATGAAGTCAAATTCATCAATGGAGAATCAAAAATTTGTGGCCTGACCAGCTCAGCTGCAAAGAAAATTGCCAGGGAGTCAAAAATGAAATCTCCTTTTAAACCTATTAATTTACCTCAAATTACTTTTGACGACACTGATATGCAAGGCATTCCAGACCTCCACCATGACAGCCTGGTGATCACCATGCAAATAGGGATTGCACGTGTCAGTAGAATCCTGGTAGATGGAGGCAGTTCAGTAAACCTGATCATGCTTGATGTCCTTAAAGCAATGAAGATTGATGAAAGCCAAATCATAAAGAAGTCTAATGTCCTTGTAGGATTCAGTGGAGAAACAAGAAACACACTGGGAGAAATACACCTGCCCACATACGTGGAAGGAGTATCTTCATATGAAAGATTCGGAGTCCTGGACTGCCTGTCATCCTACAATGCCATATTGGGAAGACCATGGATCCACAACGTAAGGGCCATACCCTCCACCTATCACCAATGCATCAAAATACCAACAGAATGGGGAGTAGCAACCATAAAAGGTGAACAAAAATCTGCCCAGGAATGTTATACTGAGTCATTGAAGCCTTCCAAGGCAGGTACGTCCCTCGCCTAGCAATTACAGTACCCTGTCAGGACAACTCATGTGGCAGAAACCAAAATGGAAACTGATCAAGTAATATTAGACCCTGAGTACCCTGACAGGCACTTACTGGTAGGATCTGATGTCCCTGATAATATTAGGCCAGAATTAGTAACTTTTCTTAAAAGTAAATCTTCATGTTTTGCCTGGTCACATTTTGATATGACTGGAATAGATGCCAATATTATTACACATAAACTAAATATTGATGAGTCTTATAAGCATGTCCAGCAGAAAAGAAGAAAGTTTGCTGCTGAAAGACATGCTATCATTAATGAAGAAGTAGACAAACTATTGGACATGAGGATGATAAGAGAAGTCATGTACCCTAGCTGGCTAGCCAACGTAGTGGTGGTACAAAAGAAGAATGGCAAGTGGAGAGTTTGTGTAGATTACACAGACCTCAATAAAGCCTGCCCAAAAGACCCATTTCCACTCACACACATAGACACAATGGTGGATGCTAAAGCAGGACATGAACTCCTGACATTCATGGATGCCTCAAGTGGATTCAATCAAATCAAGATGCACCCATCTGATCAGGAACATACTGCATTTATCACGGAAAGAGGCATATACTGCTACACAAAGAATGCCCTTTGGCCGAAAAATGCAGGGGCAACATACCAACGCCTGGTCAATACAATGTTTAAGGACCAAATAGGAGACACCATGGAAGTCTATATTGATGACATGGTAGTTAAATCAAAGAAAGCTGAAGATCATGTCAGGGACTTGGAAACAGCCTTTAAGATCCTGGAAGAATTCAATATGAAACTTAACCCATCCAAATGCCATTTTGGGGTATCTTCAGGAAAATTCCTGGGATACATGGTGACCAAAAGAGGAATAGAAGCCAGCCCAGAACAAATAAGAGCCATACTAGAACCGAATCCCCAAGTCACAAAGATATTCAAAAACGACAGACGAGTTGCAGCCCTGAATAGATTCATTTCCAGATCATCAGTAAGGTGCAAGGCATTCTATGACCTACTCAGGAAGAACAAAGCATTCAAATGGTTGCCTGAACACGAGTCAGCCTTCCAGGAGCTCAAAACATACCTGACTACACCTCCGCTACTTGCCAAACCAGACAAATGAGAACCCCTGACGGTCTACCTATCTGTCACAGAAACAGCAGTAAGTGGAGTCCTGACCAAAGAAATTGATGGCCAACAGCATCCAGTCTACTATGTAAGTAAAAGTCTCCTAGACGCAGAAACCAGGTATGACCTACTTGAAAAATATGTACTTGCTTTAGTAATGTCCTGCACTAAACTTCGACCTTATTTTGAAAGCCACCCAATCATTGTAAGAACCAACTTGCCTATCAAATCTGTCCGAGAAAGCCCGAGTTGTCGGGCGAGAATGGCAAAATGGTCGGACAAATCAAAGCACCTATGATATAACCTTTGAACCCAAGACGGCAATTAAATCTCAGGCACTAGCAGACTTCGTGGCTGAATTCAGTCCTACCCTAGAACCAGACCTCATAAAAGAGGTCAATCTTCTTGACACCCAAAAAACAGACCAGGAATGGACTCTCCATGTAGATGGGGCAACAAATATGAAAGGCACTGGCCTAGGACTAGTCCTAAAGTCACCACAGGGAGACCTGATTGCACAGGCTATTAATTGTGAATTCAAAGGCTGAATATGAAGCCCTGATTGCTGGATTAAAGGTATGTATAGAACTCGGTGTAGCAAATCTCAAGGTAAAAACTGACTCTCTCTTAATTTCCAATCAAATCAAAGGAGTATATCTTTGCAAAAGATTCAAAATGATACTCTATTTGGAATATGTCAAAAACCTTTGCAAAAAATTCAAAACCTTTGACATTGACCAAATACCAAGGGACTTAAATACCCAGGCGGATGCCCTAGCCAGCCTGGGATCAAACTTCAGCCATGCTGTGTTTGACAAAATACCCATCGTCCACCTGTTGGAACCAACCATAGAAAGGCCTGAACAAATTTGCCCTATCCAGGAAGATACAACCTCCTGGACTAAACCTTACTATGATTGGTTCCTACAGGGGATACTCCCTACAAATAAAAACGAAGCAAGGGCCCTGAAAATCAAAGCATCCACTTATACCATTATAAATAACACCTTGTTTAAAAAGTCTCAGGCTGGACCTTACTTACGTTGCACGGAACCAAATGAAGCCACCAGGTCATAGAAGACATACATGATGGATATCTGCGGAAATCATAAAGGTGGAAGGAGCACTGGCAAGCAAAATTCTCGGACAGGCTACTTGCCAACCCCGAGAGCTGATTGCATAGCATATAGCTCAAAATGTCAAGCTTTCAAATCCATTCCCCTTATATCCATCAACCATCAGAGCTACTACATTCCATCTCAGCCCCCTGGCCATTCATGAAATGGGGCATGGACATAGTAGGCAAGCTACCTCAGGTGCCTGGACAAAAAGTCTTCATGCTAGCAATGACTGACTACTTTTCTAAATGGATAGAGGCAGACTCTTACAGGCAAGTCAAAGAAAAAGATGTCATATCATTTATCAAAAGGAATATCATATGTAGATATGGAATACCTTCAGAAATAGTTTGTGACAATGGTACACAATTTGTGGGAAAAAGAACAAATAACTTCATGCACAATGGAATATCAATCTAGTCACATCTACACCAGGCTACCCTAAAGCCAACGGCCAAGCGAGAATCAAGTAACAAAGTAGTAATCGGTTGCAAGAAAAAGCTGAAAAGAAGAAAAGGAAGATGGGCGGAAGAGCTCCCCTAGTCCTATGGGCGACAGACCACACCAAAACACCACAAAGCCGGACACCATATTCCCTGGTCTATGGTCACAAGCAAAATACCAGACCATACAGCAAAATTCATGTGCCAACTACCGTAAAGCGGCTGAACACAATAGAAGAGAACAGGCCCCTATTACAGGATAACCTACTCTTAACGAAGAACTAAGGGATGCGGCCAAAGTCGGGATCGCCGCCTACCAACAAACGATCGCCGAAGTTACAACAAAAATGTCAATATCGTAGTATTCAAAGAAGGAGACCTGGTACTAAGGAAAGTTTTCCCCAACACCAGAGAAAAGAACGCAGGCAAACTAGCCCCTACATGGGAAGGCCCGTACTTAATTGATTCAATAGTGGGACAAGGAGCTTACAGGCTACAAACTTTGGAAGGAGAAATGATCCCCAGATCTTGGAACATTTCCCACTTAAAACTATTTCATATCTGAGAAGCAGGTAAAACTACCTATCCTATATACATGTCAATAGAACTTCCTGCTATGTGCTAAAGTTGCTTGCCTGTTATTCTTAGCTTCACCTAAAACTTTATTTTAAATCCTGAAAACTTGTTTTACGCCTTCTTTTCACTTATTATATGTTACACTTTAGGCTTAAACAAATGTTCAGGATTGAGGGCCACTCCACCCAACCTAAACAAAGATTTCTAAAAATGCTCTAATTTGGCACCGCCCCGACCCAAAAATTAAACTGAGCTCGGTACATAAAAAAGATAAGTACAAAGGTGGAATAGACCATAGTACTTGTCAAAGAAGCCCTCCGACAGTGAGGGCCATAAGCCCTCCCGACCAAGCAACCACCCTAATTCTCAAAAGCCCTCCTGACAAGCAGATAGAGCCACCATTCCCCATAAAACACAGGAATGAGGGCCATAAGCCCTCCTGACAGGCATTACTCTAACAAAAAAATCACATGAATGTACAGGTACAAATTCCAGTCAAACACAGCAAGAAAATCAAGAGAAGAAAGGATATATATATTAAAAGCCTACCTAGGAATATACCCTTCCCAGGCAACAAACCGTCTATCCAGGCAAAGCCAACAAAAACCAAAACAAATCCTAAATTATTTGTTCAGGGAACATCCCCCCCTGAATAGGCCAAAACAACACAAAATTCCACAAACAGAAAAAATCAAACTAGCCCGCCTTGGACACAGTAGCAGAGCCAATCCCCTCATCAGCAGCCTCCTCTTCTTCATCTCCCTCCTCTTCAGCATCACTATTTTTCCCTTTGGATAGAGGAGAGTCCACTTCCTCGTCAGCATGCAACTTACAAAGCTCAGGATAAGTGGTATTGAGATCAGCCAACTCCTGATCAGGATTCCAAAAAGGCCTGACTTCAGCAGGCTCTTTCATAGCATCCACACGGCCCTTGCCAAAGAAATACAGTGCAACATCTTTATACCTAGCCTGGACCTCATCCCTCTCCACAGCCAATTCTTCATTTACTTTTAGCTGCTCCTGCATAGCCTGCTTTTCAGCCTTCAACTCTTCCTGAGCAATATCAAACTTAGCCTGAAGAGCTTTCAGAGCATCCTGAGCAGATTTCAGCTTAGAAGACTCCACCAGCAACCGAGCCTTCCCTGCCTCATTATCCTCCTTCAAAGAATGATTCTCAGCCTTGGACACCTCCAACTCAGCTTTAAATTTGTCAGCATCTTTTTTCAAGATTTGTACCTCCCAATCCAAGGCATTTTTTAGACCATGGACTGATTCCAGTTGACAGGCGCTCCTCAGCACATCATTAACATTCTAAAACAAAAGAAAAATGCCTATCTAAGCCACAAAAAAGAAAACCCACAATAAACAAAGACAATATATACCTCCTGAAGCATGGTAACCAAGTTGGCAGCATAGTCCCTGGAACGATACATAGCAGCCAAAGCACGGGCAGAAGCTTCCTCTGCCTGGTACTTGAAATAGGGATCATCAACCACAAAAGCCTGAGCCTGAATTTGATCCTTGGCAAACTGGACCTCATCCATACGAGCCCTGACCCCCCTGACCTCATGAACTCCCCTAGACTCATCCACTCTCTTCCTCTTCTCAGGACGGTCACTATCATCCACAATCTTTTCAGGAGACGCCAACTAAACCTCCTGCACAGGTTCCTGAACGTGAACAACACTGTCACTTCCCGTTGCCTCACTGCTCTTTGACTTCTCCCCTGTAATCTGGGAGACCCCTGCCTTCACCAAAGACAGACCAAAACTAGCAATTAAAGCGAAGCCCTGGTAGCTGCACGACGAGTTTCTAAATTAGCAATATAAGCATGAATCCAATACAGGAAACAGAATGACAAAAAATAAGCAAAAGAACTTACTCCCTGACGAAGATGCCCCTGGAACCTTAGTGCTCTTTACAGGCTTATACGTACTCAACTTAGCCTTCTTAAAACGAGGCATAGAAGCTTGCCCCAGACAGGCAGGCCAAGCCCTCTCCTCTTCAGGCAACGCCATAAACGCTGTTATCCGGTCACCCCCTCAAAGATCGTGGATCATTCACCCAATCATTTACTAAAAGAAAGCACGGGCAAAGTAAGTAAACTCTCCAAAACATATTATTACCAAACCAAAAATAATGCAGGAAAGAAAGTTACCTCCTTCAACAGCTGGGTAATTCAGATAGTCCAGGTCAGGGGCAATTGAATCAGCCTTGATAAACATGTAAGTTTGAGCCCATCCTTTATCATCCTCTGAATCAAAGTTGATAATCAGGTGAGCCATCTTTGACCCGACTCGAAAATTGAACCTCCCAGTAGAATGACTCTTCAGGTGATAAAACATTCTTGAAATCATCCAGGGTAATAACCAATTTTTGCTTAGAACATAAATGCTCAATAGAATGGACAATTTTCCAAACCATTGGCTTGAGTTGAAAGGGAGGAACCCTAATAGCCCTAACCACCTCAGTCATAGAAGGAGAAAGGGGAAGCTGACCGCCACCCCTGAACGCCCACTCAAAAATACAGAACCAACCCGGGCTACTCCAATTAGCCCTGACAGGACCGTTCTCAGGAATCCAAACCTGAGCCCCATGAGGAATAAGGCCCCCGCCCTTTATATAATGCTCAAAAGCGAGTTTCAGCTGATTGGCTTCTTGAAAAGAAGCCGCCAAAGCCTTATTAGGAGAATACTCAACCCCTTATAAGACATGGACAACCTCCGGAGGAGCAACAACCTCCACCACATCATCCTCAAGGATGATATCGGGACCCCCTCAACCTCAGCAGAAAAACCATTTCAACTTCAACATGAACTTTTTCAAATCAAATAGAGCTTTTGAAGCTACTGTCCTTCTCCTGCCACCAGCCATATCTTATTTTTTTTCTGGAAGATGAATTTTTCAAAGAGAGAATTTTTTAGAAAGGGAAAGAAGAAATTTTGAAGTTGAGATGTGGAAGCAATCACGGGAAAAGAAGGCTATTTATAACCGCAAATCCTAAAACGGCTAGAAAAGCAAGTGGTAGAGGCTAATCATGACTCTCCTAGGGTTTTGTGAACCTACCCTATTAATGACAAATAACCGTTACAAGAAGTTGAACCAAACACCAATTCTAAATCCGATAAAAAGACCCTGCACAAATCACTTGCCGGCCCAAATTTTTATCTCCTTATTCTGCCGACCCAATAAAGGAATAAGCGAGATAAGGGGCAATTGTTGGGCCCTAAAATATCCCGACCTGATATAGATATAGGCCAGGCAACAGCCAAGGACAACTTCCAGGCAAAAGACATCCGAAACCAGGCATTGATTCAACACGGATAGGCACCAAGCGGAGTTGATGAAAGACAGTGAAAGATAACCAAAGGCCAAAAAAAAGGAGAAGCACCAGGCCACTGCAGGCGACAAATAGGCAGCTGATATATGTTCCCTACAAAAAAGGAAGACCAATTCCAAAAAGCTATGATATAGGAAGCAGTCAAAACAACGGCTAAGAAAGAAGAAACCACCTCCGGGTAAATAGGGCACATCCCCTATTTACCAGGAAACCCTAAACGGCATAAGAAGGAGGAAGAGATCAGCTATAAATAGAAAGGAAGAAAAGATGAGAGAGATCATGAGATATACCCTCACTTTTACTTATACTTTTTGTATTCTTAAGCTATATATTCGCCTGTTACGCCTGATATAACAATACTCTGTCAGGCTATCTAAAACCATAGTAACAATCACTCCTGGCTTGGTGCCCGTGGTTTTTTCCCTTATTCCCAGGGTTTTTCCACGTATAAAAATCTTTGTGTCATTGTTTATTAGTTCATTTTGCACTTAATTATACCAATCAGGCGAGTTGTTTGAGTTAGATCACCCTACATATAAATCCCTGGCAGGACGCTCTAGATCAGTAAAAAGCCTGCCAAAACATCTTGCAATAAAGCTCCTTTGGTAACAGATCAGGTTTCTCCTCCTCATGCTGATGTTTCTTCTAGTTCCATTGTTTTTATTGATTCCAAAAACCCTAGTGCGACTGATTCTGACACTTTTATGGACTCTGGAATCCTGTTTGCGGCCACTGATCTTGTCTTTAATCTGAACTCTGATAGCCTGAATGAGGCTACTCCAACTTTGTCTGCTAAAAGCACTTGTAATCCCTCCAACTCTTATACCTCCAGACCTGCAAAATACTCATTTTCCAACAAAAAACATCCTAAAAATAATTTGCAATTGTCGTCCCAAGATTATGAGAATCTGTTACTCGGCAGCAATCTCTTTTTTTATAATCCAAGATCTTTGTCATCCTTGAGGGTTCGTCCCCTCATCTCTAAAAATTCTATTTCGACGCGAACTCCCCATGAAGAAATTTCAAGGGAAGCAGCAGTTCCCACTCCTTATCCATTACATGAAGTGCGCCATCAGCATTCGCATTCGCATTTGGGGTCTGACAGTGAGAGTGATGAGTTGGGTCATGAAGAGTCTGTTTTGCATATTGCCAAAAAGAAAAGATTTTCATCTGATTCATCCGTGGTTAGTATGGTTTCCACAGTTCAGTTTCAATTTGTTGCAGTCAAGGAGAAATCAAGGACGAAAAGTTGTCGTAAGGTGAAGCATTCAATTCATCGGGGTCAAATGGTTAGGTCGGCTGCCAATTCAAGGAAGATATCGTTGGGTTCCGTCAACAAATTACCTTTGTTTTTTTGCAGGTACACAGAAAAAGTCGCGGCTGTTGAATATGCTAAAAGGAAAGAAGTTGACTTGCTCCCGTTCGAGGACTATTATCATCCGCCTTTTAAGAAATGTCGTCTTTCTTTTTCAGTTAGTTCCACTTATAATTTTAACCCCGTTACTTCTGTTTCTTCTACTTTTGGGGTATCTAATTCCCCTATGTTTGTATGGTAATTAGTTTTGTTTCTTTGTTGTAATCGTATAGTATGTAATCTCCTCTTTGCTAGTTTATATATGAAATAGTACACGTTTGTCTAAAAAAGAATGATCTACTAACAATATAAAAATGAACGATGCAAATGAATAATTAAGAAAACATGCCACATATTAATATTAGGACTAACATGCTATTGGTTTGTATGATAAAAGGATTAATAATTAAATAATAAAAACGTGCTACGACATGAACGAAATTTAGGTGGCGATCAGAAACCATTAAAAATAGGTCTACAACACGTTGCGGCTCTTGGAAGAGGCGTATCACCTGTCGCGTCTTCTCTTTAAGGTTTCTGACTGTAGAAGTCAGATTTACTTAGTCAGTTAAGATTAAATGAAAAAATATAAATATCGATTGATTTTATATTTAGAAGTATGACTCAGCTAAGAGTAGAAAATAAAAAGGTAATTAGATTTGATTTAAGACCAATCGATATCGATTAATCGACGACCTTTAAATCAAATTACAGGATATAAAGATCAAAACTTTGAAATTCTAAGTTTGATAGCTAAGGGAATCGAAATTAAACCTACTATTTTCTTTTGAAAGGTAAGTAATATATTAATCAAGCCCATTTAAACAATTACATCATCTCTTTAGCCAAAAAAATATGAAAGCTATTTCAAGGCAAAAATATGAAGTCCCTTATTCTACCCCGTATTAAATTGTTTTTCTGGCAATTCTGCCTTGATGCTCGCCCTACAAAAGGAAACATTGCCACTCGGCTACATCGACCTACGGAAGCTGAATGCCCTATATGCGGTAGGTGTGTGGAATCGAGTCTTCATCTTACTCGGGATTTGGTTGGGTGGGGTGGGTTTGGGCTGAGGTGGGGTTGGAGATACAGAAGGATGTGGGGTTTGAGCGGGCGAGGGAGTGGGTGGAGGATGTGTGGAGGGAGTGGGTGAGGATCAACATATGATTTTTATGACGAGTTGTTGGGCGATATGGGAGGGGCGTAATAAATGAGTGTTCGAAGGGAAGCATATGCAGCCGGAGGTGGTGATCAAGCGGGTGGGTGATCTTATGCGTGGGATGAGGGAAGACAAGGAGGAAGGGGGGGGGGGGGGGGAGGGCTGGGGGAGGGCTGGCGCTAGAGGAGATGCGGGGGTGGGAGAAGAAGATGGATGGGTGAGGCCGAGGGAAGTACGGGCGAAAATCAATGTTGATGCAGGGGTAAAGGAGGGTGTTGGGACAGGTCTTGGTGTAGTTTGCCGGGATGAGGTGGGGGCATGATATGGGGGCTGATGGTGCAAGGCGAGGAAGTCATGGAGCCGGTGGAAGCGGAGGCCTTAGCAGTTCTTACGGGTTTTCGGGAAGCCAAACGAAGGGATCTCAAGCGAGTGGAGGTAGAAGGTGATAATATCAATGTAATCAAGGATTTACAGAAGCGGAAACAAGGCCGCAGTAACTTGTTTATTATTTATGATGAAATTTTCGATATTTGTAGTTGTTTTGACGAGGTCGTTTTTTTCTTTTGCATGTAGAAACTTTAATAGTGTGGCTCATGATCTAGCGCATATCACTCCTTGGTCGGTTGGATGTCGGCAATGGGAGAGTAGCGCTCCTCAAATTGTTCTTGACCGTATTGCTTTGGATCAGTTGTTTATGAAGTAGAACCCTTTCGGGTTTTTTCAAGAAAAAAAAAAGACTAACCATAACAGGGCATAGCTATATGATAAATTGATCCTAGATTGGCATATATTTTTGTTGCTTTAGTCGAGTGCAAAGTTCTATCTTGAGCTTGCTTATCAGTTATTCATGTAATACCCAGGCCCAAACCCGGGTTCGGGAGGGGTTATTCATGATAATTAGCAAGGCTATGTACTTGGACCACACATCAACACAGGTCCTTTCCAGCATATTTTGTCCTCACTCTTGCACATCCCAATAACCTTCCCAGGAAGTCACCCATCCTAAGATTACTTCTAGCCAAGCACGCTTAACTGTGGATTTCTTTTGCATGTATAACTAGAAAAGAAAGTGCACTTTGTTGATATGCGTAATACTGAATTGCAATCACTTTAAGCACTAGTCATTTAAGCCTATCAATGGACCTCTTCAAGGGACACCCCACACAAATAACGTTTTCGATTTACAGTTCTGGCCGCATAACTTGATTCTCCACTATGCAAATATTTCTGCTCCACCATATATATTACTCAGGGCCGGCCCAGGGCGTGTTCAACCTGTGCGGCCGCACAGGGCCCCCAATTTTAAAGGGCCTAATATGAGGCCTGGTTACCTAGTACTATTAATATATATATTTTCTATTGCGTATATGTAGCAGTTGATAGTAAGTGTCTCAGCGGTAGTAGTGTATCCTTGCACTCTGAACATCCTATGATCGAACCCCCATGCCATCCTTTTCATGTTAATTTTTTATTCAAAAATCAAATGAACTTGTTGTTTGCGAGGATCGAACCCAACCCTGCTTACTGAGAGAATGTTCAGCTAACCATCATGACACTGATAATTTGCATGTTATTAAGGAATGGAATATTAAATTTAACTATATACGTAGTTACGTACATGTTATTGAGAAAGGAAAAATTTAATTTATCATACATTAATGTTAGGGTTTATTAGATAATATATTTGTTTTAAATTTTAATTTACGTACTTGTTATTATGAAAGGGGGTATTAATTTAAATTTATATATTACTCGTACATTTAACAAAAGTGTATTTATATTAGGGGCCTATTTTTTCAATTTCGCACAGGGCCCCCAAAATGTCAGGGACGGCCCTGATATTACTCTAGGGCTTGAATGTATGTTGGAATCACCCTATTCTGTAAATTATATCTATTGATCCCCCCCCCCTCCCCCAATTTCTCTCTCTCTCTCTATAATCAATTTCAAAGATATCATGTTTTTGCCAGTCATTTAGAAGCAATAAACACTACTGGTTGTATAAACAAGTGAAAAATAAATGAGTATGATGTTCGTTCAGTAGTCCACAAAGCCCACATAAGTGACCCTGGCAAATATTCATCTTTGCCAATCTATCTTTTATTAAAAGTCTTCTTTGTACAATAAGCAATCCAATAAAGTTGGATTTAGGTAGACCAATATTATTCTAGACAAAACCTGTACCAAGAAACCTTCTACCCCTCATTCTCTATCCATTCAAGAAATGGTATACTTGTTTCCAGGCCTTAGCCAGTACGAATTGGAATATCCACCTTTTAGTTTTTCTTTCACCTTATACAATTTCTTTTAGGCGTAGCTGGATCATTGCTTTGACAAATAATGCATCCAATCTTCCTCTTTTAGGTAGATGGAAAAAATCCATATGACTCAAAGGTGATCTTTCTTTGGTAGTTATTCGCCACACGTACTTACCTAAGGCTACAATGTTCCACCTTTCTAATGGCTTTCAACCAATCTTCTGATTTATTTGTTGTACATGCTTTTTTCTTAGCTCATAATTGGGGGTGGGGAACAAATGATTTCATTTTTGTTCAAAATACAAGTAGGATGGATAAAAATAGTGGCCCAATAGGTATGTAGGGTACTAAACATTGCATTCACTAAAATCAGTTTGCTAACATAGAATAGATTATTTAACCCTAAACCTTTAATTCTATCCGCCACTTTTTCCACCATCATAGAACATTCTAAAACTGAAAGTCTCTTAGGAGCAATTGGCACTCCAAGGGTATCTGACACGCAATTTAATATCCCCCTTTCATACCAGAATACCTTAGAATTTCACCCATACTGCCAGCATCAACCGCATTGCTATAAATATTTGATTTCTTAATATTCATGTGTAACGTAGTGGCTCCATAAAAAGTCTTAAAATCTCTCATCAGAAGCACAGCTGACTTTTTATCTCCCCTAGAGAATTGCAAAACACATACTCCCTCAGCCCCGGTCAAAAGTTATTTATTTCCATTTTAAGGTGTATCATTGAATTGTTCTCTATTTCCATTTTTGGCAACCTTTTGTGGATCACATTTAATTGCATGTGGGGCTATGTGATTTGTGTGGTCCAAATTCATTCAGACTTCTTTTCTTAATTCTTGTGCCAAAAGCAATAGATAACAATTGATCGGGACTGAGGGAGTATGACTTAATTTCAAAGGTTTACTATAACACTCCAAGAGTTTGAGAGAAGATTTGTCCACATCGGGAAAATAAAGAGGTTGTGATATGTTTATAAAGTATTTCACCCATCACTTAGTAACAAGCCTTGTACTTTTGGATTTAAGTGAGAATAAATAATGGGCCCAATGGTGCACACCTATCTGATTGGGATTGTGCTACGACGGTGGCGGGTCGTGTTGTTATAAATGGTATCAGAGCAACCCTGCGACCGTGTGGTGAACCTGTGGTCAGGGGTACTCGGATCACCCACCTAGCGGGGGTGGATTCTGGGCCTGACTACTGTCAGGTTTGAGGCACAACGAGGACGTTGTGTTCTTTGTGTGGGGGGAGTTTGTAACACCCGAGAGTTTGAGAGGAGATTTGTCCATATCGGGAAAATAAAGAGGTTGTGATATGTTTATAAAGGATTCCACCCATCACTTAGTAATAAGCCTAGTGCTTTTGGGTTTAAGTGAGGACAAATAATGGGCCCAATGGTGCACACCCATCTTATTAGGATTGTGTTACGACGGTGGCGGGTCGGGTTGTTATATTTACACAGAGGATGGTATTAAAAGTCTTCATATTCTTGAACCACATTCAATATCCTGCTCAAATAATTTTTACAAATTGAACATCACAGATAACTTGATTTCCAAGGTTTACACAGAGGATGGTTTCGAAGTTTTCATATTCTTGAACCACATTCAATATTCTGCTCAAATAATCCATACAAATTGTAAATAGAAGAGGTGAAGGATGATCTCTCTGCCTTAATCCTCTTTTAGCCTTAAAGAACCTAAAAGAATCTTCATTGAGAAAAAGTAAAAGATGAGGTTGTAACACATTCCATGATCAATTGCGCAACTTTATTAGAGAATTTTAAAACCTTCAACATATCCTCTAAAAAATTCCAATTCAATGGAATCATAAGCATTTTTAAATCAAGCTTCGTGATAATTTTAGGAGAACAAGTTTATCAATGATATAAATTCACTAAATCCTGGCAAATTAGGATATTTTCTATTATGTCTCTTCCCTTGATAAATGCACTTTGTTTATAATTTATAACTTCACTTTGTTTATTTTCTATTAAGCATGATGTTAAACGTATTCCTTTGTGGATGAAATTGTTTGGCCTGGATGTTAAATTCTGGGGAAATGAATGTCTTAAAAAATTGAGTAGTGCAGTGGGAACTTTCATACGCTGTGATGAGAACACTGTGCACAGGAATTTCTTTGGTTTTGCCCGTATCACGGTGGAGGTGGAAATTGGACAGGAATTTCCTACTCATATTTGTTTTGTGGATGACCAAGGAAAAACCCAGAAATTAAAAGTTGTTTATGACTGGTTACCATTGATGTGCAACACTTGTAAAGGGATGGGCCACCTTGCTGAGAATTGCAGGAATGGTATTCCTAAACCTGTGCCTAGGAAGGTCTGGAAACCCAAAGCGGTGGCTCGAAACCTGTCCCAAAGGCTAGGCCCCCTCCTAAGGTGGATGCACCCCCCACAAGCAAGCCAGTTGTTCCAAACACTCATGTGGTAGTCCAAACTCCTGCTAGTGTGGTGGTTCAAACTCCTGTGATTGTTCCACGTACTCCACTGGTAGAGAGTTCTCTGCCCAGAAGGTTTCTGACCAAAATGATGAGGCATGACAATGGAGAGAAGAGGACCTTCACACCTGGAGGGCTCTCTTTCATGGAATCTCTAACTCAATCATTGTAGAAAACTAGGATAGGGATTATGAACCAGAGAGTTGTGGAGAAAGGGGAGACTAGTAAGGCTCAATCTCAGTATGGGTAGCTGTTGTTTATGGAACATTAGAGGCATGAATAATGTAACACCCGCGAATTTTCTATTTTGGCAATTATAATTTAATTAACCGTTTCATTGTCTTATTTATATTTTAATTATTTAATTTAATTAATTTCATTATTAAACATGATTTTTATAAATATTATATTTTTAAAAGCTTAAGTTATACAAAATAAATATTTTGGTCGGATAATAATGATAATAATAATAATATCTCCCGCCTTGAGTTATAGTGGGCTTGAGACGAAAATTCTAGTGGAAACTGACTCAATTTGAGTTGTTAGGCTTTTTATAACCTATGGGCCTTTTCTTCTCCTCTTTTCTTTTCATAAAACCCTCACCTAACACCTCACAACTTCATCTCCCTCATTCTAATTTCTGAAATTTCCCCCAACAACCTCTCCACCATTGTTAACCCTTTGCTCTCAACCCTAAAATCACCATAACTTACTCAATTCTTATCCAAACTAAGTGATTTTCGCGCCTATCTCTTCCTCTCATCGCCCTCCTTCTTTCTAGGTAAGAAACGAACTACCTTTCCTCCTTTAATGGGGCTGTCGAGCCAATTTCTCATGGTACCCCTTTTTCTAGTTTCGATTTTTAGTCTTATTTGGTGTTTTCTTATGTTTAGGAGAAAGTTTAGTTGACCCGGAAGTGGATTCTTGCTTGTGAGACGATTACAATAGAGATTAAGAGCAAAAAGGTAACGGTGATGGGTTACTCGACATTATGTCAAATTTGTGTGTTTATATGTTGTAGTTTGTTCATATGTATGTTAAAGTTTGAATCTTTTCTTGTTTCACATGTTTGTTGTTGAATGAGTGTGTATGAGAAACCATCTCATGGTTAGTTTATGGAATTTCCAATCCTTTGGGTTACATGAATGTTTATATGGATGAATTAGTAAAGAAACCTTCTTATTCATGCTTAATAATTGTGTTTAATTATGTCACGAATTTGTTAGTTTGGAATTGTTTGAATTTGAATCGAACCTTGTGTTTTAATCCCTCTTTTATGCTTTGATTTCACCCTTAATACTTGTATAAAGTTGCTCGGGTAATATATGGTGGAATTAGGATTGTATTGGCATGATAAAAAAATGGTTTGGGGATGAAGGTGAAGTTGTTGTGTCGTGCAAACCCGCATCTAGGCGCAGGCTGCGCACCTCGGCGCAGGCTGCGCACTCAGCCTAGACCAGTTTTCTTAAAATGGCCATAACTTCTTCGTTACTTGTTTGTTTGAGGCTTATGACCTACCGTTAGAACCGTAAGAGGATAAGCTATCACCTCCAACTGGTTTCACCTCATTATCATGTATAGAACTCAAGTTATGACCGTTTGAAGTTGACTCTTGTTGTAGTCGAGTACTAAACTTGTTGTTATAGATTGGGTTTTGAGTTTCTTGTTGGGTATGCATCTTAACTTTGGTTATAATGCTTGTGTATGATGTGTTGAGACTCTTTTATCATGGGAGTACTTGATGTTTCTTATACCTTTATACTTATGCATGCTTCACATGAATTGTTTACGTTATGTTTGTGCAATCTTTTCCACTCGTATTTGTGACCGGAGTGTGACGGTTTACATTGTGTGACTACTCGACATTCCTTATTTATTTGCCCTCGGACATTGGGTCACGATTATGTGCCATTGTTTCCGAGTTGGGCTATCTTCCTTCCGCCTCTTCGGACCTTGGGGTACGGATAGGTACCATGGTTCCGATTTGGGGTTACTCGACCTTGGGGCACGGCTAGGTGTCATGGATCGAGTCTTGGATACGATTTGGGATTGTATGTCGAATCGGGTGTCGTCCATCCCGAGAGTCTGGCCAGATTTAGACTAGGACCGTATTATGATCGTCGTCCTACCAGGAGGTTGGAGTCTAGGGGTTTGTCTTGTTTTGAGTCAATCCTTTGTAAATGTCTTGCTTGTTACGGTCATTGGTGTGTTCTTATATACGAGAGTGCACGTCTTCTATGCTTGTTTGTGAGAGTCTTGGTCCTATCGGATACTAGTGGTGAGATGCAAGCCCCTAGTTGCGATATGATCGCCGGGATTGATGTTCCCATCCGTTCTTATGGTGAGATGTAAGCCATAAGTATGAATGTGACATTAGTAGCCACGTCCCGTGCTATGGTTGTTAAGAGGTTTTTAAGTAATGGCTATTGGTTTCCATCCATGTATTTTCTATTCAATTGATCCATTGTTTACCTTATTCATATGATTCGATGCCTAATCTCATATCCATGTTTTGGTTACCTTGAATGCATGTTTAATATAATGTACCATGCCTATCTCATTAAGAATGCAATATGCCTATCTCGTTATGATTATCGTTATATTCCCTTGTCCATATTATTCAAGTATGATGCATGATCAATATGTTTAATTAAGTTCTTGCTTATGTGCATTTTGACATATTGTGGCTGGGAGAACCCTGAGTTACTCCCCACTGACTGTGGCGTTCATGTTTACATGAATGACAGGTTTGTGATGCAGATTATGGGGAAGACGTGTGAGCTAGCGAGAACGCTGACCCTTGGACCTTAGTTATAGGTTGCTTAGACTCACCTATCGTTAGACTTGTGTTTATTCGTGGGATATCTTTTCCCCATCGCACTTGTTTTAAATTGTAAAACTTAATTATCTTTCTTTTCACTTTTGTTTGATCGCTTATGGTGGATTTCGCACTTTAAGCTTTTAAAAAGGTTTTAAAAACCTCGTATTTTCCGCTTTATTTTTGATGCCCTATCGAGGGGTGTCACAGTTGGTATCAGAGCATATGTTGCTCCCGACGCACACACGTGTACCCCAAATTTAAATGTGAACTTGACCTTGAATAATGAATGAGAGATGGGTAGACTTAAGGACCTAAGGTGGTAGTCTGTAGTGTGTTTGCTCTTTGTT
Source organism: Silene latifolia (assembly GCF_048544455.1). Lineage (NCBI taxonomy): Eukaryota > Viridiplantae > Streptophyta > Magnoliopsida > Caryophyllales > Caryophyllaceae > Silene > Silene latifolia. The sequence continues at coordinate 128,535,773 of NC_133527.1, forward strand.
AGGTTCTAACATGTTTGTTGATTGTCCTTTAATAATTTGTGTGCCCTTGGATCAATAACCGTAAACTTACCAATGTGGTGATCAAGATTTGGTGCCTATTGCTGAGGATTGAAGATTTGTTCAACATTTGAAGAATGCTTCTACTTCCTCAAAGATGTTTCTCATTTCTTTGTGTATCTTGCCTTATTCTTTATCTCTTGGTGCTTATCCTTCTTCTAAACTCTCTTCTGTTTTGCTTGGAAGCTACTCCTATACCCCATAACTTGTTCCTTGTTCCTTGCTTATCCTCCCTAAACGCCTTTTGATAATACTCTTTCTTTTGAGGAATGTTGACCTTGGTTGGAAATTTGACCTTTGAGGAGATTGTTTGTGGTTGACTCTTAATCCTGGTTTGGAGAGGATTTGATGTTGGAAAGACTTAGGTAGTGAGATGAGACATACTTAATGATTCCTAGACCTAAATCCTTGGTAAAGTGAGTATTCTTGATTGGTGGCATTATTTATGTTGTCAAGTGTGAGTTGCATTTGTTACTAAGGTTATAGAACTTGGCTTGTTGTTTATGGTTGAGATTTGAAAACCTTGGGAAGTGTAGTGAGACGTGCCTTGGGATACTAATGCTTAGTACTTGACTTAAAATGGATGAAACTGAATGGTGGATTTGAGGATGTAGGATTTATTAAGTAAGTCGAGTTTGTGAATGGCTTTTGTAATCACTTTAGATATGAGAGTTTGATAATGTACATGTGACCATATGAGAAATGCTAATTGTGGGATTATTAGTTGGTTTTAGTGAGTGATATTGATTACCACCTGAGGTATGGTATGAGAGTGAGACTAAGGTACATCATTGGAAAGTTTTAGCATTTGTTTTAGTAACTAGAAAGGATAATGGTATGTTGATGACCATAATGGATTGGTGATGTGATTTGATATTAGCTGACCCTTGAGGGTTCTTGAGTTGAGAGAGACTTAGTATTGAGAAGTCTTTGTTAACCCTATGGTTTTAGGAACATTGAGGTTGTGTCAAGTACTTGAGGTAAATGGGTGCTTTTATACTTGAGTGGTAGATTTGCTTTAGAGAAATCCTAATATGTGATAGGATAGGTGAACAACGAATCTAACCAATTTATCAACCCTTAAGCGGCGTTTATTTTTACCTTGATCGATCATAGAGGTGTAACCCTTTAAGAGAGACTTGCATATAAGGAATGAGATGAATTGCCTTGACCCTCGTTTTGGAATTTGGTCGTTTTGTTATGAAGGCACAATATCCTAATAGGTGTGACCTTGTTAGAGAGAACCTTAAGTCTTAGAAAGTGTGTGGTTTAAGCCCTAAAATCCCCCTCGTACCTTTAATCATCTTCCTTCCCTTTGTTCATACTTGATTGGATTTATTTCTTAAGTATAAAAGTTTACTTGTCGTTTCCTTGCCTTGAATACCTCTCTAATTCTAATATCTCTTACTGGTGTTAACTAGTTACCTTAATTATTGACTCCTTCAATCTCACACCTCGTCATGTTTATGTATCCCATTGAAATTTCCTATCTTTTCTTGACCTAGTTATTGCTCTTGTTTCTTTAGTGGAGTGATGGCATTGTTGGCTACGTTGTAGAGTGAGTGAGATGCTCTTTGAGGATTCTTTGTGAACCTTGATGTCGTCAAAGTTGGATTAGTGGAACTCGAGTTGAGTTGGGTAGGAAAAATTGTATGACAAACCTATTTACTTTTGGTTGGTGGTCTTTATGATTTGGGGAATGTGATCATTTAGGCTTATGAACTCGGGTGTGAATAAGATTTTGGTTTGGAGCGTTAGAAAGTATGAAGACCTTAAGATTTTGACCTTTGATTGAGGATTTTACTATAGTGAGAACTCCTAGTAGTCGATAGTTGGTTAGGTGTGTAACTGTTTTAGTAGTTTTGATCTTTCGTGGAAATCGTTTATAGATGATTTACATTTGAGAGTTATGGAATCACAATTGTGGTGGAGTTACTTGACCCACGGGGTAGCATAAGAGTAAAGTGTGGGTATTTTGAGGAAATGCTTGGGAGTTATGTGGTTATGAGTTTTGTGGTTAGGAAGTTTTCGGGCCGTTCGGGATGACTTTGTTGTTCGAGATTTAAGTATCTAGTGTTTCCTTGTTGCCTAATTTCCCGTCCTCTTTGACCATAAGTGTTTCCGTTCATACCTCTCTTCCTCGTTTATGCTTGCTCCTCCTTTAGCATTTGATGTTAACCTATGAAATTCAATCTTTGATAGCCTGGTAGATTCGATTTCAACTCTTCTCCTAGGAAGTTCATCATATCTCTTTGTTGGTTAAGTTTGAACCCTCTTAGCGTATCTTGTTTTCATGATATCTAAGTTACTTTTCAATTCATAAAATTTCTAAACGTTTCAAACTACCATTTTTGGTTCGTCGTTAAAGGTTTATGTTACTTTTACTAAACCCTACCTATTTTAAGAGTTCAAAAATGAAAATTTGATTTAGTTATCCTTTTGTTCTACGAGTATAACTCCTTTTTATTGATTTTTAATTGCTAACCCGAGTTACTTTTAACTTTGCTCAATTTCTAACTAGCTTTGGTCTACTTATGATTTCGTTGTCAAAAGTTTAATATTATATTTTCAGGAATTTGACTTCCTTTTTAATTTAGAAATGAAGCCTCTACTTCTATTTTGACCTTTGCAAAAGAAAATTTGAGTGAATTGCCTTCTCTTTTGATTTTGACGTTGATCGGATGTTAGAACTCGTTATTTGAAACGTTTAATAACTTGTTCTGCGCTTGTCGGCGAATGATTTTTGTTTTAAATTTGTCTTAGACTTGGAAAGTTAGCGTTCTTGTGTGCACGACAAGAGCAATTTCGTTCCATGAATGAGACTTATACTTTTGAAAACTCTTCATTAATGTTTTTGAAAGTATTTTGATTTTCGATTTATACAAATGATTTGCTTTTGACCATATCTTCGATTTGGAATGTGGTGTTCTTGAATGCGCAACGAGAGCATTTTCGTTCCTTTGATGAGAATTTGGTTATGTCGGAAAATTTTATTTGGGATTTTTGAAAGGATTTCGATTCTTACGATAAGTAACCTTTTGAATGTTTTGGTTACCGAATTCAAAATTCCGGTTTTATTTTATACGACATTTCATTTCCATTTTCAAGTTTCGAGGACGAAACTTTTTAAAAGATGGGGTGATTGTAACACCCGCGAATTTTCTATTTTGGCAATTATAATTTAATTAACCGTTTCATTGTCTTATTTATATTTTAATTATTTAATTTAATTAATTTCATTATTAAACATGATTTTTATAAATATTATATTTTTAAAAGCTTAAGTTATACAAAATAAATATTTTGGTCGGATAATAATGATAATAATAATAATATCTCCCGCCTTGAGTTATAGTGTGCTTGAGACGAAAATTCTAGTGGAAACTGACTCAATTTGAGTTGTTAGGCTTTTTATAACCTATGGGCCTTTTCTCCTCCTCTTTTCTTTTCATAAAACCCTCACCTAACACCTCACAACTTCATCTCCCTCATTCTAATTTCTGAAATTTCCCCCAACAACCTCTCCACCATTGTTAACCCTTTGCTCTCAACCCTAAAATCACCATAACTTGCTCAATTCTTATCCAAACTAAGTGATTTTCGCGCCTATCTCTTCCTCTCATCGCCCTCCTTCTTTCTAGGTAAGAAAAGAACTACCTTTCCTCCTTTAATGGGGCTGTCGAGCCAATTTCTCATGGTACCTCTTTTTCTAGTTTCGATTTTTAGTCTTATTTGGTGTTTTCTTATGTTTAGGAGAAAGTTTAGTTGACCCGGAAGTGGATTCTTGCTTGTGAGACGATTACAATAGAGATTAAGAGCAAAAAGGTAACGGTGATGGGTTACTCGACATTATGTCAAATTTGTGTGTTTATATGTTGTAGTTTGTTCATATGTATGTTAAAGTTTGAATCTTTTCTTGTTTCACATGTTTGTTGTTGAATGAGTGTGTATGAGAAACCATCTCATGGTTAGTTGAAGGAATTTCCAATCCTTTGGGTTACATGAATGTTTATATGGATGAATTAGTAAAGAAACCTTCTTATTCATGCTTAATAATTGTGTTTAATTATGTCACGAATTTGTTAGTTTGGAATTGTTTGAATTTGAATCGAACCTTGTGTTTTAATCCCTCTTTTATGCTTTGATTTCACCCTTAATACTTGTATAAAGTTGCTCGGGTAATATATGGTGGAATTAGGATTGTATTGGCATGATAAAAAAATGGTTTGGGGATGAAGGTGAAGTTGTTGTGTCGTGCAAACCCGCATCTAGGCGCAGGCTGCGCACTCAGCCTGGACCAGTTTTCTTAAAATGGCCATAACTTCTTCGTTACTTGTTTGTTTGAGGCTTATGACCTACCGTTAGAACCGTAAGAGGATAAGCTATCACCTCCAACTGGTTTCACCTCATTATCATGTATAGAACTCAAGTTATGACCGTTTGAAGTTGACTCTTGTTGTAGTCGAGTACTAAACTTGTTGTTATAGATTGGGTTTTGAGTTTCTTGTTGGGTATGCATCTTAACTTTGGTTCTAATGCTTGTGTATGATGTGTTGAGACTCTTTTATCATGGGAGTACTTGATGTTTCTTATACCTTTATACTTATGCATGCTTCACATGAATTGTTTACGTTATGTTTGTGCAATCTTTTCCACTCGTATTTGTGACCGGAGTGTGACGGTTTACATTGTGTGACTACTCGACATTCCTTATTTATTTGCCCTCGGACATTGGGTCACGATTATGTGCCATTGTTTCCGAGTTGGGCTATCTTCCTTCCGCCTCTTCGGACCTTGGGGTACGGATAGGTACCATGGTTCCGATTTGGGGTTACTCGACCTTGGGGCACGGCTAGGTGTCATGGATCGAGTCTTGGATACGATTTGGGATTGTATGTCGAATCGGGTGTCGTCCATCCCGAGAGTCTGGCCAGATTTAGACTAGGACCGTATTATGATCGTCGTCCTACCAGGAGGTTGGAGTCTAGGGGTTTGTCTTGTTTTGAGTCAATCCTTTGTAAATGTCTTGCTTGTTACGGTCATTGGTGTGTTCTTATATACGAGAGTGCACGTCTTCTATGCTTGTTTGTGAGAGTCTTGGTCCTATCGGATACTAGTGGTGAGATGCAAGCCCCTAGTTGCGATATGATCGCCGGGATTGATGTTCCCATCCGTTCTTATGGTGAGATGTAAGCCATAAGTATGAATGTGACATTAGTAGCCACGTCCCGTGCTATGGTTGTTAAGAGGTTTTTAAGTAATGGCTATTGGTTTCCATCCATGTATTTTCTATTCAATTGATCCATTGTTTACCTTATTCATATGATTCGATGCCTAATCTCATATCTATGTTTTGGTTACCTTGAATGCATGTTTAATATAATGTACCATGCCTATCTCATTAAGAATGCAATATGCCTATCTCGTTATGATTATCGTTATATTCCCTTGTCCATATTATTCAAGTATGATGCATGATCAATATGTTTAATTAAGTTCTTGCTTATGTGCATTTTGACATATTGTGGGGGAGAACCCCCGAGTTACTCCCCACTGACCGTGGCGTTCATGTTTACATGAATGACAGGTTTGTGATGCAGATTATGGGGAAGACGTGTGAGCTAGCGAGAACGCTGACCCTTGGACCTTAGTTATAGGTTGCTTAGACTCACCTATCGTTAGACTTGTGTTTATTCGTGGGATATCTTTTCCCCATCGCACTTGTTTTAAATTGTAAAACTTAATTATCTTTCTTTTCACTTTTGTTTGATCGCTTATGGTGGATTTTGCACTTTAAGCTTTTAAAAAGGTTTTAAAAACCTCGTATTTTCCGCTTTATTTTTGATGCCCTATCGAGGGGTGTCACAAATAACCCTAGCAAGCAAAAAGAAATAAAGCGTTTGTTAGGGCAGAATAATGTAGGACTGTGTGGTCTTTTAGAGACAAAAATAAAAGTGAATAATGGGAATAATGTTAGGTTCAATATTTGTGATGGATGGTCTGTCTGTACAACTCTAGTTTGCACAAGGGAGGGAGAATCTAGCTTATGTGGGACCCTTCTTCCTATGATGTTACTATTTTTAATATTCAAATTCAGAGTATTCATACAAAGGTGGTTGATAAAGTGAGGAGAAAAGAGTTCTGGTTCATTGTGGTGTATGGCATGAATAAACTAGCTGATAGAGAACCCCTCTGGGATAGTTTGAGAAAATATCACAGTGGCCTCAATGGTCCTTGGCTCGTTGGAGGTGACTTCAATGCTATTATGGCTAGTAATGAGAGGATTGGTGGGGCACCAATTACAAATGATGAGATGAGACCTTTATCTCAGTTGGCTCATGACTGTCAGCTGACTGATTTAAGTGCTAAGGGCTCGTTCTATACTTGGAACAACAAGCATGAGTGTGGGACAAAAGTGTATAGTATACTGGATAGAACTCTTATAAATGCTGATTGGTTATGCTGTTTTCCTGATAGCTTCACTCATTTCCTTCCTGAGGGGATTTTTGACCACTGCCCTGGCATTGTTAACTTTGAAATACAAAGCCAGAGGAGGGGGCAACCTTTTAAATATTTCAATATGTGGTCATCAGCTCCTGGGTATAAGGAAATTGTGCAAACTGGTTGGGATCAGGTGTATCATGGCTCCCCTATGTTTTGTGTGGTGAAGAAGTTGAAGGCTCTGAAATATGGCCTGAAATAGCTTAATCGTGAACAGTTTGGGGACATTGAGAACCTCACCCATGTTGCTGAGATTTCTTTGGGTAAAATTCAGGAAATGCTTGTCCTGGATCCTATGAACCCTGAGATTTGTCAGGCTGAAAAGGATTGTGCAAAGGAATTGGGGGAACTTAGACAGGCTAGGGACCAATTCCTGAGGCAAAAAGCAAAGATGGAATGGTTGAAGCTGGGAGATGATAATACAGCTTTCTTTCATACTAGTATTAAGAGTAGAAGGGCGAAAAATAGGGTGTTCCAAGTGAAGGATATGACTGGACAGTTATGTACTACCTCTGAGACAGTCCAACATGCTTTTGAGAACTACTACATCTCTCTGCTGGGAACCTCAAAAACTGTGAAGCCTATTAATAGGAGAATTGTGCAGTATGGGAAATGTCTTAGTATTGATCATTGTGAGGTTCTGCTTGCTCCTGTAACTGGTGAGGAGATTAGAGCTGCTATGTTCTGTATTCCTGGGAACAAAGCCCCAGGCCTTAATGGGTATAGTAGCCAATTTTTCAAAGATAATTGGGAGCTGGTTGGAGGAGATATCATTGAAGCTATTAAGTATTTCTTTTGTTGTGGGAAACTTCTTAAGCAATGTAATGCCACTACAATCACTCTGGTGCCTAAAGTGACTGCTCCTGAAACTGTACAATAGTTTAGACCTATTGCTTGCTGTAATACAGTGTATAAATGCATCTCCAAGGTCCTTTGAAATAGAATTAGTCATGTTTTGCCTGACATTATTAGCCCTTCCCAGGGAGCTTTCATCAAAGGGAGGGATATTGTTGGAAATATTTTCATTTGTCAAGATTTGATCAAATTGTACAAGAGAAAGTGTTGTTCTCCTAGAGCCATGATGAAAATTGACCTACAAAAAGCCTATGACTCTTTTGAATGGGAATTTGTGGGTCATATGTTGGAAGCCTTGGGGTTTCCTGAGCAGATTTGTAGCTTGGTGATGCAATGCATCACTACCCCCTCTTACTCGATTTCTTTGAATGGGGAGTCTTTTGGGTTTTTCAGAGGTAGAAGGGGTCTCAGGCAGGGGGATCCTCTCTCCCCCCTCATTTTCACAGTTTGCCTTGAGTATTTGAGTAGGGTGCTTATGGTGGTGCAACAGCATAAGAGATTTAATTACCATCCTTTGTGCCAGAGGATCAAGTTATCTCACTTATGCTTTGCAGATGACCTTATTCTCTTCTGCAAAGCTGATAGGGATTCTGTGAACTTGATGATGAAAGCGTTTGCTCTTTTCTCTAGGGCTACTGGGCTAGTGATGAATACTGGTAAGTCTAGCCTGTATTGTAATGGTATTGATAATCAGGTGCTCAGGGGTTTGAAGCTTATAAGTGGGATGAAGAGGGGACATGTGCCTTTCACTTACCTTGGGGTCACTGTCTCTCCCAAATGTTTGTCTGTTATGGACTGTAATAGCCTTGTGGATAATGTTGTGGATAGAATTCGGGGGCTTGGCTCTAGGAAACTATCTTATACTGGGAGGACTGTCTTGATTTAGTCTGTGTTGTGCACTCTCCACAGTTATTGGGCCAGGATATTTATACTCCCTAAGACTGTGATCTCAAAGATTGAAGCAATTTGCAGATCATACCTGTGGCATGGCAATGATTCAAAAGGAAACCCTGCCCTTGTTTCCTGGGAAAGTGCTTGCAAACCCATCAGACAGGGAGGTTTAGGGTTTAAAAATCTTCACCTTTGGAATGTTGCAGCTGTAGGGAAATATGTGTGGTGGGTTGCCGAAAAAGCTGATCACTTGTGGGTGAGGTGGGTTCATGCTATTTACATCAAAAATTGTAATTGGCTGGACTATGAACCTGGCAGTGGCAGCAGCTGGGCCTGGCGGAAAATCTGCCAAGTTAAGCATCTTCTGAAACCCTTTTTTTTATCTCTCACTGGTTTAGAGCATTATACAATTAAAGCAGGGTACCAATGGCTCAAACCTGATGGGAATTTGGTGTCTTGGTACCCGTGGATGCTGAATAAGTGGCTTATCCCTAGACCATCTTTTATCATCTGGTTGATTGCTCATCAGAAGTTATTGACACAAGACAGGTTGGTCAGGATGCAGATCATTTCTGAAAACAAGTGTTTCTTATGCGGGTTGCAGGAGGAGAACTTAAACCATCTGTTCCTTGACTGCCTTTTCAGCAGGAAATGTAGTGGCCTGGTTTCTGAATGGTGTTGCCTGATTTTCCCCTTGCAGCACCTCATCAGTTGGTGGATTGAGTTAAGGCAAGCATCTGCTTGCAAAAAGAAAGTTATTGCTATGATTCTTGCTAGTCTGATGTACCACATATGGCATAACAGGAATTGCAGCAGAATTGATGGTTATGTCTTCAGACCTCAGGTTGTTGCAGCTCGGGTGAAGAATGATATTCAAAATCGTTTAGCACAATGTAATCTTCGTAGTAAAAATAATTCAGTCTTAGAATGGGTGGATTATATTCGTTGTAATTGAGTCTGATTCATGGTAGACTCGGAAAAATGGCTTGTATGGGACTATTGATTTGATTTAATGAGAATTTACATTTTCCCAAAAAAAAAAAGAAGTATTTCACCAACTTTATTAAATAGAAGCTTTGCAATGCATTTGTATATATGATATTAAAGTAGACAATTGGTCTGAATTGTGTGACATTCTAAGGAACACCAACCTTTAGGATCAATGTGATGATATTATTATTGACCTACTTCAACAACTGACCAGTCTCAAACACAACCATAATAGAAGTAATAACACTTGGCCCAACAATTTCCCAAGAGTCCTTAAACAACTGACTGCTATAACCATCAGGCAGAGGTTTTGGTTCCAAAAATGGAAAAATGTTTGCCTTTCTAATCTCTTCTCTTCTGATTGGTTTAATGAGCATAAGTTGTTGATCCTTGAGGACAGTACCTCTATGAACAGTAAGAACATGGAATCTAATAACCTACTTGCTTGTGTAATACTCGGACACTTTAGGACCCACACAAGAGACCTTGGGATGCGTAAGAGACCTACAGTGGACCTAGTGGGGTATTGGATGGACCTAATGAGTGTAAACTAGACCTAGAGTGATCTAGACTGGACCTAATAAGGCTGTAATGGACCGAGTTGAGGGTTTACTTGATCAAGTGGCTGGGCAAGCACTCGACCGAGTGAGTGGCACTCGACCGAGTGCTGAGTACAGTACCCGATAGACACCAATTTTGGGATCTCACCTAATCTTATTCAAATCATTTTATCCTACTTCCTTCTTATTCCAAACTCTCTCCCTTCTATCTAAAACCCCCATAAACACATTCTTATGAGATTTAAGCTTGAGTTAGTGGATTGTATTCATCTTCCTTCTTCCTTCCTCTTACTTTGTAAGTTAAGATCTATTTCTCTTTCATTTAGCTTAAACCCTAACTTTTGGGGGTTTTGTTCTGAGTAATTAATTAGTAATTAGTGTATGTAATATGGGTAATTAATGGGTAATAATAAGGAGTGTTGTAGTGTACAATGGTGTAGGATGTTTTTGTGATAATATTGTGAAGTTTGTATAGGATGAGACGGTTTCATGAGACGGAATTGTTAGAAATTATTAATCTCATTATTTAACATATTCATATATGTGACATATAATTTAGTCATAAAATTAAATTTAGATCTTATGCATGCAAACATGAATAAGAATAGAGAAGAAATCGTTTTCCTTACTATAAAATTTCGGATCAAAGGGCACAAGTAAGATCTCCTTCTTACTTGTTCTTGAGCTTTCCTTATATGGATGAACAAAGATTCAAGCTTAGAATCCCTCCCAAATATGAATACCCAAGATAACCCCTTAAAAGACTAATATTATTTGAACTAGAACAATATTAATCTTACTAAAATTGACCCAAAACTATTGTTTTTGTCTCTTGTAATTTCGGCCAAGAGAGAATGATTTTGGAGGTTTTATTTCTCTAGTTTTTCTTAGAGAGTTTTTATGAGAGATCTTGAATGAATGTTACACTAGTTTGCATGTAGTGTAAGAGTAAAAATTAAGCAAAAACTTTTGCTCTTTTCTTATGGTAAAACCGGAAATGGGGAGGGGAGAAAGCCCAATGCATGCTCTCCTTTTCTTCTCAAGATAAAGCTATGCATGCAAGGCTAGGTGTAGGTTTTATAATTATGTTTTCCACTTATAAATAATCAACACAATTTTTATCCTAATACACCCTTCATTTCGGTACACACACATAAAATGGATGAGTCCATTTTATTTGTGATTTTGTCAGTATGTCACATGTGACACATTACATGACATCTTATATATAAAATGTATTTTTAACAATTAAAAATCAACATATTAATAAAATATGTCACTTATAAAAATTAACATAGTAATTCACAATTACTTGTACCAAAAATGGTTTACCAATTTATAAATCACAACATCTTGTATTTATAATAAATTATTCATTCAGTTTCAATTTTTTCGTAAACAATAATTTCATCTCAGTAATAAAACAATTCGATCACTTAGACCGTATCTTATTTAATCAAATTACAATGAGACACGTAAATATTACTTCCAAAATCGACCGTCAATTTTAAGTAATTTAATTAACTCGTATCGTCATACGATCAATTAAATATTCAATTAAGAGTGTTACCCTTTAGGTATGACCTAAGGGGATCAACTGATCACCACCGTCGCACGACAGTAATGTCAAACTCTAATCAGTCAATCATTACCGATATGTGTGGACCAGTTGACTGTAAAATATTACATCCCACATGTATTCTTAAAAATGAGATTTAAACATGTGATCATCATGATCCACAGTTGTGATCGCATTATTGTCGGAGGACACATATTCCAACAGGAATCGGGTCGGATTCGAGTAGCTTATAAAGATATACTAAAAGGTAGGTTTATCCTACTCGGTTTCAATAATGTGTGTGCATGCTTGTGTGTCTTTTACGTCATTTGAATATTATGAGTCGTATTGCATCACATGGTAATGTTTGAGGATCTTGATGAATCTCTTATATTGTTGGAAATGGATTATAACATGATATTGGTTTATGATGACTCAAGGAGTCGAGATAATTGAGTAATAGATATCCATGGCATGTTGGAGAGTGCATTTCATAATTAGTCTTACTTTAATGTGTTGTGTTGTAAAGTATATCATTGTTGTTGCTGTATATGTTGAAGATATGGTTGTTGTTGAGGAGACGTAAGACTATTGGGAGACCGTCTTACGCTTGAGTCGCCTCTTGGAACTTGCCACTCCAATAGGGATATGCCTATTAATGACTTAAGTACTTAGGGACTCGTGTGGTTGAGGCACGACGTCTGGCAGGGAATCCGAGTCGCTCTTGGGCCTGGTACCAAGGACGTGTTCTGAGTACCTATTTGTGAGGTGTGGTGTTGTGTAGTGGGTGTGTCCCTAACACCGGTGGTTGTGGGTACGTCTGGGGGTGTCCCGGTACCGGCGTGGTGATTGTATAATCATGTCTCATTCATATCATTGGCATGTTGCATAATTATCTATCTTGTTGTGTCGTATGTTTATTTACTGAAACTGACGTGCTGTGTGTCTGTGTAAATTGTTACCTATTTTCGGGGTGACCTGTGTCGATCCATATGTTATTTCCGATCATATGGGGAACAGGTTAAGTACATGTTGATTTGATGTCACAGGGGAGATGGGACGTGCTTTGGACTTGGAGTCGAGCTACCTAGTTAGATGACTTAGATTGTAGTCGAGTTGTATATGTTATAGTTTACATTCATTAACCATTTAATCATTTGTAAATTACGAAACTCGTTATTTATTTAAGTTATTTCTTAATTACAACTCCGATTCACCATCTCGGTTAACCGAGATGGTAACATCCTCCCATTACCTTGGCCGAGTAAGAAGGAGGTGTTACCGCTTGTGCCAAATGTGAATATAGTAGTCTTCACAGGCTTTCTTTATTGCATCAGAATTATCATGGTTATTTCCTTTGTCATCCTTGATCTTAATTACTTTGTTCTTTAATCTTTTGTTTCTAATACTGGAATGAAAACATCTTGTATTATCATCTCCCTCCATAATCCAATCAACCTTGGCCTTTTGATGTAAATAGGGATGTTTGGCTTTTAGCAACATAACATAATCTTTAGACATTTTTCTTCTGCCTCTACCAGGGTAGGATCAATAAGGTTGTAGACTAGTCGTTATTGAAATATTAATAAGAGGCCATCACAACAATGTGAAAATTAGTCTCCACAAAATTAAAAACCTCCTTATTAGCTCCTTTAGATCTTTTTTTGAGATCCCTCGGCTTATTAACTAAAATAAAGATTTTTGTCCTCTAGATGTTACTATTCCACTGTTTAGTCACAATCTCTTTGAATGTGGGAGCAAGAGACCACATATTGAAATCCTTGAAAGCATTGTTCCTTCTAGTAACCTTCTCACTGAATTGAATCCCATAGGGACTTTGATAAAAAAAATGCCTTCAGGCATGCAAAAAGCAGAGGTATCATAAAATGTATTTATCCACTCATCATACACTCTAGTAATAACTTCCTACTTATTATTCCAATTAAAGAATGATCCATTAGCTTTAATGTCATGCGTCTAACTGTAGTCCATACAGTTTATCAAATGATTGATCTTTGGTAGAGTAACATCAGAACCCAATCTTTCATTAACAAAAAAGAATGTTATTGAAATCACCACCTATAGCCCAAGCCTCATTAATTTTATCACTATTGTTGGGCCCAGAATTATCCTGCCTGACCAGACAAGGACCAAGTAATATTCAAAGCAAGAGCCTGAACAAAGAAGTACTCAAAACCAGGCGTTGGGAGTATCTAGACAGGCACCAAGCAAGAGAAAAATACAAGACAAACAATTGCTAAGCCTGGCCTGAAAGGAAACCACGTCAGGCACAAGAGAAATATTATCCAAGCTGGGCAGGTGACAAGAAAGACACGATCAGGCCAGACAAACAAAGTCCCTATAAACAAGGAAGACCTATTCAAAGGAAGAAAATGAAAGAAAGAATCAATCATAACGGCTGAAATGAAGAACAAGTCAACTAAACATCTCCGGGTAAATATGGCACGAGTCTTATTCACCAGGAAACCCTAAACGGATGTGAAGAAGCTATTTTGGAGGCTATTATAAATAGAAGAGAAGACAAAAACAGAAGGGACATTGGCATACTCGTATTTCTACTCTGATTCTTGTATTAAACATATAATTAAGCAATATCCTTAGCTTATCACGCCTGACATACAAATACCCTGTCATGTTACCTAAAGTCATAGGAACAATCTCTCCTGGCTTGGTGCCCGTGGTTTTTTCCCTTATTCCCAGGGTTTTTCCACGTATAAAATCTTTGTGTCTTTACTTTTTACTTATTAATTCACTTAAGCAATATTGGTCAAGCAAATCAATTGAGTTAGATTATCCCTTCTAAATTCCCCTGGCAGGACATTTCTGTTCAGTGAAATTCCTGCTAAAACAATTGGCGCCCACCGTGGGGCATCTAGCTCAAAAACAATCAAAACCCAAAACCAAATAACACAAAAACTTGAAAAATGACAGGAGATAGCATCGAACAACAATTGGCTGCCGCCCAACAACAATTGTTGGAAATGGAACGGCTAAGACAGAAAATGGCCCAGGCTGAAGCTGAAGGTGCACAATTGAAGGAGTCAGAGTCCAGCCTAAAACTAAGGCTAGGAGAGAAAACTTCAGGGTCAAAACTGAAAGTTCAACCTCGCACACCATTCTCCTCAATCATAAGGAACATTGATTTCTCCAACTTTGGTACTCCTACTCCACCAAAGTCCAAATCAGGAGAAGAAACAGACTCGGAGGAAATCCAAAATGAAGAAACCCCACCAGATCAAACCAATACATCAATCATGATGGCTATGCTCCAGGAAATCCAAAAACTCCATGAAAGATTTGAAAAAATTCATGGAGTTCCTACCCCAATTAAGGAAGCAAATCCAAAAAGTTATGTTGATTCACCCTTTGTGGATGAAATAGCAAGAATAGACCTACCAAAGAAATTTGTGGTTCCCTCAATGAGAATTTATGATGGGACCACAGATCCACAAAATCATGTAGCCTATTACAAGCAAAAGATGTTGGCAGCATCTATTCCCAGTGAACTACGACAAGTTTGCATGTGCAAGGGGTTTGGGACAACCCTGAATGGGCCTGCCCAGCAGTGGTACATAAACCTGCCAAACGGAAGCATCAAGTCCTTTGCCGACCTGGTCAACTCCTTCAACCATCAGTTTGCCAGCAGCAAAGAACTTGAGAAGAGATCCAGTGACATATACAGGATCAAGCAAAAGCCTGGTGAATCAATTATATCCTACATGACAAGATTCAACAAGGAAAAGGTGTCAATCTCCAGATGTGATGTTGGAATAGCCGTGGAAGCTTTCAGGCAAGGGCTACCCCTGGACAGTGACTTCTACGATGCAATGACAATGAAGCCCTATCATACCTTTGAGATGTCCCCAGGCATTAGCCATAGGCTATATTCAGCTGGAAGAAGATAAGGGCTACAAGGCAGACAACACTGGCAATAATTTAGGATATGACAAAGTCAACAGAAAAAGTTCCAACCACAGAGGGAGCCGTTCCAGGCTATCTCCTTACACAAGACCTGACAGATCAGAAGTTAACTACACACATGAACAATGAGGTAACTCCTATACTTATCCCCCTATCCAAGAATATAACTTCTCTATTGATATTGCTGGACTGATCAAGAGACTTGACAATATGGGAGATATTGTCAAATGGCCAAAGAAGTTAGACAACCCCAACTCAAAGAAGGATACTACAAGATGGTGCGAATTCCACATGGATATAGGGCACACAACAGAAGAATGCCTGGGATTGCGCATGCAAGTGGCCTACCTACTAAAGAAGGGATATCTGAAAGACCTAATGCCAACAAAGAACAAGGAAGATGATTGAACAAGAAAGAACCCAGAAAGGCAACAACGTGACCTGCCCCCAGCACCACCAATCTATGAGGTCAAATTCATTAATGTGTGGGAATTATCTGTATGCTTCCCTTTAATTATAAGGATTATAACGAATTTATTATGATGATAACTAGTCATAAAAGAAAATTACATAAACAAAATTGAAGAGGATGAAGAAATAACCTTCGGTCCTAGCTAATATGGCCTATGAACAATATCGCAAAGATATTCTCCTATCAGTTACACCCAAAATGATATGAGATATGCCTTTGTTCTTTGCTAGAATCGATCCCCAATTTTCTGTAAATTATTTAGGGTTTTGTGTTTTTGTGTTTTGATGAGAGGCAAGATTAGGTTAGAATTAGGGTTGAAGAAAAATGATCTCTCTACTCCTCTTATTGTAACCGAAAAAGAGAAGTCAAGGGGAGATCTTTTTCTCACCTAATTTCGGCCCAAATATCCGAAAATAAGAGAAAGTATTTTCTCTTTTTTTCGGTTTTCTCTACCTACCAAAAATAAGGAGATTAAATCTTCTTATTTTTGTAGTATACAAAATGTATAAAATGTATTATTTATAAATTGTCATTTATATAATTCCGTATTAATAAGTCTACACACAACAAACTGCGGTGGGGTTTATTAATGCCTATCATGATAATATCGTATAATATATACTTTAATTATAAATATCGCATATTTATAATTAGCTTATTAAATATAACCGATTACATTTAATTACGAATTCACATATTAATTCGTCCAAGCTAACATTATATACATTAATTAAATATAACTTATTATATTCAATTTACGAATTGACAGTTAATTCGTCGTCTCAGCTAATATTATTTATTCGGCATTAAATAATCGTCTCATCAACATGTTGACTAACTGTTTAGTCAATTAAATGAACTAACCTTTTAGTCATATAAGGCATCAATGTGATTACATTTCCATAATCACATCTCTCAAACACATCCTTTAGGTGTGACTTTTAGGGACAAGTTGATCACCGCCATCTGTATGATAATAACGTCAAACTTTCAAGCGAGCCAACCGTTATTAGGTAATCGTTAATCAACTGATAAAATACGAAGTATACCCTTGTGAACCTAAAAGAGATTTATAAATGTTATGACACTAATTTGTGGAGGACACAAGCTCCAACAAACTCCCACTTGTCCTCACAAGTGTATGTGCGATAACCGATTCTCATATCCTAAAATTTCTCCCACTCAATGTAAAACAATTTGTAAAATCTGTATTCACAAAGGTCGTACTTTACAAGTGATCTGTATCAAGAGTGGTTTCCCCGACTAGAGAGTAACTTAACTGATAAACGAATCATCATTCGAGTATGGCCATGCATTTCAGTTACAACTTCTCGAGTGGCCCTGAGAAATAATTATACCTGATAAGGGTTGGATATTTTCATCAACTCGAATCCTGCAGAGGTAAGCACAGTAAGAAATGACCCAGAGAAAATCTACTTAGTCTCCAGTTACGGCAGACCATGAGAAAGAAACAAAAGTCACCCACAAAATGCTTTAATCTCAAGAGACAGGCGATAGTCAAAAGAATCGACTCTAGGAACACAATGGACGTCCAATCCACGACCTGACACCGAATGTTTTTAAACATTTAGGACTCCATTACGTTGTCACCAAAAATTTGTCCTACGAGGTATCGTAATAATCTCGCATCTGTGATCGATCAGTCAACCGTTTGACTTATGGCTCGTTGAACCCACCATCAATCGAATGCACAATATAATAACCAGAGTTATCAGCTCATTAAGGCGATTACGGACCAAACAAATATAATTTAATTCAGTTGACTTTGTGGCGTTCAATGTTGTCGGTACAATCCACATTAAAAACAAAATATGAAATAAAACAATGAAGTTATAAATAGTATATGAAAAAGATAATGTATCAAATCCATAATCAACTACTAAAACTCAGGAACACGTTTAATTCCCATGGAAATAACGTGCCCTTCATGCTTATCATAATTCAACGGTTTAGTGAGAGGATCCGCGATGTTGTCATCCGAAGCTATCTTGTCAATCACTATCTCTTCTTGCTCCACGTAATCACGGATCAGGTGAGCTTTCCGATATACATGTCTAGATTTGTTGCTAGACTTAGGCTCCTTAGCCTGGAAGATGGCACCTCTATTGTCACAATAGATGGTGATCGGGTCATTCGAACTAGGAACTATCGTAAGTCCTTGTAAGAATTGACGCATCCATATAGCTTCCTTAGCTGCTTCCGAAGCGGCATAGTACTCGGATTCAGTAGTAGAATCTGCTACAACACTCTGTTTGGAACTCTTCCACTGAACGCAGCACCATTAAGAGTGAAGATGAACCCGGACTGAGATTTTGAATCATCTCGATCCGTTTGGAAGCTAGCATCTGCGTAACCGATTGCGCATAGCTTAGTATCGCCTCCATAAGTCAATATCCTATCCTTAGTCCTCCGTAGGTACTTGAGGATGTTTTTAACAGCTATCCAGTATGTTTCACCTAGATTCTTTTGGTATCGACTCGTCATACTCAATGCATATGCCACGTATGGACGTATGCATATCTTGGCATACATGATTGATCATATTGCAGATGCATAAGGAACACGACTCATGCGCTCAATCCCTTCAGGCGTCGTGGGTGACTGAGACTTGCTCAACTGCATCCCAGACGTCATTGGAAGGTTCCCCTTTTTGGAGTTGGTCATGCTGAACCTCTCAAGAATCTTATCCAAATAAGAATCCTGACTAAGTGATAACGTTCGTCGTGATCTATCTCAGTAGATACGGATTCCCAATATGCGTTGTACCTCACCCAGATCTTTCATCTGGAAATGGTTCTTCAACCATCCTTTAACCAAAGATAAGAGAGGAATGTCATTCCCAATCAAGAGTTTGTCATCGACATACAAATCAAGAATATAATCTTGCTCCCACTTGACTTGATATATAAGCATGGTTCCTCGATCGATCGAGTGAAACCATACTCTTTTATTACCTGGTCGAAACGGTGATTCCAACTCCGAGAAGCTTGCTTAAGTCCATAAATGGAACGCTTAAGCTTGCATACTTTCTTAGGATTTTCAGGATCTATGAAACCTTCGAGTTGCACCATGTACAACTCTTACTCCAAATAATCGTTTAAGAAGGCGATTTTCACATCCATTTGCCAAATTTCATAGTCATGAAAAGCGGCAATCGCTAAAATTATCCGAATGGAACGTAGCATGACTACAGGTGCAAAAATTTCATCATAATGCAATCCGTGCACTTGAGTGAAACCTTTTTCCACTAGTCGTGCCTTATAGGTATCTGGTTGCGCGTCTACAGAATGCTTTATTTTGTAAAGCCATTTGCACTGTAGAGGTTTTACCTTATTAGGTAAATAACCAAGATCCCATACGTCATTATCATACATGGAGTTCATCTCGGATTGCATGGCTTCAAGCCATAGCTTTGAGTCGGAACAGGCCATAGCACCTTTATAGGTAGCGGGTTCATTACTCTCTAGGAGCAAAACGTCATTCTCCTCGACCAAGCCAATGTATCTATCCGGAGGATTAAAGACTCTACCCGACCTCCTAGGTTCCTTAGGAATATTAACCGTATCATCAGTTGGAGGAACAACTTCCTCCATCTGTTCCTCGGTTGTTGGTTCTGGAATCTCCGACAGTTCGAAGGTTCTATTACTTGTCTTGTTCTTGAGAAATTCTTTCTCTAAGAACGTCGCACTAGCCGCAACAAAAACTCGATGTTCGGTAGGCGAATAGAAGTAATGACCAAACGTTCCTTTTGGATAACCAATAAAGTATGTCTTGACCGATCGCGGGCCGAGTTTATCCTCGTGTCTCCACTTGACATAAGCCTCGCAGCCCCAAACCCGAATAAAGGACAAGTTAGGGACCGTTCCCTTCTACATTTCATATGGAGTCTTGTCAACAGCTTTAGTCGGACTTCGGTTAAGTATAAGAGCAGCTGACAAAAGAGCAAAACCCCATAGTGAATCAGGTACTACCGTGTGACTCATCATGGATCGAACCATATCAAGTAATGTTCGATTTCTCCGTTCGAACACACCATTTAATTGAGGTGTTCCTGGTGGAGTTAACTGTAAAACGATTCCACAGTCTTTAAGGTGTTGATCAAACTCATTTGAAAGATATTCGCCACCCCAATCTGAATGGAGTGCTTTAACCTTTCTACCCAGTTGGTTTTCAACCTTATTCTAGTATTCCTTGAATTTCTCAAAGGACTCACTTTTATGCTTCATTAAGTAGACATATCCGTATCTACTCAAATCGTCCGTGAAAGTGATAAAATATCTATAGCCATCTCTAGCGGTAATTGACATAGGTCCACAAACATCCGTATGTATGAGTCCTAATAGGTCACTAGCGCGCATTCCAACACCTTTGAAGGAAATTCGAGTCATTTTGCCAATGAGACATGATTCACACGTGCCATATGTAGAAAAATCGAATGCGGGAATAGTCCCATTATCGACGAGTTTCTTCACGAATTTTTCATTTATGTGTCCCATTCGACAATGTCATAGATAGGTTTGATCTTTGTCACCAACCTTTAATTTCTTATTATTCACGTGTAATACTTCCGTGGTTTGATCTAAGATATAAATTCCATTCATGGAAACTGCTTTGCCATAAATCATTTCATTGAAAGAGAAAATACAGCTATTATCCTTTATTAAAAATGAAAAATCGTCCTTATCAAGTATGGAAACTGAAATAATGTTCTTAGACAAACTGGGTACATAGTAACAGTTATTTAAAAATAACTCAAAACCACTAGGGAGTTGGATTACATATGTTCCCTTCGAGACTGCAGCAACTCTAGCTCCATTCCCGACTCGCAGGTCCACATCACCCTTTCCGAGAGGTGTGATGTTTCTTAGGCCCTGCAAATGATTACACAGATGAGAACCACAACCAGTATCAGGTACCCAAGTTCCGAAACTTGCATGGTTAATCTCAATCATATGAATATAAGATGACATACCAACAGGAATGACGCGGCCTGCTTTTATGTCCTCACGGTACACTGGACAATTCCTCCTCCAATGTCCAGTCTTGTGACAATGGTGGCACTCAATGTCACCGCCCTTACTCTTTGCCTTGCCCTGTGAGCCACTAGTCTCACCAGGACCACTCTTACCGTTTCCTGGCTTCTTAAACTTTGGCTTACCTACATTTAGGTCGCCTGGAGCTTTGCCCTTACCTTTATTCTTGTTGGAAATCATGAGAACATTCTGTTTCATACTCCCACTCAATTTCATATCCTTCTCGGTCTGTACGAGAAGTGAGTGTAGCTCATGAGGACTTTTTTCAAGTCATTCATGTATTAATTTGCCCTGAAAAGGGCAAAACCATCATGAAGTGAATGAAGCATTCGGTCAATGACTATGCTCTCACTGATTTTGTAATCAAGTGCCTCCAATTTCTTGACATTCTCAATCATGTTAAGAATGTGTGGGCTAACCGGTTGGCCTTTCTGGAGTTTTACATCAAAGAAGCGACAAGTATGCTCATAAGTAACGATTCTCGGTGCTTTTTGAGAACTCGTTAGTGAGCGTGGTTAAAATCTTGTTTTCACCTTGGGCAATGAAGCGTCTCTGCAAATTGGTTTCCATTGCAAAGATGAGTACGTTCTTTATCGCACCCGCTTCCATGACGAAGTCACTATAAGCAAGTGACTCGTTAACCCCTACATTGGGGCCTAGGTTTACCGGTATTGGCTCAGTTAAGTACTTGAGCTTACCGTCAGCAATGGCAGCATTCCGTAGTGCTGCCTCCCAGTCCGCAAAGTTGGACCCATCATTCTTCAGTCGTGTGAACTGATTCACGTTGTCCATGAAAACTTTAAGCCAGGACTCGCGTCCAAGTGTGGCACTTGGCATTGGGATTTCGTTATTTCCAGCCATTTGTTGTAACAGTATTATCAAAATAAACGTATTCTACACTGCGAAAAGAAGAATAAAAATAATAAGCATATCCATCGTTATGATTTTAAGTCTTAATGCAAAACTGTTATAAACGAAGACTCATGCATTTATACAATTGACCTCCCTCAAGAATTATATAAATGATCCCAAGACTCAATTATCTGCAAATTGATAAACCAACCTTTTGGCTAATTCTACTGTTAGAATTTTTGGTCGATAAATTTCTGTAAATTCTATCATTAGTCCATCATAATCACGAGAAACTCTTCGGACTATAATGTTGAGATAAACTTAGTCAACACAAACTACTTACCCAACGTAGAAGGGGTCATATTATGCCTACCGACGAAGAAGGGATTCATAGTTGTTTGCCTTTATAAAGACTAGTCTCAATTTCCGTTTTAGAGGAAGATCCCATCAACTTTATTTTAATTCATTTTAAGTGAACTAATATCTAGCATGCGTGAATGAATAAACTAAGGTGATGGCTTAAACTGTGTGACATCTGTATGTCTATGAAAACTAACATACAATCTATATGAGTCAGTTTTCATGCATTTTAGTAGGTGGTTTGGTTTTAGGCGGAAAATGATGCACTAACTAGCATGTCAATGAAAAACAATAAGAACGGTAAAACGTAAAACAAAATAAAGTCCTAGTGTGGCCTATCTATCAAAATGAACATAAATACAACTTTGGAATCCATCCTTGGACCCGAGAAGCTTGTCTTGATGTTCCATCTTGATCTATGTACCGGGAGTGAGCTCCAATCTCCATCTTTAGTCTTCTCAAAAATTACAATTTAAAATTACATAATAAACCTATTTACATTCTAATTTCAAAACCGTAATAAATAAAGAAAACCAAATGGAGATACGAGATCTCAAATTACATTAAAAATTATGTTTCCATCATTACGAAAACATAATTTGACTAAAGCCACACTAGGTATTACAAATTACAACCGATTGCAAAAATACGTAAATAAATCTATTCAATGATTTATTCAACTAAAAAAAATGCATCAACTAAATAAATTAAACATGCAAGACATAATTCCTTAATTATGTAGATTAATTTACCCAAACCACCTATATATATGATCAAATTAAGTAACAATTCCTCAATTAAGCACATTAATTCCAATCTTATTTCACATTAAACTTGTAACATGAATTTAATCCAACATTATTTTAAACTTCTTTAAATTAATTAGGTATCTTAAAATTGTGAACTTCTTCACAACATTTAATCATACATTATAAATTTAATGTATAATCAATATTGACCAAAAACTAACAATTTTTTTTTTATATTGGTCTCGGCATTTTGCAAAAATTAAAAAAAACAGCCCTTTTTTTTATTTGCTCACGGTTTTAGCCAAATAAAAACAGATTTCCTTTTTTTGTTTTCTTTCTTTTGCGGCAAAATGCCCTTAAACAAAATAATTTTGATAAAGAAATTGTTTATAGTTTCTCTTAGAACAAGATTAGCATATGAATTAATGAAACATGATTAACCGTATATGCCAAAAAAAAAACTATATAGCAAAAACAAATTTTTATATCATCAACATGACGATTTCCATTTACATTTTAACTTAATCTTCATTAAATCAAACATCTACCAATTCTTCATATAATCATTTTAACTGATTAAAACAACAATATGAAAAATCAAAATGGAAATATAACATCAAAAACAAGAACAAAAACCGGCTAGAAAAAAAAAATCAATTCGGCATTTTAAAAAAATTTCAGCCGTTTTTTTTTCTCGATTCAACAACCTTGTGTTTAAATTCATTTTATGAAAATCATCAAAAATAAAATCGTGGTCTTTGCTTTGATACCACTTGTGAGAATTATCTGTATGCTTCCCTTTAATTATAAGGATTATAACGAATTTATTATGATGATAACTAGTCATAAAAGAAAATTACATAAACAAAATTGAAGAGGATATGAGATATGCCTTTGTTCTTTGCTAGAATTTATTATGATGATAACTAGTCATAAAAGAAAATTACATAAACAAAATTGAAGAGGATATGAGATATGCCTTCGGTCCTAGCTAATATGGCCTATGAACAATATCGCAATGATATTCTCCTATCAGTTGCACCCAAGATGATATGAGATATGCCTTTGTTCTTTGCTAGAATGGATCCCCAATTTTCTGTAAATTATTTAGGGTTTTGTGTTTTTGTGTTTTGATGAGAGGCAAGATTAGGTTAGAATTAGGGTTGAAGAAAAATGATCTCTCTACTCCTCTTATTGTAACCGAAAAAGAGAAGTCAAGGAGAGATTTTTTTCTCACCTAATTTTGGCCCAAATATCCGAAAATAAGAGAGAGTATTTTCTCTTTTTTTCGGTTTTCTCTACCTACCAAAAATAAGGAGATTAAATCTTCTTATTTTGGTAGTATACAAAATGTATAAAATGTATTATTTATAAATTGTCATTTATATAATTCCGTATTAATAAGTCTACACACAACAGCTTGGAGTGGATTTATTAATGCCGGTCTGTGACAATATTGTATAATATATACTTTAATTATAAATATCGCATATTTATAATTAGCTTATTAAATATAACCGATTACATTTAATTACGAACTAACATATTAATTCGTCCAAGCTAACATTATATACATTAATTAAATATAACTTATTATATTCAATTTACGAATTGACAGTTAATTCGTCTCAGCTAATATTATTTAATCGGCATTAAATAATCGTCTCATCAACACGTTGACTAACTGTTTAGTCAATTAAATGAACTAACCTTTTAGTCATATAAGGCATCAATGTGATTATATTTCCATAATCACATCTCTCAAACACATCCTTTAGGTGTGACTTTTAGGGACCAGTTGATCACCGCCATCTGTATGATAATAATGTCAAACTTTCTAGCAAGCCAACCGTTATTAGGTAATCGTTAATCAACTGATAAAATACGAAGTATACCCTTGTGAACCTAAAAGAGATTTATAAATTTTATCACACTAATTTGTGGAGGACACAAGCTCCAACACAATGGAGGATCTGAAATTTGTGGCCTGACCAGTTCAGCTGCAAAGAAAATTGCTAGGGAGTCAAAAATGAAATCTCTTTTTAAACCTAGAAATTTACCTTAAATTACGTTTGACGACACCGATATGCAGGGTATTCCTGATCTACACCATGATAGCCTAGTTATCACCATGCAAATAGGAACTGCACGTGTCCTGCGAATCCTGGTGGATGGAGGCAGCTCAGTAAACCTGAGCATGCTTGATGTCCTTAAAGCAATGAAGATTGATGAAAGTCAAATTATAAAGAAGTCTAATGTCCTAGTAGGATTCAGTGGAGAGACAAGGAACACACTGGGAGAAATACACCTGCCAACGTATGTGGAAGGAGTCTCCTCATACGAAATATTTGGAGTCCTGGACTGCTTGTCTTCCTACAATGCTATCCTAGGAAGACCATGGATCCACAATGTGAGGGCCATACCCTCCACCTACCACCAATGCATCAAGATACCAACAGAATGGGGAGTAGCAACCATAAAAGGTGAACAAAAATCTTCCCAGGAATGTTATACTGAGTCATTGAAACCCTCGAAGGCAGGTAAGTCTCTCGCTTAGCAATTACAGTACCCTGTCAAGACAACTTATGTGGCAAAAACCAAAATGGAGACAGATCAAGTAATTTTAGACCCTAAGTATCCTGACAGGCATGTACTGGTAGGATCTGATGTCCCTGACAACATCATACCAGAATTAGTAAGCTTTCTTAAGAATAAATCTTCATGTTTTGCCTGGTTTCATTTGATATGACTGGTATAGATGCAAATATCATTACACATAAACTAAATATTGACAAATCTTATAAGCATGTGCAACAGAAAATAAGAAAGTTTTCCTCTGAATGTAATGCTATTATAAATGAAGAAGTGGACAAACTACTGGACATGGGGATGATAAGAGAAGTCATGTATCCTGACTGGCTAGCCAATGTGGTAGTAGTATAGAAAAAGAATGGTAAATGGAGTGTTTATGTAGACTACACAGACCTCAACAAGGCCTGCCCAAAAGACCCATTTCCACTCCCTCACATAGACGCAATGGTAGATGCTATAGCAGGACATGAACTCCTAACATTTATAGACGCCTCAAGTGGATTCAACCAAATAAAGACGCACCCATCTAACTAGGAACACACTGCATTCATCACGGAAAGAGGCATATACTGCTACACAGCAATGCCCTTTAGCCTGAAGAATGCAGGGGCAACATACCAACGCCTGGTCAATATGATGTTCAAAGATCAAATAGGAAATACAATGGAAGTCTATATCGATGACATGGTGGTCAATTCAAAAAAGGCTGAAGATCACGCCAGGGACCTAGAAACAGCTTTCAAAATACTGGAAAAATTCAACATGAAGCTCAATCCTTCCGAATGCCATTTTGGAGTTTCTTCAGGCAAATTTCCGGGATACATGGTAACCAAAAGAGCAATAGAAGCCAGCCCAGAACAAATAAAAGCTATACTGGAACCAGAATCTCCAAAGTCAGTCAAAGGCATTCAAAAGCTAACAGGACGAGTTGCAGCCCTGAACAGATTTATATCCAGATCATCAGAAAGATGCAAGTCTTTCTACGACCTCCTCAAGAAAAACAAATCGTTTAGATGGTTGCCTGAACATGAAGCAGCCTTCCAAGATCTCAAAGCATACCTAACTACACCTCCACTACTTGCCAAACCAGACAAAGGAAAACCCATGACAGTCTACCTATGTGTCACAGAAACAACAGTAAGTGGAGTCCTGACCAAGGAGATTAACGGCCAACAACATCCAGTCTATTATGTAAGTAAGAGTCTCCTAGATGCGGAAATAAGGTATGGTCTACTTGAAAAGTACGTACTTGCATTAGTCATGTCTTGCACCAAACTTAGACCTTACTTTGAAAGTCACCCAATCATTGTCAGAACCAACCTGCCTATCAAATCTGTCCTAAGAAAGCATGAGCTATCAGGCAGAATGGCAAAATGGTTAGTACAAATTAGCACCTATGACATAACCTTTGAACCCAAGACAGCAATTAAGTCTCAGGCATTAGCAGACTTCGTGGCTGAATTCAGTCCTACTCTAGAACCTGACCTCATATAAGAGGTCAACCACCTAGACACCTATAAATCAGGCCAGGTATGGACCCTACTGATACCCGTCGATGTGAGTAACAAAAATAATATTTATAATTTTCCAAACTACAACTAGCAAGCGGTAGTAAGGGTCGATCCGCAGGGAGGTAGGGAGTCAAGTTGTTTTATTTCAGTTTATTGGAATTTCTGGGGGGTTTTGGTTTGAAGTATATCTAAGTCTAAATGCAAAAATAGATAAGAAAATAAAAGAAATAAGTGTAAGCAAATGATAAAAAGGAGCTAAGACGGTCGGTTCACTATAGCTGCGATGGCACGTAATCCTAGGTAAATCCGAAATACAGTCGTGTAGGATGGGTAAAACATGTCCTCTCGGTCCAAGTTAACTAGTAGCTCCTTTCGGCCTATGCTACTAGTCCCTAGGTCTCACTAATACTAACTCTCGCCCTGAAAAGTGATTCGTAAAGCCTAAATTACTTATCTTTCGATCCTATCAACTTAGTCGTCTTAATTCATTAATTAATGCCCTCCCCTATCTCTCAATCTACGGGTTGGTCAAAACTAAGCATCTAACAAGTCTCCTCTCGGTCTCATTGTTAAATATTGCACTTAACGAATCAAACGCTGCTAATCAAACACGGGTCTGGTTGATCGACCAACTACCTCAGTCGACCGACCACACGACATAGTTGATCGACCAGTTAAGCCAGTCGATTGACCATGCCCTAATGCGGGATCACCTATTCTACGCCATCTACGCTATTGCTCCCCTACATCTTAGCAAAGGTACTTAGCTACTCATATGAATGATAACAACAACAGTAAAATTAACAAATAAAGCAATCGAATTCATAATTGAATTAACTAAATAAATAACTAACATGAAATGAGAATTCGGCTTTGGGAAATCTAAACTAGAAATTCTAAACTACAGAAGAATTAAAGCAACGAAATTGAACAAATAAACAGAGGAATACCGTAAAGAAGAATTGAAGAGAAAAGGCAAAAACCCAATGCGAAAAGTAAACTTTATTGCTGAGAACTAATCTAAACTAATGAAATAATCCCCAAGTTCAACTTCTGTGTATTGAACCCTAATTAATTCCATCTCTTTTTCTGAAACCTCAGGTTACGTTATATAGATAGTCTTACGTAACTTGTTCCTAAAACCTAATTACAAATGCGCTTGAACTCTTCTTTTAATTTCCGCGTCAGATCATGGGGATCGACCACTGGGACCAGTCGATCGACCAAGCTCCGCTGTACAGTAGCTTCTGATAATCGTGCTCTGGTCGATCGACCAAAGGCATCAGTCGATCGACTGACTACTCTTTCTGCAGACTTCTATTCAGCATTCTGACAGTCTATAGACCACTGTAGCTGGCAATCCGCTTCTGAAACTCTCGCAAATCTATCTTCAGGCCTTGAAACGCGCACCAAGTTCGCTTCTCGAGTCACTACTTCATGTTAAATGCAATGCTAAGTACTTAGGGACGGATTCGGCTCGATTTCCGCTAGATTCTTCACATTTCTGCAATATTATAGAAAAACACGAAAGTAGACGGAAATAGGGAAAATAGTAGCATAAACTACATAATTGACACTACTACAATTTTAGTCAAAGAGGACGCCACTTAGAGTACGGTTGGACACGGAACCGTCTTATATCAGTCAAAAATTTTGGCGCCATTAGTTAATACATACTTAGGACGGTTAATAGAGACAACCGTCCTCGTTGTAAAAGTAACAAGGACGGTTAGTCAATAGAACCGTCTTCTAAATAAAATACAAGA
The DNA here is from genome assembly GCF_048544455.1 of Silene latifolia. Taxonomy (NCBI): domain Eukaryota; kingdom Viridiplantae; phylum Streptophyta; class Magnoliopsida; order Caryophyllales; family Caryophyllaceae; genus Silene; species Silene latifolia. Next base: position 128,564,483 of record NC_133527.1, read on the forward strand.
CGGTTATATTACTCGACCGTCTTCTTGTAATTTAATAACAAGACGGTTAGATTACTCCACCGTCTTCTTTTATTTTAATATACTGCTGATCAAAAATCCTAATCCTATAACCCCTGCTTATTCAAACAATACACAACCCTTGTTTATACCCTAAAGAACATAAACCACCTTATCGGCTGTCGTTCAACTCTGACGCAACCACCAGCGCCTCGCAAACCACCGCCTCAACATTCTTCTTCATCATCGCCCTAAAGCAACAGCGTTGATCGATGACAGCGCAAAAGAGAAAAAGAAGTAAGAAAAAAAATAGCTCCAGCCAATCTGATGATGGTACGACAAAGAGAGAAAAGCGTTCGGAGAGGGGTCGATCGGTTTTGAAGTTAGCATCAAAAGCTATTAGAGATGAGGACCCAATTAAGTTAGAATGGGATAGTGTGCTGAATTTGCCGACTGGAGATTGGGCTGCTAAGTTCAGTAGTTGGATTGGAATTACTGTTCGGGGACATATTAGCTGCACGGTTGAAAAATGGGACGATGTGGATCAAGCGACAAGAAGAGATATGTTAGATATTATCGGAGTATGTAAAAAATTACTTAGCTTTTAAATATCATTTATCTTTTCTTATACAAAAGGTTAGTTTTATTAATATCTGTTTTTATTTTACTTTGACCATGTAGGGGGCATTCACAATTATGAAGGGACATGAAGATTGGTGTCTTGCTAAGGCGGGAGAGTTATGGAGAAAGTGGAAGAGTAAGTTAGTCTGTGAGTGGTTATACGATGAGGAGACGGGAGCTATCCGGTGGACACCACCGACCTTGTGGAAGCAGATAACGCCTGATCAATGGAATTCATTTGTGGCATCTCATACTACCGATGCATTTAAGGTAATTCTAGCACTAGTCACCTCCATACTTTGCACCAATTTATATTTCACATTCAGTCCATTATTTATATTTGATTAATCTCAGTTTTGGTCGCACTAGTGGTATTGGCCTTGATTTTACGCCAGAGGGCAGTGCATATCTGGTCAGATGCAGTAATTTATGTCGGGGTGATTTAAAAACCTGTACAAAAAAGGCGTGTTTCATTAAAATTTCACGCCAGAATGAAGACAATATCTGGTCAGAGTGCAGTAATTTATCTGGTCAGAATGCAACAATTTTGCGTCATGATTTGTTTGATAATGGGTTGTTGATGGTTCACCTCTATTCTTAAATGTTTGGCAGAGTAAGCTAGCTTAATTCATCAGGTGAAGTTATCAGCTTAATTTATCTGATTTGTTTGATAGAAGGTCACTTAATTCATCAGGTGAAGTTTTAGTTGTAACCAGTTTTAGTTGTAACCAGTGTAATTGCAATCTTTTTGTTTTGATTTTGGTGAATTTGGAAAAGGTTTATTAAACTTGTGGTTATTAAACTACTTACAAACAAGCTGATATGTGAGATTTGATTAAGTTCAGGAAGTGTATTGGCTGATGCATGATTAATTAATTTTCCATTGTGTCATATATTTTGGATGTAAGTAAGTTACTTTTTTTTGGCTGCAAATTGATGGTTATACAATATAAAACGATATTTTGGGATGAAAACAGGCCATTAGGGAGAAAAACAAGAAGAATGCGGCTCAAAGGCAATCACAATACCATGGTTCTCGAGGAGGATATCGAGGAGTTGAGAAGAAAGTTGTAAGTTATCTTTTTATTGTTTATTCACAACTATTTGATATTTAGCTAACTTAAATGCTTTTTTTAGAAAGCAGACTTTGCCGCGAAGGGATGCCCAATAGAGAAAGTTGATCGTTATTTAATTTGGCTAAGGGCTCACAAGTCCGAGAATGGAGATATGACCGATTATGTTAAGGAAGTGGAAAAAAATTGTAAGTTAATATCACATTTGAACTGTACGTTAAAACTAATGAATGTGTAGATAATGTTGTTCATAACTATTTGATTTTATATGAGTATGTGTAGGAAGCAATAAACAAAGACGTCAAGGCAGGAGTATTTGTTCCCAAGGGACGAGAAGATATACTCGCTAAGGCGCTTGGCAAGGCTGAACATCCTGGTCGTGTTCGAGGAGTTCCTAATGGCATAGGCATAAAAGAATTATTTGGGAAAGCTCCCAAAAACCCAACTCCAACACAGTTGAAAGAGAAGGTAAATATTACTAAACGTTGGCAATTACTAAACATTGGCTTAAGTCAAGAGTTGGAGAAGTGTTCAATAAGAAGTTGATTTCTTATTCAAATTTTTTCTCGAGCAGATAAGTACTTTGGAAGAGCAATTGAAAGAAACACAATTGATGATGTTGAAGTTCTGGCAAACGGGTGAGCGACCAAGTGAAGAAGTATTAGCTCGTTTCATGGACGCGATAACTAAGAGTACACAAGGAAATGGTGCATCTATGGAGGCGGCTCAATCACAAGCTAGAGAAGAGCCATCTTCTGGAGATGAGTCTGGAGAGGAGTCGCCCGATGATGAGCCATCTCATACGGAGAAATCAGTTCAGCCATCTACTAAGGAGCCGCTCTCTAATGAGGTTTTCCGTACTCCAGTGGCCACCATTCCAAAGATTCCTATCTCACCTCTAGAGGTAGTCAAATTATAATCTCTCCCACTATATCATATTTATCTATCTACTTTGTGCTCAGGAGGAATTACATTTACCTAGGGCAAATCTAAAAATCAAACCTGTGACTGTGACTGTGACTTCATCTAAAAATCAAACCTGTGAATTACATTTCTCTGCAATCTGAAAAGCGGAGTCCAGTTTCACATTTAGGTGTGCCGAAAAATTACAATGAGAGTGAATTGGTAAGATCATAAGGTGAACATAAAAAAATCGTGTTTAAGTGACTCTGACTTCATCTCTGGAAAATCGTGTTTCTATAGTATTGCACGGAATCATACTCTTACCAAAAAACAGTTTTGATGGCTGCCCACTGAAATGATTGGAGGGTGTGATCAGTTACACAGTTTTTATCTGTGATGCCTTTTCGCTTTGAGTGCCTTGACTTGTGACTGTGACTGCATATCTGACATGTCGAAATATAGGACTGGCAAGGTACACAGTTTCTCTATGTTAATCTCCATAGTTGTTGATCTTGACTAGGCATACTACTAGGAACATAGAGAGGGTCAGAAATGTTAGGAGCCTTAGGAGCTTGCCTGTAAAAGCACGAAATTATAAATTTGTAGTTATGGAACTGTAGGAGCACAAAAATGACATTTGCTACTTATATATATAACAAATAGCAGTTTGATGGTATGATGGTTAGATTTTCATATCATTACTTTCAGGTAAACTGGTCGGTTTTTTATATGCAGTTTTTTTTTTGAAAAGTCCTTGTTCGTACTGGTTTTTAATATTCTTATGACACATTTGATATAGATGACATACTTTGAAATTATGATTAATTTGAATTGTGTAGGCTTGGAAAAATTGTATATTATCATTGCCGGGGAAACCGATAGTGGCTTCAGGGTTGGTGTACATGTCACGTAATGGGGAGTTTGTTTCCGTTCACGGCGCCTCCCTAAGTAATGGTTTTAAAAAAGTCACAATCAAGAAAGTCTACGGTGGATCCGAAAATACTTTGTTGCTTGGGTGCTGTTGGCGACTTGAAGATATTGAATGATGCTAAGGGCTCATTTGTTCAATGGCCACAAAATAATATTCATAGTCCTAATGAGGTAATTTCATTTGTTGACGGCTAATAGAGAGACATGCATTCATAGTCTATTTATTTTTCTTTTCATCCTTCTTGATAAGGATGTTGGTATTGATATCAGTCACTATACAATGTTTCGAATTAAATGCTTTTGATAACCGTGCAGAAAAATATACGAGAAGATATGACACGGGAATCAACCAATTCTAGACAACCAAACCCTAAGCCTTTAGACTCAAAATCAGCAAGTTTTCTTGGCGTAGAAGTTAGTCTTCAGTTCAGGGAAAAGTGGAGAACCATGTCGTTGAAGAAGTTAATAAATGAGGCTCGTGTGTTAAAGACAAGTGCAACGATGATCACCGTAGATATAAAAGAGCATATACTACACCACAAACAGAAATGCATGCTTACCTATGAAGACCTTATTCATTGGTGTGACGAAGAAGAGATAAGTGCCTCTCACATTGCTTTGTTCATGAGGTTTGATTTTTAATCTTCGAAATGTTTTATACAATTTTCTTAATTTTGTTTTGCATGCTTAGCTATGAGTCCAGCCAAATTTATTCTCCTCTATTCACAGCAGAATCACTCTACTGAAAGCAGGATGTTAAATGTAAAGCTAGCATTTTTTCACCGCTGACCTGTACATGCCTTGTGCCAAAAATGTGTATAGTCAAGGACTGGAATAACTAAATGAGCATTGAGATCGATATCCAAAACAGTTTGAAGTTGCTATGCTACACTGACTCTTACATTCTCCCTCATGTATCCATGCCTGACTCTTAATACGTTGGTAAACATCACAAAGTTAATGTTAAAAGGAAATGCACAAGAACTTTGCTTAAAGACCCTATACTGCATTTTTCTTATATATTACTTCTAAACTGCATTTTTAAACCATATGAGTCATTAACATATGCTGAGACGATCAATTATCAATTTTTTGTGGTAGGTATTTAACTGAGCTGCTAGAGAGTATGCAATGTACAAATTCATATGGATTCTTGTGCCCCACATTATTGTCCAAGTTCGCTAGTTTTGAAAATGAAGATAATCGGTCAGACTATATTGTTAAGGCTATGACATGTACGGGTTGTGAAAGGAGTCGAAAGCTTGTTTTTGCTCCATATTTTGAAGGGTATGTACCTTTTTTTCATACTACTATTAATTATATTATTCAATGCTACTTATTAATACGCGATGCTGATTGTTTTATTTTATAAATGGTAGTAATCATTGGATGTTGGCTGCCATTAATCCAAAGGATGGTGTAGTATATTGGTGTGATCCAGCTGGAACTCTAGAGCCTCGTAAATTTTTGAAGGATACAATTAATTTGTAAGCTCGGCATGTATATGATTTAAGAAATTGCAATTATTTCATAGCTTTACATTTGTTTTATTAAAATAAATATAATTAAGGCATGTCTATAACATATATTTAACACAGGGCAATTACGAAGCTAAACTCTATGGATCCACTTTTCGGGTGTCACCCACAAAAACAGCTTGAATGGAAAATTATAAAGGTACTCCTTCAACTAATAGTACTTTTATCTCCAAAATTATATAATCTATGTTTTTTTTGGGTTATTTGGTGAGAATAATCCAAACAATTACTCGTATGCTCAAATTAATCCCAACTATATTTTTACTCATATTAATCTGACTTGTGAGTCATTTTTCTTCTACTACACCAGCCCTAATTGCTTATTCCCAGTAGTCTTATTATTTCATACAGAGTTAGCCTTTTTGCCCCAGTTTCATGCCTTTTCCTCTGATCTGAAGCCAAGTCTTATTTCATACAGAATTAGCAATTATTTTTTGTGAGGGTATAGTCAATGTTGTGTTGATTCGGCATTTTCCTCTAAACGGGTTTTACTTCTTGCTATGCTTTTGAATCTTCAGTGGTAATGTGAATAATTTGGTGTTTGATATGGGTTTTGATTTGGTAGTGGAGAACACAAATTCAATTCAATAACAATTTGTGCTCACTATTTACTTTCTTCCATTTTAGACTCCAAGCCTGAGTTATTTTGCCTTAATTTTGTGTTTTGGCATTCATGTTTTAGGCGTTAGTATTGCAGTGATGGTATTCATGTTAGCTTTTTTTAGCTAAACTAGGGTCAATTTCTTCAGCCTTGTATTGAACGTAAGTTAAGGAACCCTTTCCATTGATTAATGGTGGATGAGAAGACTAGTAATACTATTTGGATTATTCTCATCAAACAACCTTTTTTTTTGTTGTGGGCTTATTGTATATACGTTGTAGTTGACACTTGACATGATTTTGAATTTAGTGTCCTACACAGCCATTTGGGACCGTTTTATGTGGATATTATGTCTGCCGATATATGTTGGAGATCATCAGAGGACGATATATTACTATTATTCCAAATGTACGTCCTTTCATTTGTTTATTTTGTTTCAATATTTACTTCATTTTATATAAATTAAATATGTTGGTATGTAAATAATTATAATTGTGTTTTTTGGTTACTTTGTATGTAGTTCATGATTAAAGCTCCGAAAACATACTTGGTTGAGCAAATTGATGAGGTGCGGGAAATTTGGGCTGAATATGCTTTGAAGTTTAAGGCGCAAGTATTTGATGGCAACGTCTAAAGTAATTAGGTTGATCAGATAGTTTGTGTGATGGTTTGTGGATGGAGAAACTTGTGCTAGTGCGTGTGTTTAAAAATCAGTCGTTGATAGCCTTGTATTTTGGAGGTTCAAACTTATATGGTTTTATTTGGTTGGATTTTAGAGTATAATGGTAAGATTTGCTGGATTTTTTGAAATGTAGCCGAATATAATATTAAGCGACTATTGTCGTCTAGAATATGAATGAAGCAATTTCTTTTTCAAAAATATGGTTTTGTGAAAGCGTATCGATATGTGCAATATTGTGTGCAGATTATATTTGAAAATTGGCCTGAAGTTGATTTAAAAAATGGGGGCCGAATTGATTTAAAAAATTGGCGCAAAAAACCTGAAATTGGCGTGAAATTTTTAGCGCGAAATACATTTTAAAATTTGGCGCAAAAAACGTGAATTTGGCGCAAAAAATATATAGAGGACGGTTGGAAGAAAAAGCGTCATTATTCAAAAGAGGACGGTTCTGACCTGTACCCGTCCTCTTTGAAAATAAAAAGAAGACGGTTCTTTGAGGCAACCGTCCTGCTTTTACAAACAAAAGAAGACGGTTTGACTTTATCTTAACCGTCCTCTTAGCCTACGAGGACGGGTGAATTAAGGACGGTTAGTTTACGTAATAAGGACGGTTTTGAACCGTCCTCTTTATTGATTTTTGTAGTAGTGTGAGCTCTGAAATGCGTGTAAAAGAGGGTGTAAAACATCATATTTAGGACACGCATCAAACTTCCCCAAACCAAACCCTTGCTTGTCCCCAAGCAAGAACTAGACTCGACCGTAGGACCTAATGGAACGATTTCAATCTCAGAGCACAATGCAAACTGCAAAGCCTAAACCAGTTTAATGCAACAACTAACAATCAATTAGCAATATGAATCATGCAAACGAGTTATGTAGTTGTTAAAAACTGCTGAACCGTCAACTATAGAGACTTATCATTATGGACTCTCAGGGGTCGCTCATATCACACATAAGCACAGGTGAATATACGTAAAAGATAGAAAGAAGTAATTTTGTAATGACTCTCACCTAACTACGACCTATAAGAACATGCCTGCAATCTAATATGAAAATGATCGATCTCTACAACCGTACATATGCATTTCAACCAAAAAAATGACCATGACACATGCCGAGGTAAATATGGATATGTGAGGTAATGGGTAAGAAGGGGCTAAGATAAATTTGGATATGAGGAGTTTAATCCAAGCTAGTAACTACAGATCCAAATTACGGGAACATCCCACTTTCTTACTCAAGATTCAACAATAAAACTAGTGCTAATGATTAGCACTAATCTCACAACCTCCAATTATAACTGTAATTCCCCAAATGATAATAATAAAACATGGGAATTAAATCACCATCTAATAAAGACCTCAACCATGTGATTTTTCTTTTCTCGGGCTTCAGTCGATCGACCAATGAGTCCAGTCGACCGACCATAGATCGAACTTGCTTTTCATTTTTTATTTTTTTTCCTTCTTTTTTCAATTCTATTTTTTCTTTCTTTCTTTCCAACATTCCACCAACCTTCTCATAAAGAGCAATATAACCAAAATGCAATAAACACATTCCCACAACTACCAATACTAGCTCAGATAAGGTAGGTTAAATATAGTATGTAGCTTCTGGGACAAAAAGGCAATTTGGTTATGTGAGGTTTATGGGTAAAAAAAGAAAAGGAGACCTCTACCACATGTGTCAACAAACCACAAACCGAATGCATACAGGTATTAAGTAGACCAAGTTCATATTTATGCAAATTTATGTAACATGCCTCATAAGGAGTAACTACTCGCAATCTTAGATAACATGGTCATGAATGTCACCAGTTATAAGCTCTAAAACTCAGAATATAAGTAGTTTGCCAAAAATCTAAGTCAGGTCTAAGGTTCAGCAAGATATTTAACGAAAACTCGTAGACTATGCATATGTGATTCTACTAATAACATGTCAATTTAGCACGGCTTAGGCATAAAAAAATGCAAATGCAATGTCATCATTGAAATACTACCGTTCCGACTCAACCTATATGCTAAAATAATAAACATACATTTTTTTGAATTTTTGAAATTTTTGATTTTTTTTTTTGAATTTTTTGTATATATGAGGAAAATAAACAACAATGCATGACAAAAATGTAAACGTGAATGCAAAACAGAGTGAATGCAACGCAAAACCCTTCCCCAAACCAAATCACACAATGCCCTCATTGTGCAAAATCATATAATGAAAGATAAGCAAAGGAAAGTGGGATTTTGCGGGATTATAGCTAAAATTGACATAAAAGAAGGACTCGGAAACTCACAACACTTTAAGCGCAGCAGGAAACCTCCCCAAACTAGCATGAGCTAGGAGGTTTCAGTAGCCAGCAGTGCTACCATAGGTACCTGAAAAGAAACAAAAGTACTGCGCGTAATTCTGAGAAAGCAATTTACGAAACGCAACATTATGTGCAAAATAAGAAAACAGAAGAAAACAAAAATGAATCGGAGAATAAAGTGGAGAAAAGACTCCCTCAACTCCGCAAATCGACCAAACACAGCAGGGGAATGGTCGTGAACAGGTGCAGCAGCGAAGGCGGTCGATCGACCATTGCAGCCAGTCGATCGACCAGGGTGACAGGAACAGAAGCCCCTGGAGACACGACACAGTCGATCGACCATACATGCCAGTCGATCGAGTGGGATACCTACTGTAAGTTTCTGATTTCTTCGAATTAGCTCAATAAATTAAGCTAATTTGGTCTACGAACCTGCAAATACACATAATAACGCGCCTAAAATTGCGCTAAACCCAAAGTATTAGTCTAAAGTCTTTAAATCCTAAGCAAACTTATTAAAGCAAAGTCTCGCGCACACAAAAGCAATAATTAGTCTAACAAAAGTAATAAAATGTCTAAAACTTATGAAATAAAAAGTGTTCATCCGCGAAAAATGCGGAAAATCTCCGACCATGGCTTCTGACTATATGAAGTGCCCTCTATGGTGCTCAATCTCTTAGCACTCCAATCCGCCACATCGTCCGACGGATCAACATCAGAAGCATCGTCCCACACTTGGACATCCTCTTCAGTCTCAAGCTCCAAGTCTGAAACTGTAACTCGAACTGGCGCCTTCTTAGGCTCCTCATCTGGTTCCTCATCTGTGCCATAGCTAAGACATCCTAGACCGCCTCTTTGAACGATTGGCTCCTTCACAGCTGGGGCAATGAACGGCTCTTCCTTCCCCAAACCATTTCCTGTAATATCCAAAACAGAAGAATTGTCCTCCAATTCGCTCCCAATCTGGGGTGGAGGTGTCACAATAGGAATAGGTACAGGTACTAAAGTAGGCATATCAGAAAGCACAAAATAAGATTTCTTTTCAGAAATCACATTACAAGTAACTGGCCACATAAGGTCTTTCTTCCTAGGGGACTGGGCAAAAACAATGAACTGTTTGCCCACCTTAAAGGTCAAAGTTCTTTCCCCCACATCAATTACTGCACCAGCAATGTGCAGAAACGGTCTACCCAAAATAATAGGAATGTGAGAATCCTCAGGTATATCTACGACATTGAAGTCAACGGGGAAAATGAACCTCCCTATTTGCACAGGAATATCCTCTAAGTCCCCTACTGGCTGAACAGCAGAACGATCAGCCATCTGTACAGTTATATTGGTAACAGCAAATCTGGTCAAACCCAACTTCTTAGCTAAACTCAATGGCATAACACTAATGCTAGCTCCTAGATCACATAATGCCTTCTCAATTGAGAAGGTACCAATATTACAGGGGACAGAGAAACTACCTGGGTCAGCTAGTTTACGAGCAGCAGTGTGAGTTAAGTATGAACTAGACTCCTCAGTTAAATGCACAGACTCAACAACATTCAAAGACCTTTTCTTAGATAGCAGCTGTTTCATAAACTTCATATATGCAGGTACTTGATTAACTAGTTCTAAGAAAGGTATTTGTACATTAAGACTATGCATTAAATCTTTGAATTTACCGAATGTTACCTCATCTTTGGTTGGCACTAGTCTCTCTGGATAAGGGGCTGTAAGAAGCAACTTAGCCCTCTTCTCTAGGTCTCTCATACCGGCATCAGTTGACTTAGGCTGAAAATCCACTACTTTATCTATGTTGTAGCTCGAACCTTCTTCAGACCGTCTCGGGAATGAACCATTAACTGTCGTAGGGTCATACTTTGGAACCGGAACTAACCCATCAGCATTTGGATCTTGCCTCAATAATTTCGGAGTCGTCTCACCCCGAAACAAGAAATCCCTCAAGTTATCTGGCATTGGAGGACAAAATGGTTCGACGTCAGCAGCATCATCGGTCGATCGACCAGTGGGGTCGGTCGATCGACCGCTCTCCTTTTTTTCCAGAATGATCAGAAAGATCAGAAAGTGTCGCTGAGGAATTAGGGGTAGTCGATCGACTGGGTATGGCGGACGATCGACCGTGATCGCTGTTGTTCGTCTTTTTCTCGCTTTTTTTCTTCTTTCCTTTTCCAGCAGCGTTTCCACATTTTTCAACCATAACTCCCTCGGGTTCATCCCCTACAGTAACGGGTCCAGGAAGGGTAGACCCGCTCCTTAATGTGATTGCATTCAGGGTCTCTTTCTGATCCGGCTACGACGGTAAATGCCTCGGAGCTCTAGTAGCAAATTTACCTGCTAACTGGGCAATCTGAGTGATGTGACCATAATTGGCGCATATTTAGCCCCCGAATTACCATTGTTTCCATGCTTTTTAGTGCCTATTTGCGTCATTTCTTATCTTTAGTTCTTTGTTTTGCATATTCTTTGAGATTTTGATCCCTTGGTAGGAAAGGAGTAAGAATCTTGCATTTTCATGGCAAAACAAGGCTAAATTGATCGTATTCAATGACCAAGCATCAAGGAGAGACAAGACTAGAAGGCCTTTGTACATAGCATAGTAGAAGAGCATTGTTGAGAAAGGATCCTTGAGTCCCCAAGGAAATCCCCAAGGAATTCATGAAGAAAAGGGAAGAAAAGAAGAAGAAAAGCTGCTGTCAGACAATCCGAACGGATTGTACACAATCCGTCCGTCCGCCAAGCTCAATCCGAGCGTCCCTCAAAGGAATCCGCTCGGATTCCCCGTCGCCAATCCGCACGTCTTGACCAAGAATCCGCTCGGATTCTCCAGCCCAGAACCGGCCGTCCCGACTCCCATCCGCACGGATTGCAGTACAGCACGTTTTCGTTCTTCAAGCCGCGATAAGATAAACCCTTCTCTCGGAGAATACTGGAGTCTCCTTGCTCAACTTAAAAAGTGTAATTACTAGTTTAGCCCTTAGTTAACCCTAATGCATCCTCCCTAATTTTCACTATAAATACCCCATTAGTCTAATTAGAGGAGCATGTTCTTCTTATCAATATTTAGAGTAGTTAATATCAATCAAATCTCTCTTCAATATTGTAATCAAGTATTAATCAAGTTTTAATCCAAGTTCTAGTTCTTTAATCTCTCTCTTGTTCTTCATTTATTTTGGGTAATTAGAAGATTATTGGGTTTATTGGGAGATTGACAACCTTCCATCAATCATCAAGTTCTTCTATTATTCTTTGCATCTTTATTATTGGAATCATTAGTAGGTATAATCTCTTAATCCCTTTTTAATTATTGCTAATTACTTTCATTTATTCATCATGTTTCATTATGTTAGTATGATTGACAACCTTTCTAGCATGATCAATATGATAATGAGTGAGTAGTCTCTTAGCTAGGGTTTAATGGGTGATTAGGGAAACCAACATGGGGAATGATTCATGCTTAAATTAATATGCTTTCATATCTTATTTGCTTGCTTGTTTTGATCTTAATACATGCACATGTTATATTTGATGAAATGCTAAGCCTATGAATCCTTGAATTTACTATCATCTTCTATCCTTTCAACTTGACTTGTAAGACATAACCCAACTCGAGTCTTGTTAGACCATGCATGTGTTGAGTAGGAAAGATTAAGTCGACTTGTAGGTGTTGTACAATCTAATCGATTCGGCTCCGGGACCCAAACTTTCCTAGGATTGTAAGATATAACCCAACTCGATCCATCACAACAATAATTGCTTGCTTATAATTTGAGAACATGTTTGTATGATCATATCCCATGAATCCCCTATGAACCCATGACACCCTAGTGCTTTTAATCAATTGTTTACACCCCTTACTTTATTTACCTTGTTAGTTTATTTTCATTGTTATTTTAGTTTAGTAACCTTCTACATCAACCCAATTTGTGACACCCCCTAGACACCACTAGTTACAATAGAATCTTCATTTCAATACCCGTCCCTTGGGATCCGACCTTTACTTGCCTCTTTACTAATTGTAGAGTTGTTTGTGAAGTATAAATTGTGTTTTGTATCGACCATTGACCAACGACCACATATGTTTAATTGTGAACACCAAATGGCCTCGATCAAAAATGGAGCCGTTGCCGGGACGGTGTTTAATTGATTTAAGATTTCTTTTATTGTTATTAGTTGTGTCTTTTTCACCTTGGGGAAGTAAAACTCCTCAAGGTTTGTTCTAATTGTTTTCTAGTTGTTTGATATTTTGCATGTCTAGAAGGTTACAAAGAGATTTGTTACCTTTTGACCGTGAAATCGAAAGAACCTTGACGAATAATAAGAGACTTGTTAGGAGGAATTTGGGAGGTGTTGGTGAAGTTGTTCAACCCACTAGTGAGTTTGTCAATCCTTTCGCAATAGAAGGAGAAGAGAACCCATTTAACAATACCACACAAAATCCACCTACAATGCCTAAATTCTCGTCACACTCTATACCCACCGAGGAGGATTTACCAAATGGTACTCCTACACCGCAACATCTCACCGGTAATTTTATTGCCAAGTCCGCCTTCATCCAACTAGTTGAGAGGAGCCAATTCGGGGGAATGCCTAGTGAGGACCCTCATTCTCATATGGAAACCTTTTGCGATTATTGTGAAGCTATCTCTCAAACGGGCGTGACTCAAGACCAAATAAGATGGGTCTTATTTCCTTTTTCGTTAATCGGCACCGCAAAGCAATGGTTGAAAGGCCTTGATAAGGCCACCCTTGGAATAGATTCTTGGAAGAAGTTAGCTCTAGCTTTCTACAAAAAATTCTACCCACTGGAAAAGACTAACATGCTAAGAGCTCAAATTACGGGTTTTAAGCAAAGGGATGAAGAATCTTTGTATGAAGCTTGGGAGCGGTTCAAAGGTATTTGTCGCTCATGTCCTCACCATGGACTTAGCGAATGGTTTTTAGTGCAACAATTTTGGAATGGTTTATATGAAGATTCAAGGAACATTCTCAATATGGGATCAAATGGAATGTTCACCGAAGTTGATGACAATCAAACATGGAACAAGATTGAGGAAATGGCGGTCCATAATTCACAATATAGTAGACCTCGCAAGGCTACTAGAGGAGGAAAGTATGAAGTGGACACCGTTACTCAATTGGGTGCTCAACTTAGTGCTCACATTGACACAATCAACTTGAAGTTTGAACAAGCTATTGCTAGGCTTGAGGAAAACTCAAAATCATCAAAGCATCATGTCAATGCCATGACGGCATCCTCATCAATCCCAAGCGGGATATGTGAGAATTGTGGAACCTTGGGTCATGACTCAAGTGAATGTAGGGGAACAACCGAACAAGTTAATGCTTTCCAAGCTTACAAAAGTGGTACCCCTTATTCAAATTTTTACAATGAAAACACCAAGTTCTATCCAAATCTCTCATACAAGAGCCAAAATGTTCAAAACCCTCAAACAACATACACTCCACCACCCATGAGAAATCAAAATCAAAGACCCTTTTTCAATCAAAACCAAGGCTACCAAAATCAAAATCCTTACAATCACCAAAATGACCAAGGTTTTGATGTCCAAAAAGCGGTCCTCCAAATGCAAAAGAATCAACAAGAATTTTTCACCCAAATGCAAAAGGATAGCCAAGCAAAAGACACCACCATCAACAACATTCTAGCTCACACCAAGATGTTGGAAACACAATTGACCCAACTAGCATCTTCAAACTCACAAAGACAAAAGGGGCAATTACCACCTCAAGGTAATCCCCCTAGACATGAAACGGTTAGTGCCATTCACTTGAGAAGTGGTACAAGATATGAAGCACCGAAGGAGCAAGTTGAGAATGAAGTTGTGAGAGCTAGTGAGAATGAAGTTGTAGTGCAAAGTCCCAAAGAAGGGGAATCATCAAAAGAAGAAAGTTCAAAGAAAAATGAAGACAAAGCCAAAGAGAAGGAGCCCATTGTGGTTAGACTTCCTTTTCCAAGTCGTCAAGCCAAGCCCAAATTTGATGATCAACTTGGAAAGTTCATGGAAATTGTGAAGAATTTAGAAGTCTCAATTCCTTTCACGGAATTAATCAATCACGTTCCGGCCTATGCAAAGTACATGAAAGATATCCTCACAAAGAAGAAGTCGATCCGGAAACTTGAGACTATCGCCTTTACTAAGGTGAGTAGTGCAATACTTCAAGGGAGTTCACCTCCAAAGTTAAAGGATCCGGGAAGCTTCTCAATACCGTGTACCATTGGCGACACGATGATCAACAAAGCCTTATGTGATCTAGGGGCTAGTGTGAGTGTCATGCCGTACTCGGTAAGTAAAGGGTTGGGAATGGGAGAGCTTAAATGCACCAATATCACTCTTCAAATGGCCAATAGATCGACGAAGACACCATTAGGGATATGGGAAGATGTCCCCGTGCGAATTGGGAAGTTTTTCATCCCGGTGGACTTTGTCATTGTTGATATGGAGGAAGATTCCAACATTCCAATCATCTTAGGAAGACCTTTCCTACACACCGCGGGTGCGGTGATTGATGTGAAACATGGAGAGCTCACTCTAGAAGTGGGAGATGAAAGCATAACTTTTAATCTTGACAAGACCATGAGAGCTCCTCGTTTGCATGAGCCATGTTTCATGATTGATCATTATAGCCGGAAAGATGAAAGGAAGAAATCGGAACTCCAATGGAGGAAGAAAATTGAAGATGCTCCATTCAAAGAGCAAGTGAATTGTGACAAAGAGAGCTTGCAAAGCTCATCAAAATCAACCAAGGAAGAAGATGATGGCCTCATTGACCAAGAGAAGAAATTGGGAGAGTTGTCTCCATCTAAGCAAGAGATTTTCAATGATCAACTCAATGAAGTTTGTGGTCTTTGGGACGACGAATTTGAAGGGATCTTTAATCCCTACATTGGGCATGCCATCGATCATGATCAACAACAAGGGCCACGGTCTATTGAGGACCTCTACCACAACAATGAACAAGCTTTTGATTACTTTTTCAAGGTGTTAAGCAACATCAACAACACCTTGAACATGCCCCCTTGACATCTCATCAAGAATGAGAGTTTGGTGGAGTCCTCCCTAAACCACCACTTGTAAATATTTCTAACTCCCTAACTTACTTTTCAATTTTTGTATTGCATTTTTTGTCATTTTTGGATTTTATTTACTTTGATCAAAATAATTGTCATGAAAAGAGAGAAGTGAGGGAGGGATATTAACAATTTTAAATTGATGTGTAGTGCTTTACCTTAGTGTGGGGATGACAATTGCCTAGGCTATTCATGCCTTAGTAGTGCCCCCACAATGAAGAACACAAGATTTGAAAGAAAGAAAGAAAGAATGATAAGGGAAATGCATTGTGCACGAATGAAGTGAATCCGGGTACAAAGGACAAGAATCCGAGCGGATTCCTGAGAATCCGCCCGTCTGAAGTAGATCCGAGCGTCCTGCTGAGAAGACGCCCGTCTTGGCCTGTGTTGAAATTGCAAATTTCTTGTCTGTCAAAGAATCCGAGCGGATTCCTGGAAAGACGCCCGTCTCACAGAATCCGTCCGTCTTTTGACAAAGACGCCGTCTTGAAGCTGAAGAAAAACAAAGAAAAATCTCTGGATAGAAATCCGTCCGTCCTGACAGAAATCCGCCCGTCCCATCTCGGAAGAATCCGAGCGGATTCCCCAGAATCCGCCCGTCTCTAGGCGGGATTTTGAAATTTTGAAGCTGTAGAATCCGCACGGATTGCGCCCAATCCGCACGGATTGCCCCTGCGTTTTGAAATTGTCGAGCTCTTTAAATACCCATCCCACCTTCATTCATTCATTCATTCATTCATTCATAAACACTACCCTCAACATCAAAACCTTCATCCTCTCCATCTCAAAAACAAAAACCCTCAACAAAACTCACCAAAATCAAATCAAACCATCCTTCAAACAACAAATTAATCACTCCATCTTCATCAAAAATCAAAACCAAGCACAAAATCTTCACCTTTGAGTCGACTTTTGTTCTCATAAAGGCAAAGCCTTTCACCTTCAAAATCGATTTGGGCATACTACAAATTGAAGATTTTTGACTCTTTACTTGGTTAGCTCATCAAATGGCAAGAACAAAGGGAGCAACAAAGGCAACAAAGGCACCAAAAGCAAAGGCTCTCTCTCAAAGGCAAAAAGCTCTACAAACAAAGAAAGCTTTGGCAATGGTGGTGGCAACACCAAGCTTGGAGGTGCAACCACAACAACAACAAATTTCTATGGAAGCATCACCTTCTACTCCGGTAATCGATCAACTCTTGCATTATCCGGAGGTAACTTTCATCTCCGATACCCATAGAAATACATTTGTCAAGTTTGCTATGAAACAAATCCAATCCACCAAATTCATATGTCAAGATGCTTTAGAGAAGTTAGGTGTTCTTGAACAAACAAGAGTCTTTTTCAATGCCATGGGTTTGAAGAAATTGTTTGAAATGAAGGAAGTAACATACCCCTCCCTTGTCTTGGAATTCTTAAGTTCTTTAAAAGTGACAAAAGTTGAGAATAGGGAAAATATTGAGTTTCGTCTAGCTAACACTAGTAGACGCTTTACCTTTCCGGAATTGGGTAAAATTTTGGGTCTTAGCGATGAACATAAATATTATAAGCAATATGGGAAGTATGACCCCGAGCCTCTTTGGGAGGCAATCTCCGGGAAGAAATTTGAAGATTTTCATGCTTGTCGTTCTCTTTTGGTCCATCATCCGGGCATAAGAGTATGGCACAAAGTTGTGGGAAATACCATAATTGCTAGGAAAGACACCAATCATTTCACGGGACTCGACTTTATTCTCCTTGAATCAACTTTGAATATTGGAAGAATTCATACCAAGCCTTACAATTCTTTGAGGCTATTGGTTGATAGATGGCTCCATGTAGATAGTGGGAAGAAGGGTCAAACCGTTATTGTTAATGGCGGCCTTGTCACGGTCCTAGCCAAGCACTTTGATCCTAATTTCAATAAGGATAGCAAGTACAAGGCAAAGGAAGGTGGCCATCTTATTGATATGTCCACCATGATTAACAAGTTTAAGTGGGTTGCTCACAATCCCCTTGACACCAAATTTGGGTGGCTTACTAGTGAGGCTCGATCATTCACTTTACCCGCAAAGATTTGCCGTCTTTGTGTCCACCAGACCAACTATTTACTTCCCCTATCCAAGGAAGCCGGGTACATCATTCAACAACAAAAGGGTGATCATGAAACTCCCTCCTCTTCCATTGTTATACCACCTTACCCCTATGAATATGAAGAGTTCAAACCGCAAGGAATTGAAATTGGGAAAGACTATGTAACTCTTCTTATGCAAGCCATGCACAAGCAAGCTTATGAAGATCGAAAGAATGCTTATTTGGCTCAATATCCTCCCCTCTTACATATAGCTAGGCAAGGACTCCTTGATCCATCTTGTCCTTTGCCTAGTTGGGCGGATAAAGAAGCCTTATTTCCGGGTGCATCTAGGGACATGGTGGAAGACAATGAGGTTGTTGGAAATGGTGAAGAATTTGATGATAACATTGAGGAAGAAGCAAGTGGAGATGAAGAAGGAGATGGTGAAGATGATGATGAAGAAAGCAATGAAGAAAGTGCCAAGGAAAGTGGCAATGTGACCACTTCTCATGAGGGAAGTGGTGATGATGATAGCATGATGGAAGACTAGCCTTGGAGACTCCTACACTCCCATGGTTTGTCTATATCTCTTTGTATTTTACTTCATTTTGATCATTGTTGGTTTAGTCCTAGCAACATCAAAGGACTCACACCTCGGTACCATTGAGGTGTTCTTTATTGTTCCCATTTTTGAAAATCCAAAATGACAATCTTATTTCATGCATAGCATAGTGTGTGCATGAACTATACCCATCCTTGACATTAGCAATAGTGTCTTATTTGGTTTGGGGAAGTTAATGCATACACAACGGGAGGTAATCTAAATTATCCTCTCCGTCATAACAAAAACCATGCATCATGTAGTATAGCTTAGTGTAGAATTGCATTTAGTATAGAAATCATGCATCATTTTTGCATAATTTCCATCATTTTGGCCATTGAGGACAATGCCCATATTAGTGTGGGGATGGGAATTCTAACACTTAACTTTTATTCAAAAACCATAAAAATTGAAAAATTTCAAAAAAATCATAAAAATCATAAAAATTGAAAAACCAAAAACAAGTTCATTTCCTTTGTATATATTGTCTTGTATATATTATGTTTGTTTTATCCTTGTTCACTTTGATCGACTACGCCACATCCGAGACATGAGGATATTAAAGACCGCATGGTATGATCTTTCCAATCTCCTTTTTCCTCTTTATGTTAATGACTATGTGGCTTTATTTTGATTGATGCGGTAAAACAATGTGAACTTAGGATTGCATTTAGAATATATGTCATATTAGTTGGTAGAATCATTTGCATTAGGATGTTTATATGTTAGTTGCATCATGGCATGTAGTTTGCATGTTAGAAAAATTTTGTGAAACCGTCTATTTGGGAAGCTTGACAAGTGTATATAGGCCCTAGTAGATGTTTTTTGTTCTTAAGACTTTGCTTGTTAGAATGCTTGTAAAACACCCTAGGATGTGTCATGCTAGTATCCTTTGACCCATGGTTTAAGGCCGAGTCAAGAGTACCTTGTGGTGTGATAACTCCTTGGCTACCGTTTATTCCAAGGTGACCCTTGAAACCATGCATACTTCTATCATTCATCCATGTTCTACCACATTTTTGTCAACAAAAGGGAATGGGCACAAAAAGAAATCAATTTGAGTTCAATGAAATGAAAAATGAAAGAAAGTTTGCAAAAAAATGCATCAAATGAAAAGAGGAGCAAAAATAGAACTCCTAAGCTTCAAAAATAAGCCACCCTCGTTACTAATTGGGGTGACTTTGAAAATGTTCAAAAAGAAATGCAAAGAAAAGTTGAAAGTTGTCAAGTATTGAAATGCCAAAAATCAAAAAGAAATGGCAAGAAAGTGTTCTCAAATGTCAAATGCCAAAGAAATTGGGGGGAAAAACAAAAACAAAAGCAAACTCCCAAAATGAAACTCGAATTACTATCGATCCCTTTATCCATCATATCCATTTTTGTGCATGGTAGAGAGGGGACGACCCTTCTTCTTGTCTAGGCAAGAGGGGGAATTCCGCGATCCTCCAGTGTTTCTAACACCATAGGGAGTCTACTCTTGACAAAAGCATTTAACGATTGAGGACAAAGGTACCCTAGCTTGACACCTTTTGGAGGTGATTTATTGGTATCCTTCTAGGCTTAGTAGTTTGAACAAATTGCATCTATGAAGGATTGTGTACCCTTGAATTGCTTCCCTTGTAGATAATTTCCGCCACTTAGATGAGGAAAGTGGCTATTCTTTTTGTAGATGCATCCATTATGTGTTTTTGTGTGCTTAATGTTTGGATGTGTCGCCATTTTGGCAAGACCCACCTTGCCTTGCAAGAAGGCATCCTACCTCATGGTTGTCTTGTTGTGAGTTGAAGGGGCGGAGTGAGACCCGCTAATTGTCTCATATCGGCTATTATTATTAGGTTAGGATAGTATTGGTCCTAGTCTTTGTCACCTCTTTACTCGGGACGAGCAAAGGTTCGGTTTGGGGATATTTGATGTGACCATAATTGGCGCATATTTAGCCCCCGAATTACCATTGTTTCCATGCTTTTTAGTGCCTATTTGGGTCATTTCTTATCTTTAGTTCTTTGTTTTGCATATTCTTTGAGATTTTGATCCCTTGGTAGGAAAGGAGTAAGAATCTTGCATTTTCATGGCAAAACAAGGCTAAATTGATCGTATTCAATGACCAAGCATCAAGGAGAGACAAGACTAGAAGGCCTTTGTACATAGCATAGTAGAAGAGCATTGTTGAGAAAGGATCCTTGAGGCCCCAAGGAAATCCCCAAGGAATTCATGAAGAAAAGGGAAGAAAAGAAGAAGAAAAGCTGCTGTCAGACAATCCGAACGGATTGTACACAATCCGTCCGTCCGCCAAGCTCAATCCGAGCGTCCCTCAAAGGAATCCGCTCGGATTCCCCGTCGCCAATCCGCACGTCTTGACCAAGAATCCGCTCGGATTCTCCAGCCCAGATCCGGCCGTCCCGACTCCCATCCGCACGGATTGCAGTACAGCACGTTTTCGTTCTTCAAGCCGCGATAAGAGAAGCCCTTCTCTCGGAGAATACCGGAGTCTCCTTGCTCAACTTAAAAAGTGTAATTACTAGTTTAGCCCTTAGTTAACCCTAATGCATCCTCCCTAATTTTCACTATAAATACCCCATTAGTCTAATTAGAGGAGCATGTTCTTCTTATCAATATTTAGAGTAGTTAATATCAATCAAATCTCTCTTCAATATTGTAATCAAGTATTAATCAAGTTTTAATCCAAGTTCTAGTTCTTTAATCTCTCTCTTGTTCTTCATTTATTTTGGGTAATTAGAAGATTATTGGGTTTATTGGGAGATTGACAACCTTCCATCAATCATCAAGTTCTTCTATTATTCTTTGCATCTTTATTATTGGAATCATTAGTAGGTATAATCTCTTAATCCCTTTTTAATTATTGCTAATTACTTTCATTTATTCATCATGTTTCATTATGTTAGTATGATTGACAACCTTTCTAGCATGATCAATATGATAATGAGTGAGTAGTCTCTTAGCTATGGTTTAATGGGTGATTAGGGGAAACCAACATGGGGAATGATTCATGCTTAAATTAATATGCTTTCATATCTTATTTGCTTGCTTGTTTTGATCTTAATACGTGCACATGTTATATTTGATGAAATGCTAAGCCTATGAATCCTTGCATTTACTATCATCTTCTATCCTTTCAACTTGACTTGTAAGACATAACCCAACTCGAGTCTTGTTAGACCATGCATGTGTTGAGTAGGAAAGATTAAGTCGACTTGTAGGTGTTGTACAATCTAATCGATTCGGCTCCGGGACCCAAACTTTCCTAGGATTGTAAGATATAACCCAACTCGATCCATCACAACAATAATTGCTTGCTTATAATTTGAGAACATGTTTGTATGATCATATCCCATGAATCCCCTATGAACCCATGACACCCTAGTGCTTTTAATCAATTGTTTACACCCCTTACTTTATTTACCTTGTTAGTTTATTTTCATTGTTATTTTAGTTTAGTAACCTTCTACATCAACCCAATTTGTGACACCCCCTAGACACCACTAGTTACAATAGAATCTTCATTTCAATACCAGTCCCTTGGGATCCGACCTTTACTTGCCTCTTTACTAATTGTAGAGTTGTTTGTGAAGTATAAATTGTGTTTTGTATCGACCATTGACCAACGACCACATATGTTTAATTGTGAACACCAAATGGCTCCGATCACTGAGTTTCCAACATCTTTGTACTAGCCTCTCTAGCCTGAGATTCCTTCTGCAGCATTCCCATCAAGTACTGAAACATGTTTTTGAGCTCAGAAGCCTCAGAACTTTGAGACTGCTGCTGCGGTTGAGGTACATAGGGTGGTTTCTGGTACGGTTGTTGCTGCTTATGAGGAGGCACATAATTCTACTGCTGCGGAGGTGGAGTTGGATTTTGGACATTCTGGCTACTCCACCTCAAATTTGGATGAATATTCGGCTCAAAATAAGTGTTGGTCAGCCTATAATGTTGAAAAGCAGCACAAACCTCATTGGGACTGATACAGAAATCTGCAACGTGTCCTTCTCCACCACACCTCTTGCATGAAAAAGGACCGTCTAAAATAGCGTTCACTTGGTAAATACCTCTCTTTTGAGATCCCCCTCCTAGCTCATTGATGCGACCATAATTAGCGCACATTTAGTCCCCTAATTGAGCCTATTTTGCATACTATTATAACATTCTCTGGCCATTTTATCAGTCAAAACCTTCCTATTTGCTTTTCTATCGCATTTCATATGTTTTGTAGAAAAGGAGATAATAAGGCGGAAATTCCCGTCTTGCGCACGCATTTGGAAGCTACTTGACGATAATAGATGGACTAGTATGAAGAGGAAGCAAGGACTAAAGACCAATCTCGAAAGAATAAAATGGAAATGAGCAAAAAGGGGAAGAAACGAAGAAAAAACCATTGCTGAAGAACAATCCGAGCGGATTGTCTGAAATCCGCCCGTCTCATCACCACAATCCGAGCGTCCTGCTCTCCAATCCGCTCGGATTGCCCTGCTAGAATCCGTCCGGATTCCCCTGAATCCGCTCGGATCCCCTTACGAATCCGCCGTCCCGACTTCCACCCGCACGGATTGTAGCACAGCACGTTTTCATTCTTCAAGCTACGAAATGGAGAAGCCCTTCTCTCGGACAATCCCGGAGTCTCCCTGCTCAAATCTCAAAAGTGTAATTACTAGTTTAGCCCTTAGTTAACCCTAATGCATCCCACCTAATTTCCACTATAAATACCCCATCTTTGTAATTAATCTAGGTAGGTGGGTTTTTGGGTAGAAAATCCCTCTTTAAGATTAGATTAGGAGTAGATTAGAATAGATTACTCTTTAATCTTTCCACAAATTACACATTAATCTCTCCTTAATTATTGTTCAAGTTTATTATTCAAGTTTATTAATTGGTAATTGAAGATTATTGGGTTATTCTTGGAGGATTGACAACCTTCCATCAATCATCAAGTTTCTTCTTTTATTCTTGCTTTATTATTTGGAATCATCTCAAGTTTGGTATAATCCCTTTACTCTTTAATCTTTATTGTTCATTTCTTCATTCCATTATCATGTTTATACTTGTTGTGATGTTTGACACCATTAATGACATGTTTCCCATGATAATGAGTGAGTAGTTTCTTTAGCTAGGATTAGTGGGTAATTAGGGGAAACCAACATGGGATTGATTCATGCTTAATCTAATATGTTCACATGATTAAATTGCTTGCTTGTTGTGATGTCAACTTTATGCACATGTTATGTTTGATGAAATGCCAAGCCTATGAATCCTTGCATTTACAACCATCTCTTATCTACTCAACTTGACTTGTAAGATATAAACCAACTCGAGTCTTGTTAGACCATGCATAGAAGTTGATTAGGAGGAAAGTAAGTCGACTTGTAGGTGTTGTACAATCTAATCGATTCGGCTCCGGGACCCAACCCTTCCTAAGAACCGTAAGATATAACCCAACTCGGTTCCTCCACAACATTAATCGCTTGCAAATTTGTAAACATGTTTGTATGATCAACACCATGAATCCCCTATGACCCCATGATATCCTAGCACTCTTAATCATTTGTTTACATCCTTCCTTTTATTGCTTGTTTTACTATATTGCATGCATTAGTTTAGACACAACTACAAACCCAACCAAATTGTGACACTAGCATAAATTGAGATAGATGGACTTAGAACCCAAAGCACACCGTCCCATGGATCGACCTCGACTTACCGCTAACTAGTTGTTTGTTGAGTATTATAAATGTGTTTGATTGAGAGCCCCAACGACACTCCACATCAAAATGGCGCCGTTGCCAGGGACGGTGCTATGTGATTAAGTTCTTACTTGTTTGTCTATTTTAATTATGCTTTCACCTTGAGGAACTTGTTCCTCAAGGATTGTTCTTACCGTTTTTGTGTAGTTTCCATGCTTGTAGTTGCTTCCTTGTCTTAGTCATAATGACTCAAGACATGTGTTGTGGAGTATGTGGTGGATCTTTTGAGTATGACTATGGGTATGGAGAGTTTGAGGAGCAAGTCAACACAAACCTACCTCACTATTTGTACAATGAAAATCCTAACCACTACCCCAATTTTTTCCACCAAAATCACCACACCCAATATCAACAACAACCATCCACCCAATACCCATTTCACAATGAACTTCAATTGCCACAATACAACCACTTTCACACCTACCCACAACAAGAAGATGAACCCATTGAAAATATGATCCTCCAAATGATGGGAGATCAACAAAACTTCTTCAAACAAATTCTAGAGAAGAGCCAAAAGGGGGACAATGTTCTTCAAGGCATTGTTACCCAATGTGAGGAGTTGGAGATTCAAATTGCCCAATTAAAAGGATTCCAAGCAACCCCTCACCACCGTTCTTTGGATATTGAGCATAAATGCGAGTTTGAAGTGGTGACATTTGACATGGAAGATGAAAGGTGGGAGGAGCCAAGTTCCTTGAGCTCTTGTGACTATGAGAGTGTTGTGTTTGATGAAGAAGACATGAGGTTGAGCAAACCAAATGTTCTTAACCTTTGTGAGTATGAGGGTGTATCCTTTAACGTGAACATTGAGGTGTTGGAAAGAGAGCTAAAAGAAGCCCCCGTTCATAATTTACATGAAGATAGCAACAAGGATGATGAACCTAGAGGAGAGATTCACCATATCACCTTGCTTGAGGAGCCTATCCTTGAGACATTTGAGATACCTTATCATGAAGAAGAACATCCTTCCTTTATCCTTCATGAAGACCACTTGGCACCTATCATGGAGCCAATGATCATTGAAGAGGATATGTTAGATCTCCTTCAAAAAGCCAAAGTGTCTTACAAGAGTTATTTGGTGAAAAAGCTCAAAGAGAAAATTGCTCGTGAGGCTACATGTGAAGATTTGCCACCCATAATCTCAACTCCTATGGTACTCGATCATCAAAGCCATGACAATTCTCCTTCCACCTTGGAAGGATTGAAAAATCGAAATGCTATCATCGTCACCAAAATTGAAGAGGAAGGTGGTAAATGGAAGTCTTCGGATGGACATGAACCATACTTCATACCTAGAGTTGACAAGAATCATGGGCTTATTACTTTGAAGCATTGGGAAAGCTCTAGTGCCAAGGACAAGGTGAAAGAAAGGATGAATAACAAACTACCTTGGCCGAATTTCATTTTCAAATGGAGCAACCCATACTTATGCTTGTTTGGAGCTTGCTCCCAAGCTTTTGACCTTTTGTTGAGGGCCTTGAGCTCTATGGATAAGAATTGCTACAAATTGAACTAGTTTGGTGGAGTCCTACCTCAAACCACCGTTTGTAAGATATTTCTTGAACCCTTTATTTTGTATAATATTGTACATATTTTTTTTTGCATTTAAATCCTTGCATGAGAGAGAAGAGAGAGAGAGTCATCTTACATGTTTCCTAAGCAAATTTCAGAAAAGATAAGGAAAAAGGAGAAAATCAGTGAAAAAGGGGTTTTATCATTGCACGAGAGAAGAAAGAAGAAGGAGAAAGAAGCGAGAGACGTGCGATTTCCCGAACCCGCCCGTCCAGGGCCCGCGAAAAAGGAAAAGCTGAAACTGAGGAAGAATCCGAGCGGATTCAAAGAAATCCGCCCGTCTTTTACAATCCGTCCGTCCTATCCACGGGACGCCCGTCCCGTATGGCGTCCAAAAGCAAGATTTTAATCTGCGCCAAAATCCGTGCGGATTATCAGGAATCCGTCCGTCCTGTTAAAGACGTCCGTCCCATGAAAAATCCGCCCGTCTTGTTCCTGCTTCTCAGCCGACAGATTTCTCTGTTCTTGAATCCGTGCGGATTCTACAGAAGACGCCCGTCTCGCCCATAAAGAATCCGTCCGTCCCGACTACGATCCGCTCGGATTGTACTATTCACGCGAGAAAAAAAAATCGGGTCAAGTCCAACCCTATCCGTTCGGATTCCCCTCTTTTTCTATATAAACACCCCCTTCTCCCTCATTTCCTCATCCTACCAAACCCTAACACTCTCTTCGATCCTCAAAATTCCCTCCATATCCTCAAAAACACCCACATCACCCCCATCACCAACATGAGTTCCAAGGGAAAGGCCAAGAAATTGTTTGATTCGATCGGAAAGAAGCGAAAGGGGTCATCCTCTTCAACACCACGAAATGTGATAATGAGGGGAGGTATTGAACAACTCAACAACTTCCAAGAAGTGATCTTCATATCCGACGACCAACGCGAAAATTTCGTCGAGCTTCTAGGTAAGAAATACGAACCTACTCAATTTGTTGACCCTAGGGTGTTGGAAATCCTTAAGATAAGGTACCCTACCGAGGCGTTCTTCAATGGCCTTGGCATTGGGGACCTTTTCCATGCTCATGAAGAGACTTACCTTAGTCTCACCCTTGAATTCTTGAGTAGCCTTCGCATTGTAGCGGATGCCCGCAACAATTTAGGCATGGAGTTTAGGTTATGTAACCGAGACCATGTTCTTTCTCTTGAGGAATTTGCCTATGTTTTCGGTCTTCAAATACCCACCGCCTATACCGACAAGCCCGATGATTTTAGTGTGGATTTTCTTTGGAAAGCTATCTCCGGGAAGAACTTTACCAATATAAAGCGTTGCTACACATTTGCTATTCAACACCCGGTGATTCGATTCACCGAACGCTTTGTAGCCGGATGCATCAATGGGAGGTACGAGCAAGATCGGTGTACCCTCATCGACTTAACTTTTCTTGAGTCTCATTTGAATGTTCGAGCGGTGAGGCGTTATAACTTCAATACGCCACTTGAGATACTCAATAGGTTCAATGACTTTGCTCAAGGAACATCTCAACTTAAAACCTTCGTGATGGGAGGTCTAATTACAATGTTGGCAAAACACCTTTGCCCCGGGTTTAATACCCGAGGAACCTATATTCCTCTTGAAGGGAGGACTTTGATTGATGAGCACACCATTTTCTATAGTCACCGATGGTGTAACTACACTGACGATGGGGGTGTGGAATGGTACACCAAGGGTTGCACTTCGATGATCCTTGAAGGATGGAAGATACCGGGCATCGAACCACGATTGAGTCCATACTCTCCTCCACCAAGCTACCTCCTTGATATCCAAATTCTTGATAATCCCCCTCAAAGGGAAGAGCCACGCCGTCAACCACCTCGTGGAGGGCCGGGGATACAAATGCGCCCACCTTCCTATGTCCCTATCCCACCTTACCCTATCCCGCATACCCCTTTCCAACCGGCAATCCCCAACACCCCGGGTATAAATGATTTGATGGCACTCATGAATAGAGTAGATCTTGGGGTGCATAAAGGGAGGGAAGACGACTACTTAGCCCTCTACCCTCAATACTATACCATGGCTCAACAAGGGTATGTTGACCCTAATGGTCCTTTGCCCTCTTGGGCACAACCGGAGCTCTTGTTCCCAAACTATGGGGACCACGCTAGGAGTCGCGGCGATGGAGGGCATTCAAGCCAAGGTGGAGGGTACTCGGGTCAAGGAGGAAGTTTTGACCAAGGAGGATATTGGGGCCAAGCGCCGGGATATGATCAAGCCGGAAGCTCTCACGGTTATGGCTACGACCAAGATGAGGATGACGAGTGAAAGAGGCCTACTTGACCACCTCCACATGTATAATACCCATCTCTCCCTCTCTCTCTCATATCTACATTGCATTTAGTCTAGCATTTAGCTTGCATATGTATTATATTTCATATTGCATTGGCATTAGTTAGTTCATTTACATTAGTTTGCATTGTAATATACTTCATATGATTCATATAAGATAGTTGCATATAAACTAGAATTCATGCATAGTTACTAATGGCCAAACCTATTCATTTATACACTAGAAATAGTGTTTAAATCGGTTTGGGGAGGTTTGATCATAGGTGACCATAGTTTACTAGAAATCATGCATCATATAGTATAGTTTAGATTGCATTCATTTGTTATATATGTCATATAGAATTGCATTTAGTTAGAGCATGCATTCATTCATATCATATCATTGCATTTGTACTTTATTTCAAACAAAAAAAAAAAAAAAAAAAAAAAAAAAAAACGAAAAACATGTGTTTCTTTTTTCATTCCTACTCCTACATGTACATTGAGGACAATGTCCAAAATAAAGTGGGGGATGGGAATTTATATTCCAAAAATGCATAAAAATTGAAAATTTTTGAAAAAATCACAAAAATATGTTCTTTAATTTCATAAAAACAAAAACCATAAAAATTTGAAAAATTTAAAAATCCAAAAACATGTTCATTTCCTTTGTAGTGTAGTCTTGTATATATTGTCTTGTATATATTATGTTTGTCTATCCTTGTTCACATTAATTGACTACGCCACATCCGAGACATGAGGATATTGAAGACCGCATGGTATGATCTTTCCAATTTCCTTTTTCCTCTTTATGTTAATGACTATGTGGCTTTATTTTGATTGATGCGGTATAACAATGTGAACTTAGGATTGCATTTAGAATATATGTCATACTAGTTGGTAGAATCATTTGCATTAGGATGTTTATATGTTAGTTGCATCATGGCATGTAGTTTGCATGGTTAGGAAAATTTTGCGAAACCGTCTATTTGGGAAGCTTGACAAGTGTATATAGGCCCTAGTAGATGCTTTTTATTCTTAAGACTTTGCTTGTTAGAATGCTTGTAAAACACCCTAGGATGTGTCATGCTAGTATCCTTTGACCCATGGTTTAAGGCCGAGTCAAGAGTACCTTGTGGTGTGATAACTCCTTGGCTACCGTTTATTCCAAGGTGACCCTTGAAACCATGCATACTTCTATCATTCATCCATGTTCTACCACATTTTTGTCAACAAAAGGGAATGGGCACAAAAAGAAATCAATTTGAGTTCAAAGAAATTAAAAGTGAAAGAAAGTTTGCAAAAAAAAAGGCATCAAAAGAAAAGAGGAGCAAAAATAGACTCCTAAGCTTCAAATACAAGGCACCCTCGTTACTAATTGGGGTGACTTTGAAAATATTCAAAAAGAAATGCAAAAAGTTGTCAAGTATTGAAATGCCAAAAATCAAAAAGAAATGGCAAAGAAAGTGTTCTCAAATGTCAAATGCCACAAGAAATTGGGGGGAAAAACAAAAACAAAAGCAAACTCCCAAAATGAAACTCAAAAATCTATCGATCCCTTTATCCATCGTATCCATTTTTGTGCATGGTAGAGAGGGGACGACCCTTCTTCTTGTCTAGGCAAGCGGGGGAATTCCGCGATCCTCCAGTGTTTCTAACACCATAGGGAGTCTATTCTTGACAAAAGCATTTAACGATTGAGGACAAAGGTACCCTAGCTTGACACAACTTGGAGGTGATTTATTGGTATCCTTCTAGGCTTAGTAGTTTGAACAAATTGCATCTATGAAGGATTGTGTACCCTTGAATTGCTTCCCTTGTAGATAATTTCCGCCACTTAGATGAGGAAAGTGGCTATTCTTTTGTAGATGCATCCATTATTTGATTTTGTGTGCTTTAATGCTTGGATGTGTCGCCATTTTTGGCAAGCCCCACCTTGCCTTGCAAGAAGGCATCCTACCTCATGGTTGTCTTGTTGTGAGTTGAAGGGGCGGAGTGAGACCCGCTAATTGTCTCATATCGGCTATATTATTAGGATAGTTTAAATAAAGGTCTAGTTTTAGTCACCTCTTTACTCGGGACGAGTAAAGGTTCGGTTTGGGGATATTTGATGCGACCATAATTAGCGCACATTTAGTCCCCTAATTGAGCCTATTTTGCATACTATTATAACATTCTCTGGCCATTTTATCAGTCAAAACCTTCCTATTTGCTTTTCTATCGCATTTCATATGTTTTGTAGAAAAGGAGATAATAAGGCGGAAATTCCCGTCTTTCGCACGCATTTGGAAGCTACTTGACGATAATAGATGGACTAGTATGAAGAGGAAGCAAGGACTAAAGACCAATCTCGAAAGAATAAAATGGAAATGAGCAAAAAGGGGAAGAAACGAAGAAAAAACCATTGCTGAAGAACAATCCGAGCGGATTGTCCAAATCCGCCCGTCTCATCACCACAATCCGAGCGTCCCGCTCTCCAATCCGCTCGGATTGCCCTGCTAGAATCCGTCCGGATTCCCCTGAATCCGCTCGGATCCCCTTACCAGAATCCGGCCGTCCCGACTTCCACCCGCACGGATTGTAGCACAGCACGTTTTCATTCTTCAAGCTACGAAATGGAGAAGCCCTTCTCTCGGACAATCCCGGAGTCTCCCTGCTCAAATCTCAAAAGTGTAATTACTAGTTTAGCCCTTAGTTAACCCTAATGCATCCCACCTAATTTCCGCTATAAATACCCCATCTTTGTAATTAATCTAGGTAGGTGGGTTTTTGGGTAGAAAATCCCTCTTTAAGATTAGATTAGGAGTAGATTAGAATAGATTACTCTTTAATCTTTCCACAAATTACACATTAATCTCTCCTTAATTATTGTTCAAGTTTATTATTCAAGTTTATTATTTGGTAATTGAAGATTATTGGGTTATTCTTGGAGGATTGACAACCTTCCATCAATCATCAAGTTTCTTCTTTTATTCTTGCTTTATTATTTGGAATCATCTCAAGTTTGGTATAATCCCTTTACTCTTTAATCTTTATTGTTCATTTCTTCATTCCATTATCATGTTTATACTTGTTGTGAGGTTTGACACCATTAATGACATGTTTCCCATGATAATGAGTGAGTAGTTTCTTTAGCTAGGATTAGTGGGTAATTAGGGGAAACCAACATGGGATTGATTCATGCTTAATCTAATATGTTCACATGATTAAATTGCTTGATTGTTGTGATGTCAACTTTATGCACATGTTATGTTTGATGAAATGCCAAGCCTATGAATCCTTGCATTTACAACCATCTTTTATCTACTCAACTTGACTTGTAAGATATAAACCAACTCGAGTCTTGTTAGACCATGCATAGAAGTTGATTAGGAGGAAAGTAAGTCGACTTGTAGGTGTTGTACAATCTAATCGATTCGGCTCCGGGACCCAACCCTTCCTAAGAACCGTAAGATATAACCCAACTCGGTTCCTCCACAACATTAATCGCTTGCAAATTTGTAAACATGTTTGTATGATCAACACCATGAATCCCCTATGACCCCATGATATCCTAGCACTCTTAATCATTTGTTTACATCCTTCCTTTTATTGCTTGTTTTACTATATTGCATGCATTAGTTTAGACACAACTACAAACCCAACCAAATTGTGACACTAGCATAAATTGAGATAGATGGACTTAGAACCCAAAGCACACCGTCCCATGGATCGACCTCGACTTACCGCTAACTAGTTGTTTGTTGAGTATTATAAATGTGTTTGATTGAGAGCCCCAACGACACTCCACATCACTCATACTTATCAAAACGCGTAGTAAGAGCTTCTAATGCGACTACAAAAGGAGATTCAGCAGCTCTCCTTTGATTTCCCCTAGAGTTCCAATGCTCAGCTTTATGGGTGGCCATATCTTCAATAATTTTCCACCTCTTAGTTTCTCCAACATTCTCCTGGAATCTACCATTAGCTGCGGCATCTAGGATAGCCCTCTGATCATCATAAAGCCCATTGTAGAATTGATTTCACAGGCTCTATTGCTCAAACCCATGGTGTGGAATAGATCGCACTAGCCTCTTGAAACGGACCCATGCCTCATGAAAATCTTCATTAGGTCCTTGCTTAAAACTCGTGATCTGAGCTCTAATCGCATTGGTCTTCGATGCAGAGAAATATATTTTTTAAATGCTAGGGCCAGCGAGTTCCAATCAGTGATCCCATTGGCAGCTGGATCCAGGTCTCGATACCACTCCCTAGCAGCATCACAGAGCGAGAAGATGAACATTGTCTCTTTTACCTGGTCCTGGGTCACACCTGCTGGTGGGGGTATGGAACAACAGTAGTCAGTGAATATCTCCATATGTTTAGCTGCATCTTCATTTGCAGCTCCCCCAAATTGGTTTCTCTCAACCAAGTTAATGTAGGACGGTTTCGCTTCGAATTTTCTATCCGTCCCGACTGGCAACGCGAATCCCTTATAGAGATTATCAGCTTTTGGCTCTGAGTGACTAGCTATACTCACTTCTTCAGCCATCTCTAGAAAATCTGGAGAAGTAACGGTATATGTGGAAAAAACTGGAGATGGTGGTGGATTTTCTTCAAATAACTCGTTCTCGTAGAAACTAGACCGAGAACTAGGCTCTTCCTCAGACTATGCTTCTTGAAATAGCCTTCTCTGAACTCGCAGGGTCCTCTCTAACTCGAGATCAAGGGGAAATAATTCGCCTTTTTGAGACTTGCGCATAAGAATAAACTACAACAAGAAGATGAGAAAAGTTTAAGGAACAAAAAGTTCCTTAAACTAAGAAAAAGACTAAAATTAATAAACAACTAAAACTAGCGCCGCCTCCCCGGCAACGGCGCCAAAATTTGATACATGTCGATGCGAGTATCAAAAATAATATTTATAATTTTCCAAACTACAACTAGCAAGCGGTAGTAAGGGTCGATCCGCAGGAAGGTAGGGAGTCAAGTTGTTTTATTTCAATCTATTGGAATTTCTGGGGGGTTTTGGTTTGAAGTATATCTAAGTCTAAATGCAAAAATAGATAAGCAAATAAAAGAAATAGGTGTAAGCAAATGATTAGAAGGAGCTAAGACGGTCGGTTCACTATAGCTGCGATGGCACGTAATCCTAGGTACATCCGAAATACAGTCGTGTAGGATGGGTAAAACATGTCCTCTCGGTCCAAGTTAACTAGTAGCTCCTTTCGGCCTATGCTAATAGTCCCTAGGTCTCACTAATACTAGCTCTCGCCCTGAAAAGTTATTCCTAAAGCCTAAATTACTTATCTTTCGATCCTAGCAACTTAGTCGTCTTAATTCATTAATTAATGCCCTCCCCTATCTCTCGATCTACGGGTTGGTCAAAACTAAGAATCTAACAAGTCTCCTCTCGGTCTCATTGTTAAATATTGCACTTAACGAATCAAACGCTGCTAATCAAACACGGGCCTGGTCGATCGACCAACTACCTCAGTCGACGGACCACACGACATAGTCGATCGACCAGTTAAGCCAGTCGATCGACCATGCCCTAATGCGGGATCACCTATTCTACACCATCTATGCTATAGCTCCCCTACATCTTAGAAAAGGTACTTAGCTACTCATATGAATGATAACAACAGTAAAATTAACAAATAAAGCAATCGAATTCATAATTGAATTAACTAAATAAATAACTAACATGAAATGAGAATTCGGCTTTGGGAAATCTAAACTAGAAATTCTAAACTACAGAAGAATTAAAGCAACAAAATTAAACAAATAAACAGAGGAATGCCGTAAAGAAGAATTGAAGAGATAAGGCAAAAACCCAATGCGAAAAGTAAACTTTATTGCTGAGAACTAATCTAAACTAATGAAATCATCCCCAAGTTCAAGTTCTGTGTATTGAACCCTAATTAATTCCATCTCTTTTTCTGAAACCTCAGGTTATATTATATAGATAGTCTTACGTAACTTATTCCTAAAACCTAATTACAAATGGGCTTGAACTCTTCTTTTAATTTCCGCGTCAGATCATGGGGATCAACCATTGGGACCAGTCGATCGACCAAGCTCCGCTGTACAGTAGCTTCTGATAATCGTGCTCTGGTCGATCGACCAAAGGCATCAGTCGATCGACTGGCTACTCTTCCTGCAGACTTATATTCAGCATTCTGACAGTCTATAGTCCATGTAGGTCAGTCTATAGACCACTGTAGCTGGCAATCCGCTTCTGAAACTCTCGCAAATCTATCTTTCAGGCCATGAAACGCGCACCAAGTTCGCTTCTCGAGTCACTACTCCATGTCAAATGCAATGCGAAGTACTTAGGGACGGATTCGGCTCTATTTCCGCTAGATTCTTCACATTTCTGCAATATTATACAAAAACACGAAAGTAGACGGAAATAGGGAAAATAGTAGCATAAACTACATAATTGAGCTCTGAAATGCGTGTAAAAGAGGGTGTAAAACATCATATTTAGGACACGCATCACCTACACGTAGATGAAGCAACAAATATGAAAGGAACTAGCCTAGGACTAGTATTGAAATCACCACAGGGAGACCTAATTGCACATGCCATTAGTTGCGAATTCAAAGCTACAAATAATGAAGCTGAGTACGAAGCCCTAATAGCTGGACTTAAGGTATGTATAGAACTTGGTTTGACAAACCTCAAAATAAAGACTGACTCTCTCTTAATTTATAATCAAGTCAAAGGAATATATGCAGCAAAGGATTAAAAAATGGTACTATATTTAGAATATATCAAAAACCTTTGCAAAAAATTTAATTCCTTTGACATTGACCAAATACCAAGGGACCTAAATACTCAGGCTTATGCCCTGGCCAGCCTGGGATCAAACTTCAGCCCTGCAGTGTTTGATAAAATACCCATTGTCCACCTGTTGGAACCAACCATAGAAAAGCCTGACCAAACTTGTCCTATCCATGAGGACACAACCTCTTGGACCAAACCATACTATGATTGGTTCTTACAGGGGATACTCCCTAATAATAAAAACGAATCAAGGGCCCTAAGAATCAAAGCCTCTACCTATACCATTATCAATAACACGTTGTTCAAAAAGTTATATGCTAGACCTTACCTGCTTTGCCTGGAACCCCATGAAGCTAAACATGTTATAGAGGATATACACGATGGATACTGTGGAAATCACAAAGGCGGCAGAAGCCTGGCCAGTAAAGTTCTCAGGACAGGTTACTTCTCGCCAACCCTGAGAGGTGACTGCATAGCCTACATCTTTAAATGTGAAGCCTGTCAAATTCACTCCCCTTATATCCACCAACCATCAGAGCTACTACACTCCATCTCAGCCCCCTGACCATTCATGAAATGGGGCATGGATATACAAGGCAAATTACCCCAAGCACCTGGACAGAAAGTTTTCATGCTTGCAATGACTAATTACTTTTCCAAATGGATATAGGCAGATTCCTACAGGCAAGTCAAAGAGAAAGATGTAATATCATTCATCAAACGTAACATCATATGTAGATATGGGATACCTTCAGAAATAGTCTGTGACAATGGTACAAAATTTGTGGGAAAGGGGACCGCAAATTTCTGTGCACAATGGAATATTAACCTGGTCACATCCACACCAGGCTACCCAAAAGCCAATGGTCAGGTAGAATCCAGTAACAAAGTAGTAATTAACTGCCTGAAGAAGAATTTAAATAGGAGAAAAGGCAGATGGGCTGAAGAACTCCCCTTAGTCCTCTGGGCTGACAGAACTACACCTAAAACATCCACAGGCCAAACCCCTACTCCCTGGTCTATGGCTGTGAAGCAGTAATCCCAGCAGAAATCCATGTACCAACCACCAGAAGCAGCCTGAATACCATAAAGGAGAACAGACCACTATTACAAGATAGCCTGATCCTAACTGAAGAACTGAGAGATACAGCCAAGGTCAGGATAGCCTCCTACCAACAAACAGTAGCCAGAAGTTACAACAAGAATAATGTCAACATCAGGGTGTTCAAGGAAGGAGACCTAGTCCTAAGAAAAGTCTTCCCTAACACCAGAGAGAAAAATACAGGTAAGCTAGCTCCCACATGGGAAGGGCCATACCTAATTGATTCAG
This sequence comes from Silene latifolia, assembly GCF_048544455.1. Classification (NCBI taxonomy): domain Eukaryota; kingdom Viridiplantae; phylum Streptophyta; class Magnoliopsida; order Caryophyllales; family Caryophyllaceae; genus Silene; species Silene latifolia. The sequence goes on from NC_133527.1 coordinate 128,600,591, forward strand.
TAGTAGGACAAGGAGCTTACCGGCTGCAAACTTTGGACAGAGAAATGAACCCCAGATCCTGGAACATTTCCCACCTAAAGTTATTTCATGTCTAAACCAGAAACAGGTAAAACTATCAACTCCTTATATGTTTAACTAGAATTTTATAGCAAATCCTCTACAAAATATGTCTTCCTGCTATCTGCTAATTTGCCTGAATTCATGCCTATTATTTTTTAACCATGCCTAGTCTGCCTATTTAAATCCTATTATATTGAATCCTGAAAACTTGTTTTACGCCTTCTTTTCACTAGTTACATACTATACTTAGGCTTAAACAAATATTCAGGATTGAGGGCCACTCCACCCAACCTGAAAAACATTCCCGAAAATGCTCTACAATAAATTTGGCACCTGCCTGCGTGACCTAAAAACTAAACTGAGCTCAGTACATAAAAAACAAGTACAATGGTGAAATATGCCATTCTACTTATCTAAATAAGTCCTCCAGACAGGCTGAGGGCCATAAGCCCTCCTGACTGGCAACCACCCCTTCTCTTAGAAAGCCCTCCTAACAGGCAACAAAGCCATCATTTCCTAAAAACGGAATAAAGGCCATAAGCCCTCCTGACAGGCATTATTCTTGTTTTAGCAGGATTTTCCTGAACGGATCCGGCCTGATTAGGAAGTAATTAGGGTATCTAGTTCTATATATTTGGCAGAGATTAAGGGATAAGAAAAAGACTTAAGTATAGAGAATATTGTTTATATTATATGGAAGAACTGAATACAGATTAGTATATATGATCGGATATTTTTAGAGTAATAACAGATAGAAAAAGTGTAGATCAATTAAAGAGTCTTCCAATGATCCTCCTTGTTTATTTACAAAAGCTATATATAGTTCTCATTGCTCTTCTCAACGTTACATTGATCAACGTTACAATAATCAACCACCTCCCCAAATGTAGGAGTTGTTACCGGATTAATAGGGCATATTCTCTATCAATCCGCTTGACTTCTTCTTCTTTTAACGAATCTTCAGCCCTTTCTCTTCTTTCCGTCTTGATTCATAGATGATAGGATCTTTTGGTTGGACTTGGTCTTCCTTAAGTATAAGACACGATTTATTCGTATCCAACAATTGCATTTCTTGTTTATCTTTCTCAATCCAGCCTGTTTTAATGATCTGCCAGGTTATTCTGTACTTACTATCAGGCTTCTCTTCCAGGATTTGGTAGCCTTCTTACTATAATATTCTTTTAATATCTGAACAGTAGTTAGACTTGTCCGGTCTCAGGTTACTTCAATCAGACTAATAAAGTCGGGCCAGGTTGGAGTCAGACCAGGCTAAACTGGGCCTAACAATTGCCCCTTGACATTTCACCCATGCTGGATCTGGCCAGGGGTGAGATGTCAACTTTACTAGGTTAAACAATAAGAAGAATCATATTTATTCAGTGACTCTTAGACTCCTAGTTACCGTTGAACACTGCAACGGCTAAGTGATGTCATGCTGACAGTCTTGCAATTTCTAGGGTTTCCATACCGTTATACATCTTCTATAAATACGGTATTTGGGGCGAGATTATTCTTCACCAAATTTCCTCCACTTTCTTTGCTAAATTTTCTTCTGAAATTCTCCCCTATTTCCCAGCAATCTTGTTCTGCTAATTTATACGCTTTCGATAATTTAACTTCATCACAATAAATCAAACAATAAAAGATATGGGAGCCAAAAAACGTCCTTCATCCCAGAAAACTGCTGCATCTCAGATTGCTGCTGCTGAGCCTGAACCCACAGATGTCCAGGAGGAAGAGGTGATGGAAGTTGATCCTCTTGCTCGTGCTGTGGCTTTTAAGTACCAGGATTCTGTGTTCACTGCCCTTCAATCTTTGGATCCTTACTTTCCTGAAGAGAACTTGTTGAAAACAAATTATGACAAGATATTAAGGGAGAAGAAAATAATTCCTGAGTCGACTGAGGTATGGATCCCTGAATCTTGTCCAGTCAGAGCTAACTGGGTGTCACCTGGTTGGTTTTGTATTTTTGAATGGGCGTTCAAAGCAGGCTGTAAGTTACCTTTTACCCCTTTAATGATTGATACCATTCGTGCAATGGAAGTATCACCTTTTCAGATTATGCCAATGGTTTGGAAACTTATCCATTCTGTTGAAAATTTGTGTGCTAAGCACAATCTCACAATTACCCTTAACGATATCAAGGCAATTTATCATATGAAAAATCCAGTTAATGGTCGTTTTAATTTGAGAATCAAATCGAAAATGTCTCCATTAATTACTAACCTGGACTCTGGAGATGATAAAAGTTGGGCAAAGACTTTCCTGTTTATCCGGACTGAGACTCTGGGATCAGGCTTTGATTATCTGAGATATCCTCCCTTGGAGAGTGGTAGGTTCCCTGTACTCTTATTTTGCAATATATATTACATGAAATTAATAGATTTTGATTTTCACCTGTGTAATTTTGACGGTTTTTGCAGCTCCTGATTGGAGCTTTGATCCTCTTGATGAAGAAGCTTTTTCCAGGATAGAGGCTTTTCTTGCTATTCCTGAGGAAGAGAGGACCTGGCCAGCTAGTTTGGGCAGGGAATTATTGCCCCGGTATATGAAGACCAAGCTGATTGGGGTCAATGTACCCAAAGGCAAGCCTAGCTCTACTGCTCTTTCCTGTACGTCTTCTATATGTCTTTATGTTAACTGTTATCTTCTTGTCATTTCTCATCTGATACTTACGTATATTCTTTATGTATTCAGTATTTAGGTCTTCTGCTAGATTGGCCAGCTTTTCTGCAAAGGATTTGAAGGCTGGGGTGGCTAGGATTACTGAACAGTCCAAGAGCCAGGAGGCTAGTGGGAGTGACAAAACGCTTGATATTCTGGTTTCTGATGTCCAGCCTTCTCAAGATCCGCCCAGGCTAGTGTCACCAGAGGTCGTCCAGGCTCCAAAAAGGAAGAGGGAAGATGTTATCCTTGAAGAGGAGGAGGGAGAGAAAGAGCCTATCCAGGCTCAGCCAATCAGGAGTATAAGGCAAGTGCCTGCTAGGATTGATGACATGGATGATGCCCGGGCACAGATAAAGGAGTTTTGTGCAAAACTGAGCGGCCAGCTCTTGTCTGCTAGTACTCTTGAGTCGTCTACCAGAGTGGTTTCTATTCTGACTTCTCTTGTAACAAAGGCTGCTGAACTTGCTTCCCAGGCTAAGGAGGTTAGTTGTAAAGGGATATTTTTAATTGTTCATGTGCTTTTTGTTTTGCCTTGTACTTGGCTGATTGATTTTATATATATGTAGGGATTGGATTCCGGGTTGGCTACTGCTTGTCAGCTCAGGGATGCCCATGCCAGGGTTACTAGTTTGGAGGAAAAACTGGATAACCTTAAACGTGACCTGCATACATCCAGGAGTAATGAGGTAGTACTTCAATCCCACTGGGACACTAGAGAGGCAACTAGGGTCTGCTATAGTTTGTGAGGTGGCCGCAAAAATCTTTGAGAAGGTTGTCGCAAGAGTTGGAGGCGAGATGCGAGGCAATGCAAGATCAGTTGAGAAAAAATGAGGAGCTTGCTCTTTGAAAAGGAATTGGTGGAGGCGCGGGGGCCGATCTTTCTCGACTTCTTCGGGAAAGGCCGGGTTGATGCTATGAGGGATCCGGAATCCGACCGGGCTAATTGGGATCCGGACCGGGATGAGACAAAGATTGGACGCTCGCATCCTGATTTGGCCAATATGGGTCAAGAAGAAGAAGTGGATTCTCCTCCTTCCAAGGCAAAATCTGACGACCAGGAAATGGTGGATGGTTGTGAGTCGGTTACTGGCTCAAAAATAACTTAGATTTTTCTTTTAGGTTTTGGTCTATCCAGGGGGAATGTCCCTGGAATGAATATTTAGGATTTTTTTTGGCCCATCCAGGGGGGATGTTCCTGGAATGGATGATTATTAGGTGTGTGGTAGGGCCGACTATTTTGAATGAATAAATATTTGGTCTTTGTTTGTTTCTTTTTGTGTTTTGACAAGGTACTTTTGTAATGTCGGATGTGCGTTGGATCTGACCAGTTATCTGACTGGATCGGGGCAGTTTTTGTGCTGGATCTGGCCAGTTTAATATATTTTTTTTTGTTTGTTATGGGTGGGGTTGTTGCCTATCTGTTCAGGGCTTATGTCCCCTGCCTGTCTGGAGGGCTTATGACCCATTTATGTTATACAAGTCAGGAAGGAGTTTTCCAGATTTGTATGTTAAGTGGAGCTCAGTATTTAAAGGCCTGTTTTGCAACCGAAATTTGGATATCGATTGGATATTTGGTGGGGTGGCCCCAATCTTCAGGATTTGTTTTAGATAAAATGCAGTATGTAAAACAAGTATTGAAGATTCTACTTGGTAAAAGTGCATATGAGAACATAGATAAGTTTTTGGGCACATAATTTGAAGAAATCATATACGACATTTATTCATATAATGGCAAGTATCATACACGTGGTTTCATATCAAGCCAGGCAAGAAATGTTAAGGTGAAAAATTATACCTGGATTGAGAGATATATTTTATATGTGAAATAGTTTTAAATGTGTAATATTCCAAGCTCTTGGGATCATTTCTCCGTCCAGGGTTTGTAAACTATAAGCTCCTTGGCCGACTACTGAGTCAATCAGGTAGGGACCTTCCCAGGTTGGGGCCAATTTGCCAGCATTCTTTTCTTTTGTGTTTTGGAAGACTTTCCTGAGGACAAGGTCTCCTACCCTGAATACCCTGGCTTTGACAGTCTTGTTGTAGCTTTTCGCAAACCTTTGCTGATATGCTGCTAATCTGATGCTGGCTGCATCTCTTAGTTCTTCTGTTAGGTCCAGGCTGTCCTCCATTAGAGGTATATTGCTGGTTATTGTGTTCATGCTGCATCTGGCTGATGGAATTTTTACCTCAGCCGGGATTACTGCTTCACATCCATAGACCAAGGAGTAAGGGGTTTGGCCTGTGGAATTTTTAGGTGTGGTTCTGTCAGCCTAGAGGACCAGGGGGAGTTCTTCAGGCCATCTGCCTTTTCTTCTTTCCAGCTTCTTCTTTATGCAGCTGATTACCACCTTATTACTGGATTCTGCCTGACCGTTGGCTTTTGGATATCCTGGTGTGGATGTTACCAGATTGATGTTCCATTGAGCACAGAAGGCGGCTGTTCTTTTTCCCACAAATTGTGTGCCATTGTCGCATACTATTTCAGAGGGGATGCCATATCTACATATGATGTTGTGTTTGATGAATGCTATGACATCCTTCTCCTTGACTTGCCTGTATGAATCAGCTTCTATCCACTTGGAAAAGTAGTCAGTCATTGCTAGCATGAAAACTTTTTGTCCGGGTGCTTGAGGTAGTTTCCCTACTATGTCCATGCCCCATTTCATAAATGGCCAGGGCGCGGATATGGAATGTAGTTCTTCGGATGGTGATGGATATATGGTCCATGAATCGACAAGCTTTACATTTAGAGTGAATTCCGAGCAATCGGCTCTCAAGGTGGGCCAATAATAACTGTTTCGAGTACTTTGCTTGTCGGGCTTCTTCCACCTTTATGATTTCCACAGTATCCTTCATGGATTTCTGATAATATCTGTTCAGCTTCTTGTGGTTCCAGGCATCTGAGATACGGCCCAGCCTGCGATTTCTTAAAAAGCACGTTGTCAATAATAGTGTACGAAGCAGCTTTTATTTTTAGTGCTCTGGCATCTTGCTTATTTAGGGGAAGGATTCCTTGTTGTAGCCAGCCATAGTAGGGTTTTGTCCAAGAATTGGCAATATAAATTGGGAAACTTTCATCTTGTTTATTTATTGCAGGTTCTAGTAAATGTACGATGGGTATTTTGTCGAAGTCTAGGGGACTGAAGTTAGATCCTAGGCCGGCTTGAGCATCGGCCTGGGTATTCAAGTCCCTTGGAATTTGGTCAATATTGAAACTTCGAAATTTTCCTTTTAAAATTTGAACGACATCTAGATAAAGCATCATTTTGGGGTCTTTTGCAGTATATATCCCATTTACTTGGTTGGAGATGAGAAGGGAATCAATACGTACCTTTAGGTTTTGTACACCAAGGTCAATACATACCTTTAATCCAGTTATTAGGGCTTCATACTTTGCCTCATTGTTGGTAGCCTCAAATGCACAGCTTATAGCTTGTACTATCTTATCCCCCTGTGGTGATTTTAGTACTACCCCCAGGCCTGTCCCCCTCATGTTGGCTGCACCGTCGACGAATAGGGTCCATTCTAGGTCTGTTTGGTCGCTGGTCAGTTTATTCACTTCTTTTATAAGGTCGGGTTCTAGGGTCGGACTAAAATCAGCCACAAAGTCTGCTAATGCTTGTGTCTTAATTGCTGTCCTTGGTTAAAATGTTATATTGTATGTGCTCAGCTGGACTGACCATTTGCACATTCGTCCGGACAATTCTGGTTTTCTAAGTACAGACTTAATAGGAAGATTGGTTCTAACTATTATAGGGTGGCTTTCAAAGTATGGTCTTAATTTTGTGCAACTCATAATTAAAGCTAAAACATATTTTTCAAGCAGGCCATACCTGATCTCTGCGTCTAGTAGGCTCTTACTTACATAATAGACTGGGTGTTGTTGTCCGTCTGCTTCTTTGACCAAGACCGCACCGACAAATTTTTCGTGATCGATGGTATACTTGTCGGGGTTCATCTTTGACTGGTTTTGCCAGCAAGGGAGGAGAGGATAGATATATCTTTAGGTCTTCAAAGGCGGCCTGATGATCAGGGGTCCATGAAAAGTCCTTGTTCTTTCTTAGCAGGTTGTAGAATGATTTTCACTTCTCTGATGATCTTGAAATGAATCTGTTCAGGGCCGCTATTCTTCCAGCCAGCTTTTGTATGTCTTTGACCGTCTTTGGTGGTTCTAGCTTTAGAATAGCTTTGATCTGTTCAGGGCTGGCTTCTATTCCTCTTTTTGTCACCATATAGCCCAGGAACTTGCCTGCTAAGACTCCGAAGTGGCATTTTTGTGGGTTGAGCTTCATATTGAATTTCTCCAGTATTTGAAAGGCTACTTCCAGGTCTTTGACGTGGTCTTCTGCCTTTTTTAACTTGACTACCATGTCACCTATATTGACTTCCATGGTGTCTCATATCTGGTCTTTGAACATCATGTTGACTAGCCTTTGGTAGGTTGCACCTGCATTTTTTAATCCAAAGGGCATAGCAGTATAGCAATATATACCTCTTTCAGTGATGAAAGCTGTGCTTTCCTGATCTGCAAGGTGCATTTTTATCTGATTGAATCCGCTGGAGGCATCCATGAATTTTAGCATTTCGTGGCCTGCAGTGGTATCTACCATTGCATCGATGTGTGGCAGGGGAAATGGATCTTTTGGGCAGGCTTTGTTTAAGTCGGTGTAATCTACACAGACTCTCCATTTGCCATTTTTCTTTTGGACTACTACTACGTTTGCAAGCCAGTCAGGGTACATTACTTCCCTGATCATTTCCATGTCTAGTAGCTTGTCAACTTCTTGGTTGATGATTTCATGCCTCTCTGCAGCGAATTTTCTTCTCTTTTCTTTGTACGTGCTTAAAGGATTTGTCAATATTCAACTTATGAGTAATAACATCAGCATCTATACCATTCATATCAAAATGTGACCAAGCAAAACAAGACATTTTAGTTTTGAGAAAGCTGACCAGATTTGGTCTGATTGAGTCGGGTGCATCTGACCCTACGAGTACTTTCTTGTCAGGGAATTCTGGGTCTAATATGACCTCTCCTGTTTCCATCTGTGATTGTGCTACATATTCTTCCCTGACAGGTGACTTTAATTGCTATGCAAGGGACTTACCTGACTTTGAGGGTTTCAAAGCCTGAGTGTAACATTCCTGAGTTGTCCTCTGTTCTCCCCTGATGGTGGTTATCCCCCATTCTGTTGGGATTTTCACACATTGGTGGTTTGTTGATGGGATTGCTTTGACATTGTGGATCCATGGTCTGCCCAGGATGTTGGGGTTGGTGTCCTTAACAGTTAGTGCAAGGACTTATAAACCTCTAAAAGGATCAAAGGGCATACTTTTGGTATTATTATCAGTTGATCCACGTTTATCAATAACGGTTGGCTTGCTAGATAAGTTTGACGTTATTGTCATACATATGGCGGTGATCAACTGGTCCCTAAAAGTCACAACTATAGGATACGTTTGAGAGATGTGACGGTATGAAAATACTGTCATGTAGATGCCAAAATTGACTAACCAGTTAGTCCGAGTTATTTGACTAGTAATTAGTCAAAATGTGATGTTGAGATATTATATTTAATACGGATTAAATATTATGGGCTAAGGCGAATTAAACAGTTAATTCGTAAATTAAATATAAACGATTATATTTAATTAATGTATATTGAATAAATTATACAATATCGTCTTTGTCGGACATGTATTAATAATTCAACTAACCCGTGTTATTAGTTGATATTTTAATAGCCGATAACCGATGACGATTTATAATAAACCGCGTCATATACATTTAGCAATTTTCGAGCCGGTCCACGAGGTAAAATTAAGAGGAAGTGGAAGCCCACTTCCCCATGCAGACCCACGGCTGGCCGAAACACACAAAAGGAGAGCTCCTCTCCTTTTGTGACCTAGACATTTTCATTTTACAGAAAACTAGGGTTTTGGAGACATTTTCTCTCTGAAACCTAGATCTCACATCTCGAAAACCTCACAACAAGTTCTCTCTATATTGCAAGGCAATCAGAGAACACCTTCTAGCACAAGGGCATTTCTCAGACGGTCTTGGGTGCAACAATTAGGAGGAAATCTCTGTTGATTTCTGTTCTTTACGCCGCACTTCAAAGGACCCGAGGTTGATACTTTATCTTTATCGTTTCTTTGTTGTCTTTCGTTTATGACTATAAATTGCATGTTAAATTTACGTTATAGTCCTAAATTTAATGGGTCTTATACGGATATTACCCTACAAGTGGTATCAGAGCGAGGCCACGTAAATTTTTCTATGTGTTTTTCATAAAACGATTTTGAAACGATGATTTTGTGCATTGAAAACCGTGCGGCTCTTTACACGGCTGATTTTGTTTTCAATTCGTTTTTGCATCTTGTTATTTTATACAGATATTATAGCAATATGTTAAGGTTTTGTCAATTATAAAATTGATTTTATGCGTTTTTGATCAAAACTTGTTTTGGTTTTGTATCGTAAAACCTGTTTTCACGAGGGTTTTGGTTTTTCAGAACTTGTTTGGTCTCGATCGAGTGTGTTTCTACTCGATCGAGAGCTTTTTCTGTCTTGTTTTTGCTCGGTCGAGTCCTTGTTGTACTCGATCGACCTCTTTTTAAAACCCCACTGCTCGATCGAGAGGTCCTCGTACTCGATCGAGCAGATTTGCTGATAAAAGTACTCGATCGACCACCAGTTTAGTCGATCGAGCACTTTCTGTTTGGCAATCCTCTCGATCGACTTGCAGTTCAGTCGATCGAGCCCTTTTGTTCCTCGATCGAGCACCTGTGTCCCTGGATCGAGGGATTTTGTTTTGACAGCTTTGAAAATTTATTCTTTTTGCTTTAAATTTTCTTTTGGCTACAATATGTACTTTATACGGATATTGTACACTCGCTATGATTGTGAAACGGTTCACACACGTACCATTAAGTTGTTTTAAAGCGTATTTAAAGTAACGGATTGTAATGGATTAAAATTAAATTGATAGAAGCGGTTTTATCACATGAATTTTAATCATTAAAGCTGGTTTGGATAAATTTAACATAATTACGGAATTATGTCACGAATGAATTTGTTTTTAGTTGATGCATTTTTTATATATCGTTAATTTTGAATGCTTGTGAATGCTTTATATTACGTATTTATTTTTTTTTACAAACGGTTGTAACTTAGTGTGGCCTTAGTAGAACGTGTTACCGTAATGATGGAACACGGTCTTGGTTGTATTATGAGATCTCGTATCTCCGTTTTGATTTTTTCACTTGTAATTACAGTTTTTAATTAGAATGTAAATAGGTTTATATTTTGTAATTTTAATTGTAATTTTGAGAAGACCAAAGATGGAGACCGGATGCTCACTCCCGCTACTTGGATCAAGATGGAACATCAAGACAAGCTTTTCGGGTCCAACGGTGGATTCCAAAGTTGTATTATGTTCTTATACTAGGAGAGGCCACACTAGGAAATTTTTATTTACGTATTGCTTTCTTTTATTTATTTTGTAACGATAATATGCATCATTTTCCGCCTAAAAACCAAACCACCTATTTATTGCATGAAAACTGACACATATAGAGGTCACGAGTTAGTTTTCTTTGACATTCTCATGTCACACGTTTTAAAGCCATCATCTAAATTAATTCATTCACGCAGTTGCTAGTTTTTCGTTCACTTAAAATGAATTAAAACTTAGTTGATGGGATCTTCCTCGTATAAACCAAAATTGAGAGCGGTCTTTATAGGTCAAACTCCAATGAGTCCCTTCTTCGTCGGTCGGCATAATAAGACCCCTTCTACGTCGGGTAAGTTGGAACCGATTGACCTATTTTATCTCAACACTATGGTCACTCGTACGATCCTGTGATTATGGTGGACTATAGATAGGATTTACGGAAATCTATCGACCAAGAGTTCTTACGGAAGAATTAGCTAAACAGTTGGCTTATCAATTTACGGAAATTGAGTCTTGGGATCACTTGTATCATTCTTGAGGGAGATCAATTATGCAAGTGCGAGAGTCTACATGTTAAAATGAATTTTAAATAGACTTAAATCACCTCGATGAGTTGCTTATTTCGTTTTGTTTTTCTTTCTTTTTCAGTGTAGATCACGCTTTTAAACTGCTAAATAACAAATGGCTGGTTCTACTGATAACCCAATGCCAAGTGCCACATTGGACCGTGAGTCCTGGCTTCGGATCTTCATGAATCAGATGAATCAGTCTACTCGACTGAAGAATGATGGATCAAACTTCGCGGACCGGGAGGCGGATTACGGAATCTTTGCCGCTGCGGCGACGGAAGCTCAAATATCTATTAGAGCCCATCCCGGCAAACCCAGGTCCCACGGCTAGAGCTGCTGAAATCACCAAGTTTAATGATTTCTGTATGGAAGCGGGTGCGATTAAAAACGTACTCATTTTTGCAATGGAACCCAATTTGCAGAAACGCTTCATAGCCCATGGTGCAAACAAGATTTTCACCACGCTCACCAAGGAATTCTCGAAAGCACCGAGAATCGTGACCTATGAGCATACCACTCGCTTCTTTGATGCGAGACTCGAAAGGGCCAACCGGTTAGCCCACACATTCTCAGCATGATTGAGAATGTCGAGAAGCTGGAGACCTTTAATTGTAACATCAGCGAGAACATTGTTATCGACCGCATGCTTCATTCACTCCACGATGGTTTTTCGCAATTTAGAGCGAATTACTATATGAATGATTTGAAGAAAACTCCACATGAATCGCACTCCTTCTCGTACGGACCGAGAAGGACATGAAGTTCAGTGGGAGCTTGAAACAGGATGTTCTTGTTGTGTCAAACAAAGGGAAAGGTAAGGGCAAAGCTCGAGCAAACCTAACGAGAGGTAAACCGAAGTTCAAGAAGTCGGGTTCGGTAAGAGTGGTCCTGGTGAGTCGAGCACCTCATCGGGCGCGACAAAGAGCAAGAATGAAAACATGGAGTGCCATCATTGCCACAAGACTGGGCATTGGAGGCGTACATGTCCTGTTTATCATGAGGACTTAAAGGCAGGTCGTGTTAAACCTGTTGGTATGTCTTCTCTCTCTTCTAATTTTATTCATATGATTGAGATTAACCACGCAAGTTACGGAACTTGGGTACTTGATACTGGTTGTGGTTCTCATCTGTGTAATCATGTGCAGGGGCTCCGAAACATCGAACCCCTCGTAAAGGGTGAGGTGGACCTGCGTGTTGGGAATGGAGCAAGAGTGGCTGCCATCTCAAAGGGGACATATGTGATCCAGCTTCCTAGCGGATTTGAGTTGTCATTATATGACTGCTATTATGTACCTAGTCTTTCGAAAAACATTATTTCGGTTTACGCACTTGATAAACTTGGTTTTTCATTTGTAATAGAAAATAATACTTGCATTTTCTCATTACACGATATGATTTACTGGCAAAAGCGCTCCATGAACGGAATTTATGTTTTAGATCCGACCACCGAAATATTACACGTAATGAATAAGAAGTTAAAGGTTGGTGACAAAGATCAAACGTATCTATGGCACTGCCGTAAGGGACACATTAATGAGAAACGCGTAAAACAGCTCATCAAAAATGGAGCTATCTCGGCCTTTGATTTTCAATCATTTGGCACGTGTGAATCATGTCTCATCGGTAAGATGACTCGGATTTCCTTCAAAGGTGTTGGAATGCGCGCTGCTGACCTATTAGGACTCATACACACGGATGTATGTGGTCCTATGTCAATCACCGCACGAGAAGGCTATAGGTATTTCATCACTTTCACGGACGATTTAAGTAGATATGGCTATGTCTACTTAATGAAGCACAAAAGTGAATCCTTTGAGAAATTCAAGGAATACCAGAATAGGGTACAGAACCTATTAGGTAGAAAGATTAAAACACTACGTTCAGATCGTGGTGGCGAGTATCTTTCTCACGAGTTTGATCAACACCTAAAGGATTGTGGGATTGCCCTACGCTAACTCCACCGGAACACCTCGGTTGAATGGTGTGTCCGAACGGAGAAATCGAACACTACTTGATATGGTTCGATCCATGATGAGTCACACGATATTACGATTTATTATGGGGTTATGCTCTTATGTCGGCCGCTCTAATACTTAACCAAGTCCGTCTAAAGTCATTGACAAGACTCCATATGAACTATGGAAGGGAACGGTCCCTAACTTGTCCTTTATACGGGTTTGGGGCTACGAGGCTTATGTCAAGTGGAGACACGAGGATAAGCTCGGCCCGCGATCGGTCAAGACATACTTTATAGGTTATCCTAAAGGAACACTTGGTCATTACTTCTATTCGCCAACCGAACAACGTGTTTTTGTTGCGGCTAGTGCGACATTCTTAGAGAAGGAATTTCTCGAGAATGCAAAGAGTGATAGAACCTTCGAACTGTCGGAGATTCCAAAACCAAGTACCGAGCAATCATTGGAGGAATCTATTCCTTCAATCCCGGCTGCGGTAAACACTCCTGAGGAACCTAGGAGGTCGGGTAGAGTCTCTATTCCTCCGGACAGATACATTGGTATGGTTGAGGAACATGACATAGATGACATTCTACTCTTAACGAGTAGTGAACCCGCAACCTATAAAGGTGCCATGACTATTTCTGACTCAAAGCTATGGCTTGAGGCCATGCAATCCGAGATGGACTCCATGTATGAGAACAACGTGTGGGATCTTGTTGACTTACCTGCTAAGGTTCGTCCCCTTCAATGCAAATGGCTTTACAAGATAAAGCATTCTGTGGAAGGTCAACAAGATATCTACAAAGCACGACTAGTTGCTAAAGGTTTCACCCAAGTGCCAGGTTTGCACTACGATGAGATTTTTGCACCCGTAGTCATGCTGCGTTCCATTCGGATTATCTTAGCGATTGCCGCTTTTCAAGACTATGAAATTTGGCAAATGGACGTGAAAACCGCCTTCTTAAACGGCTTTTTGGAGGAAGAGTTGTACATGGTACAACCCGAAGGTTTCATCGATCCTGAACATCCTAAGAAAGTGTGCAAGCTTAAGCGGTCCATCTATGGACTTAAGCAAGCATCAAGGAGTTGGAATCATCGCTTCGACCAAGTGATAAAAGACAATGGATTTACTCGATCGGTCGAGGAACCATGTCTATATATCAAGTCGAGTGGGAGCAAGATTGTCTTCCTAATATTGTATGTAGACGACATACTCCTGATTGGGAATGACATACCTCTCTTAACTTCGGTAAAAGTATGGTTGAAAAACCATTTCCAGATGAAAGATCTGGGAGAGGCACAAAGAATTCTAGGCATCCGCATCTATCGAGATAGATCACGACGGATGTTATCTCTCAGTCAGGAGTCTTACATAGACAAAGTCCTAGAGAGATTCAAAGATGACTAACTCCAAGAAGGGGTTCCTTCCTATGGCTCCAGGGGTGCATTTGAGCAAGTCTCAGGCACCAGAGACACCGGAAGAAAAAGAGCGCATGACACGGATTCCTTATGCCTCGGCTATAGGATCAATCATGTATGCCATGATATGCACACGTCCGGACGTGGCATATGCATTGAGTATGACAAGTCGATTCCAACAGCATCCAGGTGAATCACATTGGCTGGCTGTCAAGAACATTCTTAAGTACCTACGGAGGACTAAAGATTGGGCATTGACTTATGGAGGCGAACAAAAGCTATGCGCAACCTGGTTCGCAGATGCTAGCTTCCAAACGGATCGTGATAACTCGAAATCTCGATCTGGATTCGTTTTTACTCTTAATGGCGCTGCAGATCACTGGAAGAGTTCGAAACAAACTGTCACAAAGAGATTCTACGACCGAGTCCGAGTACTATGCCGCGTCCGAAGCAACAAAGGAAGCGATATGGATGCGTCAATTCTTACATGGACTATCTGTAGTGCCTAGTTCGAATGACCCGATCACCATCTATTGCGACAATAGTGGTGCCATCTTCCAAGCTAAGGAGCCAAAGTCTAGCAATAAGTCTAGACATGTACAACGGAAAGCTCATCTAATCCGAGATTACGTGGAGCAAAAGGAAGTAGTGATAGAAAAGATTGCTACAGATGATAACATAGCAGATCCTCTCACTAAAGCATTACGACAAGATAAGCATGAAGGGCACGTTAATTCCATGGGAATCAAACGTGTTCCTGAGTTGTAGTACTTTTTATGAATTAGATTCATTCTCGTTTGTACTCTATACGACATCATCGTTTTGATATTTATATATATTTTGTTTTTCATGTGGAATTGTACGACAATTTTGAACACCACAAAGTGAACTGAACAAACATCATATCTTTTTTTTAGTCCTTAATTGCCCACATGAGCTGATAACTCTGGCAATTATTTTGTGACGTTGGTTGATGGTGGGTTCAACGAGCCATAAGTCAACCGGTTGACTGACCAATCACAGAGGCGATTTATACGGATATTTCGTAGGACACTATTGTGACATCGACGTGGAGTCCTAAATGTTTTATAACATTTCGTGCCCGGTCGTGGATAGGACCTCCATGGTGATCCTAAGAGTCGATTCTTTTGACTATCGACTGTCTCTTGAGACTACGACAGATTTTGGGTGACTTTGGTTTCTTTCTCACGGTCATCCGTAATAGGGGGCCAAGTAGATTTTTTCTGGGTCATTTCATGCTGTGCTTAGATCGAAAGGAGTCGAGTTGAAGGAAATATTCAGCCTTTATCAGGTACCCGATATTTCTCAGGGCCACTCGAGGAGTCAGAATCGAAATGCATGGCCATGCTCGGATACGGATTCGTTTTATCGGTTAAGTTACTCTCTAGTCGGGAAACCACTCTTGATACTGGATCGATTGTAAAAATACGACCTTTGCGGATCCGGATCTGCAAATTGTTTTACATTTAGTGGGAGAAATTTTTAAATGAATATGAGAATCGGTTATCGCACATACGCTTGTACGGACAAGTGGGAGTTTGTTGGAGCTTGTGTCCTCCAGTTAGTGCGGATAACGTCATTGCACATACACTTGTACGGACAAGTGGGAGCTTGTTGGGGTTGGTGTCCTTAACAGTTAGTGCAAGGACTTATAAACCTCTAAAAGGATCAAAGGGCATACTTTTGGTATTATTATCAGTTGATCCACGTTTATCAATAACGGTTGGCTTGCTAGATAAGTTTGACGTTATTGTCATACAGATGGCGGTGATCAACTGGTCCCTAAAATTCACACCTATAGGATACGTTTGAGAGATGTGACGGTATGAAAATACTGTCATGTAGATGCCAAAATTGACTAACCAGTTAGTCCGAGTTATTTGACTAGTAATTAGTCAAAATGTGATGTTGAGATATTATATTTAATACGGATTAAATATTATGGGCTAAGGCGAATTAAATTAAATTCGTAAATTAAATATAAACGATTATATTTAATTAATGTATATTGAATAAATTATACAATATCGTCTTTGTCGGACATGTATTAATAATTCAACTAACCCGTGTTATTAGTTGATATTTTAATAGCCGATAACCGATGACGATTTATAATAAACCGCGTCATATACATTTAGCAATTTTCGAGCCGGTCCACGAGGTAAAATTAAGAGGAAGTGGAAGCCCACTTCCCCATGCAGACCCACGGCTGGCCGAAACACACAAAAGGAGAGCTCCTCTCCTTTTGTGACCTAGACATTTTCATTTTACAGAAAACTAGGGTTTTGGAGACATTTTCTCTCTGAAACCTAGATCTCACATCTCGAAAACCTCACAACAAGTTCTCTCTATATTGCAAGGCAATCAAAGAACACCTTCTAGCACAAGGGCATTTCTCAGACGGTCTTGGGTGCAACAATTAGGAGGAAATCTCTGTTGATTTCTGTTCTTTACGCCGCACTACAAAGGACCCGAGGTTGATACTTTATCTTTATCGTTTCTTTGTTGTCTTTCGTTTATGACTATAAATTGCATGTTAAATTTACGTTATAGTCCTAAATTTAATGGGTCTTATACGGATATTACCCTACACAGGATTACATTATATGAGGATAGGCAATCCATTACTCCAAATCTTTCATATGAAGCCACGCCTTCCACATAGGTTGGCAGATTGATTTCTCCCAAGGTGTTCTTTGTTTCTCCGCTGAATCCAACCAGGACGCTAGATTTCTTGATGATCTTTCCTTCATCTATCTTCATAGCTTTGAGGACGTCAAGCATCACCAGGTTGATTGAACTGCCTCCGTCTATCAGGATTCTTGATACCTTTGCTGTGCCAATTTGCATGGTGATTACCAAGCTGTCGTGGTGTAGATCTGATATTCCCTGCAGGTCCGAGTCATCAAAGGTAATAGCGGGCAATGACTTGGGCCTGGAAGGAGGTTGAAGTCTGGATTTTCTGGATATTCTTTTGGCTGCTGAGCTGGTCAGACCACAGATTTCTGATCCTCCATTTATGAACTTGACTTCATAGATAGGGGGAGGAGGAGGAGGATCTCTGCTGTTCCCTGAATCCCTCTTGTTTTGCCCTTCATCTATGTTCTTTGGCTGCTGGATTAAATCCTTCAAGAAGCCTTTCTTTAAGAGATACGCCACTTGTTTCCTGAGCTGGATGCATTCTTCTGTGGTGTGCCCGATATCCTGATGGAAGTTACACCATCTTGTTGGGTCTTTCCTGGGGTTGTCTGATTTATTGGGCCATCTGACTGTATCTCCCAGGCTTTCCAGGCGTTTAATTAATCCTGCAGTATTAATAGAGAAGTTATATTCAGGAATAGTTGGTAGGCTAGAAAGGTTACCTCTGTGTTCTTGTGCCACGTTGACTTCGGATCTTTCAGACCTGGAATAGGGTGTTGATCTGGGGTTGCTTCCTTTTTGGTAGGAGCTTTTCCTGTTAGTGTGTCCATAGCCTTGCTTTCCCCCGGATGAGTTCGTTCTGAAGTTGAGATCTTCTTCCAATCTGACATGCTCTAAGGCAATGGATTGAACAGTAGCAAAAGTTGGGCATGCTTTCTTGGTCAGGTCCGCATAGATGTCACTTTGTCACAGCGGACCCCTTGCCTGAAGGCTTCTACCGCTGTTTCTTCATCACACTTGGGAATGGCCACTTTTTCTTTGACAAATCTGGCCAGGAATTCTTTGAGAGATTCTTCAGGAAGCTGCTTTACCCTGAACATGTTACTGGGTCTCTTAGCCATATCTCTGCTACTCGCAAATTGTTGATTGAAGGCATTGATTAATTCTGCAAAATTCTTGATACCTCCATTTGGAAGATTAATGAACCACTGTAATGCTGCTCCGGTCAGGGTTGTACCAAAGCCCTTACACATGCAGACCTGCCTGAGTTCACTGGGTATTGAGACAGCCAACATTTTCTGTTTGAATATGGCAACATGATTTTGTGAATCAGAGGTTCCATCATAAGTTCTCATGGATGGAACAGTAAATTTCTTGGGGAGATCAATCTTTGCAATTTCATCTGCAAAAGGTGAATCTGCAAAGCTGTCAACTTCTACTTCAACCACAGGGTCTGGCACTCTAGGTATGTTTTCTATTTTATGGTGGAGTTTTTGAATTTCCTGAAGCATGGCCATCATTATTGCTGCTTCAGTCTTGTTTGTTTCGTTATTGGGAATGGTTGGAGTATCAGATGATGTATCCTTCTCCGGGGTCCCAAAACTGGAGAAGTCAATGTTTTTGATAATGGATGAGAATGGGGTTCCTGGTTCAAATCTGGTCTTGGAGCCCGAAGCCTGATTTTCCAATTTCTTTCTCAGGCTAGACTCAGACTCCTTCAGCCTATTGATTTATGCTTCTGCTTGGGCTGCCTTCTCTTGGATTGTTTCCAATTCTTTGATCTTGGCCAGGGCAGCCGCTAATTGTTGTTCTGCGGTGAGTTCCACCATTTTTGTGTGTGAATATTAAATGAAAAGATGGTAAAAGGAATTTTATTTTTTTTGATTAAAGAACTAGATGCCCCACGGTGGGCGCCAATTATTTTAGCAGGATTTTCCTGAACGGATCCGGCCTGATTAGGAAGTAAATAGGGTATCTAAATCTATATATTTGGTAGAGATTAAGAGATAAGAAAAAGATTTAAGTATAGAGAATATTGTTTATATTATATGGAAGAACTGAATACAGATTAGTATATATGATCGGATATTTTTAGAGTAATAACAGATAGAAAAAGTGTAGATCAATTAAAGAGTCTTCCAATGATCCTCCTTGTTTATTTACAAAAGCTATATATAGTTCTCATTGCTCTTCTCAACGTTACAATGATCAACGTTACAATAATCAACCACCTCCCCAAATGTAGGAGTTGTTACCGGATTAATAGGGCATATTCTCTATCAATCCGCTTGACTTCTTCTTCTTTTAACGAATCTTCAGCCCTTTCTCTTCTTTCCGTCTTGATTCATAGATGATAGGATCTTTTGGTTGGACTTGGTCTTCCTTAAGTATATGACATGATTTATTCGTATCCAACAATTGCATTTCTTGTTTATCTTTCTCAATCCAGCCTGTTTTAATGATCTGCCAGGTTATTCTGTACTTACTATCAGGCTTCTCTTCCAGGATTTGGTAGCCTTCTTACTATAATATTCTTTTAATATCTGAACAGTAGTTAGACTTGTCCGGTCTCATGTTACTTCAATCAGACTAATAAAGTCGGGCCAGGTTGGAGTCAGACCAGGCTAAACTGGGCCTAACAATTCTAACAAAAGACGTCAAATGTATTATTTACAGGTGCAAATCAAGCCATTCAAAGAAGTCAAGGGAAAAGAAGATGATATATTTAAACCAAAACGATAAAATTACCCAGGGAAACATCCCTCCTGGGTAAGACAAAAGAAACCTTAGAAAACCAAAAACAAATTGTTTGTCCAGGGAACATCCCCCACCCCCCCGGATGGGCCAAAACCAAACAAATCAAAATATGACAAAACAAAAAAGAAATCAGCCTGCCTTGGAAACTGTAGCAGAACTTATCCCCTCATCAACAGACTCATCTTCCTCCTCTTCTTCCTCATCTCCTCCCTCCTCAGCATCGCAACTTTTCTCCTTGGGCGGTGGAGAGTCCACTTCCTCATCAGCGTGCAGCTGGCAAAGCTCAGGGTAAGTAGTGTTGAGATTGGCCAACTCCTGGTCAGGATCCCAAAAAGGCCTAACTTCAACAAGCTCCTTCATGGCATCTAGACGACCCCTGCCAAAGAAAAAAGTAGCAGCATCCTTATACATGCCCCGCACCAAATCCCTTTCAATAGCCAAATCCTCATTTACTTTCAGCTGCTCCTGCATAGCCTGCTTCTCAGCCTTCAATTCCTCCTGAATAATATCAAACTTAGCCTGAAGAGCTTTCAGAGCATCCTGAGCAAAGCTTAACTTAGATGACTCCTCCACCAACCGAGCCTTCCCTGCCTCATTATCCTCTATTAAAGAGTGATTCTCAGCCTTTGCCGCTTCCAATTCAGCCTTAAATTTCACATCATCCTTCTTCAGAATCTGCACCTCCCAATCCAAGGTATATTTAAGGCTGTTAATAGAATCCAGCTGGAAGGCACCCCTCAACATATCATTGACATTATAGCAAAGACAACATACCCGTTTAAGCCATACAAAAACACATATAAATCCCCACACAATTAGACAAAAAAGAAAATACCTCCTGAAACATGGTGATCAGATTGGCAGCATAATCCCTGGTACGATACATGGCAGCTAAGGCACAGGCAGAAAAATACTCTGCCTGATACTTGTAATAAGGATCATAAACCATAAAAGCTTGAGCCTGAATCTGTTCCTTAGCAAACTGAACCTCATCCAGCCGAGCCCTTACCCCCCTGACCTCATGAACCCCTCCTGATGATTCATCTTCCCTTTTTCTTTTCTCAGGACGACCACCCTCATCCACAACTTTCTTAGAAGATACCAACTGTACTTCCTGCACAGGTTCCTGAATTTGTACAGGACTATCACTCCATGTAGCCTCACTACTCTTAGACTTCTCCCCTATCATCTGGGAAACATCTGCCTTTACCAGGGACAGACCAAAACTAGCTATCCTGGCAGAAGCCCTAATGGCTGCACGACGAGGCTCTACATCAGCAATATAAACACATGTCCAAAACAAAAATCAACAAAACAAAAGTAAACAAAACTTACTCCCTGACGAGGACGCACCTGAAGCTTTAGCACTCTTCACCGGTTTATAAGTACTTAATCTAGCCTTCTTGAAATGCGGCATATGTGTTTTCCCCAGACAGGCAGGCCATGTCCTCTTCTCCTCAGGCAATGCCATAAAAGCTGTAATTCGATCAGCCGACCCCTCAGCAGCAGGATTATTTACCCAGTCACTTACTACAAAAATAAAAGCAACTAAGTATACTTCCCAAAATATATCATCTCCAATCAGAATACAATGAAAGAAATTACCTCCTTCAACAGCCGGATAACTAAGGTAATCCAGGTTAGGGGCAATAGAATCAGCCTTGATGAACATATAAGTCTGATCCCATCCCTTATCATCTCCTGAATCAAAGTTAGTAATTAGGTGAGCCATCTTTGATCTGACTCGAAGGTTGAACCGGCCGGTGGAATGACTCTTCAAGTGGTAGACATTCTTGAAATCTTCCAGGGTGATAACCAACTTATGTTTGGTACATAACTGTTCAATTGAATGAACAATTTTCCAAACCATTGGCATGAGTTGAAATAGAGGAACCCTAATAGCCCTGATCACTTCAGCCATAAAAGGGGAAAAGGGAAGCTGACATACACCCTTAAATGCCCATTCAAAAATACAGAACCAGCCTGGACTACCCAAATTAGCCCTGACTGGACCACTCTCAGGGATCCAAACCTCGGCCTCAGCAGGAACAAGACCTCACCCTTCAGATAATGTTCAAAAGTCGGCTTCAATTGATTAGCCTCGTGGAAGGAAGCCGCCAAAGCCTTTACAGGAGTATACTCAACCCCTTTGTATGACATGGATAAAATTTCTGGGGGAGCAACCACCTCCACCACTTCATCCTCAAGGATGATATCTGGGACATCGACAACAGCAGGAACCTTCTCAACCTCAGCAGGAGCCTTAGAAGCAGCCGTCTTTCTTCTCCCTCCAGCCATTTTTTATTAAATTTGTTGAAGATTGATTCTTTGCAGAAAAGAATTCTAGAAAGAGAAAGAAGAACTTAGAAGATTGGGAATGTGAAAGCAAGATATAACAAAGTGAAGTATTTATGCTCGCAAAATCAAACGGGTAAGAAAACAAGTGGTTGAGCCTAATCATAACTCTCCTAGGGTTTTGTGAATCTACCCTATTTATGGCAATATAGCCGTTATAGAAGCTGAACCAAACACAACTTCTAATCCGTTAAAGATTCCTACACAATTTTTGCCTGGCCCAAATTTTTATCTCGTTATTCCTGTCCAGACCTAATAAAGGAAAAAGAAGATAAGGGGCAATTGTTGGGCCCAAAATTATCCTGCCTGACCAGACAAGGACTAGGTAATATTCAAAGCAAGAGCCTGAACAAAGAAGTACTCAAAACCAGGCGTTGGGAGTATCTAGACGGGCACCAAGCAGGAGAAAAATACAAGACATGCAATTGCTAAGCCTGGCCTGAAAGGAAACCACGTCAGGCACAAGAGAAATATTATCCAAGCTGGGCAGGTGACAAGAAATACACGATCAGGCCAGACAAACAAAGTCCCTATAAACAAGAAAGACCTATTCAAAGGAAGAAAATGGAGGAAAGAATCAATCATAACGGCTGAAATGAAGAACAAGTCAACTAACCATCTCCGGGTAAATAGGGCACGAGTCCTATTCACCAGGAAACCCTAAACGGATGTGAAGAAGCTATTTTAGAGGCTATTATAAATAGAAGAGAAGACAAAAACAGAAGGGACATTGGCATACTCGTATTTCTACTCTCATTCTTGTATTAAACATATAATTAAGCAATATCCTTAGCTTATCACACCTGACATACAAATACCCTGTCAGTTACCTAAAATCATAGTAGCAATCTCTCCTGACTTGGTGCCCGTGGTTTTTTCCCTTATTCCCAGGGTTTTTCCACGTATAAAATCTTTGTGTCTTTACTTTTTACTTATTAATTCACTTAAGCAATATTGGTCAGGCCAATTGAGTTAGATTACCCCTTCTAAATTCCCCAGGCAGGACATTTCTGTTCAGTGAAATTCCTGCTAAAACAACTATAATTCATTAGAGGTTTCCACAAATCCTTCTTTTCTCCAATTTTATTGAACTCATACACTATAGTGTACCATGTTTATCATGAACCTTCATGTGAATAGTTGAGCTGTAATATCATGAATATACACATAAAAAACATACTTGGATTCCAGATGGAACTTTGGGATTTTGGGTATTTTTGGTAATGATTTGCTAATTGAGATGATATTTTGACTGAAGAAATTAAAGGGTTATATTATAAAGTGCCTTAACTTTGATCTTAGTTAATTAGTTTTGATTTAGTAAAAAGATCAAAATTTCAGTTATAAGAAGGAGATGGGAGACTCTTTAGTGTACTAATTATGTCTGAAGAATATAGCATGAGTTTATAACAAAGGGCCATTCGGTCACATTTTAATTTTTTTGGCTGGAATCACTAAATGGCATCAAATTTTGATTAGAGTTACTTTTGTGGTATCAAGTTCCAAAAAAAATTATATAAGGGAGTACGTAAATTCCAAAAAGTTGGGGGAATAATCATCAAATTACCTTAAATCTAAGTCAATGACATTTTATAAGTAATATATGGTTAACTTAGTATATTAAAATGAGTTATTTAATGATAATACTCTGAACTATTAGGGTTATTCTCAAAATACTCCATACATTGAATTAACTAGAAATACTACCAACTAATACACCCCTTCCCGCATAATAGAACAAGTGGAAGGGCTACCTTTTCTACCGGTTACCCTTGTTTAAAACTCTGTTTTTACTGGTTACGAGTACTTCGTATTACTCAATTCCTCCATTTCACACCCACACTTTCACACTCACAGTGACTCTCAAGTCTCTCCCAGCACATCAATCTCCACCCTACAATAATCCCACCAACCACCCTATTGCACCGTCACTAGCACTACCACTATCCATTAACAACTATTTTACTCTCATCGTAGCTGGCACCAGAGGCGTCAGTGGCCGACAAAGCCATTGAACTACCGTCCTCCACATACACACATCTCCCATCGGACCACCGCCCTCTGCATGCATCCCCCATCGGACCACCATCCCGAGCCCAAAACATATGTCATAAGACGATTGCAAAACAAATCTAATAAGTCGAGCCCCTGATATCTAGCGGTTTGCGGTTGTTTGTAGTACTTGTAGAGAGGTGTCGATGAGTGAGGGGCGACAGTTTAAGGATGTTTTGCGAGATGGTCTTGTGGTGGATGGTTGATTCGGTGGGATTGTTGGTGGTTGATGCGACGATTGCGGAGAATAGGTGACAATGGTGGGACGTTGGAGTATCGCAAATCTAGGTTGTTCTTGTGTATTGAATACTAGCCCTAATTGTTCATATTATACCAATGACTAATAATTTGATCTTATCACTCTTATGTGTTTTTCATAATCTTACGGCTTAGTCGTAACTTGCCTTTTGTAGTGGATTATTTTGAAATCTTTGCCCTTTGATTATAATTGTTAATTTTGATGATAGATTTTGCAGTCGTTTGTCTTCTTGTTTAATTGTTTATTAAGTGCTTCCACTCTCTGCCCCATATTCTTAAATTTAATGTTACATCTTTTAATAATTTTAAACTAAATTTTTGTTGTGGACGAAATTTGACGGAGAAAGAGGAGAGAATGAGAAAATATCTTATGAGGAAAATTTGCAGGTTTTCATGGGCAATCTAAAGTGAGGAAGATGAAGTTCTTAATAAACAAAAATAGTGGGCCCTGCCTAATATATTACCTGCTCCACCAAGTAAACAAGAGAGCAATTCTGTTAAAATAGAGGGAGTGTATTAGTTGGTAGCATTCTTAGTTAATTTAAAGTATGAAGTATTTTGAAAATGATCTCAATAGTTTAAAGTATTCTCATTAAATAACCTTATTAAAATTAATGAATACCTTTAATACATTCTGATAATTGACTTAGACGACTAATAAGAAGGGTGAGGTAGCTTTGGGTGAATACTAGAGTAGTGGAAGCATGACTTGTTCATATCAACATGTTAGACATATTAGAAGGGATTGACACAGGAATTAAGCATTTGATATTTGATATTGTAGACTCCGAACTTGTAGAAGTGTTTATTTAATTTAGCTCAAACATTCGCTTTGAGGTAAGTGGAAAGATTGATTCCGTACACTTACTTTTTGTACTATTGTGAATTGGTTGTTGATGATGGTTGAATTTGGTTAATGTTTTGAAATAAGGATATGGTTTGGAATGGAATGATATTGTTCTGCGGAAGCGTGAATATTTCGTATTGGGCATCTGCTGCATCTGTGTCCACAACCCATATTGTTCGCTTTGGGCCAAGCCTCACGGATTTACTCTTAGGCTCTTTCCCAAAAGGCCTTGTACTATTATATTTTGTAGACACTTATAAAGATGGTCTTCCATCTTTATTATACCGATGTGAGACATGAGTTTGCACCCTAACAATCCTTCCCTCAAACCAAGGACCATCATCTTTGGCTCGGGCCTTGATCTCTACGGAGAATTTCCCACACATACAGCCCCAACTACTTCTAGACACCCGAAACATCACAGGTCTTGATAACCTCCCCTTAGCCAACACACCATGCTACCATGAGCCATGTCTTGCACCACATGTCACCGCCTAGTCAAATGAGAGCTCCCACATGCTCCTGAATTTGCATTTCCATGTGCCCTTATTGGGAATTTGTTGCACATATATATCAAAAATCCTCTGCATCCGATATACCCTGGACCGGGTCCGTCACTTCAGAATTCCTAGAACACAAACGGTCTCTGGCATCCAACTTGGAAAGGGCTCACCAGGTCTGTGTGGCACCCAACCTGATAAGTGTCCTTCTGATCAACAGTTCTAGTACACAATTTGTGACACCCCCATACTCCAAGTGCCTTACCAGGACCACTCAGGTATAGGAACGTCACAATCTCGGTTACCCGAGGCAATGATAATCATCAGACAATAAAGAAACATACTTAAATAGTAAATAACGTTTAACGTGATTATATGCCAAAAACCAAAACTGATAAAGAGATACAAGTTCTCCAAAACTGTCTACTATCAAAAGACTACAACACTATCAGACACAGCGGAAGACTTCTAAACTGCATCGTGGTGACTCCTCCCAGTTATCCCATTCGCATCCGCTCATACCTGCTCAATAACTGCTCACCACCCCCGAATGGATCACCACAGTTTTTAAAACATTTAAACGGGGTTAGTACTGATTACATAAAAACAAATGCCACAAAGAAACAACGTCACAAACAGCTCAAGCAGTTCACACAAATCCCCAGCCTCCCTCTCCTAACCGCACACAACTGACTACACACTAAACTGTGTAGCCCTGCCAGAGTACCCATCGCAATAAATACTCCACGCCGCCAGTGGGGGACCGCAGCCGTATCCACCAATTCCCCGCTCTTCTACATCGAGCGATAAACCCAAGTTCATTAATGTGCACATCCCTTCTGCGGCGGGTTCCACAGAAGGCGATTCATGGGTGTGAAGCCACTCCCGCAAGTGACTCCACTGAGCCAGGAACGCGCCCCGAAGAAAACAGACAGATAAACAGCAATCAGCAATACAACATCAACAACCGTCTGAAACAATCAACAATATAATTAACCAATAATCACAATAACAATCACCACATATTATGTAGCCAATACTGAGTAGAGAAACCCTACCTCGAATGAAATCACAGAATCAGACGATCTAGCAGCTTTCTCAAAACCTCTCTTCTACGAACCCTCCTCCTATACAAACACACATATTATCACTACCGTAACCACATAATCATAAAAACCCCCAAATCCCCAAATTAGGGTTTAACCAATATTAAACAAATGATATAAAATTGATATGTAGAACTTACCCACGACGCAAGGATCACAACGGTATAAAGAACAAGATGATCCGACTCTCCTAGCCTTGGGGATTTGCTAATGATGCGATGAAATGAACTTACGTAACTCCTTTCTTCTCAATTAGGTTTTTATAATAGTTAAAAAAAGTTTAAGAAAAGTGACGGTATCATTATATATTAATCTCGCATCATTAACAAAACTCGTCAAAACTCAGCCCGTAAACTCACTTACTCGATCGAGTAAGGCACGTACTCGATCGAGTGCCCCCTACTCGATCGAGTACCCAACCTACTCGATCGAGTACCCTACAGGCAGACTACTGTTTTGCGTCAAAAACTACTTAATCGACAGAGTAAGCCCCACTCGATAGAGTACCCAAAGACTCATAAAAACGTAGTATTACAGTCTTCCCTCCTTAAAAAGAACTTCGTCCCCGAAGTTCAAACCACAACAAAACAAAAACACACTGACACCCTCCCGACACAACAACAAAACAAAACTCAACATAAAACTCCAAAACATACTTACCAAACCAAACTCACCCGACTCAAAACATACACTAACTATATCAAAACACAACAACGCAACTAAGAACTTAAAAAAAAAAACTCCAACCTACATAACATGAACTCTTAACACTAACTCCACCAACTATGCCTACCTCCACGACACAGCTCACGATATCGTATCAACTACATCATAGTCTCTCTCGACACCAACTCTAAACACTACCAACTACTATCCACAAACGTTGCTAGCTCCGTAACATATTATACACTAGAAAATGCGATATCAAAACACTCATAACATCAAACGGAATGTTACATTCTACCACCCTTAAAAGGAACTTCGTCCTCGAAGTTTACTCACACTTATAAACATCATCATCCAACTGCCAAAACTATGGAACTTATAATCATCATCACCCAACTCTCAACACTGTCAAAATATTCTCATACTCCTAAGCATCACACTACCACATGCACGGCCATGGCCTTTTAACAATATCAACCACAAAACAAATCCATCCTTTATGTACACTAACACTCTACTTCCAATTATATTACAACATGCACAACCATGAAACTCTCTTTTATCGCATCCTACTCCTCTTAGGACAAATGTTACGTCCTCATAACTCACTAATACTAAATCCTTAGCTATATCATCTCATTATCCTCATCACCACCACATGTCAAAGATAACCGCCTATAACCTCATTTCTATAACCACTCCTATTTCCAAGACTCTCTTACTTAAACAGTTCTCATACTTCAATTCATTCTGCACTCCATCTAACCAACACCTAAAATCCTTAGCATAACCAACACTCCAACTCTTCCACATTACCGCAACACAACAGACCTCTCTATATAAAATACCTATCGCCAAAAGCCTAACTCACGATCCACACTTGTTACGTACACTTACACTAGATCCTCAAATTCTTTTCTTTCATTACTGCAAAACTCATACATAACTTAACATGACACTAATTCCCAACACCCTACACTCATTGTCTCAACAAAAGATTATAAACCACTTGCAGCTCTCAGATCAGTACAACACATGTTCCACCAATCATTTACCATGACTATGTCTAATGCCTCATCTTAAAACAAGATCAAAATTATTGTAACAACCTCTCACAATTGTGTCCCATCAACAGAAAATCACTATACCATGACAACAATAGAAACATTCATAACTCTCTTCCATATCATACTCTACCCTCACTCCCAAACTGAAACTGGTAAGGAACATCAATAAATAAAACAACTGTCTATATGTACAAATCGAAACTCACAGGAAGCAGCATCAAACAA
This sequence comes from Silene latifolia, assembly GCF_048544455.1. Taxonomy (NCBI): domain Eukaryota; kingdom Viridiplantae; phylum Streptophyta; class Magnoliopsida; order Caryophyllales; family Caryophyllaceae; genus Silene; species Silene latifolia. Next base: position 128,629,215 of record NC_133527.1, read on the forward strand.
AACAACAATCTATGTATAACTGGTATGTACTTTCGAAAACTCGTATCGTAGACATCCCGCCTACTCCACCACAACCGGTGACGGCATCGCAACACCGCCACCAACAGCCGCACCGCAGTACGAAAACACCCGCATCACAACACAAAGTATCGTGCCCGGATCACCACCCGAGGCACCACAACCACACCGAGAGACATCACAACTTACACAATCCCATAAACACTGACTCAACATAACTTCTCGGACAAGAAAAAAAAACTTACTCAAATCCACTTTACTAAATCACAACGCAACATATTATATGAATTAAACAAGTAATAACCTCATGAATATCATCCCCTTACCATATCGCGGAATAACATATATATGGAATACATACAAGTATAACCAGTCATGCCAGATCACTCAAATTATTACCTTTTTAATCATCATTCCACTAGGTTACCGTACCCAACATACATCACAAAACATTCAGATAACAACTTTATAACTATCACACCATACCACTTCCCATGAGGTCAGAACCTCGCACAAACATTTATATACATATTAGACCCGTAATGACATCCAACCAGTCAATACTGATCACGTAAGTTACCACCCGATAAAGGTTACCTCTCGCCCGAGTTTAACTTGTATGCCCCTCATAGCACATTCTCCCGTTCGCACAACAATCATTTTCTGCCAAACATAACCATAACATTAATACTTAACTACTAGCAACCGCCTCCTATAACCATATCTTATGCTCCCTCACAACCATACACATCAATCATGTCTCTACAAAATCAACCTCTTTAGAATGGCCATCTTTCTTATTTATCATCACTCTTAACCACTAGTGACACCTCAATACCACCATCGTTCGGACATCAAACCTTTTACACTCATCTCTAAACATCACGGTTTCTTTCCTATCTTTGGTTAACATCCCAAATAACGAACATCAAACCCATCAACCAAATTACCTCAACATTATTTCCAATCCTGAATTGTATCGTCACCCAACTCACCACCAAGATCTCATATCGTGCAAATCATTTACTCGGCTTCTTACTTTCCTTAATTCCCCGAAACTCATGACTAATCATACATCTCGACGATTCCTTACTTTTATATCACATAACTCCGGTGAATATTTCCTAGTTTTACTCCCCTCATTCTTTTCTTTTACACTCAACAAAATCAATTAACCATTCAACTCCTTATTACTTCCACCTAACTCTTTTGTGCTCCGGTTACCTTCTGATTGCTCCAAAACTCACATCTCATTATTTCATATCAGTATCATCTCAATCTTTCTTACTATGGATTGTCTCTTATCATGTTATCACTCACACTTATCATTAATCAGTCCAGACCATCTAAGACTATCTCTCACACTACTTACCATTTCATATCAGTATCACTCACACTTTTTTTTTCTAGAATCCCAAAACTCATTTTATATCGTTACTTGCCCAAGGAAATCACACATTAGCTTCACCTCTTGATAATACAAATTCCCAAACTCACTCACTATCTGCAAATCCACATCGCGACATGTCTCCATTAAGTTCACTATATTCCACTCTTATCCATCCCTCTACAACGATCTTTCATTACATACATTCCTAACCAACACAATCTAACCATCTCCCTCCATAATTCTTTACACATCTCAAGTTGCCACTATCCAATCCTTCCTTTCAATCTTTTCATTCTCACGTTCCTTAGACCCACATCATCCCTTGCCCACCTTCACTTACTTTTACATTACTCAACACACAATCATATAACTCATCTCATCTCACAAAACATGCTTTATGCCTCAATAAACCTTACCTGTTTTCCTTTTCTTTTTCCACTATATACTACAATCACATATAACTTATGTCCTCCCACCGAACTCATGTTCACCACAGGTGTCACTCCTTATGTTATAAGATTGGGTAACTTACGCATCAGGACCAACATATACGTGAAATAACGCATAAAGACGCAAAATAACACCTTTGAATTAAACATAATAGGCAACAAAGTCAAAAGATAATCATATAACCCAGAACAGGGGGTCACTAGATCGAGTGTAGGACCACTCGATCGAGTGAATAGCCTACTCGATCGAGTAGGTGAAAGTCAGAGACACGTATAACAAATTACCAGGGCTACTCGATCGAGTAAGGGTTACTCGATTGAGTAACAAGAGGTGCACTCGATCGAGTAAGGGCCACTCGATCGAGTACCCTACGCATTTCTTAGCACTGTTCAATTTTCGTAAAACGGTCATAACTCACTCGTTTCTTGGTCGTTTTAGGCGTGTGACCTATCGTTAGAATCATAAAAGAACAAGCTATCACCTCAAATTGGAATCACATCAAAATCATATATACATCTCAAGCTATAACAGTTTAAAGACAACTTTGCTGTAATCAGATGACATAACTATTCAATTTTTACTTCCAAACAACTTAAACAACAACAAGGTAAACAAAAACAACTCAATACTCATAAAACCAGTATCCCTAACCACATGTTACTATTTACAAAAGCCAAACAACAACTTCCATCATGCACATACATTATTCAACTTACCACTCATGTAATACCCACATACTTTTATTCAATAACCTTACATAAAAACAATGACAATATATATAACATAAAATTTCCCATTCATGTGTTACTAACAAATCAACATTATAAAAATCCACTTCATTCATATAAACATGCTTAAATCATAAAATCATATTTTTAAGCAACATTATCCATCATACACTTTATCTAACGCATACATATAGTATACAGCTTTATTATATAACCTTACGGAACAAAATCATGTATAACCATATCACATCGCCTAATCTCATGTTACTAAGATTGCCACATTATAAATAATTCATCCTGCAATACATTATTCATCACATATTATCATATATGAACTACTTCCTTTTTCCACCACATCATTCATCATTCTCATATACTTTTCCAACAATTCCAACCAACATTGTAAACTAACTATCTTTCAACATGCTTTCAACCAACAACATACAAAATCACACTGATTCATGTCACACATCACTATATAGGTACACAATTCATAAAATAACAACATAGCGATCCCGACTCATATCCCATGGTGACCGGTTCAAAATTGTAGGGCGAGTTCGCGACTTTAGGACGTCTCCCAAGTCTTTGCATTAGCTCCTACAACTTCTACCCGAGTTCATTTTATTTTGACTTCCTATGTTCATTAGATTCATTGGTTACAGGTTTCAAGATCGTCGCTCTGATACCACTTTGTGACACCCTCATACTCCAAGTGCCTTACCAGGACCACTCAGGTATAGGAACGTCACCATCTCGCTTACCGGAGGCAATGATAATCATCAGACAATAAAGAAACATACTTAAATAGTAAATAACGTTTAACTTGATTACATGCCAAAAACCAAAACTGATAAAGAGATACAAGTTCTCCAAAACTGTCTACTATCAAAAGATTATAAAACTATCAGACACAGCGGAAGACTTCTAAACTACATCGTGGTGACTCCTCCCAGTTATCTCATTCACATCAGCTCATACCTGCTTAATAACTGCTCACCACCCCCGAATGGATCACCAAAGTTTTTAAAACATTTAAACGGGGCCAGTACTGATTACATAAAAACAAATGCCACAAAGAAACAACATCACAAACAGCTCAAGCAGTTCACACAAATCCCCAGTCTCCCTCTCCTAACTCCACACAACTGACTACACTGAAGTGTGTAGCCCTGCCAGAGTACCCATCGCAACAAGTACTCCACGCCGCCAGTCGGGGACCGCAGCCGTACCCACCAAATCCCCGCTCATCTCCATCGAGCGATAAACCCAAGTTCATAAATGTGCACATCCCTTTTGTGGCGGGTTCCACAGAAGGCGAATCATGGGCGTGAAGCCACTCTTGCAAGTGACTCCACTCAGCCAGGGACGCGCCCTGAAAAACACAGACAGATAAACAGCAATCAACAATACAACATCAACAACCGTCTGAAACAATCAACAATAAAATTAACCAATAATCACAACAACAATCACCACACATTATGTAGCCAATACTGAGTAGGGAAACCCTACCTGGAATGCAATCACAGAATCATACGACCTAGCAGCTGTCTCAAAACCTCTCTTCTACGAACCCTCCTCCTATAAAAACACACATATTATCACTACCGTAACCACATAATTATAAAAACCCCCAAATTCCCAAATTAGGGTTTAACCAATATTAAACAAATGATATAAAATTGATATGTAGAACTTACCCACGACGCAAGGATCACAACGGTATAAAGAACAAGATGATCCGACTCTCCTAGCCTTGGGGATTTGCTAATGATGCGATGAAATGAACTTACGTAACTCCTTTCTTCTCAATTGGGTTTTTAGAATAGTTAAAAAAAGTTTAAGAAAAGTGACGGTATCATTATATATTAATCTCGCATCATTAACAAAACCCGTCAAAACTCAGCCCGTAAACTCACTTACTCGATCGAGTAAGGCACTTACTCGATCGAGTGCCCCCTACTCGATCGAGTACCCAACCTACTCGATCGAGTACCCTACAGGCAGACTACTGTTTTGCGTCAAAAACTACTTACTCGACAGAGTAAGCCCCAATCGATAGAGTACCCAAAGACTCATAAACCCGTAGTATTACACAATTGGTCTTTATCCCACAAGACCTATGACGCCTTTCATCCATTTAACCCTGGATCGAGCTTGCTCAAGGACTCACCCCAATCTAGGAGTTTCATGCCTTAAAGTGTACAACTTCAATTCTTAGGTCTACTAATGCATCCTCGTGTCTAGCCCAAGTTGAACTTTGCGCTCCGATACCACTTATTGTGCGGAAATGTGAATATCCCGTGTTGGGCCTCTACTGCATCTGTGTCCACAACCCATAATAGTACGATATTGTCCGCTTTGGGCCAAGCCCTCACAGATTTACTCTTGGGCTCCTTCCCAAAAGGCCTTGTACTATTATATTTTGTAAACACTTATAAAGATGGTCTTCCATCTTCTTCTATCGATGTTAGACATGAGTTTTCACCCTAACAAATATGTTTTATGATTTTCAAAGCTTTTAACAAAACCATTTTGATAATTATTGGTTTTACGATATCGTTTAAACTTTATTGAACGGTTGTAACTGGATTTGAAAACCGTTTTGGTAGAGGGATAGGTTGTTCCTTATAAGGGACCTCTTATACAGAGTTTATGGTGGGGATTAGTTGATCAAGACCTTGTCCTCCTCTTATCTTCCTCTTGAGCTTAACCCTTAGAGGGCCGTGCACACACGGTATTCTAGGACAATTTTGAGTACATGGGTTGATAAAACTTGTCTTGTCCGGTTTGGGGCGAGCGAATTCTTTCCATACGGCATCTATCCATAAAAACTTATGTTTTGGAAATCGATGATTATTAAGGTTTTACTAAAGGGTTGAATAATATTTCAGAAAGGTTGGGTGTTCTTGTTTATCACTACTAGTTATTTCAAGTTAATCATTTTGTCAAATTTTTCTTTATTTCGGAATAGTTTAATCAACTATATAAGTTAATCTTTCTTTTGGTTTTGTCCTTATCTTTGACCTATGATAATCACGAATCCGTGTGATTATATCAACACACAGGTACCTCATGCAATTGATCTTTGGGTTTCATGGAAGTGTGCGCTAAATAGGGAAGTTCTAATGTCACCAGCTCAATTTAAATTTCTAAAAAGAACATTGGACTATGAATTTCGCTTGCGCGTTTTAACTTTGTAATACTCAAGTATCTAAGATGTAAACTTAGGGGTCGTTTGGTTGCATGTAGGAAGTTGCATCGCCTAGGAAGTGATAAATCACATGATTTTAGAATTCATGTGAATTAGGAAAAGTTGTTTGGTTGCATAAAGGAAATACAATTCATGTAGGCATTCCCACTTACCTAGGGGGACCTAGGTAAGCAACTTCCTCCATTATGGAGGAATTAGAGTTCCAAGGTAATTCTATTTCATGTGAATTGGGGTAACCAAACAAGTTACACATTTTGCAATTCACATGAATTGGAATTCCTGTGTTATTTAATGGGTAACCAAACAACCCCTTAATTTTCATTTAGTAATATCCCCTTTTGAATTCACTTGATACTATTAAAGCAATGCGGTTTTATTGTGACATCTCCAAATTTCTATTTTATAAAAAGAAAGTTTTGCAAACTTTAAAAAATGACAAGTTTAAGTAGAGTATAAAGAAAAGGGTTTTTCTAACCTATGCCCACTAGGCATAGAATAAAAAACTAAAATAGGAAAGAATTAAATGTGTTTTTTGTAAATTGAAGTAAAAATGATGGGAAATTGTCATTTCCCATTAAAATAGCATTTAAATCTTTCATATTTTGGTTTCTTATTATATGCCTGGTGGGCATAAGTTAGAAAACCCGTAAAGAAAATAGCAAGTTTAAGTAGAGTATAGGTGTCTGGCAATATAACCCGAAGTCATTTTCCAATTTTCCGATTCTATGCATGGTGTTTAACTCTACTTGCATATGTTTAATAGTTGTTTAACTGATTAACTTTCGTGTATGATTGATGAGTCATATTTATATCCATTAATATGTCTCCCCTTAGTTACTTTTGATATGATTTTCGTGCTAAATTACATTATTTATATGCCATTTACTTTAGAATGTCGATACTCCCACTATTTGGTGCTTAATGCAGGAACAAATTAAGCATTTGTGGAGCAAAGGAATGAAATGAGCACCACGGAGTTAGCGTGAAGGAATACACGAAGCATGACGCGGAAATATAGAAGAATAAATGAAGAGAATTGAAGAAGACTAGATGAACAAAAGAGCTGAAACGAGGAGTACTCGATCGAGTTGCCAAGTACTTGATCAAGTGGTGTGTACTCGATCGAGTCCCCTTATACTCGACCGAGTATGCATCTTTCCAACGGCTTTTGCGCAATTTCCTAAAGGCGGTTTATGTTTTATAGAAATACCAAACCCGCGCCCTATTATTGGGTTATGCTATATTACATACTATTTACTCTAAAAACTCCTAGAAACCCTTAGTTTAGTTTTATTGCTATTATTTCGAATCTAAGCATTTTCTAATTACGGTATTACTAATCTTTTATTAGTTATTGTTAATTCAAAGTTCTATTTTATTCAATTGCTCTCTTAATCATCTTATTATGTTTTTAATTATGTTCTCCCTTCATCTTATTGTTGTAGTTCTTATTAATATGAGTAGCTAATCTTATAATCTAGGTTGAATGGGGGATATAGGTGTAATACTCCGTATTTTAGTTGGACTAATCGATCGAGTACTTGGTTGGTACTCGGTCGAGTGTGTGTTACTCGGCCGAGTGCACTTGACCGAGTAAACCGGTTCAGCGAGTGTGACGGTTTTCATTATGTTTTGATCAAAGGTTTTGTTTATATCTCTGAAGTCATTTCTAAAATCATTTTAGCTTTTCTAAAACTCATTTCTAAACATAGAGAGAGGGAGATAAATAAGAGATGAACGAGCCTTTCTTTTGATTGAAGATTTCTCACCGATTTCAACCTAATTCGATTTCCCTGTTTGTAAGTTGATTTCATTTAATTGTTTATACTGTTTTAAAGTCTCATTTTTGAAAAGTTTGAAAAGAGAGTCCTGTTTATTTGAAGTCTAGTTTATGCATGTAAAGTTTCGTAGTCAGATTCCTTATGGTTTGTCCTAGGTGATTTATTTATGAACATGTCGCTGAAAAGTCCGCGAATCTGATTTGGTTGTGGAAAATGATTTGAAACCCTAATTTATATGTCGATTTAGTTTTGGGGTTTTTTTTATACATCATCTTTTTAGAGTCTAGATGACAATAGGATTTGAAATTATCGAAAAATGATGTTTTAAAGTCGTTTTATGAATCAATACTTTTTATGCGACGGATTCTGTCATCTTTTGGAAATCAGTCTGAAACCCCTTGATAAGTTTGGAATTTAAGAAAAATACGTTACAATATTTGTAGATAAGACTCATATGGTTCCAATACAATTGGCCTTGCATCGATTCGATTTTTATGGAATTAGTTATGCATTTTATACCGAGTCTGTCATGTGTTGGAAAATCAGGAAAAGTCGTGTTTGCTCTTTAAGTTGATACTCCTATTAAGTTATGATGAGTCTAGGTTATGTGCATGATTAATTGATTGAGTAGGTGGTAATTATACATAATTATGTTATGTAGGTGATGGACATGTGAAGGATCATAATTGATTGCTTGTGTGTGCTTGGATTGCGAAAATGTAGGGTTTCCCTACTCAGTTACTGTTTAATTGATTTGAGATTGTATTGTATTGTGTACGATTGATTGTCTACTTATCCTTGTGGGAGTGCTAGTGTTGGTGTTGGTGTGGTGTTGGTGTTGTGATTATTGTGGTGGAGTCACTTGCGGGAGTGGCTTCACACCCTAGTTCGCTCTCCATGAAACCCGCCACGGGAGGGGATGTGCACATTAAGGGACAGGTATATCGCTCGTTGATGAGTGGGGCTTAGGTGGGGATTGGCTGCGGTCCCCCACTGGCAGGGCTAATTACCTGTTGCGATGGGTAATCTGACAGGGCTACACACTTCGGTGTGTAGTCGGTTACTGTGTGAGATCGGGAGACCGGAGGAGGATGTTGATCAGCTGGTTGCCTTTTGTACTTGTCTTACTTTTATTATTCAGTAACTGACCCCGTTGTTGTTTTATAAAATTTGTGGTGATCCATTCGGGGATGGTGAGAAGATTGTGACAGATGATGTAGTTCTTTAGGTATGGGACAGTTATGGGGAGTCATCACTCGAGTCTAGCTTCCGCCGTCAAGAGACCTAGCTTGCATTCTTTGTAGTTGTTAGACATTTCACAGTTGTACTTTGGTTTGGTTTTTGGAAACATGTAATCGTTAAACTTAGTTGCACTTTAATAAATGTGTTTTGGATTGTTAACTTTGATATACTAACCTCGGGCAACCGAGATGGTAACAGTCTTTCATGCTAGGGTAGTCCTTGGTAAGGAGGGGGTGTTACAAAGTGGTATCAGAGCGACGATTCTGGCACCTAAAACTAATGAACCCAATGAACTTAGGGAGTCTAAATAAAATAAACCCGGGGAGAGTTGTTTGGAGCTACCACAAAGACTTGGGAGACGTCCCGAAGTCGAATTGAGGCCCTTACGATCTCGAGCCGGTCACATGGGGGAGTCTTGGGAACCGTTGTGTGTTTAAAGTCATTTGTGTTGTAATTGTAGATGTGATTTTTGTGAAGTTGTTGGATGAAGTGAGAAAGTAATTTGTGTTGCACTTGTACCTTTAAGTATATGTTGGATGAAGTATATTTTTGGGTTTGAATGGAAGTGATTGGAGTATATGTAATGTGATGTGGGGTATGTCTATATGATCATGATGATGTTAATGTTTGGTTTGTTTGTAGTAGCATGTGATTAAGGTCATGCGTCTATATATATGAATGTTGTATTTAATTTATATATGAATATGATGAAAGTTCACCTATGTACTGATTTTTAGAAGTATTGAGTTGTGATTGTTTGCCTTATCCATGTTCAAGTTATTGTGTTAAGAAAAATTGATTTGTATGAAAACCAATTATGGAAGGGCTATCTTAAACCTGTCATAAGTCGAGTTCTAGAAATGATATTACTGTAATTCCAATTGGAGGTGATATCTTGTCCTCTTATGATTCTAACGATAGGTCACATGCCCAAAATGACCAAGTAACGAGTGAGATATGACTGTTTTACGAAAACTGGACGTTGCTGAGAACTGTGCCGATACTCGACCGAGTAGGCCTTACTCGGCCGAGTATATTTCATACTCGACCGAGTAACCCATATTCGGCCAAACAATATTTCTGTGATAATCCTGTTCAGCTTCTGGAGTCGTGAACTCGGCCGAGTAGTCTCATTACTCGACCGAGTGTCCTGTACTCGACCGAGTTTATTTTATGTGACCGAATCTTATGACCAATTATACTACGTGATGTTAAGTTTGTTACTTTGTGTTTGATAAATGCTTGGTTAAGTACCTGGGAAAGACAAATACAGTAGCATAAAGAATTGCAAGGAATAAAGATTGAAGGATGGTGTATTTCTCAGATTTTGCCTCTTAATTGTTTTAGCTTCCATTTTATACTTGGTTAAGATATGTTAACTAAATTTTTATATGTATTACCCTCGTGTGTTAGCTTTTATTTGCCGCTGGTTTCATGCCTATACGAGTTACGGATTAAGAGAAATAAATATTTTAGTGAGCAGTGGTCAGAATGCTAGTGCATAGTGCTAATTTCGACCAACCAATTTGAAAATTTTTCCATTCGATATGTGTACATGATTTTTAAGTGATTCCAACTCTCCTAATTAGCAGACTCGTAGAATTTTCCAAATTGATAAACCTCACTTGATATGGATAAGTCATTAACGAATTACGATTTTTGCAAGTTGACCTTGAAACGCGACAAATTGCTGATAACAATCTGTTTTGACCCGTCGGTTTGGAAAAATCCTTATAAATTGATTATTTGTGCTTTGGACCTAATTCCAACTCTCCCTATTCCGTGACTCCCTGTATTTTTAAAAAGTATAAAAACTCATGTATTATTAAATTGTTATTTATTGGTGATTCTGAAAGTTATAGCATGCTTTATAGTGCTTGTGAATGTGTGTTTGATGATAAGTTTCTAATAAAGGTTACACTATGAATTTCGAAGTCTTAGTTTCTATGTTTTGGCAACATGTTTGGGTGACGTGAGAAGTAGCTTAACCTATAAATATATGTGGAATAAGTGATGACATTGAAAGATTGGGGGTGTCGTGTCTTATATGCCACTTATTACATGATGATGTCTGCAAATAGCATGAACATGAATGATAGCTAGGCCGATTAAGTGGATTGATTGTTGCGCACATATTATAAATATTAACAAGTGTGATTACGTGCAAATAAATTGTGGTTACCTAAGCTAGCGAGTCTGATTGGGTCAAATATGTTACATGGTGGTTGAGTATATTATCGGCATTAATATGAGATAGAACATAATATGTGTTGAATGAATCGTTGCAGGATGAGGTAAGTCGTATAATAGTCCATGAATAATATACGATGAATTAATGATGTTATTAATTATAATGTAAACTGGGGTAGATATACAAATAAAAAGCTAATATGTTGAAACGGGAGTATTGAGTGATTTATTTGCATGGAATTAGTCTAGCATGTCTAGTGATATGACAATATATGGTTGACGGTGCAAATAGATGGTTTGTGTGATGACGTGAACAGCTGAATGATAGTTAATTGATGGTAATATATTGGTGTTGAAGTGTGCACATTTTTTTTTTAAGAATTTATGATCCACATGAGTTGACATGGAACATGTTACTAATCACGATGCAAATGATGATTGTCCTAGTATGTACTGTGCTTGTAAACAAGTGTGTAGTAATGATTCGAGTATGTGTAGGTACCGCGTTTGAGCATGATGTGGAATTACGGGTTATACATGTATAATTGATTCAGGTGCATATTTTAATTTATTTGCCAAGTAGTACTAATGTGAATACAAATTTGTGCTTAATAGTGAGAACTAGCAACTTACACTATGAATATAAAGCTTAATGATAACAATGATCATGAGTAACGATAAGATGACTTTTGTTGTTTACATCCCTTATTTATGTTTAATGATTACGTTGAAATTGGTTACTCTGATAGGGAGCTTGATTAGTAGCATAACAACTCAAGCATGTTCGGTTATTTGAACGAGTAATAACATTGATATGTAATTAAAGGTTGTGTAATTGCATATGTTTACTGTTCGAGTATATGTGCATAAACAGTGATTTTATTTTATATTGTCGATAACATACTTAGTAAATTGTTAGTATATATATAGCACTCGTACATGTGGTCGACAATGATTGGTGAATTATGACGGTCTCCAGGGGCTTGACACTGTGTATGGTATAGGATTTTAAGATGAGGTTATTAGTTTATAATATGTCACGTGGTGCTGGTTGTCTAGTATCCAGTTATGAGTGGAAGTTGTTTATAGTGGTTGGTCTCGTCCTTTTGGTATTAGTTGGCTAAGTGAGCTTTTGTTTGCACTAGGACTTTACGAGTTGTTACTGAAATGTGACATGATTTGATGATTTACAACCTCCTAAGAACGAGTTAAAAATGACATATAAGCATAAATATTGACCTTATATGGTGGACTGTGGGTTGTTATATCGTTAAAGATGCTGGTGGGACATCAGAAACCCCGGGGCCTGTAGGTATATGGGATGAATAAGAAACTTCGGGACAAAGTTTGTTTTTAGGGAGATTTAATGTGATACTATGCTCTATTATGTGGTTATTTGGATTTCATTAGTAAATTACTACTTCAAACATGTTTAGTATATTGAATGATAACTTCCGTGTGTGGTTGACCTATAGTTGCATATGTTGTTTATATGTTTTATTTAGAATTGTATAGTTGCATATTTTGTTTATATGTTTTTTTTATGAAGTTTATTTGTGAGGAAGGACCGTAATATCGCGTGGCTTGTGTGGTTTTATATGAGTTAGGTTACGGGGACATACCTCCTTTTTAAGGGGGATAAAGAGTGAAAACCCGAGTTTACTCAAGTTTATATGAGTTAGCATAGATTTTACTAGTTATGCATATGGGTTATATTGTGCTAATTATATGTGTTGTCAGGTGTCGCGGGTTGTAGTGGGTGCGTGTATCTACCTCATTTCCGCACCTCCCGTAAACCACCCGGTGATGATTGGGCCGCATGTTTGGTACGCGGAACGATTTGTGACAGTTCGTAAGTTTATTGTCAAGTGATTTCTCAAACATTTATGTCTACCTCTTAATTGTCATCTACGCGCCGATATGGTCGTTTTGACAGTAATTAGAGTTCATTTGGAGTCCGGGCCTAAAACCTTCTTCATTTTCTGATAACCGCTAAATCCCGAGTCAGAATGTTCTGGAATGTTCCGAATATTTCTATTCCACATGTCACAATCTTTTAATCTTTGGTAAAGAATTTCCCGTAATATTCACACAAAATATTAAGGAAAATAAGAGTAATACGTTATTCCATAAATTAAACACGGAAATCTTTCTTCCGCAGGAGGAAACCACTTGGGAACAGACGCAGCAGGTGTTGCGCCTCTTCCAAGGGACGCAGTGCATGCTGTGCCTCTTCCCATGTCCTTTTCTGCGTATTTTTCGTATCTTTTCATATCTTTTCGAGATTCACTTCCAAAGTCTCTCCGAAAACCCTAATTCCTCCACGTGATTAGTATAAATAGGAGCCTTCGCTCCACATATTTCTCACGCGAGTGTACGCCCTTCTCTTCTCCCTTTGCATTCTAGACCACGCTCTTGCTTTTTGGCGCCTACGTGCTTGAACTTTCGACCACGTAAGCTCGGATCCTTCCGAGTACCAGCCTCGTTTTGCATGACCGACCAATTTGACCAACTCCACTACACCATAATCAATTAATCAATTCAATTTGCTTTTAAATCCTTTTTCAAGGGAACTTTCATATTTGCATTATAGATCGAGTCGAGTTACCACTAAAAACCGATTTAGTTAAATCTCGCGACGCTAGTTAAATCTCGCGACGCTAACATGTAAGTCTGAGAGAGTAAAATCCCAATTTTATTTAATGTATTTATTTTCTGTATTATAATTAATGTAAGAATTTATGTCATAAGCATGCTCGAAACCGTCTTTTAAAATCACCTTTTTTTAAAAAACCCTTTTAACGGAAGTAACACAGATCTGACGTGGGGAAAAATCGCATCAACTGATGCGCCTTCTGGAAAGGGCGCAGCATCTGCTGCGCCTTTTCCAGGGGTTGCTTTCAGTTGATGCACTTCTTCTTCTTCCTCGGGCTTTTGTTCCTTTCGTCTTTTATTTTTTTTCTTCTTTCTTCGTTCTTTCCCTTATTTCACCTAATAATTTTCAAAATAGTTTTTATAAATCCATTTCAATAATTTTTCGACTTAAATCCCTTATAATTAATATTTTTGGGTTTTCGTCACAAATTCAAACTCAGATTTTAGAGACTCGATTCGTTCATATCAAGTCCCTTGATTTCGTCTTTGATACATGTTTTAAATCTGTTTTCTTCATCAATTCGTAATATCTTTTGTTTCCACCATTAACTTCAAGTTTGTAAATAAATCAATTCCAACATCGTAAATAATATCTAACTTATAATAATTCGTTTTAAATTGTTTTCTTTCACTTCATGACGATCCCAGATGCATGTAAATCAATTAATCACTTCTACTCGAGTTACCAATCAATAAATCAATGTAAATTAACCAACGAACATTAAAAAACCGCGAGTCTGACTTTCACAGTTAGAACTCAACTCAAGAACAGCCGCAGGAAGTGCTGCGCCTCTTCCAGAGGATGCAGCAGATGCTGCGCCTGTTCTGAGGTGGTTTCTTCCTCTGAACTCTTCTCGTTTTGACGTAGGGTTTTTAATTAGGATTTTAATTAACCATCATTCTTATTATCACCATAATTCGACATATTTTCCAAATTTCCATATTTTCCATATTTTTCATATTTTCCAAATTTCCAAATTTTCCATAATTTCCTTATTTTACCAAATTTTCCTTTTCTTCATATTTTCCTTATTTTCCAAATTTTCCTTTTCTTCAAATTTCCTTATTTTCCAATTTTCCTAATTTAAATCAATTTTCAATTTCCTTTTTTTTTTTTCAGTTTTCTAATTTTCATTTATTCTTTTATTTTATTTTTAAAACTCTTTTGGGCATGTTTATGAAGTAAATTCAAGTTTATCAATTGTAATTTATTTCTTTATTTTGTATTCGTATTTATTATGTATGATATATTTACTTGGCATTCACATGTAATTAATCTAACATTCACTTCGACCCTAATTTATGTGCTAATTACTTGTTCACCGACTTAGTTAATTCTGACATGCTAGGATTAATCTAATGGATGTTGCATAGCATGCATATAACCTTCAACATATCAAGTATGAATAAATTCCCTAATCATTAGTAGAGGCCGCTATCGAGGCGGGCGGGATTAGGTGTTCGATCAAAAGAGCTTCCTAATATGTACCCTCACCCCTTACTCCAGATCTCTATGAACATCCGTGTTCAATGGCATCCACGAGAGTCATTCTAGACATAGAATGCTAAGGGTAACGAGTTCTTGGTGTTCATGTCATTACTTTGTGTCTTGACATGGCATGAGGTATTCGAACGGTTTCCAATTTTCCACAATAAATTGGTGGCGACTCCACAAATGCAAACGCTTGTTCCCAAGCGCTCCCGTGGCCCACGTCCAAAGTTTGGCGACTACGCTGGGGATAATACACTTACGTGTAGCCAAAAAGGTGAAACTTGAACAAGGTTAGGGAATAGTTTGTACAAGACAATTTTCGATTTTCATAACTCGGTCTTCCTAGATCGTTTCATTCGGCCTTCCTAGGCCCAACCCAACCCATTTGACCAATCGTCCCGTCTAAACGGTCCTAATTCTTATTTGGGCCTAAGGATGGATAGCGATTGACGTCATCCATACCATGGTGCTTACGCTTGTTTGTATCAAGGACTTTCACTACTTGAGGAAATGGACTAGGAATTGGCCTTACTCTTGTTTGGTACGAGCCTCTCCACAGACTTCGGGTTTGATTGTTCGGTATGGCAACCCACCCTTTAAGCCAAAACCCTTTTAAATGCACTCAGCATCCCGTTATAATGCTTGTATAAATGTTTGTACCTTACGTGATCACCATTTCTAAACGAAACCATGACGATTTTTCTAAAATCAAAATCCCTTTAAAATGTGAATTTCGAAAAAGCCAACGATTAGCGCAAAACCGAGTCAAAACTCTGTCCATTTATCGAGTCAAAATTCCGGGCCCAAGCCCATTTCAAAACCTCACTTCGAGTCCACTCCTACAACTACACTATAGTTGACTAGGACACACATTTTCAAACTTTGTCATATTTTCTCACTCGACACAAGTGGCACACACCCACTTTCTAAGTCAAAACATTTCTCTTTTAGTAAGTGTGCTAGAGTGGTCGATCGTGTTTTGATTCATCATCGATCTCTTATCCAGTTTCCAAAATGCCTGAAACAAGCGACGCGAACTTCAACCAACTCCAGAATGGTAATGATCAAATCCTAACCGCGCTAGCTCGTCTCCAAGTCACTCAAGACCAAGTGTATTACCGCCTCAATACAATCGAAGGCCGAATTTATACCGTAGAAACGAGGTTGCCTCCTCGGGAAAGTGAAGTAGATGATGGCTTCGTGAAAACCTTCGGGGAAGAAACCCTCCCATAGGAATGACTGCAGCTGAGAAACGACTCCAATATTTGGAGGAACAATTGATGTATCTCAAAGGGGATGATATTTATAAGGAAAACAACCGTAAGTATGAGGCCGTAAGTTCCAAGTTGCCAACCAACTTCAACATGACAGATATCCCTAGATTCAAGGGGCACGAAAACCCTTTGAATCACATCCGTGCATTAAAGGACTACATGTCTATCAAAGGCATCAAACCCGAGATGTTCCTAAGGATCTTTTCTTCATCTCTTGACACCATCCCAAAGCAATGGTTCTACTCTCTAGAACATAAGAAGATCGCTACTTGGGAAGATGCCGCGATCGAGTTTGCTAAGCAATATGCGGATAATGCTGAGATCCAAGTTGACATGCGCACTTTAGAGGTTCTTACCCAAAATGACAAAGAAGGTTTCACCGACTTCCTAAGTAGGTGGAGGAAGACTAGTACCCAACTAGTTGAACGCCCAGACGAAGCTACCCTTGTGGAAAAGTTCATGGACAACATAAAACCCATCTATGCGAGTCATTTGAGGTACCAAAACATTAAAACTTTCAAAGATTTAACCGTGCTAGGAACAAGGATCGAAGATGACATCCGTAAAGGGCTCTTGTCCAAAACAGTAGGCCGAGGATATCAAGGCTCAACAAGCCATTCTTACGGCTCCACTAGCAAGACCGATGAAGTTAACCTCCTCGAGCCATCCAAGAAGAGTACCCCACCGAGGAAATTTACAAATATTGGGGACACTTACTCTAATGCTCTAAAAATGTTAATGAAACAAGGCAAACTCCAACCCATAGGCCCTACGCACGAACCAGAAAAGAAATCCAAGTTCTGGGACGAGAATTCATACTGCGAATATCATAGGGGTAAGGGACATGACACAGAAAAATGCTACAAATTGAAGAATGTGCTTCAAGACATGATTGAGGATGGTCGACTACCAATACCGCCGGGAGGTAAGCCCAACAACACTCAGAATCCTCTTGGAATTCTAGTGATCACAAGTGAAGAATCTACCTTAGATTGTTCACACCTCATTTCTCCAGTCGAAGATGAGATCCACGCGATCGAGAATGAAGGGTTCTAATCTACCATTTCCCTTACCATTACCGACTTCATCGCATGGGCAAGGAGTGTGGATAAGCAAGTTTAGGAATTGGAAAATGTGGTGATAACTTTACATGACCCCAATGCAACACCTAAAGAACATGCGCCACTAATTTTCTCCCAAAATGCTACTATGCAAGAAGTAGTCGCCATGGTTGATAAACTAATCGACCAAATTACACAATTAGAGGACGAGATCATGAGAATGAGGGAACTAGCTACAGTCAATAGAGTATGGGCCGATGATGATGAGGACGAGTATCTCATTGAACACTCCCTAGTCAAGGAAATAGTCCAAAATGGTAAAGACCAAGATGTGGACCACCTAACTCGTTCGGGGCGTCCATATCAAAGTACTACTCAAAATTGTCCAACCAACGTTATCACACCAAATGATAATGAAGATGACTCTACTGACCATTTTCTAAAGCAATTACAGAAGACAAAGGATGATCTTTCAGTCTGGCAACTAGTAGCAAGCTCATTCCCACATCGCCAAGCTTTACTGCAAGCTTTGGCCAAACTAAACGTAGCACATAACTCCACACCCGACGATGTAGTCAACTTAGTCTTCCAAGAATCACCGAAGCCAAGTAATCCTATTACTTTCTCAGATGAAGATTTGCCACCCTTTGGCGCTAGTCACAACTTGGCTCTTTACATCACTGTCGTTTGCTTAAAGAAGAATGTGCCAATGACCTTGGTGGATGATGGCTCCGCAGACAACGTCATACCTTTGAAAACAGCATACAAACTAGGCATGAAATAGTCGGATTGGACCCCTACCAATCATGGTGTTCGCGCATATGATGGTACACGATAAAAAGTAGTAGGACTCGTTAACCTAACCGTAGCCACAAGGCCAATTGAGCGAAAGGTCAACTTCCAAATAGTGGACATTGAAGCTTCCTTCATCATACTTCTGGGAAGACCTTGGATTCACGCTTCCAAAGCAGTAACATCCACCCTTCACCAAAAGATCAAAATTCCACTAAATGGCAAAGCGGTGACGATCACTTCGTCGCCCATCAAAGCAATAATCGAAAAGAAGTCAAATAATCAAGTCCTTGCGGATCCAGTATATGAACTTGGGGGCTTTCAAAGCATAAGTGTCATAGAAAGTGAGTTGGCGCCTCTATACTACAATCCCTACTCCAACTTGGTGGTCAACCACATACTCAAATCCCAGGGATACTTCCCGGGAATTCCTTTGAACCCTGCCCGAAGAAACACGATCGCACCCTACAAGGAAGGCAACTAAAAAAGAATACCACTTGGACAAGGATACAAACCCACTAAAAAGGAAGTTCTCGAGATGCTCGCTCAAGTTCAAAGCCGTAAGCACGTAGGAGTCCAAATGCGACCATGTCTCCCTACCCTAAATGGATACTTTGTTAGGGAAGGAAGTTAAGAACTCTTTCACGGATTTCCCGAACCTTAGCACTATCTCGGAAGGAAGCTAGCCGGAATCGAGATCTTTCACGATTGCTACTTCATTCCTCCAGAAACGGTTCCTATCGTCAAGCACCTTGCTTAGACGAACAAGCTGTTAGTCTACTATTTGGAGAAGATCGATTTGTTAGAGCCGCGCAGGATGAGATCATTACCATAATACTTCAAGACGATCACTTCAACCCTACCGCGTTAATCACATAAACAAACGCAAACGAGCAGAAAGGATGGAGAAAATCAATCAAGTGGACCAACAATCAAGGAAGACTCTTCAAGCTCACCACTGGAGAAGGAGAGATGTTCAAGGGAGAACCAGAAGACGATTAATTCGAGTCAGAGTCAGAGTCGGAGTCTGAGTCGGAGTCTAGAGAAGTTACTAGGAAGTCTCCTCATGTCGTCGTCCCCACTCCCTTTGTTTCTCCTAGCTTAGCCTCAAATAGTAACGGTAGTTCGGGAAATGTCCCAACGACTGCCCCTTTACCGCCACTGACCACAGGTCAGATGGCTTCCTTGTCTTGTTTCAACTTTTCTCAAACTTTAATATGAATAAATCAGGTTCTGCTTACTCTTTGTGTTATCTTGAATGCAATTCTATTTACGATGATATTGAGGATGACCCAACCCAGACTCAATTGAGATACCTCCCTATATAGCCAAGGAAATACTACAAGAGGGGGAAGGGGGACCAGTAATAGAGAACACCGAACCCATCAATGTAGGAACCGAACTAGAACCCCAAGAACTTAGGATAGGGACTACCTTGAGCTCTGCCGAAAGGGCTAGTTTCATTGACCTCCTAAACGAATTCAAAGACATTTTCGCTTGGTCCTACAAAGACATGCCAGGGATCGACAGGGATATCGCCGAACATAGAATCCCAATTAAGCCAGGTTTCAAGCCCGTGAAACAGAAGCTTCGTCGAATGAGGACATAATGGGCTCTGATCTCAAGATTAAGGAAGAAGTCGATAAGTAATTCAAAGCCGGGTTCATCAAAGTTTCCGAGTACTCTGACTGGGTAGCCAACATAGTACCCGTATCCAAAAAGGATGGGAGAATCCGTGTTTGTGTTGATTTTAGAGACTTAAATAAAGCAAGTCCCAAAGACGACTTTCCTCTACCACATATCGACATATTGGTGGACAATACCGCAGATCACGCATTACTATCCTTCATGGATGGGTACGCGGGATACAACAAAATCAAGATGGCCATAGAAGATAAGCATAAGACCGCCTTTGTCACTCAATGGGAACCTATTGCTATACGGTCATGTCGTTTGGGTTAATCAACGCCGGAGCTACATATCAACGCACCGCAACTACACTCCTACATGACATGATGCATAAAGAAGTTGAGGTATACGTAGATGACATGATTGTCAAGTCCAAGGATACAGAGGGACATATTGCGAACCTTCGCAAATTCTTCTCAAGGCTACGAAAGTACAACATGAGGCTCAATCCTCAGAAGTGCGCATTCGGAGTAACATCTGGCAAACTCCTGGGATACGACGTTAGCCAACGAGGTATAAAAATAGACCCTTCCAAGATCAAAGCTCTGATCGAAATGCCATAACCTCAAACGGAAAAAGAAGTCAGAGGATTCCTGGGAAAAGTGCAATATATAAGTCGATTCATATCGAAACTCACCATGATCTGTGAACCTATCTTCAAAAAGCTCAAGAAAACAGATCACACCATGTGGGATGAAGACTGTCAAAAGGCATTCGACCGAATCAAGGAGATATTAGCTAAACCACCAGTGCTCATGCCACCTCAACGAGATCAACCTCTTGGTTTATATCTCACAGTAACCGAAATAGCCATGGGCGCCATGCTAGCTCAAACCATAGGAAAGGAAGAAAGAGCTATCTACTACCTTAGTAAGAAGTTCCTAGAGTACGAGTGCAAATATTCACATCTCGAAAAGACATGCCTTGCTCTTGTGTGGGCAACGAAGAAGCTACGTCATTACATGCTTAGCTACTCCGTCAAAATATACTCCAAAATGGATCCTATCAAATACCTCTTCGAGAAACTCGTCCTCAACGGACGCCTAGCAAGTGTGGGATTTATCTGTATGCATCCCTTTAAATATAAGGACTAAAACGAATTAATCATGATGAAAGCATGTCATAAAATAAATTGCATAAATAAAAAGGGTAAAGAGATGACGAAATAACCTTCGGTCCTAGCTAATTCGGCCTATGAACAATATTGCAATGATATTCTCCTATCAGTTGCACCCAAGATGCTCCGAGAAAAGCCCTTTGATTTTGCTAGAATCGATTCCTAAATTTTCTGAAAATTTTAGGTTATTTTTGTGTTTTTTCTGATGAGAGGAGGCAAGAAGCAGTGACAAATTAGGTTAGGATTATTAGGATAGAACAATGAGCTCCCTCTTCCTCTTATTCTAACCAAAAAAGAGGAGTGAATGGGGTGATATTTTTACCCTCCGAATTTTTGGCCCAATGCTAACCGAAATAAGAGAGATCCATTTCTCTTTTTTTTTTTCGGTTTTTCCAAAAATGTATAAAATGTGTTAAATTGTCATCTAGTGAGGATCGAACCCATGACCTCTTGGTTTGAGTACCCTCACTATTACCACTATGACACATTCATCTGGTTGATATTAAATATAACCGATTACATTTAATTACGAATTAACAGATTAATTCGTCCAAGCTAACATTACATACATTTAATTAAATATAACTTATTATATTCAATTTACAAATTGACAGTTAATTCGTCTCAACTAATATTATTTAATCTTCATTAAATAATTGTCTCATCAACACATTGACTAACTGTTTAGTCATATAAGGCATCAATGTGATTATATATCTATAACCACATCTCTCAAACACATCCTATAGGTGTGACCTTTAGGGACTAGTTGATCACCGCCATCTGTATGATAATAACGTCAAACTTTCTAGCAAGCCAACTGTTATTAGGTAATCGTTAATCAACTGATTAAAATACGAAGTATACCCTTGTGAACCTTTAAGAGATTTATTAATGTTATCACACAAATTTGTGGAGGACACAAGCTCCAACAAACTTCCACTTGTCCTCACAAGTGTATGTGCGATAACCGATTATCATATCCTAAAATTTCTCCCACTCAATGTAAAATAATTTGCAAATCCGTATTCACAAAGGTCGTATTTTACAAGCGATCATCATCAAGAGTGGTTTCCCCGACTAGAGAGTAACTTAACTGATAAACGAATCATCATTCGAGCATGGCCATGCATTTCAGTTACAACTCCTCGAGTGGCCCTGATAAATAACTATACCTGATAAGGGTTGGATATTTTCCTCAACTCGAATCCCGCAGATGTAAGCACAGTATGAAATGACCCAGAAAAAATCTACTTAGCCTCCAGTTACGGCAGACCATGAGAAAGAAACCAAAGTCACCCAAAAACTGCCTTAATCTCAAGAGACAGTCGATAGTCAAAAGAATCGACTCTAGGAACACAATGGATGTCCTATTCACGACCTGGCACCGAATGTTTTTAAACATTTAGGACTCCATTACGTTGTCACAAAAAGTTGTCCTACGAGGTATCGTTATAATCTCGCATCTGTGATCGATCAGTCAACCGTTTGACTTATGCCTCGTTGAACGCACCATCAATCGACTGCACAATATAATTGCCGGAGTTATCAGCTCACATTGGCGATTACGGACCAAAACAAATATAATGTAATTCAGTTCACTTTGTGGCGTTCAATGTTGTTAGTACAATCCACATGAAAAACAAAATATTATAAAAACGATGAAGTTATAAATAGTTTACGAAAAAGATAACGTATTGAATTCATAATCAACTACTATAACTCAGGTACACATTTAATTCTCATGAAAATAACGCGCCCTCCATGCTTGTCATATTTCAATGGCTCAGTAGTAGAATCTGCTACAACTTCCTGTTTGGAACTATTCCAGCTGACCGCAGCACCATTAAGAGTAACAACGAATCTAGACTGAGATTTCTAATCATTTCGATCTGTTTAGAAGCTAGCATCTGCGTAACCGATTGTGCATAGCTTAGTATCTCCTCCATAAGTCAATACCCTATCCTTACTCCTCCGTAGGTACTTGAGGATATTTTTAACAACTATCCAATGTGTTTCACCTGGATTCTTTTGGTACCGACTCGTCATACTCAATGCATATGCCACGTCTAGACGTGTGCATATCATGGCATACATAATTGATCCTATTGCAGATGCATAAGGAACACGACTCATGCGCTCAATCCCTTCAGGCATCGTGGGTGACTGAGACTTGCTCAACTACATCCCAGACGTCATTGGAAGGTTCCCCTTCTTGGAGTTGGTCATGCTGAACCTCTCAAGAATCTTATCCAAATAAGACTCCTGACTAAGTGATAACGTCCGTCGTGATCTATCTCGGTAGATACGGATTCCCAAAATGTGTTGTGCCTCACCCAGATCTTTCATACGGAAATGGTTCTTCAACCATCTTTTAACCGAAGATAGGAGAGGAATGTCATTCCCAATCAAGAGTATGTCATCGACATACAATATCAAGAATACAATCATACTCCCACTCGACTTGGTATATAAGCATGGTTCCTTGACCGATCGAGTAAAACCATACTCTTTTATCACCTGGTCGAAACGATTATTCCAACTCCGAGAAGCTTGCTTAAGTCCATAAATGGAACGCTTAAGCTTGCATACTTTCTTAGGATGTTCAGGATCTATGAAACCTTCGGGTTGCACCATGTACAACTCTTCCTCCAAATACCGTTTAAGAAGGCGGTTTTTACATTCATTTGCCAAATTTCATAGTCATGAAAGGCGACAATCGCTAAGATTGTCCGAATGGAACGTAGCATGACTACAGGTGTAAAAATCTCATCATAATGCAATCCGTGCACTTGAGTGAAACCTTTTGCCACTAGTCGTACCTTATAGGTATCTGGTTGCGCGTCTACAGAACGCTTTATTTTGTAAAGCCATTTGCACTGTAGAGGTTTTACCTTATTAGGTAAATCAACTAGATTCCATACGTTATTCTCATACATGGAGTCCATCACGGATTGCATGGCTTCGAGCCATAGCTTTGAGTCGGAACAGGTCATGGCACCTTTATAGGTAGCGGGTTTATTACTCTCCAGGAGTAAAATGTCATTCTCCTTGACCATACCAATGTATCTGTCCGGAGGATTAGAGACTCTACCCGACCTCCTAGGTTCCTCAGAAATATTAACCGTATCATCAGTTGGAGGAACCACTTCCTCTATTTGTTCCTCGGTTTTTGGTTCTGGAACCTCCGACAGCTCGAAGGTTCTATTATTTATCTTGTTCTCGAGAAATTCTTTCTTTAAGAACGTCGCACTAGCCGCAACAAAAACTCGATGTTCGGTAGGCGAATAGAAGTAATGACCAAATGTTCCTTTTGGATAACCTATAAAGTATGTCTGGATCGATCGCGGGCCGAGCTTATCCTCGTGTCTCCACTTGACATAAGCCTCGCAGCCCCAAACCCGATTAAAGGACAAGTTAGGGACCGTTCCCCTCCACATTTCATATGGAGTCTTGTCGACAGCTTTAGTCGGACTTCGGTTAAGTATAAGAGAAGCTGACAAAAGAGCATAACCCCATAATGAATCAGGCACTACTGTGTGACTCATCATGGATCGAACCATATCCAGTAAGGATCGATTTCTCCGTTTGGACACACCATTTAATTGAGGTGTTCCAGGTGGAGTTAACTGTAGTACGATTCCACAGTTTTTAAGGTGTTGATCAAACTCATTTGAAAGATATTCGCCACCCCGATCTGAACGGAGTGCTTTAACCTTTCTACCCTGTTCTGGTATTCCTTGAATTTCTCAAAGGACTCACTTTTATGCTTCATTAGGTAGACATATCCGTATCTACTCAAATCGTCCGTGAAAGTGATAAAATATCTATAGCCATCTCTAGCGGTAATTGACATAGGTCCACAAACATCAGTATGTATGAGTCCTAATAGGTCACTAGCGCGCATTCCAACACCTTTGAAGGAAATTCGAGTCATATTGCCAATGAGACATGATTCACACGTGCCATATGTAGAAAATTCGAATGCGGGAATAGTCCCATTATCGACGAGTTTCTTTACGCGTTTCTCATTTATGTGTCCCATTCGACAATGCCATAGATAGGTTTGATCTTTGTCACCAACCTTTAATTTCTTATTATTCATGTGTAATTCTTCCGTGGTTTGATCTAAGATGTAAATTCCATTTATGGAAACTGCTTTGCCATAAATCATTTCATAAAAAGAAAATACAGCTATTATCCTTTATTGAAAATGCAAAACCGTCTTTAGCAAGTACGGAAACTGAAATAATGTTCTTAGATAAATTGGGTACATATTAACAGTTATAAAAATAACTCAAGACCACTAGGGTGTTGGATTACGTATGTTCCCTTCGAGACTGCAGCAACTCGTGCTCCATTCCCGACTCGCAGGTCCACATCACCCTTTTCGAGAGGCATGATGTTCTTTAGGTCCTGCAAATAATTACACAGATGAGAACCACAACCAGTATCAAGTACCCAAGTTCCGAAACTTGCATGGTTTATCTCAATCATATAAATATAAGATGACATACCAACAGGAACGACGCGGCCTGCTTTTATATCCTCACGGTAGACTGGACAGTTCCTCCTCCAATGTCCAGTCTTGTGACAATGGTGGCACTCAATGTCACCGCCCTTGCTCTTTGTCTTGCCCTGTGAGCCACTAGTCTCACCAGGCCCACTCTTATCGTTTCCTGGCTTCTTGAACTTTGTCTTACCTACAGCTAGGTCGCCATGAGCCTTGCCCTTACCGTTACTTTTATTGGAAATCATGAGAACATCCTGCTTCATGCTCCCACTCAATTTCATATCCTTCTCGGTCTGTACAAGAAGGGAGTGTAGCTCATGAGGACTCTTTTTCAAGTCATTCATGTAGTAGTTTGCCCTGAAAAGGGAAAAACCATCATGAAGATAATAAAGCATTCGGTCAATGACAATGCTCTCACTGATTTTGCAATTAAGTGCCTCCAATTTCTCGACATTCTCAATCATGTTAAGAATGTGTGGGCTAACCGGTTGGCCCTTTTGGAGTTTCGCATCAAAGAAGCGACACGTATGCTCATAAGTAACGATTCTCGGTGCCTTTGAGAAATCGTTAGTGAGCGTGGTGAAAATCTTGTTTGCACCTTGGGCAATGAAGCTTCTCTGCAAATTGGTTTCCATTGCAAAGATGAGTACGTTCTTTATCGCACCCGCTTCCATAACAAAATCACTATAAGCGAGTGACTCATTGACTCCTGCATTGGGGCCTGGGTTTACCGGTATTCGCTCAGTTAAGTACCTGAGCTTACCGTCAGCAATGGCAGCATTCCATAGTGCTGCCTCCCAGTCCGCAAAGTTGGACCCGTCATTTTTCAGACGTGTGAACTGATTCATGTTGTCCATAAAAACTTTCAGCCAGGACGCGCGATCAAGTGTGGCACTTGGCATTGGGATTTTGTTATTTCCAGCCATTTGTTGTAACAGTAAAACTAACGTGTTCTACACTACGAAAAGAAAATTGAATAATAAGCCTATGCATCGATTTGATTTTTAAGTCTAATGCAATACTGTTATAACGCGAAGACTCATGCATTTATACAATTAACCTTCCTCAAGAATTATATAACTGATCCCAAGACTCAATTTCTGTAAATTGATAAGCCCGCCTCTTGGCTAATTCTACCTCTAGAATTCTTGGTCGATAAATTTGTGTAAATTCTATCTTTAGTCCATTATAATCATGAGAAACTCTTCGGACTATAATGTTGAGATAAACTAAGTCAACACAAACTACTTACCCAACGTAGAAGGGGTCACATTATGCCTACCGACGAAGAAGGGATTCATAGTTGTTTGCCCTTATAAAGACTAATCTCAATTTCCGTTGTAGAGGAAGATCCCATCAACTTTATTTTAATTCATTTTAAGTGAACTAATATCTAGCATGCGTGAATGAATAAACTAAGGCGATGGCTTAATAAGTATGTGACATCTGTATGTCCATGAAAACTAACATACAATCAATATGAGTCAATTTTCATGCATTTTAGTAGTAGGTGGTTTGGTTTAGACGGAATATGATGCATTAACTAGCATGTGAATGAAAAACATTAAGAATAGTAAAATGGAAAAACAATAATAGAGTCCTAGTGTGGCCTATCCTATCAAAATGAACATAAATACATGTTTGGAATCCATCCTTGGACCCGTGAAGCTTGTCTTGATGTTCCATCTTGATCCATGTAGCGGGAGTGAGCTCCAACCTCCATCTTTAGTCTTCTTTGAAATCACAATAAATAAAATTACATAATAAACCTATTTATTACATTCTAATTTCAAAAACCCAAAACTAAAGAAAAAAAAAAAGGAGATTCGAAATCTCATAATTACATAAAAATTATGTTTCCTTCATTACGAAAACATAATTTGACTAAGGCCACACTAAGTATTATAAATTACAACCGATTGCAAAAATATGTAAATTAAACCATTCAAACGAGTCATTCAACTAAATAAAATGCATCAACTAAAAAAAATTAAACATGCAAGACATAATTCTTTAATTATGTAGATTAATTTTATCCAAACCACCCATTTAAATTATCAAATTAAGTGACAATTCCTCAATTAATCACATTAAATTCAATCTTAATTCATATTAAACTTGTAATATGAATTTAATCCGTCAAAATTTTAAACTGCTTTAAAATGATTAGGTATCCATGAATTATGAACCGCTTCACAATAATTAATTGGCCACAACAAACCCAAAAAAAATTTTCTTTAAAATTTATCTCGGTAAAAACCGAAACAACCCAAAGAAAACTTTTCTCGATTTTACAGCTAAAACCGAAAAAAAAAACAAAACAAATTTTTTTTTAAATCATCGAAGACGTGAACAAGAATGAAAACCAAAAACAATTTTTTTTTTTACTTTTCTCTCGGTTGGATAGACAAAACAACAAAAACAAACGTTTTTATTTCTTTCTTCTTGCGCTTTTTCTCAGAAAAAACCATAACAAAACAAAAAATTTTTTTTTTTATTCTCGCCACTTTGTGAATGATAATAGAAAAAAAATTTATTTTCTCGGATGCTTTTCAAATCGGCATAAACAAAAAAAAAATAAAAAAACTTTAATCGGTTTTTCAGAGAAACCGAGAGGAAAAAAGAATTCCACGGCTCAAAAAAAAATCCAAATTGATTACCTTTTTTTTTTCGCAAACCCTAATTATTGTTTACAAACAATTTTATGAAAATCATCAAAATTAAAATTCGTGGCCTTGGCTCTGATACCACTTGTGGGATTTATCTGTATGCATCCCTTTAAATATAAGGACTATAACGAATTAATCATGATGAAAGCATGTCATAAAATAAATTGCATAAACAAAAAGGGTAAAGAGATGACGAAATAACTTTCGGTCCTAGCTAATTCGGCCTATGAACAATATCGCAATGATATTCTCCTATCAGTTTCACCCAAGATGCTCCGAGAAAAGCCCTTTGATTTTGCTAGAATCGATTCCTAAATTTTCTGAAAAATTTTAGGTTATTTTTGTGTTTTTTCTGATGAGAGGAGGCAAGAAGCAGTGAAAAATTAGGTTAGGATTATTAGGATAGAACAATGAGCTCCCTCTTCCTCTTATTCTAACCGAAAAAGAGCAGTGAATGAGGAGATATTTTTACCCTCCTAATTTTCGGCCCAATGCTAACCGAAATAAGAGAGATCCATTTCTCTTTTTTTCGGTTTTTCCAAAAATGTATAAAATGTGTTAAATTGTCATCTAGTGAGGATCGAACCCATGACCTCTTTGTTTGAGTACCCTCACTATTACCACTATGACACATTCATCTTGTTGATATTAAATATAACCGATTACATTTAATTACGAATTAACAGATTAATTCGTCCAAGCTAACATTACATACATTTAATTAAATATAACTTATTATATTCAGTTTACGAATTGACAGTTAATTCGTCTCAACTAATATTATTTAATCTTCATTAAATAATTGTCTCATCAACACATTGACTAACTGTTTAGTCATATAAGACATCAATGTGATTATATTTCTATAATCACATCTCTCAAACACATCCTATAGGTGTGACCTTTAGGGACCAGTTGATCACCTCCATCTGTATGATAATAACGTCAAACTTTCTAGCAAGCCAACCGTTATTAGGTAATCGTTAATCAACTGATTAAAATACGAAGTATACCCTTGTGAACCTTTAAGAGATTTATTAATGTTATCACACTAATTTGTGGAGGACACAAGCTCCAACAGCAAGATGGACCTTGAAGCTCTCAGAGTTGGATCTCAAATACGTGCCTCTGAAAGTCATAAAAGGGCGCGCCGTTGCCAAATTATTTGCAGAAAATCCCATCAATGATGCACAAACAATAGATACTTGGTCATTTCCAGACGAGGATATACTCCAAACCAATGTAGACTCCTGGGACCTTTACTTTGATGGAGCATCAAACTTAAGAGGATTTGGAATAGGAGTGTTGCTCGTTTCTCCTGAAGACGAGCATACACCGATCTCTGTCAAACTCGACTTCGAGGTGACAAACAATGCCGCAGAATACGAAGCTTGTCTCATTGGACTACAAGCGGCTGTGAGCTTAGGCATTAAAAACCTCCGAGTGCATGGGGATTCGTCCCTGATCATCAATCAAGTTACGGGATCTTGGAAAATACGAAGTGAAAGCCTAGCGCCTTATCAAGCCAGGATAGACCAAGTTGCCCAATTCTTTGATCATGTGACCTATCTACACCTACCTCGGGAAGAAAATCAATTTGCAGATGCTCTTGCAAAACTTGCATCTTTGATTAATATGCCAGATGACATGGTGGAAATGCCTATATGTATAGAACGACGATCAGAGCAAGCTTATGTCCACCAAATCACCGATGAAGAGGAAATCACAGAGGAACCTTGGTTCCAAGCAATCCTAAATTTCAAGATCAACGGTACCTATCCACCGGATATGGACAAAAGGGGACAACGTGTTATACGCCTACTAGCTTCCCAATACGTTCTCATGCAAGGAGACTTATACAAAAGAACACCTCTCGGTGTAATCCTACGTTGCCTTAATCATTCACAGGCGCGGAAAGTGATGGAAGAGGTCCATGATGGAGAATGCGGTCCTCACATTAGTCGGCCCATGATGGCAAAGAAAATCACACGTTTGGGGTATTATTGGACCACAATGGAATCTGATTGCATCAAATACGTAAGACATTGCCACAACTGCCAAATCTTCGAGAATGTACAGCACGTCCCTCCTTCATTGCTCTATATGATGACATCTCCTTGGCCATTTTCTGCCTGGGGAATTGATATAATCGGGAAGATAACTCCAGCCGGAACAAGAGGTCACTGTTTCATCCTAGTGGCAATCGACTACTTCACCAAATGGGTAGAAGCGGCTTCCTACACTAGTCTCACGGCTAAAAATGTAGCAAAGTTCATACAAAACAACATCATCTGTCGATACGGTTGCCCACATGAGATCATTAGTGATAATGGATCACATTTCCAAGCTGAGACTGAGCAATTGCTAGCCAAGTACAAAATTAGGCATCACCACTCTTCGCCATATAGACCACAGACTAATGGCGCGGTAGAGGCGGCAAACAAGAACGTTGTCATAATTCTCAAGAAAATGATTGACAACTATCGAGATTGGCCAAGCAAGATACCCTTTGCTTTGTGGGGATATCGTACATCTATTAGGACGCCCACTGGGGCCACTCCTTTCTATTTGACCTACGGCATGGAAGCTATACAGCCAGTCGAGTTAGAAATACCATCATTGCGTATCTTACTCGAAAGTCAAATCCCAGCAGCCGATTGGAAGAGAGATAGATATGAAGAACTCATCCTCCTGGATGAACGTAGGCTACGCGCATTACATAATGTACAAACATATCAAGCACGTATCAAACGAGCCTTCAACAAAAGGGTCAAGCCAAGGAACATCAAGGAAGGAGACTTAGTACTCAAGTCGATTAGAGCTCTTCTACCTGTCGACCCACGAGGAAAATTCAAACCTAATTGGGCTGGGCCATTTCTAGTCAAGTCCATACTTCCAGGGGTGCAGTTAGAATCACGGACCTAGATGGGAATGAATTTACCGACCCGACGAACCTTGACCAACTAAAGCGGTATTATGCATCGAATAGGAACAAAAACTCGCCTCGCGTAACCTCATGTGTCGCTCTTGTGCCACTAAATAAACGGCCCCTGGCCAAGCTGAAATAAGCTTATGTCACCATGCTCTTGCATTTTGACAATTTGTCATCCTCATATCATCAAATAAACTAAATTTCACCTTAAGAGTAAGTAAAAAGCTCATGCTCATTTTCTAAGTTCATTACAAGCTCTTGCTTAGAACAATTATTCTTTTACATTTAGTCGAACTACGCGCAAGGGTTTGATTTCATTTTTTTAATGAATACGTAGGCAATCCTTCGCAGGATACAACCCATCAATTTCAAAATGTAAATAGAAGGACATTTGCATTTGCATTTGGAATTCGACAAGAATAATAAATAGAAAATCACAACGGTTTCATAACCAATTAACCTCCTTTATTTCATTCATTTTCTAATAATAATAATAGTACGTTACATAATAACAATGCAAAAAAAAAAACAAAAAAAAATAGGCTAGGATTCTAAAAATCCCACCTTCTTATTACAATAATAATAATAAATAATAATAAAGACTTGGGCTATTCCTCCATTTTCCCTTTTCCCTTGTCATTTTTGTCATATTTATTGTCATGACCTCGAGCCGGACGCTCTTGCGCCACTTCGGACCTAATCACCAACGGTCTTTCTCGTGGTCTAGTCTTCCCATTCTTGCCGATCACTTTGTCCACGGTAGGAGAGGTCTTCGGTTTTTTCGAAGGATGAACAACTCGAAACCCGGCTTCTTCCTCTCCCTCAGTCAGATGCGTCTCTTTCTACTTTTCCACCTCGAGCATCTTGTAGCCAACAGGCTCGCGCTTCCTCAATCTCTCACGCTCCTCCGGAGTAGTAGCTTTCCTCCACCGCAGATAGGAGTCCGACACCCATAAGGCACTAACAGAAGAGTTCAAGAACCATACGTTTCGTTGAGCCCATTTAATGGCCCACTCCCTTCGACCCTCAGTAGTAAGCGCCACAGCAGTCTGCGGGACGGTGTCAAGCTTCGGGATTGTCTGCTTCAGTCCAACCTGTCTCATCAACCTCTCCGGGAAGATGCATACCATGAATTCCAAGCCACGAATGCGCACAGATCGGGTAGGATCCAAAGAAGATACTCCAGTGACAGATTTGAGATGCCACCATGGTACGATCCATCTAATCAAGGGACCATCATCACTCTTCAATTTGTTTTCCCAATAATTGCAGACTCGAGTAAAGTCCACAATGTACAGCCTAGTCCTCATAGCAATTGAGCGAGCATGATAGACAGAAACATTAACTGGGGGCTCGATCAACTGAAGACGCTCTATAAGCCAAACCTACCAAAAAGCGGGTGTTAAAAAAGAAAAAGACGAAAAAAAAAGAACAAAAAAAAAAAAGAAAACGAGAAAAAAAAAAGACAAAGAGAAGAAATTCTTTATTATTTTACCTGCAAAATAATGGGACTTCCCAAATAAGGTAGGTCACGATTGACTTTCCTATTATCCAAACCCAATAGGATCTCTCCTAAACATAAACAGGCTGGACTCCTGCGCAGTTCCATTTGCTCAACTAGGCTCAGGAAACGGGGATCACCTCTCAAATCCTCATCAACGTGCCCTTGAAGGACATATACATGTACCAAGCAAAATCCGAATGCCCTTCGCCTAGCAACATAAGAGATGGTGGGGTCGGCCTTGTTAATGAAGCGGTCAATAAAGTCCAACATTCGCACTCCTTTCGAGGTCACTAGACGATCCACCTCAATTCTTGTCAACCCAAGCAAGTCTCTAAATTTGTTCTTATACCCTTGTGAAGTAGAAGGAATAGCAGGCAAGTGTTCTGGGTCCCACTCACCGATCGCAGCAATTTCCTCAGGAAACGAGCAAATGTCACCTCCAGGGAAGGAAAAAACGTGATAATTTGGGTCCCAATAATCAAGACAAGCATCTAGGAATGGTTTGACCACCTTGATAAGCTTCAAACTCAACAATGATCCAAGATTATAAGCACCCATGTCATACTTCTCCACACTAGAGAACTCATTGGTCCACTCTTTTAGACGAATTTCAAGAGTATTCATGATGAAGGATTGTTTTGAGAATTTTAGGTAATAAGACGAAGGAAGAGACGGAATAATTGTGTGAATAAAACCTCTATCGACGTTTCTATTTATACTAAATTTGTTTCCTAAAATCCGACAGGACGGATACACCGGGGAACAGGCGCAGCACCTGCTGCGCCTCTTCAAAGGGACGCAGCTCCTGCTGCGCCTCTTCCTCAGCAACGTCTCTGTGATTTTCCGCGTTGGATCTTTCCTAAATTCCTTAGCGAATACTTTCCTATTCCTACGGGTTATTATTTTGGTAAATACGTCAAAGTTACCATAGTTCGTGTTTCCTAATTCCACGGGCACGCATTTCGAGGCAATATGAGCATTTTCGTCATTTTAGCACACTTATATATTTCTTCCTATTTTTCTTTTTTGGGGAATCATTTCTCTAATTTAACTTGATTTATTTCAAACTTATATATTTTTTATTTTTTGGGGAATCATTCCACTCCCGTCCTACATTACATTTCTAACTTATAGGTTTCTATTTTTTCATTTTTTTGGGGGTAACCCTCCCTACCGCCCGGTCATTTCCGGCAAATTTTTTGCATTTTTGCACTTTTGAGTCATTCGTTTTGCGCTAATTCAGGCCATATATACAAATGTATGTTTTACGTGAATTTCTATGTAAATTTCGGCAGCATGACAGCGTAAACCGTCATCTACCTAACCTGTTCAAAGCTAACTCTGCAGTACAAACAACGCAACCCAGCAGCAAAGGCACTCAGGCCATCGTATATACAACCAAAAGAGGGATATGTACAACAAACTGGGGGCTCGAGCCCCAAACAAAATCCAAAATGTCTAAAATGTAGGTCCTAAAATGTACAAATGTGCAAGATACAGCCAACAACAAACAAAACAAACAACAACAAAAAACTACTGCCAGTCGTCGCCTAACTCCACAACTCTCGCCTCGAGAGCAGCAACCTTGGCGTCGCGAACCTCGAGCTCCCTCAGCAAACGAGTTGTCTCCTCCCGAGACTGAGCCAGCTCTCACTCCAGCTCACGCTCCCTCTGCAAGCGCAACAATTGGCTCATGTCAATCATTTCAAGCAATCATAAGAAAGGTTAAAAAATTCAAAAAAAAGAAATAGACGAAAGGTTCATACCTGACGACCTCGACGGCAGTAGCTCGCAGCCGGTTGGCTACCCTCCATAACAACACAAACCGAGACGGCGCAACCTGCATTTTCAAATAATTGGATAAGTTCAATCAAATGTGTTCTTACACAAAAATCATACAAAATAGAGGCTCACCC
Source organism: Silene latifolia (assembly GCF_048544455.1). Lineage (NCBI taxonomy): Eukaryota > Viridiplantae > Streptophyta > Magnoliopsida > Caryophyllales > Caryophyllaceae > Silene > Silene latifolia. The sequence continues at coordinate 128,663,845 of NC_133527.1, forward strand.
TCCGAATCAAATGCTGCCACTCGTCCAAGCAAGCATCCGTCACAGCCACGTCAAAGTCACGCAGCTCGGAGATCATCGTCCTCCCGGTCGCGTCAGTGTACTCGAGGGTCTCGGGGTACTCTGGGTGCCCGATGCCCGCCGCCTCAACCTCCTGCAAAGACAAAGGATTGCCATTAAATCGATGATCATTCATCATGCTTTCGAAATGGTCATAAGGAGAGTAAATGCTCTCCACAACCGGCCAGTACGCCAACCTCCCATAGAGGAACGCCGAGTAGTCCTCACCAGGAAGCAGAAGGGGGTCGCCACCAACGCCTGCCAAGTCAGCCTCCATCTCAGCCTCAGAAGGCTCCCTGAACATCGTCTTATGAGGATCGATGGGAACCGTCAAGACATCCCGAGAGCACTGACGAGCCAAGCGCTCGCCCAAATACCACACATGACCTATCGACGTCCTCAGCAGCAACCGGCTCGAGCTCCTAGGTCGAAGGACCTCAGCCACGAAAGGAGGAGCGTCAGCGTACTCCGCCCAAGGCCTGGGCATCCACTGGGAAAAGACAAGCAAGAAATCATTCTTATGATCGGTTAAAAAGTAATAAAGAAGCAAAACGAATATAAGTGAGATGCTCACGCTGTCTAGCAGAAGAGCGTTCACGTCCCGCCGGTAGACACCATGAGAGGAACGCTTGCTCCTCGTGTGACACATCACCCAATCCCTCACAACGGGATAGGCCTTCTCCAGCAGCTTCGTCCTCTTGGGCGAGAGGCTTGGAAAGTAGGAGTACACCCACGCCTGTGGAGCTAGATAGTCAATAACGATCTTTCATAATTCGATAAGGAAAAGAAGTGATTTTAGTCGGAATGAAGGTTCATACCTCCAACAGTAGTCCAGGGCCGACAGCACCAGGAGAAGTCCCCATCTCCATCAACTCCGAACGAACCATGGCCCTCATGAAGCAGATGAGGACCGCAAAACCAGCAGTGACCCAGTCCCAACGTCCTAGGGAGCTCGGGTCAGAAAGAAAGGGAAGAAGCTTCGTCGACAACCTCTCTCCCTTGTCTCCAAGGTAGATCGAAGACAAGTGACACGTCTGTCGCGTACCTGTCAAAAATAAAACCTAACGGTCTCAACTAAAATGTAGCAGAGGCAGTCGAGTATCGAATCCACAGGGAGGAAACGCAATTATAGCTGTCTATTCTAATCCTATGGTAACAATTGGGGGGGGGGGGTTGATTAAATTTGATTCTAAACTAAGAGTAATAAAAGCAGTAAATTACGATTTAACTATCAAGAAGAGAGAGACATGTCGGGATTTCGGTTCACTACGGTAATCCAACAACTCAGCAGTGAATGGCTCAGACGAACTAATGTGAGACGGATGTTAGAAGGTCCTTTCGGTCTACTTCCTACCCTAAAATACCACTAACTTAACTTTCGTCCTCATTAGGGCAGTCTACTGTTTATAGCAGGCCTATTTAGTCCAATCTTTCGATCAAGGATTAATTGTAGCCAGTTTAATGGGTGACATAGAAGCGTGCACTCAACTAGGTCGGGAATTACAGTTAAATTGCTATAGTGACAGAGTCTCTTATCAGTTCATCTAATTCATTCACTACATCGTCATTTTCTACCGCAGATTCCCTAATCCCAACATGAAGGGGTTTAGCTACTCATATTCGTAATTAATCTAACAGCAAATAATTTACCAGCAGAAGACATAATGAAATAATAATAAAATGCAATAACGGAAATTAGGGCGAGAAAGAATGATAGCATAAACAAGAAATAGAAGCAACAAGTGATTATTAATAATAAAGAGAAAGGAAAGATTACAATCTGAGCGAATCCGGCGTAAAGAACACTGAATCCGAGCAACCAATAATCCGAAAATAAAAGTACAGTTGAAAGAGCAAGAGTAACGTAGTCCAATGTTCTACTGTGGAAAACTTTGAGAGTAAAAAGTGAATAATAGATAATAAGATGTCCCTTAACCTAATTCACTTAGGTTTAAATAGAAAGTAAAACTGAAAGCTTGCGAAATAAAACATCCACGGATTAATTAACAGCCCACGCCCGTGAAAACCTCTCGATCGAGTGGATTAAACCACTCGATCGACCAACATCTTACTCGAAGTCCCTCGATCGACCAACTTCTTACTCGATCGAGGGTCGGGTCATCATGTGCGGCTTACTCGATCGACCAAAGGACACTTCGATCGAGCATCTGGGGGGCTAGAAACCACTCGATCGACCAGCAAACAACTCGATCGAGCACTTGTATCTTCAATTCAGCTCACGTCTTCACCCAAATGCCTCGTAATGCGTGCCACGACGCTTCCAAATACAGTATCTCACTCTGGGACAATCCCGTCTCCTCTAAATGCATGCAAAAAGGACGAAAAGGAGCATGGTTCCACCACTTTCGCGATCATTCCTATAAAAAGGACAAAATACACCAAAGTAGCCAATTCGGGGCAAAATACTATAAAAACAGCATAGAAATGCATGGAATTACGTGCTGAAATAGGCCAAAAAGACTATACATTAGGCACGTATCAAATCTCCCCAAACCAAACCTTTACTCGCCCTCGAGTAAACTCAAAACTAAACTAATGGAACGGAAATGATAACTCAGAGCTAGCTTAACTTGTCTACTTGAACCAATTTAATGCAACGAAGATCAACGATTAAAGCTAAGTAGTCAATACGCAAACGAATTATAAGTCGTTCGTAAATAAAGCGACCTATCGACCTTGCAAGACCAACAAAACTGGACTCTCACGTGGTCACTCTTCTCTCATGAAGCAAAGGGCAAATGTTATATGTAAAAGGGAGAAGAGAAGACAGTCACTCGCCTAACTGCGACCTACATAGCATGCATGCAACAAAAATGAAAGACAATTCAAGTACTAATGCACACACTCCAACCAATAATGTCCGTCACAGCCGAGGATTTGCAAATAATATGGGAATAGTGAGGTTCAGGTGAGAAAAGGCAAAACAAGTTATGGAAATGTGGAGGTAAAACCGTCAAGCTAGTTCCTAACAGGACCATAATAAACCATCCGGATCTCAACTGACTGAAAGACTAAACACAAGTGCCCTTCAATTGGCACAAAACTCACTAGACTCAAAGCACAATCTCCTCAAAAAATATAGAATAAGAGTGGAGGAGTCAGACGGTCACAAAATTCCCTTTTTTAAACACCGTCTGAAAATACTAACTGGAACAAACAACCTTTTTCAATTCTACATCTTCGAACATCTTCTCAACTCTGACAAGAGGGTACAACTGTTTTCTCAACAAAATTTTTTTTTCTTCTTTTTTTTTTTGTTCCAGCTCTCTTTTTTTCTCTGTTTTTCATTTTTTTTTATTTTTTTTATTTTTTTTTTATTTTTTTTTTATACCCTTTTTTTTTCTTTCCTCCTTCCTTAATACAGACACCAACTCCAACAAGAAAGACAAACCAAACTGCAATGGTGGACATACCACAAAAGGACAAACTAACTAGGTTGACTAGGCAGGCTTAGTTTGGAATGTAGCTAATGGGTCAAAAAGGCAAGTTTTGGCTAATGTGGAGCTAAATGGGTGAAAGATGTAAAGAAAGGGGAATTTGCAAGACCCTCCCTGCATGTGACACCAACCAAAAACCCGAATATGTGCATTTGACGAGAAATTGAATGTCATGAATGTGCAAATGAGATGAACATGCTATGCAAGGAGTATTACTCTCAAAATTCCTAATGAACTGGTCATGAATGGCACCAGTTATGGCTCTAAAACTCAGAATTGTTTTTAAGTAGTTTGTAATTGAACAGAAATTCGTAGATTATGCGTATTGACAAAGCTAAAACTATCAACGGAAGAGCAAGGCTCAAGTAAATTGACAAGTTATAGTGCATTGTCATCATGGAAATCTACCGTTCCGACTCAACCTAGATGCAAAAATAAGCGTGAAATTTTTTTGAATTTTTGGAATTTTCTAATTTTTTTGGATTTTTGATTTTTATGAAAATAAACAACAAATGCAAACTGAAAATTTAAACGTGAATGCAAAACAAATGCAGATGCAGACTCAAAAGGATGCAATACCCTCCCCAAACCAAAATGGACAACGCCCTCGTTGTCCTCCAGCATACACCAGCAGAAAAATGGGGGATGGGAGTATACAACCAATAAAAGAAAAATAAATGAGACGAAATAAAAAGAGTAAGAGAACATACAAAACACGAACTTCCCCAAACCAGAAAAAACGGGAAGTGAGTAGACCAAGAGCTACTCGTCGTCGGCACCGCCCTCCCGTACTCCGACTCAACAAAACGGTCTCCCAAACCAAAGAACAAACAAGGGGGACCTCTAGTCGTCACCTCCAGCCAAGTCCTCCGCAGTCGGTGTAAACGGGGGATCCCTCTCCTCCTCTCTGGCAGCTCGCTGTGCTGCCTGCTCAGCCCACAACCGCACCTCTCGTGCTATCGGTGTCTCCTCCGCCTCCTCCTCTGAGTAAGAAGGAAGTCGAGGGTACCCGTCCGCTGGGTATCGGTAGAAGGAGGGATGCGGCCACCCCTCTGGAATCGGTCGGCCGGCTCGGATATGGTACTCGTAGAGCGGGAATACGGCCAAAGCCATATCCCGTCGCATCTCAGTAATGTACCTGCACATATCCAAAAGCAAGGCATCACGACGCCCTTGGTCCATGACCTCGGGCGCCCCTAAAACAGGAGGGCAAACAAAATTGGCCGGCAAAGCCGAACCAGAAGGAGGGTCAAGTGGAGGAAGAGTAGGAGTCTGTGTGGGTGTAGGCGTAGGCATGGGGGTCGGTCCAGCCTGAGCCTGAGTCTGAGCCTGAGAGCTAGAAGATGCTCCGGCCTCCCGCTTCCTCTTTCTAGAAGAAGAAGTAGGGGTTAAGGTAAGGTGGTAGGTAGGTGGAGGTGGCCTCGCTCCCTCAGCAGCAGACAGGAGCGGTAAGAGTGGAGGAAGGGTAGAGCACGGTAAGGTAACAGACGTGGAACCACAGATCTTCCACGTCCTCGCGCTCCCCTTCGTCTTTGGGAACCAGGCGAAGTCAGCTATGGCACCCAGGTCAAGGTGAGCCATCTCATCAGGTGCAGTGAGTCCAGGCTCAGTGGGGTAAAGGTGGCGGGCAATCCTAGTCACTAGCCGAGTCCCAATTCCGTTCCAATGCTGAGCTACTAGATAGGCAATGTTTAGAACAAATGGGGTACCGTAGTCAATGTTGAGATACCCCGCGAGAATCGCTAGCTCAGTGTTGGTCACGTTATTGGGCTCAGGTCGCCCAAAGATGGTCTCCCCTATCAGACGCAAGTAGTAACGGGGCGCAGGTAAGTGAACGTGAGCTCCCCTCCGTGAGGGGAAGGGAGTGTGAGTAAGTGCAGCCCAAAGTGGCTGAAGGAGGTCTCGAGGTGGGTCGGTGGGACCGTCACTAACTAGGCCTAAAACCTGCCCAAACCGGGCCAAAGTCCAGTGGTGCGACTCATTGCGGAGTCGAAAGTGAATGCAAGGGCTAGATGGGCTGGCAGAGTAAGAGTCGGTGTCAAAAGAGTAGGAGCTGAAGAACTCGTATGTAGGGATACGAATGGTAGCCTTCTGCATGGTTATCAGACCCGACATACCCGTCCCGTTCAACAAAATACAGACCTCCTCATAAATGCCTAAGGCCTCTAGGTCAGTCCGTGCAAGGAAACAGGTGGGGGAGAGAGGGCAACGAAGTAAAGCGGCTAACCGAGTCCGGTGAGCCTCTGAAGTGAAACGTACCGTGTGAAGGAAATGTAGATTCATATACATGTTAACATACTCTTATATGTCAAAATAATTTGTCATAAAATTAATTACGGATTTTATGCATGCAAACAAAATAACAAAGAGAAGAAATCATGTTCTTACAATGGGTATTTCGGATTTAAAGGGCACAAAAGAAATCTCCTTTTCTTTTGTTCTTGAGCTTTCCTTATGGAAGAACAAAGATCTAAGTGTAAGATCTCTCCCTATGTATTATACCCAAGGCTTTCTCTTAATCTAATTAATATTATTTGATCTAGTATAATATTAATCTAGGTAGAAAATTGAACCAAAAATGTATAAAACACTTATATTATTTCGGTTTTATGAGAGAAGATGAGGAGGATTTTTCTTCTCACTAGAACTTGATTTTGGATGATAATGATAGAATGAAAAATAATACACTACACTTAGTATATTATTATGTAAAAATTATAGAAAAACAATGATAGTTTTTCTTCCCCAAAACCGTGTAAGAGGAGAGCTATTGGGGAGCCAATACATGGAAAAATTGTTCTTCACAAGGAACAATAGGTTTGCATGCCTAGACTTGCTTTTTCATCATTATGTTTCATCAACTAAATAAAACAATTAACTAGCTTAATGCTCTCCAATTTTTCGGCACTTTATATAATATGGATCCCATATTATTTTTGTCAATTGTCAATGTGTCACATGTCATATGTGACATAAATATGTTATGTATTTTTAACATATTAAAAATCAACGTATTAATAAAAATACGTCACATACAAAAATCGACTTAGTAATTTCATAATTACTTGTGCCAAAATATTTTACCATTTATAAATCACAACGGATTGTATTTATAATAATTCATTCAAATTTAATTGTTACATTAAACAATTATTTCATCCGAGTAATGATACAATTCAATTACTCAGACCGTATCTCATTTAATCACATTTCAATTTGATACGTAAATTTTACTTCCAAAATCGTCCGTCAATTTTCAAGTAATTTAATTAACTCGCAACGTTATACGATCAATTAAATAATCAATTAAGAGTGTTGCCCTTTAGGTATGACCTAGGGGTCAACTGATCACCACCGTCACACGACGCGGAATGTCAAACTCTAGTCACCAATCATTACCGATATATGTTGACCGATTGACAAGAACAAAATTACTTCCCAATTGTATTCTTAAAATGAGATTTAATAATGATATTTAAATCATGTGATCGCACTATTGTTGAGGACACATTTCCCAACAATCTCCCACTTGTCCTCGACAAGTGTGCGTCACCAATTCTCTTGTCCTATTACTATCTCCCACTCAATGCAAGGTGTCTTTCGGTCGTACTTGCAAGTGATCATATCGAGAGTGGTTTCCTCGATCCGGAGAATAACTGATTGACCGGATTTATCCACTCTAGATACCTTCCGAGCGTGGCCACGCATTTCCAATTCATTACTCCTCGAGTGGCCCCGAGATATTGTTTTAACCCGACAAGGGGATGGACAATTCTATCGCACTCATTCCCTTTGACTAGCCACAGCCGTCATAACCCAAAATATGCCCATTTGACCCCATTTACGAAGGTCGTAGTAACACAAATCAAAGTTAATCTGAAACTGTGCCATCTTAGGTGAATAGTCTTAAGTCAAAAGAATCGACTCAATAGAATACTATAGCAGCTCTCGCCACGACCAGGCTATATAAATTTGCCAGAACTCTATAAGCGGTCATAAGGCCCGACAAGGTGTTCCTAACATCTGCCTATGTGATCGACTAGTCATCTCACATGACTGTATGGCACTTGAACTTGCCATCAATCGCATCACACTCTAGTCACTTCGAGACGTCACCTCATACAAGTGACTATGGGCGAATACCATGCTAATCCGTGTTCACTTTAACGGGGTTCAATTGTCTCTACAACCCGTTTGGATGTAACAAGGTATAATAAAAGAGTTTTAAAGTAAAACTCGAACGACAAATGCGATTATCACATATGAATAGTCAATGCTTGATTACTATTTCATAATCTATAATCTAATTTGATCTTGTATGTAGTTGTTCATTTCAATTCAGTTGAAATGGCATGACTCATCATGTTTAGCCTTTGAGAAGGTTTTGGTTAGTAGGTTTTATCAATTTCTTGTACCTTATTCAACCTCACTACATACTTGTTTTCCTTTGTAATGTATACATTTGCATTACAAAACTTCCTGAGTACGTGTCGAGATCCAATCAAGACATAGGCCCTCTAGCCTAAGAATGGCTCCCACTGTTTTCACAGTGTGCGGGACTCATCTTTCTTGCACATCTCATGATCGCAAGTGTACTTAATTTCCGTTATAAAAATCTCTCATTGTTCTTTATTGCCTAGAACGATTCTAGAAAATCTACTTCTTAATTAACATTGCCACAATGGTATCTTAACCATCCTAGTGTGTTTTGATTATGGTTTTGTCGGAAACCATGCTCAATCTCAATTGTCAATTGTCACCTGTGTAATACCCTTACACAATATTGCATCATAAACACTTTGCTTTACTTCCTTAATGCTTCTGCAAGCACTTAAGGGTAATCTTTATAGCTTACTTGGCAAAGATTACTTAAATTCGATTTTGAAAACAATTCATCATACTCAAAGTATATGAAGTGTTATACATCATTATTCATTTAATTGATCCGGCAGCGAAAGCAAATGGAATCAATCAAATATGTTCAATTTTAATTGAACTAGTCATGAATCTTATCAACATAAGACTTCTTACTGACGCTGATATCATGTGGATTTATCTTCATAAATCCGGATATTCAAGATGTATTATAATACTCCAAAAGTCTTAAATCATTCTCAATGATCAATATGTCATCCACATATCGGACTAATTAAAATTTCCGTAACTCCCACTAAACTTCATGTATAAACACAACTTCTCGACTTGTCGAGAAAAGTTTTATAACATGATCAAAACATTGATTCCAACTCATTGATGTCTTACTTAAGATCCTCTCTTAAGTTTCACATTATCTTAGGATTGCAAGAATCTATAAAACTCATGACATGTATTGAATACATTCCTTCTATTGAAGAAGTGTGTTTTAGATTCACTCGCTATGTATTTCATAATAATGAAACACAATCCCTAAGAAGATCCAAATAGACTTAAGCATTTCAATTGGTGCAAAACTCTTTGCAACCAATCAAGCCTTGAAAACTGTCTTTATTAGTGCAAAACCCTTTGCAACTAATCAAGCCCTTTTATTTCGGATTTTCATGGCTCTAAGCCTTATATTGAGTTGTGACTTAAACACTCTTATGTAAGTCATATGTTCATTACTTTCTAGAAGTAATCAACTTGAATCAAACAATTTCTTTTGTAAGTTATAAGCTCTTTACTTTCTTAAAAGTAGCATGAATTCATCATTTTTAACAAGTGACGAATTTAACCTCCTAGGTTTTTGAAGAAACAATGTCTTACACAAAACATCTCATGTAGCCAAGAAAGACCAGTTTCTTGCGACATAATATTTTTGAAGAAACAATGTCTTACACAAAACATCTCATGTAGCCAAGAAAGACCAGTTTCTTGCGACATAATATTCTTTGTGGCATTCTTTGTGGCTCTAGAATAATTTCTCCCACTCTGTCTTCTAAAAATAAACTTGTATTTTAGAAAGACAGCTTCACGAGCCGCAAACCCGTCGTACTCGTGATAATTGAAGAGGAAAAATGAGCATTTGTTTCTTATGATAAACTTACAACCATGGTACCCTTACCATTTCATATCTCATATGATTTGATTTAGTGGAAAAATAATTTAGACAAAATGATAAAATCCCCAAGAAGATCAAGTAACTCAAAGTAACTTGATTGAAGTCCAAACCATATCGAATAGCGTTTGATTTCTTATCCAACCACACATTAATCCATAATGCGTGCTAAGAGAGATTAACTTGTGATACTATATCACATTTCCTTTGGCTTATATCAATGTCTTCACTTTGATAATCCCATCACGACTATATCGTGATTCCTTGAACTCTTGAACTTCTTCAAAGATTTCTCAATTTACCTTATTAAGTGAACACACTAGTGTCAACTTAAATCGTTGGTAAAAGAAAATGACCAACCTATTTTGGATCAATGATTTACAATCTCGATCTCCTTTTTCAAACAAAAGGCACGAGACATCTTGCTTTGAATACAAGATACGCATATACCATTAACAATCTAATGGTTTCAAGAGTACTCGATAACTCTTTGCGTTCATCATTCCAAAATTTAAGGTTTAATCTTGGGTTACCAATTTGAGTCTTACATCATCTTCATGATATATCATTCTAGTTTGGTTTAGAATATAATCACCTTGATGATGGGCTAGCCATTCATCAAATCGTGGTGTATAGGGTCACAAAAGTGAAAACCTCTTTTGTCTCTTAACAAGTTTATATTCTTATTTAGAGTTTATGCACTTAATAGTCATAATTAAGTACAACTCCAAACCCAAAAACTAGATTGAGTACACAATTACTCTATCTCTCGATATTGTTGTTGCTAGTCGTCATATTCTAATCATCCTATGTATCAAGTACAAATGATGAAAACCACCACCGGTTTCTAATATTGACGAAGTGGTACTAGCAAAATTTATGTTAATCAAATGAACATTTAAAGAAGAAGGTCCCATTAGATGTCCCACAACTAACTTGTTGATTCTTCAATAATTTGGGGTAGTTTCCTTTCTCGTGTCCAACATTTAAGACAATGGAAACTATATCGGTCGGGATTGATAGGTTTAGTATCGTTATTCTCAACAACTTTACCTTTAACATTACCTTGTATCAATACCATTATTATCTTTACTTCTTGAACCTCGTCCTCATCTTAACGGTTTAAGAGAATGCTCCCACTCAATTCAATGAGTCTTTGCTTTGAGAAGCAAAATTGAATTCATGAAGATTACTCTTCATTTGTTCGTTTTAGTCTTAAAACTTTCATTGAAGTGGTTGCGTTATTTTGGTCAATTACGAATTCTGACAAAACTAATTACCAAAACAATTTATCGCTTTAATGTACTTAATTCATTTAAGTACATGAAACATAGTCCATTGTAAGTAGAAGTGTTAGTCAAGAATCAAAAACCTGTTTGATAATGAATAACTTTAATCTATACTCTTTACAAGAGATCCTTAGCAATGGTTAATACGAGGTCTTTAGAAGAAAATTCAAATTTTGTCTTTAGTTACGATGTTTTAATGGAGTTTTGAATCAAAAACGAAATGATATCGTATATGAATAGTGGTAAAGAAATAGAACAATATAAAAACGGAATAGTGGAAAACTTAACATTTATCGTTTTATTAATACTTGTAAACAAGTATAGCATTTACATAGTGACCTCTACCCAACTATGATAAATGATTCCAAGATCCAAATTCATATTAACTTGGGCACGGTGGGGCCGATACATCCCTTATCAATATAACTCGGTGGATTAACTCTTTAATCGATTCTACTTTTAGAACTCTTGGTCGACAAAATTACATTAATATTTATCTTTAGCCCAAAACACATCGACAAGGGCACGGTGGGGCCGATACATCCCTTATCAAATACTTTTGTTGAGTTCAATCCAAATTTCGAATAAATGTGTCCATGATCCAAACCCACATTAACTTGGGCACGGTGGGGCCGATACATCCCTCATCAACATGAATTCGGTGGATTAACATTCATCACCCACTTCCCCTACGTAACAAGGTTTGTACCCCGGTGTGGCCGAGTGCACTCCCTCACGAAATAGGTTTTCATGGTTTCTACTATTTGGTAAGGCTATGTCTCAATTGATAGTTTTAGCGAGAGGTCATGTCAATTTATTATCTATCACGTTTTAAGTGAACTAAAGCGGTGAACTACGATAATTCTAATTGACACGGTCGATAAACTCGATAAAAGACAATGCATGTTTAGTTATGACGATTTAGCGATGCATGTGACATAAAATAAAATGCAAGCATAAAGGAAAAATAAATCCTAGTATGGCCTTTCCTAAAAATAGAAAAACTATTAATCTATTACATATTCGGAAACCAACTCCATTGGTCCCTTGAACTTCGGTTGTGTCACGCATCTCGAGGTAACACCGTCTTTATGTATCGTCATTCTTGAAGAAATCCGTCTTTTGGAACTCCGGAATGAATAAAATTACATAACAAATTACATAATTTCCTATTATACATTTGTAACTAAAATAAAATAAATCTATTAAATTACAAGACGGTGATACGAGATCACAATAAAAATTACAACCGAATCGATATTCCCATACATTTCGGGAAATACCAATTAAAATCTAAGGCCATACTAAGTAAAATTACATAATTCAAAAATTACATAAATTAAAATTATGACAATCATAAAGAAAAATGCAGCATTTATAATATGTATGAACATGCTAAATTTTATGCTAAATCGCCTTTAATTAGCCAATATCGTATATTACTCGGTTTTTACGGATTTGCGTGATTTCAACATTTTATAATCACAAAAATACATAAACTCATATTTATGCATAAGTTAATTACCCTAACCACTTAGGACTCAAAATATAGTCTTCACTAATAATTTGACCATAATTAACCCATATTTTATAAAATTGTTCATAAATGGACTAAAAATTACAAAAATAAGCTATTAAACTTCAAATAAATCACAAAATTTCAAATAAATTCAAAATTCAAAATTTAAATTTATGAACATTCTGGAAAATTACCATGACACTCATAATGTTCAAAATCTTAGGTTAAAAATTTCGAAATTTTTCCGGAAAAACAATGTTGCGGTTTATCGATTTATAATAAAATAATCATAAAAACATGGAAAAATATTTTCACTAACTTTTCAATTTTAGATCTGAAAAAGATAATAAAAAGCAACATTAGACGTTTTTTCTAAGTCATAGATTATGTTTTATTAATTTTCACTAATAATGTCACTATTTATGCTATTTTTCTTCAAAAATTCATAAATCATGCTAAAAGACTTCTTTATAGCCAATTATTTTACAAACATCTTGTAAAATTGCATGTGACAACATATTAAAAAACTATGACCAGATTCAAAATTTAACTCATATTAACCTATTTTTCACTTAAATCCGAATTTAATAATGAAAAATTCATTTTTCGAGCATAACAAGTCCAAAAATTATGAAAATTTACAGGTTATCTCAAAATAATATGTGTGACAACATATCCAAAAATCAACTTAAAATTCGAAGTATAGATAATTTTCGACCAAAAAATGACATTTTTACTCATAAAATCACATTTAAATGCCATTATTGTAAAATATGAACAATAAAAACCCGAAAAATTAACCAAAATATCCTAAAACACTTTAGGACCAGAAATATTAACATGCATGTAATTATTTCGTGATATATCATAATAACACAAATTTTTACAAGTTTTATTTGTTATTCGTATAACTCGGAAAAACTTTTAACCAATTTGCATGCAAACAACCGTGGCTCTTGATACCGATTGAAGGAAATGTAGATTCATATACATGTTAACATACTCTTATATGTCAAAATAATTTGTCATAAAATTAATTACGGATTTTATGCATGCAAACAAAATAACAAAGAGAAGAAATCATGTTCTTACAATGGGTATTTCGGATTTAAAGGGCACAAAAGAAATCTCCTTTTCTTTTGTTCTTGAGCTTTCCTTATGGAAGAACAAAGATCTAAGTGTAAGATCTCTCCCTATGTATTATACCCAAGGCTTTCTCTTAATCTAATTAATATTATTTGATCTAGTATAATATTAATCTAGGTAGAAAATTGAACCAAAAATGTATAAAACACTTATATTATTTCGGTTTTATGAGAGAAGATGAGGAGGATTTTTCTTCTCACTAGAACTTGATTTTGGATGATAATGATAGAATGAAAAATAATACACTACACTTAGTATATTATTATGTAAAAATTATAGAAAAACAATGATAGTTTTTCTTCCCCAAAACCGTGTAAGAGGAGAGCTATTGGGGAGCCAATGCATGGAAAAATTGTTCTTCACAAGGAACAATAGGTTTGCATGCCTAGACTTGCTTTTTCATCATTATGTTTCATCAACTAAATAAAACAATTAACTAGCTTAATGCTCTCCAATTTTTCGGCACTTTATATAATATGGATCCCATATTATTTTTGTCAATTGTCAATGTGTCACATGTCATATGTGACATAAATATGTTATGTATTTTTAACATATTAAAAATCAACGTATTAATAAAAATACGTCACATACAAAAATCGACTTAGTAATTTCATAATTACTTGTGCCAAAATATTTTACCATTTATAAATCACAACGGATTGTATTTATAATAATTCATTCAAATTTAATTGTTACATTAAACAATTATTTCATCCGAGTAATGATACAATTCAATTACTCAGACCGTATCTCATTTAATCACATTTCAATTTGATACGTAAATTTTACTTCCAAAATCGTCCGTCAATTTTCAAGTAATTTAATTAACTCGCAACGTTATACGATCAATTAAATAATCAATTAAGAGTGTTGCCCTTTAGGTATGACCTAGGGGTCAATCGATCACCACCGTCACACGACAAAGAATGTCAAACTCTAGTCACCAATCATTACCGATATATGTTGACCAGTTGACAGTAACAAAATTACTTCCCAATTGTATTCTTAAAATGAGATTTAATAATGATATTTAAATCATGTGATCGCACTATTGTTGAGGACACATTTCCCAACACCGTGGGCATCTTCGGTAGAGGGGTAAGAGTGCCCTCTCCCGTATCAACAACCTCAGAAGGGCTGGAAGTGATGGCTAACTGGCTAGCCTGCGGGTTCGGCCTCGGTGGCACCATACCAGGCTGCGGGAAACGAGGGGTGAATCCGCAGGCCAGCATGGAGAAGGGCCTGGTAGGAGTAGTGGCTGGTGTAGCCTGAACAGAGCTCCCGGCTGAGCTAGCCGAGGTGTAAACTGTCCCTGCAGCTGAAACAAGGAGAACTGGTGCTGCAGTGGTGACTAAGGCGGAGCTAGTGGCAACAGCAGGGACCATCAAGCTCGCTCACTACTGGGATCGGAAGTGGTACTAGTAGAAGGTAAAGAACCACTATCCATCCTGCAATCAAATAAAGGGCTTAATAAGAAAGAATGGCTGCTAACCGTGGCTAAAATGAAGCGTTAACCAGCATGTGACAGCAAAAGATGGCCCTATCAGTCGAAAAATTCGACTTCCAGCATGCAAAACCCAACAATTCCTCAAAACTTCGAAATACAGTATGCGAGTGCTGATAAAGTGACATAGTGATGACTGCTAACAGGGACTAAATGAACAAGAGAACTGCATATGGTAACATATAGGACTGCAAGCAAGCGAAAAAGTCGACTCACAGAACAAGAATTCCAACAGTTTATAGCATGTAAAAACGACAGGGGACGGGAAAACGGTTAACAACAGCAGCAAGGAAGCATGGACTGAAGTTAAACACAGCAAGGCAACATAAGACCGTCTGACATCGAAAAACTCGACTCAGGAACCCTAATCGCGGAAATCTTGTGCGAATTTCGAATTAAACATGTGGAAACAGTGAGGAATTGGGATAAGATCATCAACAAGCTAATTAAGGGCATATAAACACAATTAAATCGAAAAAATTCGACTAGACATGGATTTTTCGAACCCTAATTCAAAATTACCTCAAGAAATTCAAATTAATCGAAGAGAAAACGCAAAGAGTGTGAATGAAACACTTACTTGATGATGATGATCCTATAATAGCAATTAAACTTCAAATAAACAAAGCAACAAAGGCGGATTTTGATCGAAAAATCGCAAACCCTAATTCCCTTTAAAAACAGTGAAGATGAACACAAATAGAAGGGGAAACAAGGGGCTATTGAAGATTAAAGTGCTAGTAATGGAATGTAGGTGACGGATTTGGTAAAATGGGCAAGAAAATTGGGGATTTGGGGGAGTGAAAATCGCAATTAGGGAGGGGGTTAGACGGAATTAGGGTGAAATGAAATAGATTAAGAAAATAAAGAGTTTTAAGAAAGAAAACTCCCGTGTCCACTGTTCATTTCACTCGATCGAGTGGTTTTAATCACTCGATCGAGGACTTTTGATGTCCCCTTTGCTCGATCGAGTAATAATCCCCTCGATCGACCTGTTCCTCTTTGGCTTTTCTCGATCGAGTATCCAGACAGCTCGATCAACCCAATTTCCACTCGATCGAGTACAAAAAGTACTCGATCGAGGGCTTCCTCTTGTAGACTCCTTGAATTTCGTCCCTTCTTCCTCGAATTGCGTGAAACTTCCCCAAACCTGCATAAAACACATCCAAACACATCCCAAAATACCAAATACGCAGAAAACACAGTCTATAGTCTTAGTCTAAACTAAAGAATTGTCTAAACTAATTGTCCTAATTAAAAAAAACGTAATAAACAAAGTCAAGAAATTCAAACAAATATCTATTACAATTTGTTACACGGGGCATTTCCCCGTTTAATTCCCATCAGCTTTCAGTAGCCCCTTGGTGGGCTTCTGACTGGAGGACGTCACTTCAGCGATACTAACCGTCCTCTTTGATTTCCATGAGCTTGAATTACTGTTTGCAAGAGGAGGAGGAACATAGTTCCAATCTATGTAGGTTCGAACTTTCTTCGTTCTCGCCCCTCTGTCATCTTCTTTGGCATCCTTGGCTCCAGTTTGATTGATAATGGTAGCGCCATGTCCCTTGACAGCTCCTTTCTTGCCTTCATCTGTACCTGCAGTAAGGAAAACAGACGAACTTTCCTCCTTTTTGCTCTCAGTATGAGGCGGAGGGTTAGCAATAACAGCAATATTCCCCAAATTTTCATCTGGAGTGTCAATAATAGGGTCAAAATAAGAGAGGGCATTGCAAGGCTGAGCTTGCATGGGAGCCCTCCGGAACTTGGACTGATGAAAAGTCAGCTCCTCGTCCCCTACCTGAAAGGTCAAAGTCTTCCCCCCGACGTCTATTACTGCACGGGCAGTGGACAAAAATGGTCTCCCTAAAATGATAGGGGTGTGTGCATCTTCGGGGATATCTAAGACGACAAAATCAACGGGAATAAAGAACTTCCCGATCTGAACAGGTACGTCTTCTGCTACACCTAGTGGCCGTGATAAACTACGGTCGGCCATCTGGACAGTCATGTTGGTGTAACTCATCTTTGTCACACCAAGTCTCTTAGCTAGAGATAAAGGTAAAACACTTACGCTAGCGCCTAAATCGCATAGCGCATTATCAATCAATTGCATACCGATGTGACAAGGAATTGAAAAACTACCCGGGTCTGATTGCTTAGAGGGTAACTTATTTTGAAATAGGGCTGACCCCACCTCAGTCAAAGCTACGGTCTCATTATCATTAATAGTCCTCTTACGTGCTAAAATTTCTTTCATAAACTTTAAATAAGAGGGTACCTTAGTCAACAATTCACTGAACGGCACGGAGACTTCCAAACTCTTCAAGAGCTCAACAAATTTGCCAAACTGTTGATTAACCTTGGTATTCTGCAACCGCCTCGGGAAGGGAACCGTGATTGGTATCTCGAGCCCCTTGTTTCTCGCTTCCAAAGTATCTTCCGGAGCAAGTTCGGTATCTTTTGGACGCCTCTTACCTCTCGAACGAGGCCTTTCTGGTAATTCCTCGCTTAAACGAGCACTAGCAGGCTCTCGAATAAGCTTCCCGTCATCAATACTGCTCGATCGAACAGCTTCTCCACTCGATCGAGCAGTTTCTTCTTCAAAACCAGTCGATCGAGCAAACTTACCACTCGATCGACCAACCTCATCATCTGCTTCACTCGATTGAGCAGGAATTCTACTCGATCGACCAGCTTCTTCACCATTTCCACTCGATCGAGCATCATGAGGCTCTCGATCGAGCTGTTTCTTGTCTAACAACTCCTTATTCACGCCAGAATACTGTTCATCATCAGTGACAGCTTCCCTCGGGTCTGATTTCTGTACTTCCGGTCCCTCATAAGAAAGACCGCTTCTCAATTCTATCAAATGTACCGTCTCATTCGGGTTCTTGTCATTTTGAGTCGGTAAATGACCGGGCTTCCTCGAGGATTGATTCGCGACAAGTTGGGCAACTTGAGTCTCATGTGCCTTTATGGACGCATCTCTCTGTTGATCACTTGAGCTTCTTTGTTGATCACTCGCATGAAGCTGCTTTGTAATGGCTTGCATCATAGACTTTAACTCGCCCATTTCACTCACCCCACTTGAAGATGAACCGTGGTTAGGAGGGTTAAAAGACGGAGGCTTCTGATAGCCTTGTTGAGTCTTATGTGGTGGAATATACGGCATGTTCTTTGCTTCTTGATTCGGAGGAGGAGTAGGATTGAGCACGTTTTGGCTTATCCACCTCAAATTGGGATGGACATTTGGCTCGTAATGAGTGTTGTTTTGCCTCTAATGTTGGAAGGCAGCACGTTGCTCATAAGGACTAGGACATTAATCAGAGACATGTCCATCTCCCCCACACCTTGTACAGACGAAAGGACCGTCTGTCATAGCATTAACCTGGTACATTCCTCCCTTGAGAGCTCCCCCTAGTTCATACTTGTCAAACCTCGCGGTAAGGGCTTCAAGTGCAGGCGACGAAGAGGATTCAGCGGCTCTTCTTTGGTTTCCTCTTGAATTCCCATATTCGGCCTTATGAGTGGCCAAATCGTCTATGATCTTCCATCCCTTGGTCGCTCCCAAGTTGTCGACAAATCGACCATTGGCTGCAAAGATCTAAAATAGCCCTCTGATCGTCATATAAACCATTGTAAAAATGGTTGCACAAGCTCCACTTTTCGAAACCGTGGTGCGGTATGGTTCGCACTAGTTTCTTAAATCGAAGCCATGCCTCGTGGAAGTTCTCGTCAGGCCCTTGTTTGAAACTTGTTATCCGAGCTCTAATGGCGATGGTTCTCGAAACGAGAAATACTTCTTATAGAACGCTAATGCTAGCGAATTCCAATCCGTTATGCCGTGGGCGCTCGGTCCAAATCCCTATACCACTCCCTTGCAAAGATCGCGGAGTGAGAAGATGAACAAGGTTTCTTTTATCTGATCAGCTGTCACGCCGGTAGGTGGGGGTATGGAGCAGCAGTAATCAATGAAAGTCTCCATGTGCTTTGCCGCATCTTCGTTTGTAGCCCCACCGAACTGATTCTTCTCAACCATGTTAAGGTAAGAAGGTTTCGGCTCGAATTTCCGAGCTTCCCCTAGTAGCTCGAATCCTTTGTAAAGATCCTCAGCTGAGGGTTCAGAATGACTGGCAATGGTCGCTTCTTCGGCCATTTCGGGAATGTCTGGAAAAATAACGGATTCAACCGACGAATTGGAAACTGGAGAAGACGGTGGATTGTCTTCGAACAGTTCGTTCTCGTAGAAGCTAGAACGAGAACTAGACTCTTCCTCTAACTGCTGTTCTTGAAACAATCTCCTCTTTACATGCAAAGATCTTTCAATCTCTGGATCGAACGGTAGTAGTGGACCACCCTGCGACCTGCGTATAAGAAGAAACTACAACAAAAATGAGAATGGTCCAAGGAACTGGTGTCCCTTAGACCGAAAAAGGATTAAAACGAAACAACTAATAAATTGAACAATTGCCTCCCCGGCAACGGCGCCAAAATTTGAAACGTCTGTCGCGTACCTGTCAAAAATAAAACCTAACGGTCTCAACTAAAATGTAGCGAGGGCGATCGAGTATCGAATCCACAGGGGAGGAAACGCAATTATAGTCAGTCTATTCTAATCCTATGGTAACAATTGGGGGGGGGTGATTAAATTTGATTCTAAACTAAGAGTAATAAAAGCAGTAAATTACGATTTAACTATCAAGAAGAGAGAGAACATGTCGGGATTTCGGTTCACTACGGTAATCCAACAACTCAGCAGTGAATGGCTCAGACGAACTAATGTGAGACGGATGTTAGAAGGTCCTTTCGGTCCACTTCCTACCCTAAAATACCACTAACTTAACTTTCGTCCTCATTAGGGCGAGTCATCATTTATAGCGGCCTATTTAGTCCAATCTTTCGATCCAGGATTAATTGTAGCTTGATTTAATGGGTGACATAGAAGCGTGCACTCAACTAGGTCGGGAATTACAGTTAAATTGCTATAGTGACAGAGTCTCTTATCAGTTCATCTAATTCATTCACTACATCGTCATTTTCTACCGCAGATTCCCTAATCCCAACATGAAGGGGTTTAGCTACTCATGCATATTCGTAATTAATCTAACAGCAAATAATTTACCAGCAGAAGACATAATGAATAATAATAAAATGCAATAACGGAAATTAGGGCAAGAAAGAATGATAGCATAAACAAGAAATAGAAGCAACAAGTGATTATTAATAATAAAGAGAAAGGAAAGATTACAATCTGAGCGAATCCGGCGTAAAGAACACTGAATCCGAGCAACCAATAATCCGAAAATAAAAGTACAGTTGAAAGAGCAAGAGTAACGTAGTCCAATGTCCTCTAAATGCATGCAAAAAGGACGAAAAGGAGCATGGTTCCACCACTTTCGCGATCATTCCTATAAAAAGGACAAAATACACCAAAGTAACCAATTCGGGGCAAAATACTATAAAAACAGCATAGAAATGCATGGAATTACGTGCTGAAATAGGCCAAAAAGACTATACATTAGGCACGTATCAACAAGAACCACCAGAGCCACAAGCGGGCCCTCTGCTCATCTGTACAGGGAGGAGGAGCCATCTCCCTTCCGTCAATCACCACCAGCGTCGGGGTCTTCCCCGCAAAGTAGTCTCGAACGTAAGAACTAGGCACCAAACCAGTTACTGCAGCAACCTTCGGCGCCAAGTTCCAGCCGATCAACCTCCTAGCCTCGCCTGAGTCCACCCTCATGGCAGTCTCAGGCCACTCCACTACCTCGGTCCTTCACGGCAGACCACAGATCATGCCGTTGTCCTCCAACGTGACTCCCACCTCACCAAAAGGCATGTGAAAAATGGAAGTCGTGTCCCAAAATCGGTCCAAGAAAGCGGGGAGCAGGCTAAGGTTAGCCCGCAGCTTCCTCTTCGCGATATCCCTCCAAGCCTGCACCAGGACGCCAAATGCTCCCCGCTCGATCATGGCTCGCTCCTCCGCCGACAGCCTCTCGTAGCACGCCATCGCCGTCGTCTAGCCCGAGAACGATCTGATGTTCCCGGCCTCCTATTGTGATTTGAAACAAAAGCTATCTTTAGTTTTAATGAAATTGGAAAAGATATGAATAAATGAAACAAAAAAAAGATGAGTGGTAAGTAATGAATTAAAGATTACCAAGCTCTTCACCGTCCTATAGGACAGGTGACCCTCCACAGCCCAAAGCAAGTGCTTGCTGTCCCAGGTCTCAGCCCACACAGGTGCTCCCCTCAGCTGGCGACCGCCCCGTCCAACGTTGGCCCGTCTCGCGGCCTCCTCCTCCTCCTCGAGGACCTCGTCCTCAGCAACTGCCTCCTCGAGAGCACGAGAAGCGTCAACGGCTGTGTCTATGTCCATGAGAGCTCTCCCAGAAGTAGAAGCCTCGTCACCTGCAACGTTAAAGTAATATTAGGCCGCGTCAAGTGACGACGAACCTTGATTCAGGGATTTCGAGTTTTAGAAGCCCCGAAATCGCTCTTTTCTCGCCATCTTTCGCCGTATTCCCACAAACCCGATCACTCATGTGGTAATTTGGGTTAAGTCAAGCCTAAGTTGAAGCCTAGTCATGGGTTCGAGTCGAAATTTCGACAGCATTCCGTTATAACGACGATTATGCCCTAGAAAAGTGTCCTGAAAAAGCCGTCACAAACCAAAATTCCGAGATGGTAGGAAGTTTACCCATCATCCAAGGGTTTCAAATGTCAAGTTTCATCGCAAACGATCATTCCTAAGGCTATGTTCGAAGCAATTTACGGTTTAGCTGTGAAACCGTCACAATTTCTCAAATGCCCAAAACTCAACGAAAATTCAAAACAAATACATGGTTATGATCCTTATACTACCCATTAGCGATTTACAAGGTCAATTTTGCAAGGCAAGATCATTTGGGGGAAAAGCCCCAAATTTTAGACATTTTAGGGTTAAAAACCCTAAATTTTGTCGATCTAATTCGTCCATTATAGAAGATTAATGCAAGAATGATATATATACCTCGATTGGTCATGGAAAATGCAAGCTTTTGGATCAAATTTTGGCGGAAATGGTTGATATTTGAGAGAGAAATCGATGATTTTTGTTTCGAAATGATGAAATGAAACCCCTGTTTCTTCGCGCTTTTACGCAGGAAAGACACCCCCAGGAATAGCCGCAGCAGGTGCTGCGCCTCTTCCAAGAGACACAGCTATTGCTGCGCCTCTTCCTCAACTTCCCTTCATACGAATTTTCAATAATTCGTTATGAGTTCGTTATTTGTGGGCCCATCATTGGTGCGCCTCTTCCCCGTTGCCATTTTATCTTTTCTAGTCCGTTTGACGATTGTTCTTCGCTCAGACCCGCATTTCTTAGCCAACTGCAGACTATCGTATATTATTTATTTATTCCAAGACCTTGATTGTCGCAACGAGCAAGTATTCTCTTACAGGTGTTTCGACACGCCTTCATTATATTCCCCCAGCAAGAGTAAGCGGATAGACAATCCCCCTCGAGACATGGAGATCAGTTCCCGACAAGGTTTTCCCCAACGAGAGTTCACGACAAACAATTGTCCTTATCAAGTTCTTCTGAAGTTTGTTTGAAGACGGCCCAAGCAGATTTCTCCCAGCAGTTCCTGCCTGTGTCCTGCTACTCACGATATTTCTTGTATCCCCACGGAGTGCGATGAAGGTGTCGTTCTCCAGAAGTTCCCAGACCGGCAAAGTTCGTACACTCAAGCCTTAGTTACCTCTTAGGTTGAACTTATATTTGGCTTCCTCCCCATCGATTCTTTCCTTTAGGGTCCCACACCCTAGTACAATCCTTATATATCTTTTAGGTCTTACCCTTAGCTCCTATGCTTACCCTTAGCTCCTATGCTTACCTTTAGCTCCTACGCTTAACCTTAGCTCTCATGCACCTCCAGAAGCATCATGAGGAAGAAGTTTTAGGTACGGTCTCTTCTTATGGCTGACGAGCTTCCTTACGTAGTCTAATGGACTTTAAACGACCCTCCCCGATAGTCGACAGACTCTAAAATGTTCCCGACGACAGGTCATTGGTTCAGACCCCTTGAACCGCCTCGCGTCGCCATAGTCGTCAGGTTGTAATCTTCGATTAACCTGATGGCTATACTTTGACTTTCGCCTTGTCCAAGCCTCAGTCAAAGTGGGGGCTCTGTAGATACCTCATTTCTGCACCTCCCGCAAACCACCCGGTGATGATTAGGCCGCATGTTTGGTACGCGGAACGATTTGTGACAGTTCGTAAGTTTATTGTCAAGTGATTGCTCAAACATTTATGTCTACCTCTTAATTGTCATCTACGCGCCGATACGGTCGTTTTGACAGTAATTAGAGTACATTTGGAGTCCGGGCCTAAAACCGTCTTCATTTTCTGATAACCGCTAAATCCCGAGTCAGAATGTTCTGGAATGTTCCGGATATTTCTATTCCACATTTCACAATCTTTTAATCTTTGGTAAAGAATTTCCCGTAATATTCATACAAAATATTAAGGAAAATAAGATTAATCCGTTATTTCATAAATTAAACATGGAAATCCTTCTTCCGCAGGAGGAAACCACTTGGGAACAGACGCAGCAGGTGCTGCGCCTCTTCCAAGGGACGCAGTGCATGTTGTGCCTCTTCCCCGGTCCTTTTCTGCGTATTTTTCGTATCTTTTCATATCTTTTCGAGATTCACTTCAAAAGTCTCTGAAAACCCTAATTCCTCCACGTGATTAGTATAAATAGGAGCCTTCGCTCCTCATATTTCTCACGCGAGTGTCCGCCCTTCTCTTCTCCCTTTGCATTCTAGACCACGCTCTTGCTTTTTGGCGCCTACGTGCTTGAACTTTCGACCACGTAAGCTCGGATCCTTCCGAGTACCAGCCTCGTTTTGCATGACCGACCAATTTGACCAACTCCACTACACCATAATCAATTAATCAATTCAATTTGCTTTTAAATCCTTTTTCAAGGGCACTTTCATATTTGCATTATAGATCGAGTCGAGTTACCACTAAAAACCGATTTAGTTAAATCTCGCGACGCTAACATATAAGTCTGAGGGTGTAAAATCCCAATTTTATTTAATGTATTTTATTTAATGTATTTATTTTCTGTATTATAATTAATGTAAGAATTTATGTCATAAGCATGCTCGAAACCGTCTTTTAAAATCACCTTTTTTTTTAAAAAAAACCCTTTTAACGGAAGTAACACAGATCTGACGTGGGGAAGAATCGCATCAACTGATGCGCCTTCTGGAAAGGGCGCAGCGTCTGCTGCGTCTCTTCCAGGGGCTGCTTTCAGTTGATGCACTTCTTCTTCTTCCTCGGGTTTTTGTTCCTTTCGTCTTTTATTTTTTCTCTTCTTTCTTCGTTCTTTCCCTTATTTCACCTAATAATTTTCAAATTAGTTTTTATAAATCCATTTCAATAATTTTTCGACTTAAATCCCTTATAATTAATATTTGTGGGTTTTCGTCACAAATTCAAACTCGGATTTTAGAGACTCGGTTCGTTCATATCAAGTCCCTTGATTTCGTCTTTGATACATGTTTTAAATCTGTTTTCTTCATCAATTCGTAATATCTTTTGTTTCCACCATTAACTTCAAGTTTGTAAATAAATCAATTCCAACATCGTAAATAATATCTAACTTGTAATAATTCGTTTTAAATTGTTTTCTTTCACTTCATGACGATCCCAGATGCATGTAAATCAATTAATCACTTCTACTCGAGTTACCAATCAATAAATCAATGTAAATTAGCCAACGAACATTAAAAAACCACGAGTCTGACTTTCATAGTTAGAACTCAACTCAAGAAGAGCCGCAGGAAGTGCTGCGCCTCTTCCAAAAGACGCAGCAGATGCTGCGCCTGTTCTAAGGTGGTTTCTTCCTCAAAACTCTTCTCGTTTTGACGTAGGGTTTCTAATTAGGATTTTAATTAACCATTATTCTTATTATCACCATAATTCGACATATTTTCCAAATTTCCATATTTTCCATATTTTCCATAATTTTCATATTTTCCATATTTTCCATATTTCCATATTTTCCATAATTTCCATAATTTCCATATTTTCCTTATTTTCCCAAATTTTCCTTTTCTTCATATTTTCCTTATTTTCCAAATTTTCCTTTTCTTCAAATTTCCTTATTTTCCTAATTTAAGTCAATTTCCAATTTCCTTTTTTTTTCCAATTTTCTAATGTTCATTTATTCTTTTATTTTATTTCTAAAACTCTTTTGGGCATGTTTATGACGTAAATTTAAGTTTATCAATTGTAATTTATTTCTTTATTTCGTATTCGTATTTATTATGTATGATTTATTTACTTGGGATTCACATGTAATTAATCTAACATTCACTTCGACCCTAATTTATGTGCTAATTACTTGTTCACCGACTTAGTTAATTCTCACATGCTAGGATTAATCTAATGGATGTTGCATAGCATGCATATTGACACGTCTGTCGTATATCTGTCAAAAATAAACTAACTCAACTAACTATATAGCTAGGGAAGTCAGGTCGATCTCCGCAGGGAGGCAAGATATTTGTAGAAGTCCGTCTATTTGGTCACAAATGGGGGGGTTGTTTGATTTGTTATCTAAACTACGAGATTTAAAGGAAAGAGGAATAAAGGTTAAGAGCAATAAAAGCAGAGAAAAAGGATAAAACTATCAGATAGACATGGACATGTCAGGATTTCGGTTCACTACGGTAGTCCAGTGACTCAGCTGTAAATGACTCAGACGAATTAATGTAAGACGGATGCTGAAAGGTCCTTTCGATGCACTTCCTATCCTAAAATACCACTAACTTAACTTTCATTCTCGTCAGGGTAGTCTACTATTCATAGCAGGCCTATTTAGTCCAATCTTTCGATCTAGGATTAATTTTAGCCAGATTAAAGAGGTGACTCAGAAGTGTGCACTCAACTAAGTCGGTAAATACAATTAAATTGCTATGGTGACAGAGTCTCGTAATTAATTCATCCAATTCATTTACTACATCGTCACATTCCTACCGCAGATCCCCTAATCCCAACATGAAAGGGGTTTAGCTACTCATGTCGCTAATTAAACTAACATCAGATAATTTTCCAGCAGTAAACATTATGAAATAAATAATAACTTGCATAAAAGTAAATTAGGGCAGAGGGATTAAATGGAGTAAACAAGAAATTTAAGCACACAATAATCAATTATTAATAAGAGGAGAAGAAGGAATTACAATCAAGCGAATCCGGCGTAAAGAACAATCAAATCCGAGTAAGAATAATCCCAAAGTAAGGTTACAGTGAGTAATGTAAAGCAACGTAGTAAAGTTTCTGATAATATGAAAGATAGATCCTAATGACCTAATAAAGCGTGCTTAAATAGAAAAGTAATTAAGTTTTAATGAAATAAACATAACACGGGCTAATTAGAAGCCCAAATCAGCGAAACCACTCGATCGAGTGGAATAAAACCACTCGATCGAGCAAACGCCCCAGCAAAACTACTCGATCGAGTAGAAAGTTACTCGATCGAGTAACTCATCTTTCTGCAGGCTAAGGATCGAGTAGAATTCTACTCGATCGACCAATGGGAGACGTAAAAACCACTCGATCAAGTGGTAAAACTGCTCGATCGAGTACTTCATCTTCAAATCAACTCAAGTCCGCGCCTAAATGCCTCATAATCCGTGCCATCACGCTTCCCAACAATGTATCTTACTCTAGACAGATCCCGTCTCCTCTAAATGCATGCAAAAAGGACGAAAAAGAGTACGATTCCACTACTTTCGCGTTCATTTCTACAAAATGGACAAAACGAACAAAAGTAGCCAATTCGGACCAAAATTCCATAAAAACAGTATAAAAATGCATAGAAATACATGCTGAAATATGCTATAAAGACTATATATTAGGCACGTATCACATATAACCTTCAACATATCCCTAATCATTAGTAGAGGCCGCTATCGAGGCGGGCGGG
Source organism: Silene latifolia (assembly GCF_048544455.1). NCBI lineage: Eukaryota > Viridiplantae > Streptophyta > Magnoliopsida > Caryophyllales > Caryophyllaceae > Silene > Silene latifolia. The sequence continues at coordinate 128,690,842 of NC_133527.1, forward strand.
ATTAGGTGTTCGATCAAAAGCGCTTCCTAATACGTACCCTCACCCCTTACTCCAGATCTCTGTGAACATCCGTGTTCATTGGCATCCACGAGAGTCATTCTAGACATAGAATGCTAAGGGTAACGAGTTCTTGGTGTTCATGTCACTACTTTGTGTCTTGACATGGCATGAGGTATTCGAACGATTTCGAATTTTCCACAATAAATTGGTGGCGCCTCCACAAATGCAAACGCTTGTTCCCAAGCTCCCCCGTGGCCCATGTCCACAGTGCGAATTTCAGGGATGAAGTTCTTTTTAAGGAGGGAAGACTGTAATACTCCGTATTTTAGTTGGAGTACTCGGTCGAGTACTTGGTTGGTACTCGGTCGAGTGTGTGTTACTCGGCCGAGTGTACTTGACCGAGTAAACCGGTTCAGCGAGTGTTACGGTTTTCATTATGTTTTGATCAAAGGTTTTGTTTATAACTCTGAAGTCATTTCTAAAATCATTTAGCTTTTCTAAAACTTATTTCTAAACATAGAGAGAGGGAGAGAAAAAAGAGATGGACGAGCCTTTCATTTGATTGAAGATTTCTCACCGATTTTAACTTGTGGACACGGGGGGCCATGGGGGCGCTGTGGAAAACAAGCGTTTTATATTTGTGGAGTCGCCACCAATTTATTGTGGAAAATTGGAAACCGTTTGAATACTTCGCGTCATATCAAGACACAAAGTAGTGACACGAACACCAAGAACTCGTTACCCTTGACATTCTATGTCTAGAATGACTCTCGTGGATGCCAATGAACACGGATGTTCACAGAGATCTGGAGTAAGGGGTGGGGTTACGTATTAGGAAGCTCTTTTGATCGAACACCGAATCCCGCCCGCCTCGATAGAGGCCTCTACTAATGATTACGGAAATCATCTATACTTGATAGTTGTCGATTATATGCATGCAATGCAACAAACAATAAATTAATCCTAGCATGTGAAAATTAAACTATGTCGGTGAACATATAATTAGCACTTATTAGGTCGAAGTAAGGATTTAAGCTTGATTACATGTGAGAGCAAACAAACGATAATAAAGGGTACAATAAACAAAAAAAAACAATAATAAAAAAAATACAATAATTACAATGGTTTAATGATTTACGTCGAAAATACATTTAAAACGGATAATTTTAGAAAAGAAAAGGAAGACAATTAAGAAAACGGACAGATTAGTGGTGATATTACGATTAATAGTCAATTAATACATAAGCTTACAATCTAGGTCAAAGCAAGAAACGGAAGTTCAGAGATAGACATCACCCCGGAACAGGCGGAGCAATGCTGCGTCCCTTGGAAGAGGCGCAGTGGTCACTGCGTCTGTTCCTGAGGTGAGTTCTAGCTGTGAAGCCGGAACTGCATATTGTTAATGTTCGTTGGTGAATTTAATGATCGATTATTAATGTTCGACTCAAGTAGAAGTGATTTAACGGATTATTTACATGTGAATTGGTCATAAAAGCAATAAAAAAACAAGTTTAAACAGATGAGAATTAACTAAAGCGAATTGAAGTGAATTATAAACTAATCACAAATTAGGTTTATTAATACAAATTAATTAGACTAATTAATTAGGTTAGATGATGATAAACAGATGAAATATACAAAAGGCGAATTCTAGAGACTTGATATGAACAAATCGAATCTCTAAAACTCGGGTTCAATTTTAATGACGAAAACCCGCAAATATCGATTACTTGGGATTTAAGTCGGATTTAAAGGTGATAAATTAAGATGACTTATGTATTTTAATTATGCGAATGGAAATATGAAGAAAATAAGACAACACGAAACAAAAGAGGCGAATCAATAAAGAACAAAGGAAGAAGAAGAAAGGCAGAAACTGCGGCAGCCTCAGGAAGAGGCGCATCAGATGCTGCGACTCTTCTCAACGTCTATCTTCTGTTGATTCGTGAAAATAGGTTTTGATAAAAGGTTTTATAAATCGGTTTTGAACATGCTTTCGACGTAAATCTTACATTAATTTATACAGTAATAAATATACAATAATAAAATATGGGATTTACACCCTCAGACTTACATGTTTGACGAAACGAGATTAGCTAAGCTAACGATTAGTGATTGCTCGACTCGAATGTGTGATGAAAGTGCCCTCATAAGAGGAATTAAATTAAATTGATTTGATTAATTGAGTGGAGTTGGTCAAATTGGTCGATCATGCAAAACGAGACTGGTACTCAGAAGGATCCGAGCTTACGTGGTCGAAAGTTCAAGCACGTAGACGTTAATAAGCAAAGAGCGCGATCTTAGAATGCAAAGGGAGAAGATAAGGGCGGACACTCGCGTGAGAAATATGAGGAGCGAAGGTCCCTATTTATACTAATCACACGGAGGAATTACGGTTACGGTAAAACTTTGGAAACAAATCTCGAAAAGATTTGAAAATACGCAGAAAAGAGTTGGGGATGAGGTGCAGCAACCACCGCGGCCCTGGGAAGAGGCGCAACAGGTGTTGCGTCCTTTCCCCAGAAGTTTCCTCCTGCGGAAGAAAGATTTTCCGCGTTTCTGTCATGGAATTGCGGTAGATCTCAATTTTCTTATTGTTTAAAATATGATTTCGGGATATATTTTGCCAAAAGATGAAAAGATTAAAATTATGGAATAGAAATATCCGGAATATTCCAGAACGTTCCGACTCGACATTTTAAACGGCTTATTAGAAAATTAAGACGGTTTTTGACCCGGACTCCAAATGAACTCTAATTATTGTCAAACGACCGTAATGGCGCGTAGATGACGACCAAGGGGTAGACACAAGTATTTGAGCTATCACTTGATGATAAACTTACTGTGGACATGGCCCACCTGCAAGCCCAGCCGATTTGTGGACATACAGCGGTCTTTTGAAGGCCACGCTCGGCGGCGTAAAAATGCTTTCGACCGGATTGTTTTAGATCGGTCGGTTTCGTCTCGGTAAGGGTCTCGATGTAATACCCGCCCTTTTAGGGATACCTTTGACCCGCGTTGACTGCCCTTGGGAGCGGGAGTAACCTTAGGGAAGTATACCAAAACTTGTTTGAGCAGCGAGTAAGAGTGGTGCTCGATCGAGTGGAGGCTACTCGATCGAGTGGCTAGGGTACTCGATCGAGTAGGGGGTTACTCGATCGAGTATGTTGGGTACTCGATCGAGTGCCCGGTTTCCAGCGAGGGTTATATATCGCGTTTTGTTAAATCCGCAAATCACTTTCACCACTTTCCTCCTATCCTTCAGCCGCCTCTTTCCCTTCGCTTCACCTCAACACCTCCATGGATGCCTCTTGTGTTGGGAAATGTGTCCTCAACAATAGTGCGATCACATGATTTAAATATCATTATTAAATCTCATATAAAGAATACGTGAGGGATGATTATTTATAAAGTCGACTGACCGTCATTAATCGGTAATGATTGGCTGACTAGAGTTTGACATTACTGTCGTGTGACGGTGGTGGTCAGTTGATCCCTTAAGGTCACACCTAAAGGACAATTCCCTTAATGGATAAATTGATTAATTGTATGACGATACGAGGTAATCAATTCCTTAAAAGTGAACAATTTACTTGTGAGAGAGAATATTAATATCTTATTATAATGGGATTAAATAAGATTTATTTTAGTACTAAAAATGCTTTATTACTAAAATTGCTTATTGTTTGAGAAACAATAGAGATAAGAATGAATGGTTGATTATAATTACAAGATGTTGTGAATTATAATTTTATGACCCATTTTATTTATGTGATCAAGTATCACTAGTCAATTTATTGTATGTAATTTAATTAATTTGTAAAATGATATTTATGGGATAAATATGCATTAAATTAATTAATAACATGTAAAATACTACATGTGACATATTGTGTGACAAATGACAAATTGACAAAAATAAAATGGTAGTCCATTTTATGGAGAATGGACCGAAATGGTGAGTGTCCAAATGGGTTGTGATTATTTTATATTATGTGATAATATATTATAAAATTGCACCTAGTTTTTTGTTGCTTAGAATACCTATATTTTGGTAAGTGAAAAAGCTTAAAAGTAGATTCCTTTTGGCTCTTTCTTTTGGCCAAAAACCGTGAGGCATGCTAGATGGGCATGACCTCTTTTGTTCTCACTAGAGCAACTCATTCATTTCATTGATAATCTCATGCAAAAACTCTCCTACTTCTCTCTACCATTCTCCAACAAGTTTTGGAGATTTACATGTAATTGTTCATCATTTCTAATATCAAAATATCATTACTAGTGTAGTAGTAATAACAATATTAGAATCATTTTAAGGATACTAGTATAATAATCTAGTTAATTAGTATACTAGTTTAAGGGTAAGTCTTGGGTGCAATCTAAGGAGGATTTCTATACTTGGGATCTTGGAAGATCATCCATTAATATTAGCTCAAGAACAAGTGAAGGAAGGTGACCTTCCTTGTGCCCAAAATTTCGAACCACCTACAATGTAAGGAACATTATTTTTCTCATAAATCTTTCATTTTGTTATGCATGCACTAGATCTAAAGAACAAATAATTAACAAGTTAATTAGTTCACTATTAGAGGAGTCTAATAATAGGTATATGAACCTAACAAGTGGTATCAGAGCATAAGGATGTTGCATGCATAATCGGTTATTGTTTTTCCGAGTTAAAAGGTTAACATATAAAACTTAAAAATTTGTGATTTATATGTATAAGTCACGAAATCAGCATGCATGTTATATATTCTGGTCCTAAAGTGTTTTTAGGTCATTTTTATGATTCATGGAAATTTATTGCTCATTTTAAGGATTTTTGGTCATTTTATTACATTTTTATGACTAAAATGGGATTTAAAATGCTAAAAATAGTTAAATTTCGTTTCTGACCTTGGAAAATTTATATGACCTCACATGCATATTTTACAAGTTGTGTGTAAAAGGACGAGTTAATTTGATTAATTTTGCATGATTTATGATTTTTATGAGATAAAAATGGATTAAAAGAGGTAAAATGGTTAAAATTAGTTAAATTTCGAATTAAGCCATGATCTTTTAATATGATGTCACATGCAAGATTTACAGAGAGTATGTAAATTTCTAGATTTAAATATCTTCTTTAGCATGATTTATGAATTTTTGAGTAAAAATGGCATAAATAGTGACTATTTTAGCAAAAATTAGCTAAAACGTATTGCATGGCTTGAGAAAATTATTTTAAGTTGCATTAATATCCCACTAATCAGATCTAAAGTTGTAAAAATTATTGGTTTAATTTTCGTATGCTTTATGCATTTTATGAGATAAAAACGATAAAAATGCAACTATATTTTCTCTAAATTAATTCGAAAATTTTAACCATGTTTTTTGACATTATGAGGGTCATGGAATTATTCCAGAATGTTCAAAAACTTAAAATTCAAATTTTGAAACTTTTATGTATTAATTTGGATTTATTTCATATAAATTATGATTTTAAGGTCAAAAATGAGCATAAAATTAAATCAAGTTGAATTATTATCAAAAATTTAGTGTTGACTGATTTTTGAGTCCTAAAATGTGTTAGGATAATTAACTTGAGCTTAGATGTGATTTAAGTGTTAATTAGTGATTTTAAAAGGTTATTATCACGCATTTCCATGAAACCGGGTTATATGTACGACATAAGTTAAATAGGGCGATTTGGCACATGATTTTGCATGATAGGTACATATTATAATGCTGCATATTTCAATTGTTGAATGTCTTTTATTTATATAATTTTGAATTATGTAATTTTATCTTAGTATGGCCTTAGTTTTAATCAATATTACCCGTAATGAAAGGGAATATTGATTCGGTTGTAATTTAATGTGATCTCGTATCACTTTTATTTTTATTTCATTAGTTTTTCATTTTACAAATGTATAATAGGAATAGCTTTGTATTTTTTATTATTATTTGTAATTATGGAGCATCTTCAAAGACGGTGCCATTCGGAAAGGTGATCCGACAAAGACGGTGTCTTGGGAGGCGTGCCACTTGAAGATTCAAGGGACCAAAGGAGTTGGTTTCCGAAATGTAATAGATTATTTGATTTTCTATTTTAGGAAGGCCATACTAGGAATTTTATTTATTTATTGCATTGCATTTCTTTTAATATGTTGCATGCATAGCCAAATCGCCATAACAACACATGCATTTCATATCGAGTCATCGACCGTGTCAATTATAATTATCGTAGTTCACCGCTTTAGTTCACTTAAAACGTGATAGATAATAAATTGACAAGACCTCTCACATATAATAATTGAGATAAAGCCTTACCAAATAGTAGAAACTCATGAAGTACCAATTTCGCAAGGGAGTTAATCCGGCTTCACCGTAATACAAACCTTGTTACGTTGGCGAAGTGGGGTAGTAAAATGTTATTACATCGAAATTTGGATTGAGCTCAACGGAAGTATTGTTGACCGTAGTCGCATGTGTTCCGGGCTAAAGATGAGAATTAGAGTAATTTTTATCAACCGAGAGTTCTAAAAGTAGAATCGATTAAAAGGTTAATCTACCGAGTTATATTAATAAGGGATGAATCGGCTCACCGTGCCCAAGTTAATATGAATTTGGATCTCGGAATCATTTATGTAGTTGGGTGGAGGTCACTATATAAATGCAATACTTGTAGTTATATTAACAAGTATTATTAAAACGATAGATGATAATTAAAATTCCTTCATTTCTTATTTTGTAGTCGAAATTTGTTTTAATCAACTGCAATGGCAACTCCAAACGCGTCCGCATCCACTAGTTCCACCCCGCTTTCCAATGTGTCATGGCTCCGATCCTTCATGGATCGATGTAAGTTAGAAAAGAATGGGTCCAATTTCGCCGATTGGGATGCACAACTTCGCTTGGCCGCGCAAGGTGACGACAAGCTTCGTTACCTTACCGAGGCATCTCCCACCGAACCACCTAATACTAGGTCCGCCGCTAGGCAATCCTATGAGGATTACCAAAAGGAGTCGGCCGCAATGAAAAATGTATTGATCTTTGCTATGGAGGCCGAACTCCAACGAAGTGCTATAAAGATTAGCACCGCTCATGAGATCTACATGAAGCTTGTGAACATGTTTTCACGAGCTCCTAGGGTTATTCAATATGAGGCGGCTTCCGCATTCTTTGATCTTAACATCAAAGAGGGCCAAAAGGTGAGTCCACATGTGCTCAAGTTGATAGAGCATGTTGAGACCTTGAAATCGCATAAGGTGGAAATTCCCGATGAACTCGTGATTGATCGAATTCTTCATTCCCTAAGCAAAATCAAAGCATATGTTCAATTCCGGGTGAATTTTAATATGCAAGATAAGAAGGTTTCCCTTGATGAGTTGCACAAAATGCTTGTGCAAGCCGAAAGGGATATGGGGCTAAGTGTTAGCACCACCAAAGATGTGCTCAATATCAATCAAAAGAGCAAAGGAACCTTCAAGAAAAGTGGGAAAAAGGGAAAGAAGCGAACTCCCAACAGGAACAAAGCTAAGACTTATGAAGCAAGCTCCTCCAAGCCCAAGTACAGTGCCCCATCCGGGGACAAGTGCCACTATTGTTGTGGTGTTGGACATTGGAAGAGAAACTGTTCCAAGTATCTTGGCGACATCAAAGCTGGAAAAGTTACTCCAGTAGGTATATATGACTATCCCTATCTTTTATGTTTCAATCTCAATTAGTATGTGATACAAGTTGTGATGATTACCCTTTTTATTGTAAATAGGGCCCCCTCCTAGCAAGGACAAAGGCAAGGAGAAGCAAGTCTAGAGGATCACGAGGGAAGCTAGAGTAGCCGACCATGGTGATGAATCAATGGAAGCTTGGCTTTTAAATTTGCTTTGTCTTTAATTTTATGATGAATTTCATGTTTTTAGAACTATTTTGATTTCCTCGTGTGACTTGGAAATTGGTTTGTATCCTTTAAACACGGGTTGTATTTTGGATATTGGTGATTTGGTTTTCAACCCAAATCACTTGTTTTATTATGTTGTTTGTTCTAAAATCATCATCATTAATTACTTGCGTAGAGAAACATTAAAAAAAACAACTCAAATTGATCAAGTAGACGATTATGATGATGGGATCATTATATGTCCATAAGTTATGAATCTGATTCTCCTTATGTCTTTGTTACTTAAGGTAACAATTTATTTACATAAGATCAATTCTAAAGTTGTAATGAGTTTTTGAATTCATCAAGTAGGGAATTCACGATACCATATGGACATATTATTCTAATTGGATGGTCAACCATGAGATACCTAAAATAGAGAGTCTATTAAACCATATTACATGAATCAAACTACCATGTTTGGGATGGCCTTTTGAAGGCTAATACATTATCTTGGATAAATCCCAATACTCCGTTAAATATATATATATGTTTGTGCCTCACAAAGCTATCTCTCGAGAAATTAGGTGTATTTCTGAGAAATAGAGTGGGAGTAAATTGAATCGTCACAAACATCTCCTATAGTTGAAATGTTACTTTGTGAAAGTAATTGAATTATAGAGTGGGAGTTGGTATTGAACTATTATCTATGAAGATAGTATGAGAGTATAGTTCAGTGGGAGTTTATCGCGGTTGTCTTTATTGTTTAAAAATATTACTTTGTGAAAGTGATAGTATTATGACCATGTTACATTTGAGCCGAACATGAACATGTTACATTTGAGCCGAAGCATTACAATCCGAAAATTGTTGCTCATGAGTAGATTTACTTTAAAGTGAGGGTCTCTTTAAAGGGAAATAGAGCTTTAGAGTACACAAATGCATAAGATTTACATAAAGATGTTGATCAAGATAAATTGTGTTAGGGATTGCCACATTTCATTAAATAAAGAATGGCAAATAAAATTTCGCTTTTCTAAAATGGGAATTTAGAGAAGGAAGTGTTTGAAACACATAACCTTAGATGAAGATCTAAGAATCCTGACATATTATGCGTAGCTTTCTTAAGTGAACCTAGAATGGTCTTAAGCAAGCATTAAAGGATTATACTTTTCGTTCATGTGATTATAGTGAATTATTTCATTCACATGATTGAAGAATCATGATATACATGAAGTTAAGTGGGAGCTAGAATTGTTTCTCCATGTCATATATGTTGATAACATATTACTTATTGAGAATAATATACCAATGATCTCTTCTGGTAAGAGTAATTGGAAGACTTGGAAAGGGATGCAAAGTATTCTAGATTTTGAATCTATGTGAGAGAAAATTGGCATAGAGTTGAGAATCTTATGAAGATAAGTTCTTTCGTATATGTTTAAACATCAACAAAGTTGAATGGCTTATTCATGATGATGAAAGTGGAATTACTATGATGGAATCATAGTCGTTCACTGAACCCATTAAATTGTTGATTACATGAAATCGATTACTAATGTTTCCGCCATTAGAACGATTATGTATGCCAACAGACGCATGTGCTGTGATGTACCATATGCTAGGTGCATGATAAGTCAATAATGAGTTAATTCATAAGATGGGCTTGTGAAAGCCTTAAAGTACAATTGATAACTTGTACACATGTTTGGATGATAAACTAAGTTAAAGTGTTGAAGGGTTGCACCAACTTTAGTTTCCAAGCTTAAAAGGATTTGATGAAATCCTAAGTAAATGTTATTGACAAAGGAGTAAGAAACTAAGAAATGTGTTTTAGTTTCGCGCATTGCAAATTCTACAAAAGGAATCTAAGTTAGTTGTGATAAAATGGTCAACGTAAGGATTAAGGGTGAATCCCTCTACAAATGACTTTATCACATGTTATGCGATAACAATGGGAGCGTCTTTCAAGTTAAAGAGCCCAAGTCTAGTATGAAGTCTAGACATATACTTGGAGAAATTCATGTCATTAAGAGATGACATTGAATGAAAGGAAATAGCAATCAATAAAGTTGGAATATATGGATATCGGGTATATCCACTTGCCAAGCTTGTATTGCATTTTAATTAGTGTTAATAATACACTAAAGATTATAGAATATGAAGTAGTAATAGTGTATTGACTATTCATATGTGATAATCACATTTATCGTTTGAGTTTTATTAAAACTCACCTGCTACTTTGTCGTATCCGAATGGGTTGTAGAGACAAATTGAACCCCATTAAAGTGAACTGGATTGACATGGTATTCGCCCCTAGTTACTTATATGAGGTGACGTCTCGAAGTGACTAGAGTGTGATGCGATTGATGGCAAGTTCAAGTGCCATAGAGTCATATGGGATGACTAGTCGATCACATAGGCAGACTGTATGGGACAATCATCGGGCGATGACCGCTTATAGAGTTCTTGTAATTCATAAAGCCTGGTCGTGGCAAGAGCTACTATAGTATTCTTATGAGTCAATTCTTTTGACTAGAGACTATTCGCCCAAGTTGGCACAACTTCTGATTAGCTTTGATTTATACTCTACGATTTCGTAAATGAGGTCAAACTGGGTATATTTTGGGTTATGATGGACTGTGGCTGAACGAAGGGAATAGGGCGATAGGAATTGTCCACCCCTTGTCAGGGTTGTTTGAAATCTCAAGGCCACTCGAGGAGTAGTTAACCGGAAATGCGTGGCCACGCTCGGAAGGTATCTATGATAGATAATTCCGGTCGACAGTTAATCTCCGATCGAGAAAACCACTCAAGATATGATCAAATGCAAGTACGACTGCAAGACACCTTGCATTGAGTGGGAGATTGTAATAGGACAAGAGAATTGGTGACGCACACTTGTCGAGGACAAGTGGGAGATTGTTGGGAAATGTGTCCTCAACAATAGTGCGATCACATGATTTAAATATCATTATTAAATCTCATATAAAGAATACGTGAGGGATGATTATTTATAAAGTCGACTGACCGTCATTAATCGGTAATGATTGGCTGACTAGAGTTTGACATTACTGTCGTGTGACGGTGGTGGTCAGTTGATCCCTTAAGGTCACACCTAAAGGACAATTCCCTTAATGGATAAATTGATTAATTGTATGACGATACGAGGTAATCAATTCCTTAAAAGTGAACAATTTACTTGTGAGAGAGAATATTAATATCTTATTATAATGGGATTAAATAAGATTTATTTTAGTACTAAAAATGCTTTATTACTAAAATTGCTTATTGTTTGAGAAACAATAGAGATAAGAATGAATGGTTGATTATAATTACAAGATGTTGTGAATTATAATTTTATGACCCATTTTATTTATGTGATCAAGTATCACTAGTCAATTTATTGTATGTAATTTAATTAATTTGTAAAATGATATTTATGGGATAAATATGCATTAAATTAATTAATAACATGTAAAATACTACATGTGACATATTGTGTGACAAATGACAAATTGACAAAAATAAAATGGTAGTCCATTTTATGGAGAATGGACCGAAATGGTGAGTGTCCAAATGGGTTGTGATTATTTTATATTATGTGATAATATATTATAAAATTGCACCTAGTTTTTTGTTGCTTAGAATACCTATATTTTGGTAAGTGAAAAAGCTTAAAAGTAGATTCCTTTTGGCTCTTTCTTTTGGCCAAAAACCGTGAGGCATGCTAGATGGGCATGACCTCTTTTGTTCTCACTAGAGCAACTCATTCATTTCATTGATAATCTCATGCAAAAACTCTCCTACTTCTCTCTACCATTCTCCAACAAGTTTTGGAGATTTACATGTAATTGTTCATCATTTCTAATATCAAAATATCATTACTAGTGTAGTAGTAATAACAATATTAGAATCATTTTAAGGATACTAGTATAATAATCTAGTTAATTAGTATACTAGTTTAAGGGTAAGTCTTGGGTGCAATCTAAGGAGGATTTCTATACTTGGGATCTTGGAAGATCATCCATTAATATTAGCTCAAGAACAAGTGAAGGAAGGTGACCTTCCTTGTGCCCAAAATTTCGAACCACCTACAATGTAAGGAACATTATTTTTCTCATAAATCTTTCATTTTGTTATGCATGCACTAGATCTAAAGAACAAATAATTAACAAGTTAATTAGTTCACTATTAGAGGAGTCTAATAATAGGTATATGAACCTAACATCTTGAAGATCCTTATGCCTTAGGAGAGCGTCTCTTGAGTCGGGTAGCGGTCTTTTGCCTTGTCTCTCCCTACTAGGTATGTCATAATCATCATCCGTGCCTTTGTTTCTATAGCTAGGGTTTGTTCGTTAGTAATAGATGTTTGTATGTCGGTAATAGGCTTTGCTTGGTCGCTGGAGATGTTATCTGTCGGCGTGGATTGGTTGCGGTTGCATAAAGGTAGGTTCGCCTACTCAGTTTCTGTTGACGGTCTAGTGTGTCGGTCGTTGTGGTAGTGGTGTGCTTGTTTGTTGTAGTATTTGTTTGTGTTGTGACTGTGATGGAAATCGTTGTTGATGGTTCTCGAGATGCGTTCTCGGCTGAGTGGGGTCACTTGCGGGAGTGATCTCACGCCCTAGTTTCGCCCTTCGTGGAACCCGCCACGAAAGGGGATGTGCACATTAATGAGCAGGGTTATCGCTCGTACGATGAGCGGGGCTTAGGTGGGAACGGCTGCGGTCCCCCATCGGCGGGCCGGTCCAAAGTGGACGATCGATGATGTGGTTGGTTGGATTGTTGTGTTTGCGCTTGGTACTAGTGTCATGGTTTGTATTGTTGGTTATAGCCGTCTTGTCTTGTCTCGATCGACCTTGTGTGGTTGTTTGTTTGTTATGTGTCCGCCGTGATCCCTTATGGTGAGCAATCGGTCTTAGCAGTGTTGATGATGTTGATAGGCGATTTCCGGGCAGGGATGAGTCTTCACGAGTTATGATGGTTATAGCGAGTAGTCCTTGAGTTGTAGCATTGTATTGTATTTTGGTTTGAATCACTTGTAAAATAACTTGATGGTCCTGTTATTGACGTTTGATATTTACTTTCCTCGGGCAACCGAGATGGTAACGCCCTTATATGCTAAGGAAGGCCTAGTTAAGGCTCCTCTGGGATATCGGGGTGTTACAAAGTGGTATCGTGAGCGACGATTTTGGAACCTGTAACAAATAAACATAATGAACGTAGAGAGTCTAATAAAATGAACCTGGTGTATGTAAGATGGGAGCCCCGGCTGATGCAAGATTTTGGGTGAGTAGGCGCCCTCATTCCAAAATCTTGGCCCCATGATACTTAAGCCAGTCACATGGGAGGGGGAATGTGGAGTCCGTGTGTCTTCGTGTGTGCTCTGTATGATAATTGTACCGGAGCTACCTCCGTTTAAGTTTTGTTAGAATTAATAGCGGTGTGATAGTAATGCGCGGGTCGAATATAGTAAGTGTTGATGAAGTTATGGATTCTTTGAATAATTAGTGAGCCTACATGATAGCTATGTGATGCGTGACGAAATTTCTCGTCATGGAGATACGTGAAAGCGTGAACTTGAGTGTGTAATAGGGATAGCGAACACGTAGGTGTTTGTTATAAAATTTATTAGTTAGTTGTAATTTTTCCGCTGCGATATATTTGAAGTATGCAAAATAGATTGCTTAGAATAACATGTAAGACATAATTGACTAAGTGATTTGCGAAGTATGTAATTGTGTGATAAGTGAATATGGAGAAATAATGTTAATTATACGTTTCAATTTGATGCAAACATGAGTTTAGTAATAGTATGTAAAGTATGTAAATGTAATAAAATGGCACGGCTGGGTTTATGCATAACTCGGTGACAGGTAGACCGAGTTGAGTAATTTGTATAACGTAACGTGAAATGTCTCTTAGTTGTTGAAGAATTGTATTTTGTGTAACAAAGGTTATGAAACATGATTGAATGCGATAATTAGTGTCGAATTCCGAACTTAGTTGGACTCGACACGTAGTGTTGTTTTGCAGGTATCCTCGACTTACTTCGTACCTATGATTGAGTACTTAACTATACTTGACCGAGTGCGAGCGCTTACTTGACCGAGTAGACCTCACTCGATCTAACTAGGAAGCTAAGATGTCGGAATGTGGGAAAATTCCTGCAGATACTCGACGATTTGGCTCCTACTCGATCGAGTAGGGTGGTACTCGATCGAGTACCCCAGGCACTCGATCGAGTAGGTTACTGTACAGTGATTGCTGCGGGTTTTCTTAAAACCCCTAATCCTCCTATTTCTACTCCTTATTCCTCCTTAACTCGACACTCTTACCTATTTCTACCACTCCCAAATTCCTATTTCTACCTCTCAAATCCTCTCTTCCTCTTGGGTTAGTAGTAATTCTTAGGGTCGATTTCTTGTTTAATTCGTCTCCTTACTTTACTATTCAATTAAGGTATGTTATTCTACTCAATCTATGTGGTTTATTGCTTGAATGTGATAAAATAGAGTAATAATAATCTGAAATTTTCGATTCACATGAGTAAGTTGTTGTTTTAATTGTTGAAACTTGATTCACATGCCTTCTTTACGTGTTTGTTGGTGATTATATGCTGTAAATTAGATTAGAAATTGGCAATAGTGAACCCGAAATTTCTAGGGTTTCCAAATTGAAATCGATTTTGATTGTTTTTATGATGATTAGATAGTAGAATTGAGCCCCAAGTATTGTTTATAGTATGTTAGAGGATAGATTTTGATGATTTTACCCTTAGAAAGATGCCTTAAAACTCCGTCTTAAAAGTGCCTTATGGGAAATTCGTGAATTAGAATTGGAAAATTGATGTGGTAATTGACAATATAAGCATAAGTTGAACTTCAATATGACAATAGCAACAATGATTGATGAATACATGCCACAATTTTCACAGCTGTAAAGACCGTCTGAAAATTTTGATTGAGTTGTTTTACATAATAGTGAAGAGTGATATTGATTTGTCCTAAATTACTCTTTCTCTTGCATTAGTGACGTGTAGTTTGCAATATAAATGGAACGACCTTTAGAAGCATGCTAGGATATTCAAATTGCCGAGTATATGTGTCCTCATGCCAAACTTTCGTAATTATGGTTTGTAAGTGACTACAAACTGAGTTCATAGGATAAAAGTGAGGAAACTAGTGATGATATATGACTACTTAGCGAAACATCTAAGTTTAGTGACATTAACTATGAGCCTCGAGTATGGAATTGGTTAGCAAGTAGTGAAGTTGCCAATTATGTAAAACCCGAATTATGTGAAGTGTATGCCTACATGTTTCATACAAATTGCCTGAACTTGCATGACAAAAATTGGGAACTGTTGATAAACATGTACACTTATCTTAATATTCAAGTTTAATAACATGAACTATGTGCTTCACATGTCAAAATTGTTGAAAAATTTTATGTGTAGCTGAATATGTAAATTCAAGTTACATGAAATAAGTGTTTGGATGTTTATACAAGTTGTTTGGACTTATGCCTAAAACAGATGCCGAGACTAAACCTTGGAAACCGTCAGAGTAAGCGGGGAAGGGTTGATCCACTTTAGAGGGGGGAGGCTAGTGGACCGGTAGTACCCGAAGTCCCTGAGTACCCTTCTGTTGTCTTTGTTAACTTTAAGCAAAGAGAGCGTTTTGTAGCTTTGCAAAAACGCAAGATGAGACCCACAAAATGTATAGACACCGGTGTGCTAGAGGAGTTGGAAATAGAGACGGATGTCCGTCATATATTTGAGACCTTGGGTTTTATTGGTTTGTACCGGCTGAGGAAGCACACTTACCCTTTTCTTACCCTAGAATTCATGAGTTCCTTTGACTATGACCCAGCGGGTCAGACTGTTGAGTTTAGATTGATGAATACCAGCTTCTTGTTGACCATGGATTTGTTTGCCTCTCACCTTGGGTTGGCCAAGCCTCCCAAGGACTCCATCACCGACATCCCACCGAGTGCGGCGTCCGCGCCTAATGCCTTGCTTGATCGGGAAGCAAGCTCCCACCGCGAGCAATATCTTTGATTAATGACGTTCAGCACATCACCTTGAGAATCTTTCTCCGTTCTCTTTCAAACCTCCTCTATGACCGGAAAGATATCAGTAAGTTGAATAACCATGAGGTTTTACTGTTGATGTCGTACCTCAATCCGGAGCGGGCCAAGAAAGTGGTCTTTAATGCTCCTTCCATAGTTTGTGCTGCTCTTGCCTTGATGGCTTCCTCTACTTCTCGGTACCTGAGCTGTGGTGCCATTGCCACCCGGTTGGCTGAAAAGCTAACCTCCTTTGAGGCTTCTTCAGCGTACGTGCCTCTAGCTACCCCTGTGCCTACCATGGATCGTGAGTACTACCTCGACCTGAAATGGTTGAGAACCTTAGCTGACGGTAGCCTAGCATGGAGAGTACATGGCATGAGTTGGATGAAGATTCCAGCCCCTGAGCATCTTCCAGCCACGGAGCCCTTGGAGCCGACAGAGGTGACTGTAGACGTGGGCGATGAGGAGGAGGAGGAGGAGGATGAGGATACACCCCGCCAGCTGCAGACCTATCTCATTGATGGCACCATCCTCACGGAGATGCCGGAGCCGACGAAGGGTGAGAACGCGGGAGTTCAGGTGGCAGAGAGGCCTAGGGTGGTGAGGGGACCCCGACGAGTGAGGGAGAGGGCCCCGGAGCCTAGACCACGGAGGGGCACAAGAAGAAGAGCAGCGGCTTCCCATGCTACCCCTATCTCGATACACCGGAGACGCGGTCCAGCTACTTGTCGGAGAGAGTGTCATCTACTTTGACACTCCGGAACATGCATGAGATGGCGTACACTCAAGGGATAGGGACCGAGGGACCGCATCCAGTTTGGTGGAGTGGAGTTGGGAACTACTCGGGGGTTTTCCATGCCTACGGGGTGGAACAGTCTACATGGGGAGCACCGCAGTCCTTTCCTTATGGAGGTTTGACGCCTTGGTACGTGGGCCCGGGAGCAGGAGCAGGGGGTGATGCGGGAATAGGTTCATCTGGAGGTGGTGGCGGTGATGATGAGGTGATGTTCGAGCAGCAGCAGCAGCAGCAGAAGTGATACTCCTTGCTTTTATTTTCGTTCGTGATTGTTGATAGTAGTTGATGTTAGATGGTGGTATTGTTGTTAGACTTTGATAGCTGTTTCCTTTTGTTTTGAAACTTAGTTGGATCTGTATAATTGGCCATAAGGCCGAATTGGATATTCTAACTGTGAGCAGGGTATTAGAAGTCGGGGAGTCGTTCCGACTCGATTTTTATATGTCAAGTATGCGCATGGGTGTTAGCTCGTGACAGATTTATGAGGGGTTGGCCTGTAGGTACTCGATAGAGTGCCCCGTACTCTATCGAGTAGCTGCAGGATGATATAAGAAAAAGCATTCTGATCTAGGGCTACTCGATCGAGTAGCCAAAACACTCGATCGAGTAGCATGGCACTCGATCGAGTACCTATACTTACTCGATCGAGTGTCACTGTTACAGTGGGGTTTTTGAAAATTCAAAATGTTCAATTATTTTATAATTGCATGTTTAACGTTTAAAGTTGTTGCGAGCGCATAGTAACGCCCTTGAGCCGTTAATTTCACACATTACAAGTCATGATTGAAGTTTTATAAGCATATTGGTCACAATTAGTGAGGCGGTAATAATTTCTTGTTGCTTTATTTTGTGTGCCCTTTTTACGATCTATTTGTCGGAGTGGTAGTTTCTCGTACCTTTGGACTTACCATAGTAATACATGTTATCAATCGGTGGCTAGTTATTCCGGTGACGTGCGGATGATTTTAATTTAACGAGTGTATAATTAGTGAGTAAGGTCCATAATAAACTGTACGGTTTTCTTTAATGATTAGGATACAAATAATATTTAACACGCGTTGGTGTTTGGGTGGTGAACTTCGGGGACGAAGTTCCTTTTAAAGGGGAAGAGTAAGGTCGCGGAATAAAAAGGGTGTTTTTGAATAATGTCTTGCTTGTTCATAATGCTGTTAGTAGTTGTTCGCAATGCGGTGGGGGTCACGTATGAATAACATTTTGCTTGCATTTTGCTTGTTTATAACGTCGTTGGTAATTGTTGTGTGGTTGTATGTTTCAAGAGGCGGTAGTAGTCACACCACATGGAAATCGATATGAGACATGTTCTAGATGTAGATGAATGGTTGAACAGTAATTAGTATATGTTGGAAGTTCGCGAGTGACGATTCGCATTGCGCGTCGGATGTTTTATATACATGTACAAAATAGCGGTTGACCGTGGTTAAGCTTGCGTGGTAGTAGTAGGAGTTATTAGATGTATGTATAGACGGTGATGATGATGATGATATGGGGGGGGGAGAGCGATATTTCCAGAGAGTAGTGGGCGAGCGGGAAGATGGATAGAGTCGTGTAGTTTGCGTGTCTTGATCGAGAGATAGGAGAGGTGAACTTCGGGGACGAAGTTCTTTTTAAGGGGGGAAGACTGTAATACCCGCCCTTTTAGGGATACCTTTGACCCGCGTTGACTGCCCTTGGGAGCGGGAGTAACCTTAGGGAAGTATACCAAAACTTGTTTGAGCAAAAGTAAGAGTGGTGCTCGATCGAGTAGAGGCTACTCGATCGAGTGGCTAGGGTACTCGATCGAGTATGGGGTTACTCGATCGAGTATGTTGGGTACTCGATCGAGTGCCCGGTTTCAAATGAGGGTTATATATCGCGTTTTGTTAAATCCGCAAATCACTTTCACCACTTTCCTCCTATCCTTCAGCCGCCTCTTTCCCTTCCCTTCACCTCAACACCTCCATGGATGCCTCTTGAAGATCCTTATGCCTTAGGAGAGCGTCTCTTGAGTCGGGTAGCGGTCTTTTGCCTTGTCTCTCCCTACTAGGTATGTCATAATCATCATCCGTGCCTTTGTTTCTATAGCTAGGGTTTGTTCGTTAGTAATAGATGTTTGTATGTCGGTAATAGGCTTTGCTTGGTCGGCGGAGATGTTATCCGTCGGCGTGGATTGGTTGCGGTTGCATAAAGGTAGGTTCGCCTACTCGGTTTACGTGACGGTCTAGTGTGTCGGTCGTTGTGGTAGTGGTGTGCTTGTTTGTTGTAGTATTTGTTTGTGTTGTGACTGTGATGGAAATCGTTGTTGATGGTTCTCGAGATGCGTTCTCGGCTGAGTGGGGTCACTTGCGGGAGTGATCTCACGCCCTAGTTTCGCCCTTCGTGGAACCCGCCACGAAAGGGGATGTGCACATTAATGAGCGGGGTTATCGCTCGTACGATGAGCGGGGCTTAGGTGGGAACGGCTGCGGTCCCCATCGCGGGGCTCGGTCCAAAGGACGATCGATGGATGTGGTTGGTTGGATTGTTGTGTTTGCAGTTGGTACTAGTGTCATGGTTTGTATTGTTGGTTATAGCTGTCTTGTCTTGTCTCAGTACTGACCTTGTGTGGTTGTTTGTTTGTTATGTGTCTGCCGTGATCCCTTATGGTGAGCAGTCGGTCTTAGCAGGTGTTGATGATGTTGATAGCTGATTTCCGGGCAGGGATGAGTCTTCACGAGTTATGATGGTTATAGCGAGTAGTCCTTGAGTTGTAGCATTGTATTGTATTTTGGTTTGAATCACTTGTAAAATAACTTGATGGTCCTGTTATTGACGTTTGATATTTACTTTCCTCGGGCAACCGAGATGGTAACGCCCTTATATGCTAAGGAAGGCCTAGTTAAGGCTCCTCTGGATATCGGGGTGTTACACTCGAAACGATTAGAGATGTTTGGAGTCGCCGCCAAGCATTTGTAGGATGCCTGGAACCCTTCAAAATCCACTTTATACCTCGGTCAAATTGAAGCACAAAGCAGCGTTTGACATAGGTACTAAAGATAAGGAATTCGTCCCTCTTTAGCATCCTATCTCTAGAATGATTCTCGTACGCCCTGGATAAGGTCGTCCACTATCCAAAGTTTCTGAGTAAGTCCTGAAGGTACGTATTGGAAAGCCCTTTAATCAGACACCCAATCCCGCCCGCGTTAGCGGCCTCTACTGATCGATCTTGGTTGGTTGAATGCAAAAGTTGATAAAACGGTTTAAATGCATGAATGCGCATCCAATAATTTAAACCTAACATGTGAGAGCTTTCTAGGTCGGTTGATTTAATCCAAGTATCAAGTATAAGATGTCGAGTTGGATTAAAGATTGATTTACATGCAAGACGGAAATAAAACATCCATTTACCGTATTAGGTTTAGGGTGCATAACATGATCCATTTGTCTTAGTAAGGCATTTTGCAAATATGGTTTTGAATAGTCATCTGATCTGCCCTATATCCGGGTTAACCGGAGTCGGGATCGTCCTAGACTAATGGTGGAAAGAAACAGGCCATGTGCCAGACGGCTATATAAGGCGCGAGCCAGCCGGCGGCGTAAGGGGCCTCCCTCTGGTTTTGAAAATGAGCAATGGAGAGCCTGTTTAGGCGCGGGTTAGCACACGGCTTATGTGCCGTGTTCTGACCTTTTAGAAAACGTTATAAAACGTATTGAAAATGGGTATTTGAACCCGGTTTGATTTAAGGGATCGTTTAGACCGCCTTTGTTGATTTGAAGAACTAGACTCGAATAATCATCATTATTTTGATAATATTTGGTGTCGGGTTCGATTTGACAAACTTGACATGAATAGTTTTGAAAGTAATTATGGACTAATTGTTTTAAGTCCATTTGAATGTAATTAGTCGATACTCATCATCGTACCCGGGTTAAAATCCGGCATGGTATGTAGAACCAAGGATGACTTTGTGTTGGTGACTAATATGTTTATTTGAAAATGTAAAGAAATGAAATAAAAGGCATTAAAATACCTTTTAAATGTCATTAACCAAATATTATCACCGAAACACGGATTTAACCGTCATGGTATGAGGAACCAAGGGTGAAAAATGTTTTATGGTTAAAACAAATGAAATAAAGTAAAAAGGGTTCGAAAATAATTGAAATGGTGAAAACCGATTACAAATATGAAAGTGGATTAAAAGGAAGTGACGAGAACAAACACGGTTGATCTATGATCTGAACACCCCATTTAGGCGCGGGCAAGTTGGCGACCTAAGGGGCTTCTGCCTCAGACCAAAAATCAGTTTTGGCTCGTTTACTCCATGTTTTGGTTCATGTTATGCATGTTTTAGCATGTTATAGTCATGAAACAACTGAAACCATAATAAAAGAGGATTTTTACACCCTCATACTTACATGTTTGGTTATGGCGAGTGACCGACGTAAGTGTAACAACTCGTTTGATCGGAAAAAACTCGGTTTAAAACCGTTTTGGTAAGTAAAAAGAGTGTTTTAGATGTTTATTGATGGTGTAGTGGTGGAAGTGGTCGGTCAAGAACGTCTGAGAATATGCCCTTGTGCTAGAAATGTGTTCTCTAATTGCCTTGCAATATTGAGAGAACTTGATGTGAGTTTTTATCAGATGTGAGATCTAGGTTTCAGAGAGAAATAATCTCCAAAACCCTAATGTTCTTTGTCAAAATGAATTAGGTTTCAAAAGGAGAGAAGGCTCTCCTTTTGTTGCCTCGGTCCGCGGGTCACTAGAGGAGGGAGTGGGCTTTCCACTTTCTCCTCATTTAACTCGTGATCCGACTCGTCTCGCTAAATTGTATATGACGCGGTTTTTATTATAAATCGTCATCGGTTATCGGCTATTAAAATATCAACTAATAACACGGGTTAGTTGAAGTATTAATACATGTCCGACAAAGACGATATTGTATAATTAATTTATTCAATATACATTAATCGAATATAAATCGTTTACATTCAATTTACGAATTAACTGCTTAATTCGCCTTAGCCCATTTTATTTAATCCGTATTAAATAAAATATCTCAACATCACGTTTGACTAATTACCAAATCAATAACTCGGACTAACTGGTTAGTCAAAATTGGCATCAACATGATCGTATTTTCATCTTGTCACATCTCTCAAACGTATCCTATAGGTGTGACTTTTAGGGACCAGTTGATCACCGCCATCCGTATGACAATAACGTCAAACTTATCTAGCAAGCCAACCGTTATTGATAAACGTGGATCAACCGATAATAATACCAAAAGTATGCCCTTTGATCCTTTTAGAGATTTATAAGTCCTTGCACTAACTGTTAAGGACACCAGCCCCAACAAGCTCCCACTTGTCCATACAAGTGTATGTGCAATGACGTTATCCGCACTAACCGGAGGACACAGCTCAACAAACTCCCACTTGTCCGTACAAGTGTATGTGCGATAACCGATTCTCATATTCATTTAAAATTTCTCCCACTCAATGTAAAACAATTTGCGATCCGGATCCGCAAAGGTCGTATTCTACAATCGATCCGTATCCGAGTGGTTTCCGACTAGAGAGTAACTTAACCGATAAAACGAATCCGTATCCGAGCATGGCCATGCATTTCGATTCTGACTCCTCGAGTGGCCCTGAGAAATATCGAGTACCCGATAAAGGCTGAATATTTCCTTCAACTCGACTCCTTCCGATCTAAGCACGAAGATGAAATGACCCGAAAAAATCTACTTGGCCCCCTGTTACGGATGACCGTGAGAAAGAAACCAAAGTCACCCAAAATCTGCCGTAGTCTCCAGAGACAGTCTATAGTCAAAAGAATCGACTCTTAGGATCACCATGGAGGTCTTATCCACGACCTGGCACCGAATGTTATAAAACATTTAGGACTCCACGTCGATGTCACAATTGTGTCCTACGAGATATCCGTATAACTCGCCTCTGTGATTGGTCAGTCAACCATTTGACTTATGGCTTGTTGAACCCACCATCAACCAACGTCACAAAATAATTGCCAGAGTTATCAGCTCATATGGGCAATTAAGGACCAAAAATATAATATTTGTTCAGTTCACTTTGTGGTGTTCAAAATTGTCATACAAATTCCACACGAAAAACAAAATATATAAATATCAAAACGATGATGTCGTATAGAGTACATAAGGGAATGAATCTAATCCATAAAAGAGTACTACAACTTAGGAACACGTTTAATTCCCATGGAATTAACGTGCCCTTCATGCTTATCTTGTCGTAATGGTTTAGTGAGAGGATCTGCTATGTTATCATCTGTAGCAATCTTTTCTATCACTACTTCCGTTTGCTCCACGTAATCTCGGATTAGATGAGCTTTCCGTTGTACATGTCTAGACTTGTTGCTAGACTTTGGCTCCTTAGCTTGGAAGATGGCACCACTATTGTCGCAATAGATGGTGATCGGGTCATTCGAACTAGGCACTACAGATAGTCCATGTAAGAATTGACGCATCCATATCGCTTCCTTTGTAGCTTCGTACGCGGCATAGTACTCGGACTCGATCGTAGAATTGTAATAGTTTGTTTGGAACTCTTCCGGTGTTGATCGCAGCGCCATTAAGAGTAAAAACGAATCCAGACCGAGATTTCGAGTCATCTCGATCCGTTTGAAAGCTAGCATCTCACAGAACCGGTTGCGCATAGCTTTTGAGGGCCTCCATAAGTCAATTCCCAATCTTTAGTCCTCCGTAGGTACTTAAGAATGTTCTTGACTGCCAGCCAATGTGATTCACCTGGATGCTGTTGGAATCGACTTGTCATACTCAATGCATATGCCACGTCCGGACGTGTGCATATCATGGCATACATGATTGATCCTATAGCCGAGGCATAAGGAATCCGTGTCATGCGCTCTTTCTCTTCCGGTGTCTCTGGTGCCTGAGACTTGCTCAAATGCACCCCTGGAGCCATAGGAAGAAACCCCCTTTTGGAGTTAGTCATGCTGAATCTCTCTAGGACTTTGTCTATATAAGACTCCTGGTGAGAGATAACATCCGACGTGATCTATCTCGATAGATACGGATGCCCAAAATTCTTTGTGCCTCACCCAGATCTTTCATCCGGAAATGGTTTTTCAACCATACTTTCACCGAAGTTAAGAGAGGTATGTCATTCCCAATCAGGAGTATGTCGTCAACATACAATATTAGAAAGACAATCTTGCTCCCACTCGACTTGATATACAGACATGGTTCCTCGACCGATCGAATGAATCCATTTTCTTTTATCACTTGGTCGAAGCGATGATTCCAACTCCGAGATGCTTGCTTAAGTCCATAAATGGAACGCTTAAGCTTGCACACTTTCTTAGGATTTTCTGGATCAATGAAACCTTCGGGTTGTACCATGTACAACTCTTCCTCCAAAAAACCGTTTAAGAAGGCGGTTTTCACATCCATTTGCCAAATTTCATAGTCATGAAAAGCGGCGATCGCTAAGATAATCCGAATGGAACGCAAAGATGACTACGGGTGCAAAGATCTCATCATAGTGCAAACCTGGCACTTGGGTGAAACCTTTAGCAACTAGTCGTGCTTTATAGATATCTTGTTGACCTTCCACAGAATACTTTATCTTGTAAAGCCATTTGCATTGAAGGGGACGAACCTTAGCAGGTAAGTCAACAAGATCCCACACGTTGTTCTCATACATGGAGTCCATCTCGGATTGCATGGCCTCAAGCCATAGCTTTGAGTCAGAACTAGTCATGGCACCTTTATAGGTTGCGGGTTCACTACTCGTTAAGAGTAGAATGTCATCTATGTCATGTTCCTCGACCATACCAATGTATCTGTCCGGAGGAATAGAGACTCTTCCCGACCTCCTAGGTTCCTCAGGAATATTCACCGCAGCCGGGATTGAAGGAATTGGTTCCTCCAATGGTTGCTCGGTGTTTGGTTCTGGAATCTCCGACAGGTCGAAGGTTCTATCACTCTTTGCATTCTCGAGAAATTCCTTCTCTAAGAATGTCGCACTAGCCGCAACAAAAACACGTTGTTCGGTTGGCGAATAGAAGTAATGACCAACTGTTCCTTTAGGATAACCTATAAAGTATGTCTTGACCGATCGCGGGCCGAGCTTATCCTCGTGTCTCCACTTGACATAAGCCTCGCAGCCCCAAACCCGTATAAAGGACAAGTTAGGGACCGTTCCCTTCCATAGTTCATATGGAGTCTTGTCAACAGCTTTAGACGGACTTCGGTTAATGATGTGACCATAATTAGCGCACATTTAGTCCCCTAATTGAGCCTATTTTGCATACTATTATAACATTCTATGGCCATTTTATCCGTCAAAACCTTCCTATTTGCTTTTCTATCGCATTTCATATGTTTTGTAGAAAAGGAGAGAATAAGGCGGAAATTCCCGTCTTTCGTGCATATTTGGAAGCTTATTGATGATATTAGATGGACTAGTATGAAGAGGAGGCAAGAATGATGACCAAAGATGTAGGAATAAAGTGTATGAAGAAGGATCAAAGGGTTAAAAGTAAGAATGACGAGACGGAAGGCACTTCATGAAGAAAATGGCTCGGAACGCAAACCAAGAGTTGCTCCTTTGGCTCTGAAAATATGTTAGATGGAACGGCGTCGAAAAAACAAGCGATCTAGGCTTTTGAATCACTCCAATAGGAGTCCGGATGAGAAAATGACGTCCGTTTTACAATCCGAGGTCAAACAAAGAAGCTGTTCGGGAATCCGCGCGTCCCGAGAAGAAGACGCTCGTCTCCCCTAATCCGCTCGGATTGCCCCCAAGACGCACGTCTTCTGGCTGGGAAAATAAAGAAAATTCACTGGAGGAGAATCCGCCCGGATTCCCTACAATCCGCTCGGATTCCCCATGCCCAGTCCGAGCGTCTTGTTCCTTGATCCGCTCGGATCGTCCATCCCAGATCCGGCCGTCCCGACTCCCAGCCGCACGGATCACAGCACAGCACAGTTTCGTTCTTCAAGCTACGAAATGGAGAAGCCCTTCTCTCGGATAATCCCGGAGGCTCCTTGCTCAACTTCAAAAGTGTAATTACTAGTTTAGCCCTTAGTTAACCTAATGCATCCCACCTAATTTCTACTATAAATACCCCATTTGTAATAATCAATCCATCAAGTTATATATGAAGTTTTTAGAGTAGAAAATCCTCCTTTAGATTAGATTAGGAGTAGATTAGAATAGATTACTCTTTAATCTTTCCACAAATTACACATTAATCTCTCTTTAATTATTGTTCAAGTTTATTATTCAAGTTTATTATTGGGTAATTGAAGATTATTGGGGTATTATTGGGAGATTGACAACCTTCCATCAATCATCAAGTTCTTCTATTATTCTTTGCATTATTATTTGGATCATCTTAAGTTTGGTATAATTCCTTTACTCTTTTATCTTTATTGTTCATTTCTTCATTCTATTATCATGTTTATACTTGTTGTGATGATTGACACCATTAATGACATGTTTCCCATGATAATGAGTGAGTAGTTTCTTAGCTAGGATTAGTGGGTAATTAGGGGAAACCAACATGGGATTGATTCATGCTTATTCTAATATGTTTTCATAATTAAATTGCTTGCTTGTTGTGATGTCAACTTTATGCACATGTTATGTTTGATGAAATGCTAAGCCTATGAATCCTTGCATTTTTACCATCTCTTATCTACTTAACTTGACTTGTAAGACATAAACCAACTCGAGTCTTGTTAGACCATGCATAGAAGTTGAATAGGAGGAAAGTAAGTCGACTTGTAGGTGTTGTACAATCTAATCGATTCGGCTCCGGGACCCAACTCTTCCTATGAACCGTAAGATATAACCCAACTCGGTTCCTCCACAACATTAATTGCTTGCAACCTTGTAAACATGTTTGTATGATCAATACCATGAATCCCCCATGACCCCATGATATCCTAGCACTCTTAATCATTTGTTTACATCTTTCCTTTTATTGCTCGTTTTACCTTATTGCTTGCATTAGTCTAGACACAACTACAAACCCCAAACAAATTGTGACACTAGCATAAATTGAGATAGATAGACTTAGAACCCAAAGCACACCGTCCCATGGATCGACCTCGACTTACCGCTAACTAGTTGTTTGTTGAGTATTATAAATGTGTTTGATTGAGAGCCCCGACGACACTCCACATCAAAATGGCGCCGTTGCCGGGGATGGTGCTATGTGATTAAGTTCTTTCTTGTTTGTCTATTTTAATTGTGCTTTCACCTTGAGGAACTTGTTCCTCAAGGATTGTTCTTACCATTTTCGTGTAGTTTCCGTGTTTGTAGTTGTTTCCTTGTCTTAGTTATGATGACTCAGGATTGACACATGGAGTATGTGGTGGATCTTTTGAGTATGACTATGGGTATGGGGAGTTTGAGGAGCAAGTCAACACAAACCTACCTTATTATTTGTACAACGAAAATCCTAACCACTACCCCAATTTTTCCCACCAAAATCACCACATCCAATATCCACAACAACCACCCACCCAATACCCACTTGACAATGAATTCCAAATGCCACAATACAACCACTTTCACACTTACCCACAACAAGAACATGAGCCCATTCAAAGTGCGATTCTCCAAATGTTGGGAGCTCAACAAAACTTCTTCAAACAAATTCTAGAGGAGAGCCAAAAGGGGGACAATGTTCTTCAAGGCATTGTTGCCCAATGTGAGGAGTTGGAGATTCAAATTGCCCAAGTGAGAGAATCCCAAGAAACCACCCCCCACCACTCCTTGGACATTGACCATGAATGTGAGTTTGAAGGAGTTACCTTTGATGACAAGTGGGAAGAGCCAACCTCATTGAGCTCTTGTGAGTATGAAAGTGTTGTATTTGATGATGAAGACATGAGGTTGAGTAAGCCAAATACTCTTAGCCTTTGTGAGTATGAGGGTGTGTCATTTGAACTAGATGTTGAGGTGTTGGAGAAAGTGTTGGTGAAGAGGAGTGAAGCCCCCATTTATGATTCTTATGGAGATAGCGACGATGATGATGAGCTTAAGGGATGGACTTGTGATATCACCTTGCTTGAGGAGCCTATCCTTGAGACATTTGAGATATCCTACCATGATGAAGAATGCCATTTCCCTATTGCCCACGAAGACTACTTGGCACCTACCATGGAGCCAATGATTGTTGGAGAGGATATGGTGGACCTTCTTCAAAAGGTCAAGGCATCATACAAAAGCTACTTGGTGGCAAAGCTCAAAGAGAAACTTGCACGTGAAGCTACTTGTGGGAATTTGGCATCCACAATGTCAACATCTAAGGAACTTGATCATCAAAGCCATGACAATTCTCCTTCCACCTTGGAAGGATTGAAAAATCAAAATGCTATCACCGTCACCGAAATTGAAGGAGAAGGTGGTAAGTGGAAGTCTCCGGACGAAAATAAACCATACTTCATACCTAGTGATGACGAGAATCATGGGCTAATTGGTTTGAAGCATTGGGAAAGGTCAAGTGCTAAGGGTAAGGTGAAGAAGAGAATATATGACAAGCTCCCTTGGCCAAATTTCGTATTCATTTGGAGCAATCCATACTTATGCTTATTTGGGGCTTGTTCACAAGCTTTCGATCTTCTTCTAAGAGCCTTGGGCTCTATGGACAAAAATTTTTACAAAGTGAACTAGTTTGGTGGAGTCCTATCTCAAACCACCATTTGTAAGATACCCTTTCCTTTAACTTTGCATTACATTTACACTTGCATTTAGTTATATACATATACATTTAGCTTGCATTTGTATTATATTTCATATTGCATTTACATTAGTTAGTTCATTTAGTATAGTTTGCATTGTAATATATCTCACATGATTCATGTAGATAGTTGCATATAGATTAGAATTCATGCATAGTCACTAATGACCAATCCTATTCTTTTCTACACTAGAAATAGTGTTTAAATCGGTTTGGGGAGGTTTGATCATAAGTGACCATAGTTTAAAATATGCATCATATAATATAGTTTAGATTGCATTCATTTGTTATATATCTCATATAGAATTGCATTTAGTTAGAGCATGCATTCATTCATATCATATCATTGCATTTGTACTTTATTTCAAAAAAATCAAAAATCCAAAAACATGTTTTTCCTTTTTCCTACTCCTACATGTACATTGAGGACAATGTCCAAAATAAAGTGGGGGATGGGAATTTATATTCCAAAAATGCATAAAAATTGAAAAATTTCGAAAAATCCCAAAAATATGTTCTTTAATTTCATAAAATCAAAAACCATAAAAATTTGAAAAATTTAAAAATCCAAAAACATGTTCATTTCCTTTGTAGTGTAGTCTTGTATATATTGTGTTTATTCATCCTTTTTCACATTGATTGACTACGCCACATCCGAGACATGAGGATATTGAAGACCGCATGGTATGATCTTTCCAATCTCCTTTTTCCTCTCTATGTTAATGACTATGTGGCTTTATTTTGATTGATGCGGTATAAACAATGTGAACTTAGGATTGCATTTAGATTATTTGGCATATTAGTTGGTAGAATCACTTGCATTAGGATGTTTATATTAGTTGCATCATGGCATGTAGTTGCATGTTAGAAAAATTTTGCGAAACCGTCTACTTGGGAAACTTGACAAGTGTATATAGGCCCTAGTAGATGCTTTTTGTTCTTAAGACTTTGCTTGTTAGAATACTTGTAAAACACCCTAGGATGTGTCATGCTAGTATCCTTTGACCCATGGATTAAGGCCTAGTCAAGAGTACCTTGTGGTGTGATAACTCCTTGGCTACCGTTTATTCCAAGGTGACCCTTGAAACCATGCATACTTCTATCATTCATCCATGTTCTACCACATTTTTGTCAACAAAAGGGAATGGGCACAAAAAGAAATCAATTTGAGTTCAAAGAAATTAAAAGTGAAAGAAAGTTTGCAAAAAAAAAGGCATCAAAAGAAAAGAGGAGCAAAAATAGACTCCTAAGCTTCAAATACAAGGCACCCTCGTTACTAATTGGGGTGACTTTGAAAATATTCAAAAAGAAATGCAAAAAGTTGTCAAGTATTGAAATGCCAAAAATCAAAAAGAAATGGCAAAGAAAGTGTTCTCAAATGTCAAATGCCACAAGAAATTGGGGGGAAAAACAAAAACAAAAGCAAACTCCCAAAATGAAACTCAAAAATCTATCGATCCCTTTATCCATCGTATCCATTTTTGTGCATGGTAGAGAGGGGACGACCCTTCTTCTTGTCTAGGCAAGCGGGGGAATTCCGCGATCCTCCAGTGTTTCTAACACCATAGGGAGTCTATTCTTGACAAAAGCATTTAACGATTGAGGACAAAGGTACCCTAGCTTGACACAACTTGGAGGTGATTTATTGGTATCCTTCTAGGCTTAGTAGTTTGAACAAATTGCATCTATGAAGGATTGTGTACCCTTGAATTGCTTCCCTTGTAGATAATTTCCGCCACTTAGATGAGGAAAGTGGCTATTCTTTTGTAGATGCATCCATTATTTGATTTTGTGTGCTTTAATGCTTGGATGTGTCGCCATTTTGGCAAGCCCCACCTTGCCTTGCAAGAAGGCATCCTACCTCATGGTTGTCTTGTTGTGAGTTGAAGGGGCGGAGTGAGACCCGCTAATTGTCTCATATCGGCTATGTTATTAGGTTAGTTTAAATAAAGGTCTAGTTTTAGTCACCTCTTTACTCGGGACGAGTAAAGGTTCGGTTTGGGGATATTTGATGTGACCATAATTAGCGCACATTTAGTCCCCTAATTGAGCCTATTTTGCATACTATTATAACATTCTATGGCCATTTTATCCGTCAAAACCTTCCTATTTGCTTTTCTATCGCATTTCATATGTTTTGTAGAAAAGGAGAGAATAAGGCGGAAATTCCCGTCTTTCGTGCATATTTGGAAGCTTATTGATGATATTAGATGGACTAGTATGAAGAGGAGGCAAGAATGATGACCAAAGATGTAGGAATAAAGTGTATGAAGAAGGATCAAAGGGTTAAAAGTAAGAATGACGAGACGGAAGGCACTTCATGAAGAAAATGGCTCGGAACGCAAACCAAGAGTTGCTCCTTTGGCTCTGAAAATATGTTAGATGGAACGGCGTCGAAAAAACAAGCGATCTAGGCTTTTGAATCACTCCAATAGGAGTCCGGATGAGAAAATGACGTCCGTTTTACAATCCGAGGTCAAACAAAGAAGCTGTTCGGGAATCCGCGCGTCCCGAGAAGAAGACGCTCGTCTCCCCTAATCCGCTCGGATTGCCCCCAAGACGCACGTCTTCTGGCTGGGAAAATAAAGAAAATTCATCGAGGAGAATCCGCCCGGATTCCCTACAATCCGCTCGGATTCCCCATGCCCAGTCCGAGCGTCTTGTTCCTTGATCCGCTCGGATCGTCCATCCCAGATCCGGCCGTCCCGACTCCCAGCCGCACGGATCACAAAGACAAAGACACGCTTTCGTTCTTCAAGCTACGAAATGGAGAAGCCCTTCTCTCGGATAATCCCGGAGGCTCCTTGCTCAACTTAAAAGTGTAATTACTAGTTTAGCCCTTAGTTAACCTAATGCATCCCACCTAATTTCTACTATAAATACCCCATTTGTAATAATCAATCCATCAAGTTATATATGAAGTTTTTAGAGTAGAAAATCCTCCTTTAGATTAGATTAGGAGTAGATTAGAATAGATTACTCTTTAATCTTTCCACAAATTACACATTAATCTCTCTTTAATTATTGTTCAAGTTTATTATTCAAGTTTATTATTGGGTAATTGAAGATTATTGGGGTATTATTGGGAGATTGACAACCTTCCATCAATCATCAAGTTCTTCTATTATTCTTTGCATTATTATTTGGATCATCTTAAGTTTGGTATAATTCCTTTACTCTTTTATCTTTATTGTTCATTTCTTCATTCTATTATCATGTTTATACTTGTTGTGATGATTGACACCATTAATGACATGTTTCCCATGATAATGAGTGAGTAGTTTCTTAGCTAGGATTAGTGGGTAATTAGGGGAAACCAACATGGGATTGATTCATGCTTATTCTAATATGTTTTCATAATTAAATTGCTTGCTTGTTGTGATGTCAACTTTATGCACATGTTATGTTTGATGAAATGCTAAGCCTATGAATCCTTGCATTTTTACCATCTCTTATCTACTTAACTTGACTTGTAAGACATAAACCAACTCGAGTCTTGTTAGACCATGCATAGAAGTTGAATAGGAGGAAAGTAAGTCGACTTGTAGGTGTTGTACAATCTAATCGATTCGGCTCCGGGACCCAACTCTTCCTATGAACCGTAAGATATAACCCAACTCGGTTCCTCCACAACATTAATTGCTTGCAACCTTGTAAACATGTTTGTATGATCAATACCATGAATCCCCCATGACCCCATGATATCCTAGCACTCTTAATCATTTGTTTACATCTTTCCTTTTATTGCTCGTTTTACCTTATTGCTTGCATTAGTCTAGACACAACTACAAACCCCAAACAAATTGTGACACTAGCATAAATTGAGATAGATAGACTTAGAACCCAAAGCACACCGTCCCATGGATCGACCTCGACTTACCGCTAACTAGTTGTTTGTTGAGTATTATAAATGTGTTTGATTGAGAGCCCCGACGACACTCCACATCAGTTAAGTATTAGAGCAGCTGACAGAAGAGCATAACCCCATAATGAATCAGGTAATACCGTGTGACTCATCATGGATCGAACCATATCAAGTAGAGTTCGATTTCTCCGTTCGGACACACCATTCAACTGAGGTGTTCCAGGTGGAGTTAACTGTAAGGCAATCCCACAGTCCTTGAGGTGTTGATCAAACTCGTGAGAAAGATACTCGCCACCACGATCTGAACGTAGTGTTTTAATCTTTCTACCCAGTAGGTTCTGTACCCGATTCTGGTATTCCTTGAATTTCTCAAAGGATTCACTTTTGTGCTTCATTAAGTAGATATAGCCATATCTACTTAAATCGTCCGTGAAAGTGATGAAATACCTATAGCCTTCTCGTGCGGTGATTGACATAGGCCCACACACATCCGTATGTATGAGTCCTAATAGGTCGGCGGCGCATTCCAACACCTTTGAAGGAAATACGAGTCATCTTACCGATGAGACATGATTCACACGTGCCAAATGATTGAAAATCAAAGGCCGAGATAGCTCCATTCTTTATGAGCTGTTTTACGCGTTTCTCATTAATGTGTCCCATACGGCAGTGCCATAGGTATGTTTGATCTTTGTCACCAACCTTTAACTTTTTATTCATTACGTGTAATATTTCGGTGGTCTGATCTAAAACATAAATTCCGTTCATGGAGACTGCCTTGCCATAAATCATATTGTGTAATGAGAAAATGCAAGAATTATTCTCTATTACAAATGAAAAACCAAGTTTGTCAAGTGCAGAAACTGAAATAATGTTTTTAGAAAGACTGGGTACATAATAGCAGTTATATAAAGATAACTCAAATCCTCTAGGAAGCTGGATCACATATGTTCCCCTCGAGATGGCAGCCACTCGTGCTCCATTCCCGACACGCAGGTCCACCCCACCCTTTACGAGGGGTTCGATGTTTCGGAGCCCCTGCACATGATTACACAGATGAGAACCACAACCAGTATCTAGTACCCAAGTTCCGTAACTTGCGTGGTTAATCTCAATCATATGATTAAAAGTAGAAGAGGAAGAAAACATACCAACAGGTTTAACGCGACCTGCCTTTATATCCTCATGGTATACGGGACATGTACGCCTCCAATGCCCAGTCTTGTGGCAATGGTGACACTCCTTGTTACCATCCTTGCTCTTTGTCGCGCCTGATGAGTTGCTCGACTCACCAGGACCACTCTTACCTGAACCCGACTTCTTGAACTTCGGTTTACCTACTGATAGGTCTGCTTTAGCTTTGCCCTTACCCTTTCCCTTGTTTGACACAACGAGAACATCCTGTTTCATACTCCCACTGAACTTCATGTCCTTCTCGGTCTGTACGAGAAGTGAGTGCAGTTCATGGGGACTTTTCTTCAAATCATTCATATAGTAATTCGCTCTAAAGAGCGCAAAACCATCGTGGAGTGAATGAAGCATGCGGTCAATGACGATGTTCTCGCTGATCTTACAATCAAGCGTCTCCAGCTTCTCGACATTCTCAATCATGCTGAGAATGTGTGGGCTAACTGGTTGGCCCTTCTGGAGTCTCGCATCAAAGAAGCGAGTGGTATGCTCATAGGTCACGATTCTCGGTGCTTTCGAGAATTCCTTAGTGAGCGTGGTGAAAATCTTGTTTGCACCATGGGCTATGAAGTGTTTCTGCAAATTGGGTTCCATTGCAAAAATGAGTACGTTTTTAATCGCACCCGCTTCCATACAGAAATCGTTAAACTTGGCGATCTCATTAGCTCTAGCCGTGGGACCTGGGTTTCGCGAGATGGGCTCTATTAGATATTTGAGCTTCCCGTCAGCAGCGGCAGCATTCCGTAATGCCGCCTCCCAGTCCGTGAAGTTTGATCCATCATTCTTCAGTCGAGTAGACTGATTCATCTGATTCATGAAGATCCGAAGCCAGGACTCACGGTCCAATGTGGCACTTGGCATTGGGTCGTTAGATGGACCAGCCATTTCGTTATAGCAGTTTAAAAATTCGTGTTCTACACTGAAAAAGAAAGAAAAACAAAACGAAATAAGCAACTCATCGAGGTGATTTAAGTCTATTTAAAATTCATTTTAACGTGTAGACTCATTGCACTTGCATAATTGATCTCCCTCAAGAATAATACAAGTGATCCCAAGACTCAATTTCTGTAAATTGATAAGCTAACTGTTTAGCTAATTCTTCCGTAAGAACTCTTGGTCGATAGATTTCCGTAAATCCTATCTATAGTCCACCATAATCACAGGATCGTACGAGTGACCATAGTGTTGAGATAAAATAGGTCAATCAGTTCCAACTTACCCGACGTAGAAGGGGTCATATTATGCCTACCGACGAAGAAGGGACTCATTGGAGTTTGACCTATAAAGACTATTCTCAATTTTTGTTTATACGAGGAAGATCCCATCAACTTAATTTTAATTCATATTAAGTGAACGAATAACTAGCGTCTGCGTGAATGAATTAATTTAGGTGATGGCTTAGCATAGATCGTGTGACATGAGAATGTCAAAGAAAACTAACTTGTGACCTCTATATGTGTCAGTTTTCATGCAATAATTAGGTGGTTTGGTTTTAGGCGGAATATGATGCAAATTATCGTTACGAAAAATAAATAAAAGAATGCAATACGTAAATAAAATTCCTAGTGTGGCCTATCCTAGTAAAAAGAACATGATACAACTTTGGAATCCACCGTTGGATCCGAAAAGCTTGTCTTGATGTTCCATCTTTGACCTTGTAGCGGGAGTGAGCATCCGGTCTCCATCTTTGGTCTTCTCAAAATTACAATTTAAAATTTACAAATATAAACCTATTTACATTCTAAATACAAAAAAACTGTAATTACAAGTGAAAAATCCAAAACGGAGATACGAGATCTCAAAATACAACCAAGACCGTGTTCCATCATTGCGGTAACACGTTCTACTAAGGCCACACTAAGTTACAACCGTTTGTAAAATAAATAAATACGTAATAAAAGCATTCAAAAGCATTCAAAATTAACGATAAATAAAATGCATCAACTAAAACAAATTTATTCGTGACATAATTCCGTAATTATGTTAAATTTATCCAAACCACCTTTTAACGATTAAAATTTATGTGATAAAACTGCTTCTATCAGTTTAATTTTAATCTATTACAATCCGTTACTTTAAATACGCTTTAAAATAACTCTATGGTACGTGTGTGAACCGTTTCACAATCATAGCGAGTGTACAATATCCGTATAAAGTACATATTAACGCCAAAAGAAAATTTAAAACAAAAAGAATAAATTTTCAAAGCTGCCAGAATAAAAATCCCTCGATCCAGGGACATGAGTGCTCGATCGAGGAACAAAAGGGCTCGATCGACTGAACTGCTAGTCGATCGAGAGGTATGCTAATCAGAAAGTACTCGATCGACAGTACTGGAGGTCGATCGAGGGCTTTTATCAGCAAATCTGCTCGATCGAGTACGAGGACTTCTCGATCGAGCAGTGGGGTTTTAAACAGAGGTCGATCGAGTACTGCAATTACTCGATCGAGCAAAAACAACAAGGAAGGGCTCTCGATCGAGTAGAAACATGCTCGATCGAGGGCAAAAACATTCTGAAAACATGAAACCCTCGTGAAAACAGTTTTGACGAAACAAAAACATCTCAATTTTGATCAAAACCGCATCATAACAAATTTACAATCTGACAAAACTTGACATATTGTTATAATTTCCGTATAAAATAACAATATGCAAAAGAACAAAATCGAAAATAAGATAAATCAACCGTGTAAAAACATGTCACGGTTTCAACAAAAAAAAACGAAACAGCCGTGTATACATGGCACGGTTTTCGAGACAAAACAATCGTTTCAAAATCGTTTTATGAAAAATCACAATGAAAATTTACGTGGCCTCGCTCTGATACCACTTGTGGGGTAATATCCGTATAAGACCCTTTAAATATAGGACTATAACGTAAATTTAACATGTGAAATATGGTCATAAACGAAAAACAATGAAAAACGATAAAACACAAGAATTAACCTTCGGTCCTAGTGCAATTCGGCAATGAGAGATCAAAGTAGACCTCCTCCTAATTGTTGCACCCAAGAACGTCTGAGAATATGCCCTTGTGCTAGAAATGTGTTCTCTAATTGCCTTGCAATATTGAGAGAACTTGATGTGAGTTTTTATCAGATGTGAGATCTAGGTTTCAGAGAGAAATAATCTCCAAAACCCTAATGTTCTTTGTCAAAATGAATTAGGTTTCAAAAGGAGAGAAGGCTCTCCTTTTGTTGCCTCGGTCCGCGGGTCACTAGAGGAGGGAGTGGGCTTTCCACTTTCTCCTCATTTAACTCGTGATCCGACTCGTCTCGCTAAATTGTATATGACGCGGTTTTTATTATAAATCGTCATCGGTTATCGGCTATTAAAATATCAACTAATAACACGGGTTAGTTGAAGTATTAATACATGTCCGACAAAGACGATATTGTATAATTAATTTATTCAATATACATTAATCGAATATAAATCGTTTACATTCAATTTACGAATTAACTGCTTAATTCGCCTTAGCCCATTTTATTTAATCCGTATTAAATAAAATATCTCAACATCACGTTTGACTAATTACCAGTCAATAACTCGGACTAACTGGTTAGTCAAAATTGGCATCAACATGACTGTATTTTCATACTGTCACATCTCTCAAACGTATCCTATAGGTGTGACTTTTAGGGACCAGTTGATCACCGCCATCTGTATGACAATAACGTCAAACTTATCTAGCAAGCCAACCGTTATTGATAAACGTGGATCAACTGATAATAATACCAAAAGTATGCCCTTTGATCCTTTTAGAGATTTATAAGTCCTTGCACTAACTGTTAAGGACACCAGCCCAACAATACCATGGTAGCATGACCCTTATCCATGTGATTGAGCAAATGGAGCATGGTAGAGATCCATCATGGTTGGTGCTTGGAGAGATTATCCAAACTTTAGACAAGGAAGGCTCTTGTGGAGAAGCTCCGTCTTTCGAATCCCCAAGGATCCTCCAAGTGTGGCTATTAGAGAGGCTAAGGTATGTAGAGCCTCCGGTTGATTCTTCTTCCTATTCCTTCCGTCACCTTACCATGAGGAAGAAGTTGTACCCGGATAGTTTCGCTTCCACCGAGGCCTATTGGGCCTCAAGATTGGCGGAGGAGGGGGGTCCTCATATCCGTTGGATGGTGCCGTGGTGGCACTTGAAGTCCTTCACGGGGTTGTCCGCTTCGGGTGCTAGTCCTCGTTCTTTAATGGTGGTGGGTTTGAAGGTTGTTTCCTTCATATATCCCGAAAGGCTCATGAGGCAAATGAGGCGTCAACAAAAGGTGCTCGCTCAAGATACTCTTGTCCAAGAGAATATTTTCCGGAACTCCGAGCTTGTGGAGTTCTTCGAAAGGTGGTGGGTTTGAAGGTTGTTTCCTTCATATATCCCGAAAGGCTCATGAGGCAAATGGGGTGTCAACAAAAGGTGCCTGCTCAAGATACTCTTGTCCAAGAGAATATTTTCCGGAACTCCGAGCTTGTGGAGTTCTTCGAAAGGTGGTGGGCCACTCGGCTGCTTTGGGAGGTGCCAAACCCCGCTGCCACGACATGGGTGACTCCCGCTTATGTCAAGTGGTCACGTGCTCCGTCCTTGGAAGAGAGATCCAAATTTCGTAAGGACGAGGTTGTCGACTTGAAGTACCGAGAGGTTGGCAAGGCCAACCGTGCCTTCTTTGATGAGTATGTTGATGGAGCTACCCCCGATGTGATGAGACCACCGAAGAGGAGGAGTTCCGGCCCCAAGAATATGGTGGGCCGTGCATTGGCTCGTCTTGGGTCGAATATGGGGTCTTGTGCTAGACCGGAGGCCGTCGTCGTCTTAGATCCGTTGAGGATCCGTTCTGAGGAGGAAATCCATGCTAGGCGGGCCAACAAGAAGAACAAGGGGAAGATGTACCCCGAAGGAAAAGGCAAGGGTAGAATGGAAGAGTGAAGACCTCCATTACCCACTTTATTATTATGTTGTATTATTGTGGTGAGTTTTTATTATGTTGTACTAGCTAGTTATTGTGTGTTTTGTGCTAGTTTCATTATGTGAGGTGTTTTAGTTGACACCTTAGCTTTGACAAGTTGTAGACTTGTCGAGCTCTATTTGTTGAAATTGTAATCCCTCCCATTATTAATTAAATAAGAGGATTGCTCGTGTCGAAAATTGTGAACGCTTGTTTCTTCCATCCATTTGGTGAAGGCAATTCAATTCGAATCGTCCTAAACAATTGCACTTGGGAAAGTGGAGTTTTGTGGGAAGGGAGAAAGGCTCATTTTTGTATTTTTGTGGGAAAGGGAATGGTTTTCCCTTTTCTCTTTTTTTTGATAGGGATTTTTGTATGTGGGGATGGTTGTATCCTCCTTGTGTAAGGAAAGACTGCCTACGTATTCACCTGAAGAGGTGAAATCAAACCATGATCGTAGTTCGAAACGTTTTGTAAATTTGATTGAGTTTTGTGGTTGTATCCCTCATGCATAAGAGGGACTGCCTACGTATCCACCTGAAGAGGTGAAATCAAACCATGCTCGTAGTTCAGGGGGTTGTTTTGTTTTAGTGCAAATGGACGTTGCTTTGACAGATCAAAGGACATTCGAAACGGGCAAGGTGCCGTAGCTTAGACTCGATAAAACACGCAATTTCAAATCAGAACGCGTTGAGGAACTTGACTTGAAAAGGGTTGAGGTCGTTGCTAGTAGTAAAACTAGGCTAGGTCGTTGGTTGTTGATGGGTGATGTCGTCGGGTCACATCCAATCAAACACATTTATAATACTCAACAAACAACTAGTTAGCGGTAAGTCGAGGTCGATCCATGGGACGGTTGTTACTCAAATTATTCAATCTAATTATGGTTATGCTTGGGGTTGTCACAATTATAATGGGTTGATGATTCTAATCTAATAAAAGCAATTGTGGACAAGGCCCTCGGGAACTGCGTCCGCGGGATCCACACCAGGCATAATCGACTCGAGGTTCTTTCGAATCGAATTAAGACATATTAGAGTCGCCACCAAGTTTTTTGGGAACTTGGAACCGTTCAAGTCAACTTTACACCTTTCATCGAAAAGCATAAAGCCAATCGACTACGAGTGATTAAAGATAAAGACTTGTACCCTATATCACTCGATTTGAATGACTCTCGTAATCCAATGGTATTTAGACGGATCCACAAACCATAGATCTTGAGTAAGGGGTGAGGGTACGTGTTGGGAAGCCCATAAGGACACCCAACCCCGCCCGTCAATAACGGCCTCTACTAAGTCAAGTATGGATTTCAAACAAGGTCATAGCTACTACGATATATGATATGCAAACATCGTTTTAAACCCTAACATGTGACAACAATTTCTATGTCGTTTTAGATGCAACTAAACTAACTTTGTCAAAGTTGTAATTTAGCATGTGGGTTGATTGATCTAACAACATACAAAATAAAGCAAACAAGGCTTAAGGGGGAATGGGGGAGCCGTTGGGATCTACCTATTACAAACCAGGCATTTCATGCCGACACAACAACAAATTAAAGATACAACTCGATCTAAATACAAAGCTATACACACGACGCAATACACGGCCGTTTGGCCTAGAAAACCGTGCACAAGAGGGGTGACTCACGGCCTACATGACACACAGCCTTGGGTCACTCCTCGTAATGCGTGCTTTTGCTCAATCTCATCGAATTAGACATAGGGCCGCACCAAAGCATGCATTAGCATAAACCGGGCCATGTCGCTTTAGACAACATGCGGTTTACTACGCTCCTACAAGCATTGGGGAACAACCGTCTAAACAAACAAGACTAAGGTTTTTTGAAGAGGTTTTGACTCAATAAAAGAAAACTAACTCGAAAATTACAACTCGATAAACAAACTATAAATTACAAGCTATAAAACAACAAAGGACAAACGATAAACAAGGAAAGAAAAACGAAATAAGAAAGACAAGAAGCACGGCCGACTCACGGCCCAAACCAACGGCCACCCTCACGGCCAAGACAAGGCCAACCTAGTTCCTAAGTTAGGTTCATTGGTTAGATCGAATGATTGCGAAACGGATTAGAAAACGAGTTAGAAAACAAGTTGATCAATTGAGAAGAAACGCGCGGGTGTGTTATTCTACACGGCCTAAAGGGTCCAATTAGGTCAGATATCATAAGATTAATGCTTACTCGTCGAGTGTTAATAGGAAGGTGCTAATCACGCACTCCTATGCTAGCGAGAAATCAAGTGATAAGAAAGATGTATTCAATTAGGTTATAGAATTGTTAATCGATTTTTAAATCTATGTCGATGTACCCTAATGTGTCTAATTAGGTTATTAAATTAATCTAATGTCGTCTAAATACGTCATATGTTAACAATCAGAGGTTAAACTAAAATACAACGGGTCCAAGGGTATGTCGAATTGGCCGAAATAACAAAGGGGTCAAAAGCGAAGAGCGAAGTTAGAAATTCGTTTATTTATGCCCTACCTTGAACACGAGGATATGTAAATGAGACGGGGGTGTACGACCGACTGAAGTAGCGGTTTATTTTCCCATCTCAAGTCAACGCGGGTGTTCATGGTGGTACTTTAACTCATACTCGGACTAACTAGTTTCATAATTAATTAAACGATAAACAAAACGATAAACGAAATAAAACGAGACAATAAAAAACAAACATAAAACAAACGAAATAAAAGGGAAAAGAGGAGGATTTGATGCACCCTCAACCTACATGTATCGTTGACACCGTCTTGGGTCGTAATCGATGGTAGATTTTATCTCGAGAGGCCGTCGTCGACGAAGAAATAAAGCAACACGCGTTTTTTTTGACAAATCTGGACAGCAACCTTCAAACGATGATATCTCCCTCGTTTCACGACGAAAATTCGATTTAAAACATGTTTTGAAAACTAGAAAGAGAGTAGAACAGGGATCTTAAAGAAACCCCTGCTCGTTTTAGGTTATTGGGCACGAAAAACGAGCACAAACAGAACTGGACAGACAAGAATAAACCGCGAAAACAGAGTGTATAACACTCTGTTTTTCGAGGGATTTCGTGTACTCTCAAGGGCAATTTGGTTCGTAAATCTTTGTCTAATGTGTAGATGGATGTTATATGGTTAATTGGGAACAAGAAACTCGAGTTTTGATGGAGGTTTGAGGGAGTAACGAATTGTTTTTCGAGGAGGACACACAAACAGTTTCAGTTTGTATGTCGGTTTTGTTTAGGGTTTTTGGGAGGCAATTAGGGTTTGTTTCTGAGGTTTAAAGCTTGTGAGTGATGGTAGGATGTATGGAGAACTTAGAGCAATGAATGTATGGTGAAGGGGTGGTATTTATAAGGAGTTAAAGTAGGTTAAAAGAGAGGGAGAGGCAATCGGGCTTCATCACGTATGGCTGCTGTCCAGCAGCTTTTGTGAGGGTTTGAGGGGGGTTTTCTTGGTGATTAAGCTAGGGTAATATGGGTAGGATACTAGGGTATGGGTTAGGGTTAATGGGTACGGGTCTTGGTAGTGTTTGGAGCGGGTTTTGGGCTCGGGATTGAGCTGCCAAAACAAGGGCTGCTCGGTTTAATGCGGGCTGATTGGGGGGTGTTTGGGGATGGAATTTGGGCCGTGGATAGGGGGTTCGAACAAGGGTGGATGGGTAGAGGCTTAGGTTGGTTAGTGTACTCGAGATTCGTGCCAATTCGTAAAGGAAACGGGCTCAAAAACCGAGCTAAAATCGAGCTCAAAAACGCATGTTCAAAACGAGTTCTTTTCGATTTTCAAATCGATTTTTCAAATCAATTAACACATTAAAATAAATGATTTTTCAAACCAAATATACTCATAAAATGATTTTTCAAATCAAATATTTATTTTATTTTCAATAAAATAAACTTGGGAAAATAAATTCAAAATAAAATAAAATAAATTGAATTCACCTCAAAAAAAACCATAATTTAAATATCATTTAAAATAATAAAATGAACTCACTAAAAAAACATTAATTTAAATATCATTTAAATTAATAAAATACTTCATCGACGACGCCCATTCTACATCGTAAAACGAACCCAAATAATGACAATGACAACTAAAGAATACATGTGTCCTATCATCATCGGGTGTTTGTCGGGTTCTCTATAAATTCCAATATCGACGGATACGGGTATCTACAGAGCCCCCACTTTGACTGAGGCTTGGACAAGGCGAAAGTCAAAGTATACCCCAGTCCCTTTCGACCCGAGGATTCTTCGGTCGTTTATAGTCCATTAGACTTGCGTATATAAGCTACTTGACCATAAGAAGAGATCATACCCGAAACTTCGTTGGGGATTAACTCTTGCTTCTGTTGCGTCGAATTATCGTT
Source organism: Silene latifolia (assembly GCF_048544455.1). Taxonomy (NCBI): domain Eukaryota; kingdom Viridiplantae; phylum Streptophyta; class Magnoliopsida; order Caryophyllales; family Caryophyllaceae; genus Silene; species Silene latifolia. Next base: position 128,733,681 of record NC_133527.1, read on the forward strand.
GTTGGTCGTCGACCCATAAATTGCATATATGGTGGATTGAGCCTTATCCTCGGGCGCCTACGTATCCGTTTCGACGGAATCAAACCCGCGTCGTAGTTCGGCAAGAATCGCCGACACTTGCCCAAAGTTTATCATCTGTTGGCGTTTGTCCAAAATTCATCATCTGCTGACATTTGCCCAAAATTTATCATGTGCTGGCGCTTGTCCGAATGGGACGGGACTTTCCAAGGAGGTTGCCGCCGCTTTCATCATTTGCTTTCAGCTGCGGAATTCTTCCATTTCATACTCTTGTATTGAATTGAATTCTGAGTGGATATCATCCTTTTCATCTTGATAATGGTCTCGAAGCCAACGGCCTTCAGAGCCCTGATTTGCAATGGCTCTAAAGTCGAAGACTTTAGAGCCCCAGTTGAAGCATATCCTGCTATATTTGAAACGTAGAAAATGTACTAGCAATAATCATCACATAAGCACATTTGGATCATCGATCTTGAAATTGGATTATTTGAAATACTGGGTCATCGACCCGAAAATTGAATTTGAAAATTTCGAAAAAATTGGGCCCTCGACCCGAAGTTTGAAATTGACATCACTTACGGTGTTGGGCCATCGACCCGAAGTTTGAATTTGAAATTTTGGATAATTGGGCCATCGACCCGAAAATATTATACTACTTGGATCATCTATGCAAAATTTTTTTGAGATATTGAAATTTTGAAGTCGGACCTTGATAGGTGAGCATGAAATGCGACTCAGACATTCTATATGACTCGTAAACAACGTGGGCGTAGCCCGCTACCGCAAAACAAAAAAAGAAAATAAAACCGTAAGTGTGCACGGGCTTTAATTCAATATGGACTCGTCGAGGGTAGAAATGTAAATTGGCCGTTCCGGCGCTCCCCAAAACGCGATAGATGTGCGAAAACCCGATGCATCGTGCCAAAGACTGGTGTGAACTGGGGCGGGCCTAAGAGGCGCGCGACCCGAGGCGCACACGGCTCAAAAAACGGCACCCTAAGGGTGTCATCCAAGATGCTTCCTTCCCTTATACTTTCTATATATAAGGAAGAGCTGTATTGCCAAATTTATTCTGCTTTCCCCCAAACTGGTGCAAATAACATAAATCATTATGAATAATCTAGCGAGTGCTATGCGAGCATGGGAGACCGACTTCACTGGCGCAGAGAGACAAGAATTAAAGACCGCTCAACTGGCGCAATTACTTCCCTTACGCCGATCCCCTTCAACTGCGCGCTTTGTTGGAACACTGCCTTAGCTATTGGGATCCTTGTAACCATGTCTTTGCTTTTCCTGAGGGGGAGATCTGCCCTCTACCCGAAGAGTTTTCTGCCCTGGGAGGATGGGATGCTGAGGCCATACCGGCTATACCTAAATTTCATTCGGGGTGGCGTGGAACATATCTAGACTGCCTTGGCCTTTCCGGGACGGAGTCCGAGGGGATAGTTACTTGTGACGAAGTCAACCTTCTTGCTATTCATCGGAAATTTTGTATCTTGCGAAACAAGATTTCTTTCTCGCCAGACTTCGCAGGGGGCCTTTGGATTGATCATGTTACACCTTTATGTCTTCGAAGGTAGGATGAACAAGACAACTTGTGTAGGACAGGCGAAGCTTTTGTCTATTGTGTCTCAGATGGAGACGGGACATAACCCTTCCTGGATTATTCTCGCTGAAACCCTCCGGGATTTAGATGCTAAGAAAATGAACCCTGGTGCCGATTGGTCGGGATGCTCCCGTCTACTGCAGGTAACAAAATCTATTCTCCTGATTTCGCATCCTTGATTAATTTTCTTTTTACTACAATTCTTGTGTTGTTGCCACGTTTTTGTTGCATTCTGCCACGATTTTGCTGTATTCTGCCACGATTTTGCTGTATTCTGCCACGATTTCTGCCACAATTCCGTTTTTTTCTTTTTTTTCTCTCTTTTTTTTTTTTTTTTTTTTTTTTTTTTTTTTTGTTTTTGTCACGTTTTTTTTCTTCTTTTTTTTTTCTATTTCTTTTTTTTTCTTTCTCTTTTTTTCGTTTTTTTTTTCATTTTTTCTTTTTTTTTCTTTTCGTCTTTTTCATGTTTTTTTTTTCTTCTTTTTTTTTCAGGTGTGGCTTTGTGAGAGATTTTGGCTCTTCGCCCCGCCGCGTGAGCCCAGCTCGTATCTCGCTCGTATGCTGACTATGCGTGCCAAGCGGTATGAAGACGAGCATCAAAATGACCTTGCCTATTGGCGAAACAAACTGACAGAAGGGGAAGGTCGCCCTCTTTGCTGGTTCATGTCTTGGCTTCGCCTCAAATCTTTTACTATCCTTCCAGAAGATGACAAGACCAGACGTTTGCAACTACTGGGTTTAGAGAGGTCTATTCACATTTACCCCGACCGCGTCCTGCGTCAGATGGGCCGTAGACAAATAATTCCCAAGTGTGAGGCTGTTGCAGGACGAGCAAGAGAGCTGAATTCCTCTATATGTGATGATTGGCTCGAGAGGTGGCACCAAAGGCGTCTTTGGTACGTGTCTGCGCGCCCTCGGACTACCCGGTATCCCCGTCTTATACTAAATGGCTTAAAGAGAAGACCGAATCGGGTAAGGACTTGTGTCGGAAGGATGAGCTTGTCGACATCAAATATTATGACAAGAGCGAAAGCAATCGCGACTTCTTTGTTAACGATCTTTCGTCCGCATCCGGACCTGAAACTAAGACCGAGAAGACTCCTAAGACCGACTCACAAAGGCGACAGTGTGTGTGGAAACGGTTGGGTTCAAAGGCACACTCGGGCTCAGCCTTGGAGGGGAGGCTTGGTCCTCGCTTGAGTGTAAAAGATAGGCTGGGCCCTCGGGAGGAAATGACGATTCCTCCTAAGAAGCGCGCTAGACAGAACGCAACTACCCCTCCTCTGCAGGAGCCTCGGTCACGTGACCCAAAAGGCAAAGGGAAAAAGAAGATGTAGGAGCCTTCGACTCCAATCTATTATTTAATACTACTAATTATTATTTGTTGTTAGCTGTTTTCCTTTTTCTTTTGAAGGATGTAATGGGCATCGCCCGATCTTTAATAAGACTTACTATCTATTAAAATTCCCAGTTTCTGCATAAAATTTCATTTTATTTAAAGGAAGGGTCGGTTGTACTCTTTTAAAGAGCGCCTACGTATCTCGTTATCAACGAGAATCAAACCGAGCTCGTAGTTCCACAAAACAAACGCGCTACAATCATCGATTTATAACGCACAAAAAGCAAATGAAGCAAAAAGTGCCGCGGCCTAGACTCGCTCACGAGCACTGCAATTCAAAATTTTATTTTACGACATTGAGAATGAGTTCTACGGATAGTATTTCTTCAGTTGATCCAAATTCGTTGGATTCGCAAAGTCATTTCCATCTAGATCTGTTAGTCTGACTGCGCCTCCCGATAATATCTTCTTTACCAGATAAGGACCGGCCCAGTTCGGCTTGAATTTTCCCCTCGGGTCAATTGGTAGTAAAGCGCGAACGGACTTTAGGACCAAATCCCCATCCTTTATTCCTCGAGGTTTCACCTTTTTGTTAAACGCTCTTTGTATCCTTTTCTGATAGAGTTGAACATGGTGCAACGCATTTAACCGTCGCTCGTCGAGCATGACCAAGGAATCATACGGCTTGCGGCCGTCGGCTTGAGGACCCGACTTTCTAACAGAATCCTTAAAGAAGGTACCTCTAATTCGATAGGCTGGACTGCTTCCATCCCATATGTCAAATAGAACGGAGTTGCTCCAGTGGCTGTGCGAATAGACGTCATGTATCCCCATAGTGCGAACGGTATCTTCTCTGGCCATTCGCGATAATTGTCAGTCATTTTCCTGAGAATCACAGTGATTGTCTTGTTGGCGGCTTCCACTGCACCATTTGTTTGAGGTCGATACGGTGACGACTTGTGGTGTTTTATTTTATACTTTTCAAGTATTACGGCAGTTTCAGCCTGGAAGTGAGTGCCATGGTCGCTAATGAGCTCATGCGGCACCCCATATCTGCAAATGATTTCATTCTGAATGAACTTTGCTACCTGCTTTGCTTGTAGAACCTTGTATGATTTCACTTCTACCCACTTCGTGAAGTAATCGATGGCGACCAGCATGAAACAATGCCCACCTGTTCCAGATGTGTTGACCTTTCCAATAATGTCGATTCCCCATGTTGAGAAAGGCCATGGTGATGTCAAAGTATATAACAGTGATAGCGGCACGTGCTGTATGTTTGCGAAAATTTGGCAATTATGGCAATGTTTGACATATTGGCGACAATCTGTCTCCATCGTGGTCCAATAATGCCCTAATCTCATGATTTTACGAACTAGCATATGGGCATTCATGTGTGGGCCACACTCTCCGTCATGGACTTCTTCCATGACCCTTTTCGCAGTTGGTGAGTCTATGCATCGCAAAAGGATATTTTGCGCGGTCTTCTTGTACAATTGTCTGTCATTGGTTCTAACGAACTGAGCGGCTAGCATTCGAATAGCGCGCTTTCCGCGGTTATCCATGTCAGGTGGATACTCTCCTGATTCTTTAAATTTCAGAATAGCATGATACCAGGGTTCGGCTTCGGTTTCTTTTGTGTCTCCGATTACATTAACATAAGCAGGTGATGATCTTCGTTCGACACATATCGGCATAGTATCCATATGATCAGGTATGTTGATCAGAGCAGCTAGTTTTGATAGTGCATCAGCAAACTGGTTTTCGTCTCTGGGGAGGTGCACGTACTTGACCTCGGTGAACAACTTTTCTAGTTCTTCGATTTTTGCTTGGTATGGAGCCAAGCTATCACTTTGGGTTTTCCACGTCCCGGCCACTTGATTGATCACTAATGACGAGTCTCCATGTACTACAAGCTTCTTGATGCCTAACTCGAGAGCACTGTGCAAACCGAGTAGGCATGCTTCGTATTCGGCCGCGTTATTAGTGACATTAAAGTCCAACTTGATCGAAATGGGAACATGTTCACCTTCTGGTGAGATGAGTAGAACTCCTATCCCGTATCCCCTATAGTTCGATGCTCCATCGAAATAGAGGTCCCACGTATCATTGTCTATGTGAACGATATCTTCGTCGGGAAACGACCATGTATCCACAACCTCAGTTTCCTCTATCGGGTTATCCGCCAGGAATTCTGCAACCGCCCTTCCCTTTATCACTTTTAGCGGTACATATTTCAGGTCGAACTCGGAAAGCATTAATGTCCATCTTAACACCCTGCCGTTCAGAACTGGTTTTTCAAACAAGTATTTGATTGGGTCCATCTTCGAGTGGATGCAGACACTATGACTGAGCATATAGTGCCGTAATTTCTTTGTAGCCCATACTAAAGCCAAACATGTCTTTTCGAGCTGAGTATACTTGATTTCATACTCCAAGAACTTTTTACTAATGTAGTAAATCGCTCTTTCCTCTTTATCGACTATCTCTGTGACATTGCCCCCATTGCGTATCCGTGACCGTAAGATACAACAAAAGTGGTAACCCGGCCGTTGGTGGGCTGAGCACGGGAGGGGAAGATAGTATTTCTTTGATCTTATCGAACGCACTTGACAAAGGTGATCATCCCATACGACGTGTTCCCCGACCTTCAATTTCTTGAAAATTGGCTCGCATATCATAGTTAGCCTTGCCACGAACCGACTTATATATTGGATTCTTCCCAGGAAACCTCGAATTTCTTTCTCGGTTTTCGGGTGAGGCATTTCCATTATGGCCTTTATTTTCGATGGGTCCACCTCGATGCCACGGTGGCTAACGATGTGACCCAACGGTTTGCTTGGATGTGACTCAGAATGCGCATTTTTGTGGATTCAACCTCATGTTATACTTGCGCAGTCGCTCGAAGAATTTGCGTAGCGTACCAAGGTGGCCATCACGCTCCTTTGACTTGAGAATCATGTCGTCGACATAAACCTCGACTTCCTTGTGCATCATATCATGTAGCAATGTTGTCGCGGTCCTCTGGTATGTAGCCCCTGCGTTTATCAACCCAAAAGGCATTACTGTGTAGCAATAGGTTCCCCATTACGTTCTGAACGCAGTCTTATGCATATCTTCTTTCGCCATCTTGATCTGATTATAACCGGCGTACCCATCCATAAAGGATAGTAACGCGTGCTTTGCCGTGTTGTCAACCAGGATGTCGATGTGAGGTAATGGGAAATCGTCCTTCGGACTTGCCTTGTTTAAATCCCGGAAGTCAACACAAACCCGAACTTTACCATCTTTCTTAGGCACTGGAACGACGTTAGCCACCCAGTCCGAGTATTCTGACACCTTGATGAACCCAGCTTTGAGTTGCTTGTCGATTTCTTCTTTGACCTTCAGAGACCAATCTGTATGCATTTTGCGTAGTTTCTGCTTGACCGGCTTATATCCTGGCTTGATTGGGATTCTGCGTTCCGCAATTTCCCTATCAATGCCTGGCATGTCTTTGTAGGACCACGCGAAAACATCTTTGAACTCATGCAACAAATCAATGAACCCCTGTCTTTCGGTGGGACTTAAAGTAGTTCCTATTTTAAGCTCCTGTGGTTCTAAGGTTGTACCTACATTGATAGTTTCGGTATCTTCGATGATCGAAGTTTTCTGTTCGTACTCTTCCAACCCTTTTATCAACTGTAGAGGTGGTTCCATTTCTTCTTCTTCTTCTTCTTCGACCAACTGTTCATCCTCGACCTCAGTCTCAATGTCATTATTTAAAACAATCATTTTCAAAGTTTGAATTGCAATGTAAGTAAGACAAGTCGTAAGCAAACTGGTTCATATTATTATTGATTTGAAATTGCGCGAAATGCGCTAACATTTGAGCCAACTGATCAGAGCTCAGTGGCGAGATAGGGGTATTCGGGACAGGCCCCGGAATACCACCATTAGGAAAAGGTGCATAGGAAGGGAAAGCTAGGGGAGGGGTATTTTCAACACCTGACTCCTTAGACTCAATCTTAGGACCTATCTCAGACTCAGACTCCGACTCAGACTCAGACTCAGAATCGGTAACATCATCTGGCTTGAACATCTCTCCTTCTCCCGTTGTCAACTTGAAAAGAAGTCCTTTGTTGTCAGTCCACTTGATTGTTTTCCGCCATCCCGTGTTGGTCCTAAGAGGATCCACATCGGTGATGAGGGTAGATGGGTCGAACCGCTTGCTCCTCAGGATCATGCTTACCAAATCTTCGTTTGGTATTGGTGATTTCTTCTCTTCACCGAAAAGGAGACCCATGGCTTTCCCGTCATTTATTGGATCCGGTTTGGTTTCTATTGGCATCACGGTCAGAATGTCTTCAGGGATGTAGTAGCAATCTTGAAATACTTCGATTCCTGGGACCATAAGGTTCTTCTTTGGGTCAAAGATAGGTTCGGGGAAGTCCATGTAAGGGAGCTCTTCCCCAGCTTTCACGAAGTGACCGTTTAGAGTTAGGTGATACGGTCCTATTTTAATATCTCGATCTTCGATCGTTCTTCCCCTCTTTTCCCGTAGATCTTTCTCAGTGGGCTCATATACAAGCCCGAAAGTTACTCCTTTGGCTACGGGTGGTTTCAACTTGAAAGCCTCCTCCTTTCTAGGATATAAAGAGAAACCGAAGTACTTCCCAGTTTTGAGAATCACCTCGCAGACGTGACTTCCCGTATATAGATCCATATTTTCTGCTTCGGAGTTCAGCTCGATCATATTGACAATCTCGAAACCACATGCGTCATTGGTAGCTTCGACCCTTACTTCGGAAGTAATGTCTCCTCCTGCCACAGTAATTGGCGTGGCATCAATGGTGACGGTTTTGCCATTGAGTGGGACCTTGATTTTTCGATGCAGCGTTGATGTTACGGCCCTTGCAGCATGGATCCAGGGCCTTCCCAACAATAAGTTGAAAGATGAGCATATGTCGATTACTTGGCAACTTATTTTCTTTTCCACTTGCCCAGTCTGTACTACCAGGTCGACAAGTCCACTCACTCGATGCACAGTGCCATCGAATGCCCGAACTGTCTGCGTAGTGGGGATGAAGTCATTCTTCTCCAAGCCCAGAATATGCGCCGTTTTCAGGGGGAGCACGTTGACAGCTGATCCGTCGTCAACCAAGGTCATAGGGATATGCTTGTTGAGACACACGGTAGCAATATAGAGGGCCAGGTTATGTCGAGGCCCGAACGGTGGCAGATCTTCGTCGGAGAATGTCACAGCGTTGGTAATCTGAGGCCGATTCTGGGCGATGTGAGTGACCATGTCCGCAGGAGTAGTATTCGACGACACGGGCATGTTCATCAAAGCTTGTAACAAAGCTTGACGATGTTCGAAAGAGCTCAGGATAAGTTGCCAGATAGATACGTCGGCCTTAGTCTTTTGGAGTTGCTTGATGAGGGAAGCCTCGGAGGTCGACCCTTCACCAAGAACTTCGACCACTACCGGCTCTTTGAGAGGCGTCTTGTTCGGGGTATCCTTAGCTTTCTCCACACGATACGGGCGTCCGGATCTAGTCAAATGGTTTGACTCTAGGGCACCTTGCCTCACCTTTAAGATTTCTTCTTGGGTGTGAGGGATTGTCTCGCCTTTGACGAGGTAAACATCATCCTCGTCATCAGCCCAAATGCCATTGATGTTATTGCCGCTTCGGAGTATGTAAGGAGTACAATCGACAACAAAATCCCCGAATGTAATCTCGTTTCTTGAGCTTGGTAGGAATTCGGAGCAATCTACGAATATTCTTCCGACGAAAACCCCTTTTAGACGACATGGGCGGATCAAGTGAGAGTAATCGACACTATCTTCGGTAGAGACAAAGTTAGTGTGGTCGCCAAACGGATTGGTGACGTTGTTGGGCTTTATGGCCGGGATTGGGAGCGTTCCGTTCTCAATCATATCTTGAATTTCGTGCTTTAGTCTAAAGCACCTTTCGATATCGTGTCCCTTCCCTTGATGAAAGGCACGAGAGGCATTCGGTTTGTACCATTTGCCTTGTTGTTCAGCAGGTGGATCCGGAGTTGGACCAATGGGCTTCAACTTTCCTTGGGCCATGAGCCTTTGGAGAGCATAGGCGTAAGTGCACCCGATATCGGTGAATACCCTCGGAGCTTGGCGCGGAGGCCTTTTCGACTGTCCATCTAAGAGATTGACAGTTTCAACAAAGTGGGCCGCTGCGGGTGCTTTTGCTTTAGATGACGAAGCCCCTTGGTATCCCTTTGGCTTCTCGGCTTGACAGAATTCGGACATCGTCCTCTACCTTTATCCCGATCCTTATCAATTCTTTGAAAGAACCAAAATTTTGGTATTTTAGAGCATTACGGTAAACAAGTCGTAAATTCTTCACGAACTTATCTACCATTTCAACTTCATCGGGCTTCTTGGCTAATTTCACGCTTTCAAAGCGCCATCTTGCGAGGAATTCAAGAAAAGCCCTCTTTCTCCTTCTGTGTCATCACTTCCAAAGTCCTTATGTTGGTTTGGATCTCGACATTGTCAGCATAGTGCTTACAGAACTCCACTGTAATATCTTCGAAAGTAGGGAAGTTCTTGAGGTCAAGGTTATAGAACCATGCCTTTGGGTGTTCACCCAGAGATTGGGCGAAGATTTCGAGAGAGCATATCGGCGGTACTCCCTTCGATGCTAAGTACCCTTTATAGGCCTTAACATGGTGGACTGGATCTTCGGTGCCCTTGAACTTTGGGATGTCGGTGAGTACTATGTTCGTAGGCAACTTATCTGAACCGGGCATAGGCCCTAGCATTCTCATAGTGAATGTTCTTCCCCTTGGAGAGTTTCAAACGGTCTTCGATGAACTTGAACCGTTTCTCCGATCGATCGAGGTGGGGTAGATGGAGGGGAATCTTCACTTAGCTTAGATTCGATTGCATCCATTCGGGTCATCATGAGGTTCACGGCCTCAGTAAGCTTGTTAACAGCATCTTCCATCGCTTGACGTCGGGTTTTTGGCGGCCTTTCTACAAGAAAACCCCGTACTGAGTCAATATTTAAAGTAAGAGCCCCTGCACACTTAAGGACACGACCCCAAATTGACTCGAACAAAGACTCGACTTGAGATTGATTAACCAAAAGGTTCGACTCACGGTTTGATTTAGACATCGGTTCATTTTAGACTCGACAAAACGACATGACTCGAACTGTTATAACTCGATTCTAAACTGGACTTGGTGTGACTAAACCCGTGATTGGGCTAACATAGCCCATGGGTTCGAGTGAAACGTCCTAAAGGGCCTAGCTTGGACGTTTTTTGTGGACTATCCTAGACCAAGAGGTCGACCAACATGACTCAAAGCCCAAGAGGTGAGCTTGGGTGACCCAACAGGGTCGTGTTCTAGACTCTTGGAACGAAACATACCCGGCCTAACACGGCCATGACCCGGACGCGACTCGACGCATTTCATGCTTGGTTGAGGTTCGGGAGGCATTTTGGATTGATTTTGAAAAACGAATGATCGATTTGAAAAAGAGATTTGAAATGGGCGACATCATGCTATAAAAGCTTGTTTTGGCCGAAATTTCTAGTCCTATTTGGGCAGCATTCCGCGTTTTTAAAACCATGCTAGTTTGAAAGTAAGTTGTTCAAAAGTTCGGTTTTGAAAAGGACATGGGAAATTTCGAAAAGACTCGGGAAAACAATTTGCACATTGTCATTCTCATGTTATAAGGATGTATGCTCCTAGACATCTCTAAGTCTCGGCAAGTCTTCTACAAGAAGGTCTATGCCCTCCATCCTTTTGCGGTCTTATAGAGCAAGGTGTCTTAAGGTAGAGTACCTAGAAGATCGTCCCCACCATCAAGAACCACGCGAGGTGAAGTGGAAGCGAGCAATGTGCAGCTTCCTAGCATAGTGGGACGTCGCCCCCCACGCATCACGAAGAAACGCTGGGACGGCCCGGGCAAGTCCTTAAGGGTTTATGCATGAATCGTAGCACTATGAGTAATGTTTTACTTTCCAACACTTTCTTTTCAAGTTTCACCTCGGAGGAAAAGACCCTAGAAACAAAGTGTAACTAGTCCTCTTTTCCCCGGTAGTCGCCAAATCGTGGACAAGGCCCTCGGGAACTGCGTCCGAGGGATCCACACCTGCATAATCGACTCGAGGTTCTTTCGAATCGAATTAAGACATATTAGAGTCGCCACCAAGTTTTTTGGGAACTTGGAACCGTTCAAGTCAACTTTACACCTTTCATCGAAAAGCATAAAGCCAATCGACTACGAGTGATTAAAGATAAAGACTTGTACCCTATATCACTCGATTTGAATGACTCTCGTAATCCAATGGTATTTAGACGGATCCACAAACCATAGATCTTGAGTAAGGGGTGAGGGTACGTGTTGGGAAGCCCATAAGGACACCCAACCCCGCCCGTCAATAACGGCCTCTACTAAGTCAAGTATGGATTTCAAACAAGGTCATAGCTACTACGATATATGATATGCAAACATCGTTTTAAACCCTAACATGTGACAACAATTTCTATGTCGTTTTAGATGCAACTAAACTAACTTTGTCAAAGTTGTAATTTAGCATGTGGGTTGATTGATCTAACAACATACAAAATAAAGCAAACAAGGCATAAGGGGGAATGGGGGAGCCGTTGGGATCTACCTATTACAAACCAGGCATTTCATGCCGACACAACAACAAAGTAAAGATACAACTCGATCTAAATACAAAGCTATACACACGACGCAATACACGGCCGTTTGGCCTAGAAAACCGTGTACAAGAGGGGTGACTCACGGCCTACATGACACACGGCCTTGGGTCACTCCTCATAATGCGTGCTTTCGCTCAATCTCATCGAATTAGACATAGGGCTGCACCAAAGCATGCATTAGCATAAACCGGGCCATGTCGCTTTAGACAACATGCGGTTTACTACGCTCCTACAAGCATTGGGGAACAACCATCTAAACAAACAAGACTAAGGTTTTTTGAAGAGGTTTTGACTCAATAAAAGAAAACTAACTCGAAAATTACAACTCGATAAACAAACTATAAATTACAAGCTACAAAACAACAAAGGACAAACGATAAACAAGGAAAGAAAAACGAAATAAGAAAGACAAGAAGCACGGCCGACTCACGGCCCAAACCAACGGCCACCCTCACGGCCACCCTCATGGCCAAGACAAGGCCAACCTAGTTCCTAAGTTAGGTTCATTGGTTAGATCGAATGATTGCGAAACGGATTAGAAAACGAGTTAGAAAACAAGTTGATCAATTGAGAAGAAACGCGCGGGTGTGTTATTCTACACGGCCTAAAGGGTCCAATTAGGTCAGATATCATAAGATTAATGCTTACTCGTCGAGTGTTAATAGGAAGGTGCTAATCACGCACTCCTATGCTAGCGAGAAATCAAGTGATAAGAAAGATGTATTCAATTAGGTTATAGAATTGTTAATCGATTTTTAAATCTATGTCGATGTACCCTAATGTGTCTAATTAGGTTATTAAATTAATCTAATGTCGTCTAAATACGTCATATGTTAACAATCAGAGGTTAAACTAAAATACAACGGGTCCTAGGGTATGTCGAATTGGCCGAAATAACAAAGGGGTCAAAAGCGAAGAGCGAAGTTAGAAATTCGTTTATTTATGCCCTACCTTGAACACGAGGATATGTAAATGAGACGGGGGTGTACGACCGACTGAAGTAGCGGTTTATTTTCCCATCTCAAGTCAACGCGGGTGTTCATGGTGGTACTTTAACTCATACTCGGACTAACTAGTTTCATAATTAATTAAACGATAAACAAAACGATAAACGAAATAAAACGAGACAATAAAAAACAAACATAAAACAAACGAAATAAAAGGGAAAAGAGGAGGATTTGATGAACCCTCAACCTACATGTATCGTTGACACCGTCTTGGGTCGTAATCGATGGTAGATTTTATCTCGAGAGGCCGTCGTCGACGAAGAAATAAAGCAACACGCGTTTTTTTTGACAAATCTGGACAGCAACCTTCAAACGATGATATCTCCCTCGTTTCAAGACGAAAATTCGATTTAAAAGATGTTTTGAAAACTAGAAAGAGAGGAGAACAGGGATCTTAAAGCAACCCCTGCTCGTTTTGGGTTATTGGGCACGAAAAACGAGCACAAACAGAACTGGACAGACAAGAATAAACCGCGAAAACAGAGTGTATAACACTCTGTTTTTCGAGGGATTTCGTGTACTCTCATGGGCAATTTGGCTCGTAAATATTTGTCTAATGTGTAGATGGATGTTATATGGTTAATTGGGAACAAGAAACTCGAGTTTTGATGGAGGTTTGAGGGAGGAACGAATTGTTTTTCGAGGAGGACACACAAACAGTTTCAGTTTGTATGTCGGTTTTGTTTAGGGTTTTTGGGAGGCAATTAGGGTTTGTTTCTAAGGTTTAAAGCTTGTGAGTGATGGTAGGATGTATGGAGAACTTAGAGCAATGAATGTATGGTGAAGGGGTGGTATTTATAAGGAGTTAAAGTAGGTTAAAAGAGAGGGAGAGGCAATCGGGCTTCATCACGTATGGCTGCTGTCCAGCAGCTTTTGTGAGGGTTTGAGGGGGGTTTTCTTGGTGATTAAGCTAGGGTAATATGGGTAGGATACTAGGGTATGGGTTAGGGTTAATGGGTACGGGTCTTGGTAGTGTTTGGAGCGGGTTTTGGGCTCGGGATTGAGCTGCCAAAACAGGGGCTGCTCGGTTTAATGCGGGCTGATTGGGGGGTGTTTGGGGATGGAATTTGGGCCGTGGATAGGGGGTTCGAACAAGGGTGGATGGGTAGAGGCTTAGGTTGGTTAGTGTACTCGAGATTCGTGCCAATTCGTAAAGGAAACGGGCTCAAAAACCGAGCTAAAATCGAGCTCAAAAACGCATGTTCAAAACGAGTTCTTTTCGATTTTCAAATCGATTTTTCAAATCAATTAACACATTAAAATAAATGATTTTTCAAACCAAATATACTCATAAAATGATTTTTCAAATCAAATATTTATTTTATTTTCAATAAAATAAACTTGGGAAAATAAATTCAAAATAAAATAAAATAAATTGAATTCACCTAAAAAAAAACCATAATTTAAATATCATTTAAAATAATAAAATGAACTCACTAAAAAAACATTAATTTAAATATCATTTAAATTAATAAAATACTTCATCGACGACGCCCATTCTACATCGTAAAACGAACCCAAATAATGACAATGACAACTAAAGAATACATGTGTCCTATCATCATCGGGTGTTTGTCGGGTTCTCTATAAATTCCAATATCGACGGATACGGGTATCTACAGCAATAAACAAGCAACAAAAGGAAAGATGTAAACAATTGATTAAAAATGCTAGGATATCATGGGTTTATAAGGGATTCATGGGAGTTGATCATACAAACATGTTTCCTACTAGATGCAAGCAATTATTGTTGTGATGGATTGAGTTGATTTATATCTTACAATCCTATGGAGGTTTGGGTCCCGGAGCCGAATCGATTAGATTGTACAACACCTATAAGTCGACTTAATCCACCCTTCTCAACTATATGCATGGTCTAATGAGACTCGAGTTAGTTTATGTCTTACAAGTCTCATTTAAAAGATAGGTGATGGTAGTAAATGCAAGGATTCATAGGCTTAGCATTTCATCAAATATAACATGTGCATAAGTTGAGATCACAACAAGCAAGCAAATAAACTATGAAAGCATATTAATTTAAGCATGAATCATTCCCCATGTTCGTTTCCCCTAATTACCCATTAATCCTAGCTAAGTAACTACTCACTCATGATCAAGTTTAACATGTTAATAAGGTTGTCAATCATACTAACAAAGCCAAACATGATGAACAAGTAAGAAAGATAAACAATAATTAAAACAAGGATTAAGAGAATTATACCTATGGAGATTCCAATAATAATAATGCAAAGAATAATAGAAGAACTTGATGATTGATGGAAGGTTGTCAATCTCCCAATAAACCCAAATAATCTTCTAATTACCCAATAATAAACTTGAATTACTCAATAATAAACTTGAACAATAATTAAAGGAAAGGTTAATGTGTAATTTGTGGAAAGATTAAATGATAATCTATTCTAATCTACTCCTAATCTAATCCAAGGAAGGATTGATTTAATCTAATGAAAACTTGATGGTTTGATTATTACAAATGGGGTATATATAGTAGAGCATCATTAGGTTAAGCAAGGGTAAAATAGTAATTACACTTTTGAGTTTTAAGCGGGGAAACGCTGGTCTCAAAAGAAATACGCGCGGATTATGGTTCACGTAGCAAGGGAAGTCTTCCTGTCCAGGAATACGCTCGTCCCGAGCGAAATATGGGCGTCCTAGGCTTCAACCCGAGCGGGTTGAATTTGACCCGAGCGGGTTGAGCTGTATCTTGAGCTCGGATTGTAAAACGGACGTTATTTCCTCATCCGGACTCCTATTGGAGTGATTCAAAAGCCTAGATCACTTGATTTTTCGACGCCGTTTCATCTATCATACTTTCAGAGACAAAGAAGCAATCCTTGGTTTGGTTTTCGAGCGATTTCTTCATGCAATGCCTTCCTTCTCGTCATCCTTGCTTTTAACCCTTTGATCCTTATATATACACTTTATTCCTACATACTTGGCCATCATTCTTGTCTCCTCTTCATACTAGTCCATCTAATATCATCAATAAGCTTCCAAATATGCACGAAAGACGGGAATTTCCGCCTTATTATCTCCTTTTCTACAAAACATATGAAATGCGATAGAAAAGCAAATAGGAAGGTTTTGACGGCTAAAATGGCCATAGAATGTTATAATAGTATGCAAAATAGGCTCAATTAGGGGACTAAATGTGCGCAAATAATGATCACATCAGTTGTTATGGTTTAAGGGTAGTATTTCTTGAGCTGGTCTAGGTTGGTTGGGTTTGTAAAGTCCTCCCCATCTAGGTCACTCAGTCTCACTGCGCCCCCTAAAAGTATTTTCTTGACCAGGTATGGCCCGGCCCAGTTGGGTTTGAATTTTCCCCTCGGATCGACGGGCAATGGTGCTCGAACTTACTTGAGGACCAAGTCGCCCACCTGTTTGACCTTCTTGGTTATTGCCCGTTGTATACGTCGTTTGTATAGCTGGACGTTATGCAAGGCGTTGAGTCGCCGTTCGTCTAGAAGAGTGAGTTGTTCGTACCCTCGACGGGTCCATTCCGCTTCAGGGACTTGACTCTCCAGTAAGATGCGTAGAGATGGAACCTCTAACTCTACCGGTTGAACCGCCTCCATACCGTATGCTAGGTAGAAGGGTGTGGCGCCTGTCGGTGTTCGAATGGAGGTTCGGTATCCCCAGAGTGCGAATGGGAGTTTGCTCGTCCAATCGCGGTAGTTGTCTTGCATTTTCTTGATAATGGTGACAAGAGTTTTGTTCGCTGCCTCCACCGCTCCGTTGGTTTGGGGACGGTAGGGGGATGATCGATGTCGCTTGATCTTGTACTTGTCCAGCAAAGCTTGAGTTTCCGCCCGGAAGTGAGATCCTTGATCGCTGATGATTTCATGGGGTACCCCATATCGGCAGATGATGTTGTTTTGAATGAACTTGGCCACTTGTTTGGCGGTCAAGACTGCATATGACTGTGCTTCCACCCATTTTGTGAAGTAGTCGATGGCGACGAGGACGAAGCAATGCCCCTTGGTGCCTATCGGGTTGACTTTCCCGATGATGTCAATGCCCCAGGTTGAGAAAGGCCAGGGTGATGTCATGGTGTATAAAAGGGATGGTGGTATGTGTTGTATGTTGGCGAAGATTTGGCAATTGTGGCAATGTTTGATGTAGTTACGGCAATCGGCTTCCATGTTGGTCCAGTAGTAACCTAGCCGCATGATTTTTTGTGTAAGCATCATTGCACTCATGTGAGGGCCACATTCTCCGTCGTGAACCTCTCACATGACTTTTTTGGCTTTGTGATGGTCAATGCAAAGGAGGAGAATTCCTTGGGGTGTTATTTTGTAGAGTTGATTCTAGTTTATCACGAATTGTGATGCAAGTAAACGGATGGCTCTTTATTCTCTTTGATCAGAGTTGGGAGGGAATTCGTTTTTGGTTTTGTAATTGAGGATGGCTTGGTACCAAGGTTCGTCATGGCTTTCCTCATCGTCGATAATAGCACAAATGTGGGCTAGCTCGCTCTTTCTCTCGACACATTGGGGCATTGATGTCATATTGTCAGGTATATTGACGAGCGCGGCAAGTTTTGTCAGGGCATCAGCAAATTGATTTTCCTCTCGTGGCAAGTGGAAGTAGTCGATTTGGTCGAAAAATTCGGCCTCTTGATTGATCTTTGCTCGGTAGGGAGCCAAGCTGTCAGATTGGATTTTCCATGATCCAGATACCTGATTGATGATGAGTGAGGAATCGCCATAGACCCTCAATCTCTTGATGCCAAGTGTGATGGCTGCTTGTAGGCCGATGACGCATGCTTCATATTCAGCGGCATTGTTGGTGACGGAAAATTCCAGCTTGACCGATGTTAGGCCTGAAAATCCACAGACCACCCTGATCAGCATCTCATCTAAACCTGACTGACAGGCTCTCAGGGTGCCAGGCTCTCAGGACACATGAAATTAGGCGCCAGGCCATGGAGAGGACAACGGACCAAATATCAGGACAATATTTGACCATATCTGCGTATATTGATGGAAATAAATACGCAGCATTAAGTATGAAGATTGTGCAGTAAATACGGTAATTAAGAGGGAAATATTCAGCAATTATTACCAGCAATTATGGAGAATATTCAGCCTTTAATGCTTGATTATGCAGCCGTTCAAGATAGGAAGCTATATAAAGAACACTTGAGAGATCTGAAGAAGGACATCATTCATACGCAAGAAGATATACACATATTACATAGAAATACAGAAAACATTCATAAAAGTAAAGAACCTGTCTAGTGATATAACAAAAAAACCCTAGAGAGAGAAAGCCGATGACTGCATAGAGAGAGAAAGCGAAGTTTGACCTAGTTTCCGCGCCAATGGCGAGGAAAACTAACCTTCAACGACAGCGGGAGATGTCTCTACGTGGACGGAGCATCCCTGCAAAGGAAATAGAGACGTCCAACAATGTTGAAGATTTGAATGAAACCATAGAAGGAAACCCTATTGAGATACATGCCGGTCCTGAAGTTGATGCAAATGGAAAAATGAAAAATATCAGCGAAGTTGTTGGGATCCCTGAATTAGTTGTCGAAACAGAAAGTGAGGACGAATCAATCCATGAGGAAGAAGAGGAGGTGCATGGGGAGGAGGACGACGTAGTGTCTGAAACGCAGGAAACAGAGTATGAAGAAGATGACGACACTAAAACAGAGTGCGAGGAGATGTTGCAGATCCAACCAGAGGATGTGAAGGAAGAGATAGTGTATTGGAACCAGGCGGTGATGTGCTTCATTTTGGGGGCTAATCCGCCGTGGGAGGTGGTGGAGGGATTTATTAGGAGAATATGGATGAAATTCAATATAGACAAAATTTCTTTCCTTCCAAATGGTGTTTTCTTGGTTAGATTTAAGTCAGTGGAGATGAAGGAGAAAGTACTTTTGTCAGGGCATTATTTGTTCGATAACTAACCAATGATAGTTAAGGAGTGGACGAAGGATATTGAGTTAACAAAAGCTAATGTTAAGTCTGTCCCTGCCTGGATACGCTTACATAATCTACCTATTAAGTTCTGGGGTAAGAGTCTGCCTAAGATATCTAGCTTGGTGGGTAAATATGTGAAGAGTGATCAGGCTACGACTGAAAAAACGAGATTAGGGTTTGCAAGAGTGATGGTGGAAATGATGGTGGATCAACCTCTACCATCAGAAGTTTTGTTTAAAGATGAAAAAGGAGATGTGATTAAAGTGGAGGTAGAGTATGAATGGAGACCTATAACTTGCAGTAAATGTCAAGGAATGGGTCATGATGGGGATCAATACAAAAGAGTAGAGGAAAAGAAGAAAGGTGTTGTGATAGCTAGGAAAGTGTGGAGGCCTGTTGTTAAGAACGTTCCTGAGCAGATGAAAGCGCCTGAGAAGAAGGTACAGGAAGCTGCTGTTGCAACAGTAGTGGTGGAGAAAGTTGCGGGTACGACTCCTGTCCAGAAAAGTCAAATTATTACTACACCTATCAAGAGATTGACTACTCTTAAAAGGAGGAATGAGGAACCTGGTGGATATAGTAAGGTGGACTTTGGAGCTCAATCCTACAGGGATGTTGCTTCTCCTCCCTCAATGAAGTCAGGTGTAAATGGTAATGCTCACTCCCCTACACATTCACATGGATAGTATTGGTTTTTGGAATATTAGGGGTATGAATAGAGTAGGGAAGCAGAAAAACATAAATTTCTTTTTACAAAATAAAGGCATAGGTTTATTTGGTTTATTGGAGACTAAAATCAAGAATAAAAATTATTTAAAGGCTGTTAATAGTTTCAATAATGGGTGGTGTATTTCTACTAATAATGGATATCATAGTGGAGGACGAATTTGGATTTTATGGCAACCAAAGAGGTTTAGAGTGAATTTTATTGAGTACAATGCTCAGTTCATTCATATTAAGGTGGAATCTTTGCTTGATAAAAGCATGTGCTACTTGACAGTGGTCTATGCTTTCAATAGTATTCAAGAGAGAGTCCCTCTTTGGAGTCAACTGAGGAAGATTGCTGGAATGACTCATGGTCCATGGGCTATAGCATGGGATTTCAACTGTATACTAGCTGCTAGTGAAAGACATGGGGGAGCTTCCTCTATGGCTGAAATGGAACCATTCAGAAGATGTGTAGAGGATTGTGAGGTGGTGGATATTGCTGCTACTGGTTCTTTGTACACCTGGAATAACAAGCAGAGGCCTGAGGAGAGAATCTATAGCAGGATAGATAGATTCTTGGTTAATAGAGAATGGTGTGATCTTTACCCTGACACATATGCTCATTTCTTGCCAGAGGGTCTTTATGATCACTCTTCTTGCCTGATAAGGAGTTCTACTAATGGGAGGGATAAACATAGCTTCAAATACCTTAATATGTGGGGCAGTTCTAAAGAGTTTATTAACACTGTCAGGAAGCATTGGGACAGAGGCATAGAGGGCACCCCTCTATTTAGATTGACCACAAATTTGAAGGGTCTCAAAGCAGGTCTGCGGTAGCTGAATAGGGATGACTTTAGTGATATTGAGAAGTCTACTGCAAAGCTGCAGCAGGAGGTTGAGGATTTGCAGGCTCAACTGGGCAGGGACCCTAGCAATCTAACGTTACAGCAACAGGAGTTTGAGGCCTGCCAGGAATTGAAGATTAAGAGCTTAGCCAGAGATAGTTTCTTGCAGCAAAGAGCTAAGAGTGTCTGGATCAAGGAAGGGGATACTAACTCTGCCTATTTCCATAACTCTATCCGATGCAGGAGGAATAAGAATAGGGTGATAATGATTGAGGATATGGATGGCAATTTGTGTGAGTCTCCTGATAAGGTCCAATCTGCTTTCTTGAACTACTACAAACATTTGCTGGGCTCTAGTCAAGGGGTGAAGAAGATACATAGAAGGATTATTGATCAGGGACCTAGGTGTACTGAAGATCATGCTCTTTGCTTTACTCGGATCATTTATTCTTGGTAAGGAAGTCAAGGATGCTCTCTTTGGTATTCCTGATGCCAAGTCACCAGGACCAGATGGGTATACTAGTAGGTTTTTCAAAGATGCTTGGGGAGAGATAGGCAAGAAGGTGGTTGCTGCAGTGACTGATTTTTTCTAGCATGGAAAGATTTTGAAGCAAATTAATGCAACTACTCTTACTATGGTGCCTAAATGTGATAGGCCTAAGTCTGTATTGCAATTCCGTCCCATAGCTTGTTGCAATGTGATCTACAAGGTCATATCAAAGCTACTTTGTGCTAGGTTGGCTGAGGTTCTCCCTTGCATTGTAGACAAGAATCAAGGAGCTTTTATACAACACAGGAGTATCCAAGAGAATATCTTGATATGTCAAGACTTGATTAGACTGTATGAAAGGCCTTCTTCCTCTCCTAGGTGTATGTTTAAAATTGATCTACAAAAAGCCTATGATACTGTTGAATGGGAGTTTGTGGATAAGCTGTTGATAATGCTAAAGTTCCCTTTGAAATTTAGAGTCCTGATAATGCAATGCATTACTACTGCTTCCTTCTCAGTTTCTCTGAATGGGGAACTGTTTGGGTTCTTTCAAGGGAAGAGAGGTCTGAGGCAGGGAGACCCACTCTCCCCTCTTATTTTCACCCTATGCATGGAGTACCTGACTAGGACACTTAAATATGCAGCTGCTAGATATGACTTTGCTTATCATCCTATGTGTAAGGAAATGGGTCTGACAAATTTGATGTTTGCTGATGATGTCTTGATGTTTAGTAAGGGGGATGCTAAGTCTATGATGTTGCTGTTGAGATCCTTCTCAACATTCTCTAAAGCTACAGGACTTAAAATCAGTGCTGCCAAATCAAATGCTTATTTCTGTGGAGTTTCTGATCAGTTAAAGCAAGAGATACTGAGTGTGTCTGGGTTTACAGAGGGGGAGCTGCCATTCAGATACTTGGGACTGCCTATTCAAACAACCAGGCTGCAGAAGAAAGATTGTGATTGCCTTGTGGACAAAATTTGTTCTAAAATCCATGGCTATGGAGCTAGGAAGCTTTCCTATGCAGGGAGACTGATATTGGTACAAGCTGTTCTAAAGAGTTTATGCTCCTACTGGGCCTCTTTGTTTGTGCTGCCCAAAGGGATAATTAAAAAAGTTGAAGCTACTTGCAGGAACTTCTTGTGGGATGGGGGCCCTGAGTATGTGAGAGCTCCTTTGGTGGCATGGGATAAGGTGTGCAGAACAAAAGAGGAAGGGGGCCTAGGTTTACAGGACATGGAGATGTGGAACAAAGCTCTTGTTGGGAGATTAGTGGACTGGGTTTATGAAGGAAGGGACTCTGTTTGGGTCAAGTGGGTGGAGTGTAATCATCTGCGAGGTAGAAGTTGGTCTGAATATGAGCCTAGCACTAATACTAGTTGGGTGTGGAGGCGCATATGCAGGGTTAAAACTGAACTAGCAGCTGGTTATTTGAATGGCAAATGGCATGAACAACCTGATGGTTACTCTCCTGCAAGATGTTACAGGTGGCTAAGAGGGGTGCAGCCTAAGGTTGGGTGGTACTCTGTGATTTGGAACCCTTGGAACACGCCTAAGCATAGCTTCCTGGGGTGGATATGGGTTCGTGATGCTCTGAGAACAAAACATAAGCTTCTGCAGTTTGGTGTTACAGATGATGCTGAGTGTATGCTGTGTGGGCTAGGTATTGAAACTCAGGAGCACTTGTTTTTTGCCTGTCCCTATAGCAGCAGAGTTATCCAAGCTATAAATCAAGGGATGGGAGGAATTCTAGCTACTCATGATCTGTTGGAAAGGAGTATGCAGCACCATGGTTCTCAAGTCCAGAAGAGAGCTTTGTATGCATTGCTTGTGTGTATGGTATACCAGCTATGGCAGCAGAGAAACAGATGCAGGGAGGAAATGCAGGTGCTCAGACCTGAGAAGCTGAGTTCTCTGATTATGCAAGAAACTAGAGCGAGAATAAAAAGTAGAGATTTATCGATGGTGAAACAAGATGATGTTGATTGGTTACATAGCATGACTCTTATGTAAAAATCTATAACCTCTTGTACTTTGATATCCTTTTTATTAATACACACTTACATTTTACCAAAAAAAAAAAAATACATAGAAATACAGGCATTGTTGTTATCATAAGATATTCTCTCAAATCATATAGTGAAATCCTCTCCTGGCTTGGTGCCTGTGGTTTTTTCCCATTCAAGGGTTTTCCACGTACAAAATTGTTTGTCTTGTTATTTTTGTTATCTCATTTACAGCTTAATATCGTACCCTGTCAGCCTGACCAGAATTCTAATTAGAGCTAGTTAACCCTGCACGATATCACCCTGACCTAATTTCGCCTTGCGCAAAATCCACACAAAACAATTGGCGCCCACCGTGGGGCATCTAGCTCTTTAATCCTTTTTTCTTATCTTACAAAAACTTAAAAACCTACAAAAATGGCCCAACCCACCGTTGAAGATCAATTGAATGCAGCTCTCCAGAAAATCGCTGAGTTGGAAAGCTTGAAAGAAAAAGTGGCCCAAACTAAAGCAGAAATCCTGCAACTGAAAGAATCTGAGTCAGCCCTGAAGCAAAGATTGGAAAAAACCCAAGGGGCAGGCTCTAGATTCCAACCAGGAACCCCATTTTTATCAATCATCAAAAACATTGATTTTTCCAGTTTTGGGAGCCCAAATACTCCTAAAATCACTAACGTAGATGGTGATGAAGAGCCAAAAAACGATGATAAACCTGATGAATCTGCGGCGCTATCATGATGGCGTAGTTCGGAGATCAAGAAACTCAATGAAAAATTTGACAAGATACCAGGAGTACCGCCAAGATGGAAGAAGTCGCCCCGACAGCTATCTGATTCACCCTTCATAGACGAAATAGCCAAAGTAGATCTACCAAAGAAGTTCATAATTCCATCCATGAGGGTCTATGATGGAACCACGGATCCACAAAATCACGTGGCTCTTTACAAGCAGAAGATGTTGGCCGATCCATTCCTAGCGAGTTCGAGACAAGTTTGCATGTGCAAGGGTTTGGAACGACCCTGGCCCCCCCCGCAATGGTACATCAACCTGCCTCTGGCGATATCCACTCCTTTGCCAACCTGATTAACGGTTTCAACCAGCGATTCGCAAGTAGCGGGAGTTGGAGAAACGATCCGATGACCTTTACCGAGTTACACGAAGCTTTGATGAAACTCTCAGGACATTCCTTGCAAGGTTCAACAAAGAAAAAGTATTTATACCCAGATGTGACGTTGGAACAGCAGTGGAGGCATTTAGACAGGGGTTACTACCACATAGTGACTTATACAGTGAACTCACTAAGTATCCCTGCCACACCTTCGAAGATGTTCAGGCCAAGACCCTTGCCTTCATCAGGCTGTTAGAAGATAAAAGTTATAAGCTTGGATCACCCAGTGGACCAAGGGATCATGAAAAAAGCAATAGGAAAAGCAACAGAGGGAACAATTACAGACCTACTCCATATTCCAGGCCAGATCAGTCAGAAGTCAACCTGACTCATGAGTATCAAGGTAAGGCTAAGGTTTATCCACCTATCTCTGAACATAACTTTTGTGTTGATACTGCAGGATTGATCCAGAGGCTTTACAACATGAGAACAGCTGTTAGATGGCCCAGGAAGGTAGAGAATCCAAATCCCAGAAGAGATAATTCAAAATGGTGCGAATTCCACATGGATATTGGACACACCACGGATGATTGTTTCACTCTGAGGAAGGAAGTGGCCTACCTGCTGAAATCAGGATACTTAAAAAACCTGATCAAGTCAAAAGGCAGGAATGTAAACCAGAATAAAGAAAATCAGGAGCACAAGCAGGATCGCAGCCTCCCTCCACCACCACCACTCTATGAAGTAAAATTCATACCAGGCGACTCAGAGATTTGTGGCCTGATAAGCTCAGCGGCAAAAACGATAGCCAGGACACCGAGGACCGTGTCACCCTGCAAGCTGGATCCAATTCCAACAATCACTTTCAATGATTGCGACCTGGTGGGCATCCCTGATGTTCATCACGATGGCCTGGTCATTGTGCAGATTGGAACAGCCACAGTAAGAAGAATCCTGGTAGATGGAGGCAGCTCAGTAAACCTGATTATGCTTGACGTACTGAAAGCCATGAAGATAAATGAGGATCAAATCACCAAAAAATACAGAGTCCTAGTAGGTTTCAGTGGTGAAACCATGAGCACTCTAGGAGAGATCCACCTCCCAACCTATGTGGAGAGAGTCTCATCCTATGAAAAGTTTGGGGTCCTTGACTACTTGTCATCCTACAACGCCATCCTGGGCAGACCCTGGATTCACAATGTCAAAGCCGTACCATCAACCTATCACCAGTACATCAAGATACCAACAGACTGGGGCATAGCCACAATCAAAGGGGATCACAAGACAGCCCAGGAGTGCTACACATCAGCCTTGACGCCTTCTAAGGCAGGTAAGTCCCTGGCATAGCAATTACAAGATGCCACGTCAGAGCACGTATATAGCACCTCCCGAATGGAAACAGATCGGTAATTCTAGACCACGAGTACCCTGGCGGTATGTTTTAATAGGATCGACGCGCCGGATAATGTCGCCCGAATCGGTAAAATTCCTTAAAAATAAATCATCTTGGTTTGCTTGGTCACATTTTGATATGACCGGAATCGATCTTGATATTATTACTCATAAGCTCAATGTTGACCCATCTTTTAAGCCTGTGCAGCAGAAAAGGCACAAATTTGCAGTTGAAAGAAACACCATAATAAATGAAGAAGTAGAAAAACTCTTGGATATGGGGATGATCAGGGAAGTAATGTACCCTGAGTGGTTGGCTAACGTAGTTGTTGTGCAGAAAAAGAATGGAAAGTGGAGAGTCTGTGTAGACTACACTGACCTGAACAAAGCTTGCCCTAAAGATCCATTCCCCCTGCCTCATATTGATGCCATGGTAGACGCAACAACAGGCCACGAAATGTTGACATTCATGGATGCTTCCAGCGGATTCAATCAAATAAAGATGCACCAGCGCCTGGTCAACATGATGTTTAAAGACCAGATAGGTGACATCATGGAAGTATACATAGATGACATGGTGGTGAAATCCAAGAATGCGGAAGATCATGTGAAGCACCTAGAAATAACATTTGAGATATTAGAAAAATATAACATGAAGCTGAACCCTACAAAGTGCCACTTTGGGGTCTCTGCAGGCAAATTTCTTGGATATATGGTCACAAAGAGAGGCATAGAAGCAAGCCCTGAATAGATAAAGGCCATCCTGGAACTACAGTCACTCAAGTCTGTCAAGGATATCCAAAAATTGACAGGCCGTGTAGCTGCCCTGAACCGCTTTATATCAAGATCTTCTGAAAGATGCAAAACATTCTATAACGTACTCAGGAAAAATAAACAATTCCAGTGGACGGACGAGCATGAGGCAGCTTTCCAGGATCTAAAATCCTACTTATCATCTCCACCCTTACTGGCTAAACCAGAAAAGGGAGAACCTTTGCCAAGATATACCTATCATCACCGACACGGCAGAATCGATGCGATCCTGGTGAAAGAACAGACGGCGAAGAACATCCGATCTACTATGTAAGTAAAAGCCTGCTAGATGCTGAGTTGAGGTATGGACTACTTGAAAAATATGTTTTAGCATTGATAATGTCATGTACTAAGCTGAGACCTTATGTGGACAAGGCCCTCGGGAACTGCGTCCGCGGGATCCACACCAGGCGTAATCGACTCGAGGTTCTTTCGAATCGAATTAAGACAAATTAGAGTTGCCACCAAGTTTTTTGGGAACTTGGAACCGTTCAAGTCAACTTTATACCTTTCATCGAAAAGCATAAAGCCAATCGACTACGAGTGATTAAAGATAAAGACTTGTACCCTATATCACTCGATTTGAATGACTCTCGTAATCCAATGGTATTTAGACGGATCCACAAACCATAGATCTTGAGTAAGGGGTGAGGGTACGTGTTGGGAAGCCCATAAGGACACCCAACCCCGCCCGTCAATAACGGCCTCTACTAAGTCAAGTGTCGGATTTCAAACAAGGTCATAGCTACTGCGATGTATGATATGCAAACGTTGTTTTAACCCTATCATGTGACAACAATTTCTATGTCGTTTTAGATGCAACTAAACTAACTTTGTCAAAGTTGTAATTTAGCATGTGGGTTGATTGATCTAACAACATACAAAATAAAACAAGCAAGGCTTAAGGGGGAATAGGGGAGCCGTTGGGATCTACCTATTACAAACCAGGCATTTCATGCCGACACAACAACAAATTAAAGATACAACTCGATCTAAATACAATTGCTACATACAAAACAATACGCGACAATACACACGGCCGTTTGGCCTAGAAAACCGTGCACATGAGGGGTGGCCCACGGCTCACATGACACACGGCCTTGGGTCACTCCTCATAATGTGTGCTTTCACTTAATCCCATCGAATTAGACATAGGGCTACGCACCAAAGCATGCATTAGCATAAACCGGGCCATGTTGCTTTAGACAACACGCGGTTTACTACGCTCCTACAAGCATTGGGAACAACCGTCTAACCAAACGAGACCAAGGTTTTTAGAAAAGGTTTTGACTCGATAAAAGTAAAACAAACTTGAAAGATTACAACTCGATAAACAAACTGTAAATTACAAGCTACAAAACAACAAAGAACAAAGGATAAACAAGGAACGGAAAACGAAACGAGAAAGGCAAGACACACGGCCAACTCACGGCCCAACCAACGGCTAAGACAAAGTCAGTTCCTAAGTTAGATTCATTGGTTAGATCGAATGATTGCGAAAAGGGATAGGAAACAAGTTAGAAAACGAGTTAAAAACGATGTTGATTGATTGTCGCAAGAGGGTGCATTCTACACGGCCTAAAGGGTCTAATTAGGTCAAATTCGCTAATTAATCTAACTCATCGAGTGTCAATAAGAAGGTGCTAATCACGCACTCTTATACTAGCGAGAAATTAGGTGAAAGAGAGAGATGCATTCAATTATTTACAGAATCGTCGATTGATTTTATAACTTACGTCGAAGCCACCTATCGTGTCTAATTAGATTATTAAATTAATTTAAAGTCATCTAAATACGTCATAGGTTAACAATCAGAGGTTAAACTAACATACAACGGGTCCTAGGGTATGTCGATTTGGCCGAAACAATAAGGAGGTCGAAAGCGACGAAAGTTAGACAATTGTTTTATTTATGCCCTACCTTGAACACGAGGATATGTAAATGAGACGGGGGTGTACGACCGACAGAAGGAGCGGTTTCTTTTCCCATCTCAAGTCAACGCGGGTGTTCATGGTGGTACTTTAACTCATACTCGGACTAACTAGTTTCATAGTTAATTTAAAAACAATCGATAAACAAAACGGAAACAAACCAAAAAACAAACTAAAAAAAAGGCATAAGAAAACGAAATAAAAAAAGAAAGAGAAGGGGATTTGATGCACCCTCAACCTACATGTATCGTTGACACCGTCTTGGGTCGTAATCGATGGTAGATTTTATCTCGAGAGGCCGTCGTCGACGAAGAATAAAGCAAACACGCGTTTTGGAAAGTTTCTGGACAGCGATTTTAAAACAGTGATATCTCCCTCGTTTCACGACGAAAATTCGATCTAAAAGATGTTTTGGAAACTAGAAAGAGAGGAGAACAGGAATCTTAAAGCAACCCCTGCTCGTTTTGGGTTATTGGGCACGAAAAACGAGCACAAACAGAACTGGACAGACAAGAAGAAACCGCGAAAACAGAGTGTTATTTCACTCTGTTTTTCGAGGGATTTCGTGTACTCTCAAGGGCAATTTGGCTCGTAATTCTTTGTCTAATGTGTAGATGGATGTTATGTGGTTAATTAGGAACAAGAAACTCGAATTTTTATGGAGGTTTGATGGAGGAACGAAAGGGTTTTCGAAGAGGACACACAAACAGTTTCAGTTTGTGTGTCGGTTTTGTTTAGGGTTTTTGGAGGATGTTTAGGGTTTGTTTCTGAGGTTTAAAGCTTATGGGTGATGGTTGGATGTATGGAGAACTTAGAGGAATGAATGTATGGTGAAGGGGTGGTATTTATAAGGGTTTAAAATAGGTTAAAAGAGAGGAGGAGGCAGTCGGGCTCAATCCCGTATGGCTGCTGTCCATGGGTTTTTGTGAGGGTTTGAGGGGGGTTTTCTTGGTGATTAAGGTAGGATAATATGGGTAGGATACTAGGGTATGGGTTAGGGTTAATGGGTACGGGTCTTGGTAGTGTTTGGAGCGGGTTTTGGGCTCGAGATTGAGCTGCCAAAACAGGGGGCTGCTCGGTTTGTTGCGGGCTGTTTGTGAGGGATTTGGGACGAGAATTTGGGCCATGGTTTGGGGGGTTCGAACAAGGGTGGATGGGTAGAGGCTTAGGTTGGTTAGTGTACTCGAGATTCGTGCCAATTCGTAAAGGAAACGGTCTCAAAAACCGAGCTAAAAACGAGCTCCAAAACGCTTGTTCAAAACGAGTTTTTCTCGATTTTTAAATCGATTTTTCAAATCAATTAACACATTAAAATAAATGACTTTTCAAATCAAATATATTCATAAAATGATTTTTTCAAATCAATTATTTATTTTATTTTCAATAAAATAAACTCGGGAAAATAAATTCAAAATAAAATAGATTAAATTGAAATCACTTAAAAAAAGCTTTAATTTAAATATCATTTAAATTAATAAAATGAACTCACTAAAAAACATTAATTTAAATATCATTTAAAATAATAAAATACTTCATCGACGACGCCCATTCTACCTCGTAAAACGAACTCCAAATAATGACGAAGCCAACTAGTGAATACATGTGTCCTATCATCATCGGGTGTTTGTCGGGTTCTCTATAAATTCCAATATCGACGGATTCGGGTATCTACAGAGCCCCCACTTTGACTGAGGCTTGGACAAGGCGAAAGTCAAAGTATACCCCAGGTCCCTTTCGACCTGAGGATTCTTCGGGTCGTTTATAGTCCATTAGACTTGCGTATATAAGCTCGCCAGCCATAAGAAGAGATCATACCTGAAACTTCGTTGGGGATTGACTCTTGCTTCTGTTGTGTCAAATTATCATCATTGGTCGTCGACCCATAAATTGCATATATGGTGGATTGAGCCTTATCCTTAGGCGCCTACGTATCCGTTTCTGACGGAATCAAACCCGCGTCGTAGTTCGGCCACTGCTGACACTTGCCCAAAGTTTATCATCTGCTGGCGTTTGTCCAAAATTCATCGTCTGCTGACATTTGCCCAAAATTTATCATCTGCTGGCACTTGTCCGAACGGGACGGGACTTTCCAAGGAGGTTGTCGCCACTTTCCTCATTTGCTTTCAGCTATGGAATTCTTCCATTTCATACTCTTGTATCGAATTGAACTCTTGGTGGATGTCATCCTTTTCATCTTGATAATGGTCTCTGAAGCCAACGGCTTCAGAGCCCCCAGTTTGCAATGGCTCTAAAGTCGAAGACTTTAGAGCCCCCAGTTGAAGCATATCCTGCTATATTTGAAACGTAGAAAATGTACTAGCAATAATCATCACATAAGCACATTTGGATCATCGATCTTGAAATTGGATTATTTGAAATACTGGGTCATCGACCCGAAAATTGAATTTGAAAATTTTGAATGGTTGGGCCCTCGACCCGAAGTTTGAAATTGACATCACTTGGAATGTTGGGCCATCGACCCAAAAAATTGAATTTGAAATTTTGAATGATTGGGCCATCGACCCAGAAAGATTCTACTACTTGGATCATCCATCCACAATTCGCAAAAAGTTTTTGAAATTTTGAAATTTTGGCATTTTGAAATTTCTTGAAATTGAACCTTGATGGGTGAGCATGAAATACGACTCAGACACCTTGTATGACCGGTAAATAACGTGGGCGTAGCCCGCTACCATAAAACAAAAAAGGAAAATAAAACCGTAAGTGTGCACTGGTTTTAGTTCAATTATTGACTTGTTGGGGGTAGAAAGGTAAATTGGCCGTTCCGGCGCCAAAAGATGGCAAATGGGAATCACAAGGCCATCAGACTTGGGACGGAGATATCGTATGGCATGGGCGTGCTCCCGAGGGCACATGGGAATCAAGATCACTTGGCATTGACAAGGTGGATTAAACTCACGGAGCAACAGCGTTGGCTTCGCCCGACACTAAACACAGACTGATCTTATGAAAGCACTTAGACATCACACATCACTCTTGTTGGGGACATTCTGTCACTCTTCTCCTCGCCTCCTTTCTTTTCAGCGAGTTTCATCATTTCTTGCCACCGCCTTCTTTCTTTTCAGCGGGCTTTTACTATTTTTTCTTCCACGCCTTCTTTCTTTTCAGCGGGTTTTTCATATTTTCTGTTCCCAACACAAACCCACATCTATGTGCCTCAGCATCATTGCCTAAACCGTTAGATAAAGCTCATTCTGAGACTTGATACTATTCATCTGAACCTATATCCTTATCCTAGCCTACATCGAGTGCTAAGACCGACTCAAACAAAGGTGGCTTCATTTGGACTTGGTTAAGACACGTAAGAAACCGACAAGATGACAACTTGGTTGATGAGTGGATTGAATCCCTTATTCTGAAGGACTGCCTACGTATTCGCGTGGAGCGAAATCAAATCCGACGTAGTTCGATCATGGTGCATAAACATGGCATTTTGATTGTGTGTACACACTCGAAGGTTTCACCTAAGGTATCATGGCATATCCCATTCTAGCCTGTAAGGTACCGTTAAATCCCGTGTCTGGGGTTAGGTGTAAAAGGCTTGAATCTTTTGGGATGTGGAGCTTGTTAATAACAAGTTGGAATGGTTAACCATCATTCTGAAGGTTTGTTTTGTGGTGCTAAGGCCAAGGTCTATGGCTTATAACGTGGTTGGAAATGGTGTCTCAGGTATGATGAACCTGAGTGAAAATGGGTTGA
The DNA here is from genome assembly GCF_048544455.1 of Silene latifolia. Taxonomy (NCBI): domain Eukaryota; kingdom Viridiplantae; phylum Streptophyta; class Magnoliopsida; order Caryophyllales; family Caryophyllaceae; genus Silene; species Silene latifolia. The sequence goes on from NC_133527.1 coordinate 128,765,317, forward strand.
AAAATGATGTGGGTTCAAATTTCCATGTCTGGACCCTAAAGGTTGGGTGTAAGAACACAAGCAGAATGATTCTCAAAATTCCCGACTTTCTCCTTGTAACTGTCTCAGGAAGGACTTAGGGGTAAAGAGGTTACTACTTACGCTTTTGGGCTTCGCCCATTGAACTTCAACTATGGGTACTTGACTTGACTTCTGGCTTCCGTAACTTCGACATTCAACCAAAAGCGTTCTGAAATGACTTCAACATCTTTTTTCTTTTTTCTTCTTCTTTCATCTTTTTTCATTTTTTCTTTTTTTTTGATTTTTTTTCATTCTTTCATTTTTTTTGATTTTTTTTCTCTCTTTGAAAATGATCTTCTATTCATTCTCTTAGTCATAAATGGATACACCTTGAAAACTGGGCTTCGCCAACTAATTTGGGTAGGAACTAACAATTCCTTGTTAGAACGGGTTGATATCTTCTCTCTTCGAGATGGGATGATTTTGTTGGGGAAAAGGCTTGCCTTCCGTCATCGATAGGGGAAACAATGAGCTAGTCCGGGTTTGTCATAGAATCATCTAAAAGCTTGTCACAAACATTGGTTTTGATGGAGGTTTTCTACCGCCAGACATGGAATAGGTAAAGGAATCAAACACGGGATCCTAGTGTACCTTACATTTTGAAACGGGACATATTTCTACCCCAGGGATGCCTTTGAGTGTGTTGTGCGTTCTATCATGTTTCCGGAATGATTGAGGATTGGAAACAAGACATATTTGGAAACGAAACTGGAACTTTTTATTGGAAAGACAGATGTTTAACAGACTCGAAAGAACGATTCCTAGGACACACCCTAGGTCATCGCGGAACAAACGACTCAACTTCAGGAAAAGAAAGTCCTAGACTCGACTCGACTAAGACAAGAAAACAGATCCCGACTCATAATTTCAAATCTGGTCATGAGCTTTCCCTTGTTCAGCTGTCAACTTAGATGCTCGGCTATTGTCCTTGATCCCTTCGATGGTCTGCCTCCATCCCGAGGTAGTCCTCTGAGGATCTACGCTAGTGATGGAGGTTGGTGAATCGAATTGTCTTTTATTAACTTCGTTAATGAGAGGAGTACATTCTAGAGCAAGACTCCCGACTTGAATTTCATTCTTCGGGTTTGGCAAGAATTCAAAGCAATCCACAAATATTTTCCCGATAAACACCCCTTTCAAGTGACATGGGCGGATAAGATGGGAATAATCGACATTGTCTTCGACAGAAATAAAGTTGGCGTGATCGCCAAATGGATTGGTGATGTTATTGGGTTTTATGGCTGGGATTGGGAGCGTTCCGTTCTCAATCATGTCTTGAATTTCGTGCTTCAGTCGATAGCACCTTTCAGTATCGTGTCCCTTCCCTTGATGGAAAGCACAATAGGCATTTGGTTTGTACCATTTGCCTTGTTGTTCAGCGGGAGGGTCCGGAGTTGGACCAATAGGCTTCAGTTTTCCTTGGGCTATGAGCCTTTGGAGAGCGTATGTATAAGTGCATCCGATATCGGTGAATGCCCTTGGTGTTTGGCGCTGCGACTTCTTCGATTGCCCTTCTAATAGATTGATGGCTTCATCAATATGGGTCGTTGCTGGGGCCTTGGCCTTAGATGATGAGGCCCCTTGGTACCCTTTCGGCTTTTCAGCCTCTGCCCTTATGACATCATCTTCTACCTTTATCCCGATTCTTATCAATTCTTTGAAAGAGCCAAAATTCTGGTATTTCAGAGCATTGCGGTAAATAGGTCGTAGATTCTTTACGAACTTATCTACCATTTCAACTTCGTCAGGCTTCTTGGCTAATTTCACGCTTTCAGCGCGCCATCTTGCAAGGAATTCAGTAAAGCCTTCTTTTTCTTTCTGTGTCATCACCTCCAATGTTCTTATGTTGGTTTGGATCTCGACATTGTCAGCATAGTGCTTACAGAACTCCACCGTGATATCTTCGAAAGTGGGGAAGTTCTTAAGGTCAAGATTGTAGAACCACGCCTTCGGGTGTTCATCCAGAGATTGGGCGAAAATTTCAGAGAGCATGTCAGCAGGTACTCCCTTCAGTGCTAAGTACCCCTTATAGGCCTTAACATGGTGGACTGGATCTTCTGTGCCCTTAAACTTTGGGATGTCAGTGAGTACCATGTTCGTGGGCAACTTATCCTGAATTGGGGCATAGGCCCTAGCATTCTCATAGTGGATGTTCTTCCCCTGGGAGAGTTTCAGACGGTCTTCGATGAATATGAACCGTTTCTCCAGATCAGTCAGAGGTGGAGGGGAATCTTCACCCAGCTTAGATTCGATCACATCCATTCTGGCCCTCATGAGGTTCACGGCCTCAGTGAGTTTGTTAACAGCGTCTTCCATTGCTTGAAGTCGGGTTTTTGGCGGCCTTTCTACAAGAAAACCCCGAACCGAGTCAATATTCAAATGTAAGAGCCCCTGCACACTTAAAGACACGACACCAACTTGACTCAAGTCAAGACTCGACTTAAGACTGATTAACCCAAAAGGTTCGACTCACGGTTTGATTTAGACCTTGATTCATTTGGACTCGACAAAACGACATGACCCGAATCACCATAATTCGGTTCTAAACCGGACTCGGTGTGACTAAACCCGTGATTGGACTAACATAGCCCATAGGTTCGTGTGAAACGTCCTAAAGGGCCTATCTTGGACGTTTTTTGTGGACTATCCTAGACCAAAAGGTCGACCAACATGACTCGAAGCCCAAGAGGTGAGCTTGGGTGACCCAACAAGGTCGTGTTCTAGACTCTTAGAACGGAACACACCCGGCCTAACACGGCCATGATCCGGACACGACTCGACGCATTTCATGCTTGGTTGAGGTTCAAGAAACATTTTGGATTGATTTTGAAAAATGAAGGATTGATTTGAAAATGAGATTTGAAATGGGCAGCATGCCGGCTATAAAAGCTCATTTTGGGCCGAAAATTCTAGTCCTATTTGGGCAGCATTCCGCGTTTTTAAAACCATGCTATTTTGAAAGTAAGTTGTTCAAAAGTTCGGTTTTGAAAAGGACATGGGAATTTTCGAAAAAACAAGACCCGGGAAAACAAATTGCACATTGTCATTCTCATGTTATAAGGATGTATGCTCCTAGACACCTCTAAGTCTCGGCAAGTCTTCTACAAGAAGTTCTATGCCCTCCATCCTTTTGCGGTCTTATAGAGCAAGGTGTCTTAAGGTAAAGTACCTAAAAGATCGTCCCCACTCCCAGGAACCACGCGAGGCGAAGTGGAAGCGAGCAATGTGCAGCTTCCTGGCATAGTGGGACGTCGCCCCCCACGCATCACGAAGAAACGCTGGGACGGCCCGGGCAAGTCCTTAAGGGTTTATGCATGAATCGTAGCACTATGAGTAATGTTTTACTTTCCAACACTTTCTTTTCAAGTTTCACCTCGGAGGAAAAGACCCTAGAAACACAAAGTGTAACTAGTCCTCTTTTCCCAGTAGAGTCGCCAAATCAGGACAAGGCCCTCGGGAACTGCGTCCGCGGGATCCACACCAGGCGTAATCGACTCGAGGTTCTTTCGAATCGAATTAAGACAAATTAGAGTCGCCACCAAGTTTTTTGGGAACTTGGAACCGTTCAAGTCAACTTTACACCTTTCATCGAAAAGCATAAAGCCAATCGACTACGAGTGATTAAAGATAAAGACTTGTACCCTATATCACTCGATTTGAATGACTCTCGTAATCCAATGGTATTTAGACGGATCCACAAACCATAGATCTTGAGTAAGGGGTGAGGGTACGTGTTGGGAAGCCCATAAGGACACCCAACCCCGCCCGTCAATAACGGCCTCTACTAAGTCAAGTGTCGGATTTCAAACAAGGTCATAGCTCTTTGCGATGTATGATATGCAAACGTTGTTTTAACCCTATCATGTGACAACAATTTCTATGTCGTTTTAGATGCAACTAAACTAACTTTGTCAAAGTTGTAATTTAGCATGTGGGTTGATTGATCTAACAACATACAAAATAAAACAAGCAAGGCTTAAGGGGGAATAGGGGAGCCGTTGGGATCTACCTATTACAAACCAGGCATTTCATGCCGACACAACAACAAATTAAAGATACAACTCGATCTAAATACAATTGCTACATACAAAACAATACGCGACAATACACACGGCCGTTTGGCCTAGAAAACCGTGCACATGAGGGGTGGCCCACGGCTCACATGACACACGGCCTTGGGTCACTCCTCGTAATGTGTGCTTTCACTTAATCCCATCGAATTAGACATAGGGCTACGCACCAAAGCATGCATTAGCATAAACCGGGCCATGTTGCTTTAGACAACACGCGGTTTACTACGCTCCTACAAGCATTGGGAACAACCGTCTAACCAAACGAGACCAAGGTTTTTAGAAAAGGTTTTGACTCGATAAAAGTAAAACAAACTTGAAAGATTACAACTCGATAAACAAACTGTAAATTACAAGCTACAAAACAACAAAGAACAAAGGATAAACAAGGAACGGAAAACGAAACGAGAAAGGCAAGACACACGGCCAACTCACGGCCCAACCAACGGCTAAGACAAAGTCAACCTAGTTCCTAAGTTAGATTCATTGGTTAGATCGAATGATTGCGAAAAGGGATAGGAAACAAGTTAGAAAACGAGTTAAAAACGATGTTGATTGATTGTCGCAAGAGGGTGCATTCTACACGGCCTAAAGGGTCTAATTAGGTCAAATTAAGCTAATTAATCTAACTCATCGAGTGTCAATAAGAAGGTGCTAATCACGCACTCTTATACTAGCGAGAAATTAGGTGAAAGAGAGAGATGCATTCAATTATTTACAGAATCGTCGATTGATTTTATAACTTACGTCGAAGCCACCTATCGTGTCTAATTAGATTATTAAATTAATTTAAAGTCATCTAAATACGTCATAGGTTAACAGTCAGAGGTTAAACTAACATACAACGGGTCCTAGGGTATGTCGATTTGGCCGAAACAATAAGGAGGTCGAAAGCGACGAAAGTTAGACAATTGTTTTATTTATGCCCTACCTTGAACACGAGGATATGTAAATGAGACGGGGTGTACGACCGACGAAGGAGCGGTTTCTTTTCCCATCTCAAGTCAACGCCGGTGTTCATGGTGGTACTTTAACTCATACTCGGACTAACTAGTTTCATAGTTAATTTAAAAACAATCGATAAACAAAACGGAAACAAACCAAAAAACAAACTAAAAAAAAGGCATAAGAAAACGAAATAAAAAAGAAAGAGAAGGGGATTTGATGCACCCTCAACCTACATGTATCGTTGACACCGTCTTGGGTCGTAATCGATGGTAGATTTTATCTCGAGAGGCCGTCGTCGACGAAGAATAAAGCAAACACGCGTTTTGGAAAGTTTCTGGACAGCGATTTTAAAACAGTGATATCTCCCTCGTTTCACGACGAAAATTCGATCTAAAAGATGTTTTGGAAACTAGAAAGAGAGGAGAACAGGAATCTTAAAGCAACCCCTGCTCGTTTTGGGTTATTGGGCACGAAAAACGAGCACAAACAGAACTGGACAGACAAGAAGAAACCGCGAAAACAGAGTGTTATTTCACTCTGTTTTTCGAGGGATTTCGTGTACTCTCAAGGGCAATTTGGCTCGTAATTCTTTGTCTAATGTGTAGATGGATGTTATGTGGTTAATTAGGAACAAGAAACTCGAATTTTTATGGAGGTTTGATGGAGGAACGAATGGGTTTTTGAAGAGGACACACAAACAGTTTCAGTTTGTGTGTCGGTTTTGTTTAGGGTTTTTGGAGGATGTTTAGGGTTTGTTTCTGAGGTTTAAAGCTTATGGGTGATGGTTGGATGTATGGAGAACTTAGAGGAATGAATGTATGGTGAAGGGGTGGTATTTATAAGGGTTTAAAATAGGTTAAAAGAGAGGAGGAGGCAGTCGGGCTCAATCCCGTATGGCTGCTGTCCATGGGTTTTTGTGAGGGTTTGAGGGGGGTTTTCTTGGTGATTAAGGTAGGATAATATGGGTAGGATACTAGGGTATGGGTTAGGGTTAATGGGTACGGGTCTTGGTAGTGTTTGGAGCGGGTTTTGGGCTCGAGATTGAGCTGCCAAAACAGGGGGCTGCTCGGTTTGTTGCGGGCTGTTTGTGAGGGATTTGGGACGAGAATTTGGGCCGTGGTTTGGGGGGTTCGAACAAGGGTGGATGGGTAGAGGCTTAGGTTGGTTAGTGTACTCGATATTCGTGCCAATTCGTAAAGGAAACGGTCTCAAAAACCGAGCTAAAAACGAGCTCCAAAACGCTTGTTCAAAACGAGTTTTTCTCGATTTTTAAATCGATTTTTCAAATCAATTAACACATTAAAATAAATGACTTTTCAAATCAAATATATTCATAAAATGATTTTTTCAAATCAATTATTTATTTTATTTTCAATAAAATAAACTCGGGAAAATAAATTCAAAATAAAATAGATTAAATTGAAATCACTTAAAAAAAGCTTTAATTTAAATATCATTTAAATTAATAAAATGAACTCACTAAAAAACATTAATTTAAATATCATTTAAAATAATAAAATACTTCATCGACGACGCCCATTCTACCTCGTAAAACGAACTCCAAATAATGACGAAGCCAACTAGTGAATACATGTGTCCTATCATCATCGGGTGTTTGTCGGGTTCTCTATAAATTCCAATATCGACGGATTCGGGTATCTACACCTTATTTTGAAAGTCACCCAATTATAGTCAGGACCAATTTACCAATAAAATATGTCCTGCGTAAACCTGAACTTTCAGGCGGGATGGCCAAATGGTCAGTACAGATTAGCACATATGACATCTCCTTTGAACCCAGGGCAGCGATCAAGTCGCAGGCCCTAGCAGACTTTGTGGCTGAATTAAGCCCTAACCTGGAACCAGACCTAATAAAAGAGGTCAACCAACTAGAAAATAAAACCCTAGACCAAGAATGAACCTTGTTCATAGATGGGGCATCCAATGCCAGGGGGACAGGGTTAGGATTAGTACTTAAATCACCCCGGGAGATGTAATAGCTCAGTCATGTAAGTCGTGAGTTCAAAGCTACCAACAACGAAGCAGAATATGAAGCCCTGATAGCAGGCTTAAAGGTATGTCTAGACCTCGGTGTTCAAAACCTAAAGGTAAAAACTGATTCACTCTTAATTGCCAATCAAATAAAGGGAATTTATACGGCTAAGGATGCAAAAATGATTTCGTATTTAGAATATGCAAAGAACCTTACCGCTAAAATTCCTTCATTTGATATCGATCAAATACCTAGAGACCAAATACCCGGCCGATGCTCGCCAGCCTAGGTTCAAACTTTACCCCATTGTTTTTGATAAAATACCAATTGTGCACTTATTAGAGCCGACCATCATCAAAAACCCCGAGCGGGTCAACCACACAATAGGACAAGAACTCTTGGACTAAACCTTATTATGATTGGTTTCTCCGAGAATACTACCTCGGGGAAGACATGAGGCAAGGGCCTTTAGAATTAGAGCTTCATCTTATGCTATCATCAATAACACCTTGTTCAAGAGATCGCAGTGGACCCTACCCGAGATGCTTGGAGCCCGAAGGCCAAGCTAGTACTTCAAGAAATATATGATGGACACTGTGGCAATCATAAAGGAGGAAAGAGCCTGGCAAGCAAAGTTCTCGGAGATGGACTACTCTCGGCCTACGCCGAGGGTCGATCGCTGAATACTCTTCGAAATGCGAAGCTTGCCAAATCCATGCACCAATCATACATCAGCCATCTGAACTCCTTCATTCAATTTTCGCGCCCTGACCATTTATAAAGTGGGGCATGGACATTGTGGGAAAACTGCCTGTAGCTCCAGGACAAAAAGTCTTCATGTTAGCCATGACTGATTACTTCTCTAAGTGGATCGAGGCTGACTCTTACAGGCAAGTAACCAAAAAACAAGTAATATCCTTCATCAGGACAAACATTATTTGCAGATATGGAGTCCCATCAGAAATAGTATGTGACAACGGAACTCAGTTCGTGGGGAAGAGGACCCAAGCATTCTGCCAAGAATGGAATATCAACCTGGTAACATCAACCTCTGGATACCCAAAAGCTAATGGTTAGGCAGAGTCAAGCAACAAGGTAGTCATAATCTGCCTAAAAAAGAAGATGAAAAGAAGACGAGGCAGATGGGCTGAAGAACTTCCATTAGTACTATGGGCAGACAGGACTACTCCAAAATCGTGATGTGCCAAACACCTTACTCCCTGGTGTATGGCTACGAAGTATCATCCCTGCAGAAGTACGAGTACCAACATCCGGATCCGGCTGACAACGTTGAAACAAACAAAGACCTGATGCAAGATAACTTAGTCCTGACAGAAGAACTAAAAGACGCTGCCAAAATCAGGATGGCATAATATCAATAAGCAGTTTCCAGGACTTACAATAAAAACGTCAGGGTCAGGGTCTTCAAAGAAGGAGACCTTGTCCTACGCAAAGTATTTCCAAATAAAAAGGAAAAATCAGCAGGCAAGCTAGCTCCCACATGGGAAGGCCCTTACTTAATTGATTCAATTGTTGGACAAGGAGCATACAGGCTCCAAACACTAGAAGGGGAAATGATCCCAAGATCCTGGAATGTAACTCATTTAAAACTATTCCATATGTAAAGATCGGATCAAAGCTACGATCGGTACAAATTCAATCATTACTCAACCTGATGTGCTATGTGATAAACTACATGCTTTATATGACTTGTCCGTATTTTATACCTGCTCAACTAACCCATCTATTTACTTTTTGAATCCTGAACAATTATACATAATAAAAGATTATACGCATAAATATTCAGGATTGAGGGCTACTCTACTATATATTCCTGAAACAAAAATTTTGCACTTAACCGTGCCTAACGAGTTGGTAACCACCACCGGATACGGTAAAAAAGTCGGGACCAATCGGACATGAAATAATTGCCTGGCCGACTAGGTTTATCGCCACGGATAACAACCGGTTGGACGCAAAGAAGACGGTGCAAGGGTGTTTTATCCCGACCATCGATCTAAAATGCCCTCTCGACAAAGCCGAATACCAAGCCCTCCCGGCCAGGGCGGGGACATAAGCCCTCCTGACAGGCCGGATTTCCCACCCTTTCAACCATTATAGCAAAAAACTATATTTGGTTGAAATACTCATGACAAAGACTGAAACAAAAATGTGCAGGTTATTTAACCAGAATAATGTGCAAATCATGCAAAGAAAATATTTGACAGGTCCAACAGGATGAAACTCACAAATCAAGCAAAGACAAAAGTAAAATCAGCCAAAAGAAGGCCATCATGTCTATATTAATAAACCCTTACCCTCTGGGGCAAAGGTGCCAAAATATTCATAAAGGCCAGGGAGAGCCCCCCTGACCCAAAACAGGAAAACGAAAATAATGTTTGTCCAGGGACATCCCCCCTGGATGGGCCAAAATACCAACTGAAAATTAAAAAATATTACTGCTTCTCCTCAAAAGCAGCAGCACCAACAACTTGCTCCCCACTCTTAGCTGGCTCAGCCTCAACGTCCTGCTCCCCTGGAGAGTCGACCTCCTGTTCATTCTCCAAATTATGCGAGTCGGGATACTTGAAGCGAAAAGGCCATCTCACCGCAGGGTCCCATTTTGCCCTGGCCTCGACAGTTCCGACATGGCGCCCGCCCTTCCCTTGATGTAGAAATAGAGGGAGGCATCATCTAACTTGAACTCCAAGTCATCCCTCTCCCTGGGTAAGCTCTTCATTCTTATCCGGGCCTCCTGCAATGTACGCGTGCTTGAAGCGCCTCGGTCTTAGCAAGATCCCTCTCGGCCGCACTCTTGTCAAATCAGCAGTCTTGGCAGCTAAGTCAGCCCTTGTAAATTCCAACTCAGACTTCAACCTATCATAATCTGATCTCATCAGATTGATCCTGGCTACCAAAGAAGTAGCCTGATAGGCATTATGGAGACAAGTCACGACACCCTGACCAAAGACAAGAAAAGTATGAGTAACTTATACCAACAATAGAAGATTACCAAAAACAAAACACATGGAAATGATTCCAACATACCTCCCTCACACAGCAGGGGCACCGACAAGAGGCCGATCAATGATCCATCAAGCAAATCGCCGAGTAGCAGTCTCAACAGGGTCAAGGGTGAGCATGACATCGATTTAGAAGTCTGCATAGTCCCCGATTTTCACCCTAGCGACCTCCATATTATCCAACCTGGCTCTCACCTCCCCGACCAAGGCGAAACATCAACATCCTCAATTCTCCTTTTCTCGGGTCATTGAACTTGTTCCAAGGGACAAGCAGTGCGAGTGACCTTGGCGAGATCGGACCGTGCTCAAAGTCGATGACAGGTTCAGTATCCCCGCTTCCCCGAGGACCTTCCTCCTTAATCTTAGCCAGCCTGGGCTGAGAGGTCACCATACCAAACCGCAAGACGAATAGACGACCCGTAGGCGCAACACGAAATCTCAGATCGACAATACAAACCAAACATTATCGGAAGCCTGTAAAAATAAAGGGAAAATGAAAATAGACTTACGACTGAGGTACGGCACCAGCAGCCCCTGACACTTTAGCCACCCTGGGAGCCCCGTCAGCCTTCAAACAGCGAGGAAGGTGACCAACCCCACAACAAAGAGGCCAGGACCTCTTCAAAGGAGGAATAGCAAGGAAAGGAGAGACATTGGGAGTAGGGTACTCAGTTTCAGTAACCCAGTCATCAACTGCACACATAAGAGGTATGATTTATTATTTTCATTTCATTTTCTCACTAACAGAAAAACATGCGGTCAAAGAAAGAAATCAAAAGACTCACCACCACACAGGCCTCATGATTCAAATACGCCAGGTCAGGACCCACAGAATTGGTCCTGACAAACATATAGCCAGCAGCCCAGCCCTTATCGTGGCCACTGTCTAAATTGCTCAGAAGAGGAGTAGTTGACGGCCTGAACTTAAAACTTATACGGCCAGGACTGTTTGTTTTAATAGCATAACAGGTCTTCAAATCATCAAGAGAAAAAGAGACATTGTGTTTGTTCCGGGTGTAATTCCGGAGCAGGATTGTGACCACTTGAGCTTGTAGAATGATGTCGTTGCTTGTCTCTTCCTTTCACTCTTTCCTGTAAAAATGAACAAACTGAGGGCTCGACTTGGGGCCGAGCATACTCACTCCGACACTCAAGTCAGTAAACTTAGAGAGATAAGTTGTATGTTTAACTTGGCAAAGTATATTGTAGAGAGATAAGGGAATTTTATATTAGATTTCCAGTTAGTTTCTCAATGAGAGATGATGAGTATTTATAGACTTTCACCTTTTGTCACGTAGTGTCCAAGTGGCGTAAAGGTGGAAAGACTGTCCTACCCTCGGCCGAGGGACCCATGACAGGCCGGTAGGCCTGGTTGACTCCATGCCGAGGGGACTAGATGCGAGTACACGGATATGCCTCTCGGCCGGCTAGTTGCCGAGCCGAGACCCAAGTGACAGGCCGACAGGCTATGTCGGTTAGGCCGTTCTTCTTTTGACTTGTTGTCTTTTAGCTTTGACCTTGGTCAATATGTTGACTTGGTCAGCGGGTGCAGAATATGCCCCATCAATTTGCCCCCAGCGTAGTCTATGCCGTGGTATGGACCTTCGATGCGTGTTGAGCGTATTCTGCGCATGTTGAACTTCTTCCTCGGCTTGGTCCTGTTCAGGCCGTACCATATCCCCCCTCCACATTTTTGTGTAATGGACATCGAATGAGAAAAAGGAAATGGCGCTGGCCGAGACCAAGGTTGGGAGTGCCGTGTGCTTTTGATTGTCCCCGGCCGGTGCTGCCAAGCTTGGTTGATCAGCTGGCCATTGGCAAGTAGATACCAAGGAGCGTGTCGAAGAAGATTCGTCACTGTATGTCGATTGACCTTCTGTGGCTGCATGCTTGACACGTGGCCTGGTATTGATTGGTGGACGTTTCATGGGCTTTGCTCTGATTGGTCCACTGAATGGGCTTTGCTCTATAAATAGAGCAGTGTGCCCCTCATTTTGCTGTGAAAATTTCATTTTCAAGAAAAATTTCCTCTCTTTAGTTTTCGAAGAGTTTTCTCTCTCTAATTTTCGAAGCGTTACTCGGCGTAACACTTTCTTTCAAGGTAAAAACAAATTCTTCCCCAACTTTTATTTGTTAAGTATTCGTTGCCATCATGTCTGCTGCTGCTGCTCCGCCTAGTACCTCAACCCCGGGGGACGAACCGCCGCATCCTGATGAACAGGAACCACTGGTTGTCTGCCCGGTAGGGTTCGGGGATCGCAAGTCGCCTTCTCCTGAAATCGACGAGAAATATCTCGAGGATTTTGATGATGAGGAGGAGGAAGAGGCCCAATCTGATTCAGAGAGGCCGCATTACTTGTGGCACGGCGAAGCCTTCTCGATTAAACCTGATCGCGTTTGGACGAACAAGTTCGCTTCTGTCTCCGGGCCTGAACTTTTCGAAGACCACTACAACTTCGGCAGGGGGTATAGAATTATTGTCCCTGAGGGTGATCAGGCAGTCTGTTGCCCTCCCGAAGGTTGTATAGGCGTGTATATTAGACATCTGGAGTATGGGCTCCGTTTTCCTCTTAATAAACATGTCTCGGCCATAATCAAAGCCATGAATGTCGCCGTGGCACAACTGCACCCGTTGACCATTAGGACGATTATTGGCTTCGTATGGTTTTGTCTCTTTAAGGGGGTGGCCCCAACGGTGAACCTTTTTCGCCGGCTCCACCATCTTCGGCTGTCTACCCAAGGCGTCATGGGATGGTACAGCGTGCAGACCGAGGCGGGTTACGTGACCGTCTCCAAGCTGACATCCTGCAAAGACTAGAAGGGGCGGTGGGTATATGTCGATGTTCCGGAGGACTATCCACTGCCCCAGTCCTTCCAGCGACGCGTCAATTTGCGCTGTGAGAGTCAGGGGGAGCATGAAAGATATGTCTCCCGTAATAAGATTAAGATGGACGCCAAGAAGGTTTATCTTAATGACGGCGAAGTGCGGGCAATGAGCATGTTCGAGGCTGAGAAGGATGGCACGCCGAAGGGATGGATGCCCCCGACGCAGATCGTTCTTCAAGACGAGCCGCTTTGTCACGTAGGCCTCATACCGGCCCTTAGCCAGGGTGAGTGGGGTCGGTATGAGGCCCCCCCTTGATTTTATGCTTCGATATTTGAGCCTCGGTTTACTTCTTTCGCTTAACTCCTACTTTGTTTCTTGCAGATCGATTTGGCCGGGATCTCTCCGTCTCCATCCTAAGCAAGTTGGGACTTGACCAGGACAGGAGAGTTGTTGAACTGCACCCTAAGGCCGCGACGCGTGATCGCAAGCAGGCCCTGCACGAACTCATGGAGCAGGCGTTGAAAGCAATGGATGTGGGGGCGACTCAAGCAGAGATTGGCGGTAACGTGCCGTGTCGGAGACCAAAAGCAACGTCTTCGGCGGCTACGACGTCAACTCCAACTCGATCTCCAATCCCCATAGTCCGAAAAGATAAGGAGGTCGTCAATGTTGACGAGGACCTCACCGTTCTGGAGGGTCCTCCTCCTTCAAATAAGAGGAAAGAAACAACGCCTGCTGCTGCTGCTGCTGCTGCTGTTACCGAGGCAGGGAAAGAGGAGGGGTCAGACGGCCCTCAATCCAAGAAGGCCAGGACTGATAGGGATCTAACCCATGGCTCGGATTTAGCAGGTTCCTTATGCATTCCTGATGACAGGCTTTCTGATATGTCGATGAATGTTAATATGGACGCTTTGTCTGGGTTTTTTCTAGATCAACCGCGCACCAAGCTTCCACCAAACGACAATTGGAGAAGCAGCCTGTGCAGATGGGCGACAAAAATGTCGCCGCTGACACCTCGTCCGAGAATGCTTCCTTCGTTCAGCTCAGGGCGGACGGCATTAGGTTGGCCAAAAGGCTGGTGAAGTGGGCTGAAGTTGCCGGCACTCATCTTATCGAGCAAGAAAAGCTCGTGGCTCAAACTGCCCCTTCGCTCCAACGGCTTAGGCTTGAGCTTGCCGCGTCTAGGGAGAAGGCCAAGAAGGCGAAGCAGGACTTCCTCGCTGAGCGAAAGCTTAAGGAGGATGCTGAGAAGGTGGTCCTGGCCGAGAGAGCTAAGGTTGAGTCCGCGTTGGCTGATGCCGCTAAGTTGCGGGAGGAGAGAAACAAGCTTGAGGGTGGTTATAAGGCCATGGTTGAGCAGAGGGAAATATGGAAGACCCTGCATTTGGCCGAGGCTAAAGAACATAAGGGCACAAAGGCTATCCTTGCTCAGAGGGAGAAGGATATTGAGCTGCTGAAAACCGTGATCATCCCTAAAATGTGTGCCCGGTACCGGGACCAAGCTGAAGATGCTACAAGGGATGCGATTAAGGAGCTCCTTTTTGAAGGCACTTTTCCGTGGAAAGATTTTGACAGACTTCTGGATGAGAAGGCGGCTGCTGAGGAGGCCAAGGCCGCGGCCGAGGCGAAGGAGGCGAAGGCTGCTCAGGAAGCTGCGGCCAAGGCGGCCCATGATGTCAAGGTGAAGAAGGCTAGAGAGGAGGCTGAGAAGGCAAAGGCACGTGACGCTGCCAAGTCGTCCTCTGGGCCGTCCACCGACGGTGATGCCGCTGCTGCTGCCGGTGGCGAGCGGCAATAAGCATAGGGAGACAGGCGGTCGTCACCAGACTCACCTGGCCTTTCGGACAGCTTCAGCTGTTCGGGGGCCAACTTTTGAGCCTTTTCTCCCTGCCATCCTTTTGGTGCTTCATGTCTGAATGTTGTAATTTTTGTTGTTCCTTCTTTTTTTTTTGTTAAACTTTGGTAGGTTGAGCTTAGGCTACCCCTATGGAGACGGCCGTCGACTTTATTTTGTCTCACTTGTAAACATTTTTAATGAAGTTTGTTTATTTGCCTTCGGCTTGGCCGAGGCTTTGATCTCATCCTCCATTCAGTTGTCTTCTTACGTTTTTAAACATATTGAGCGCTTCATTTCATTTTACCTTCGGCTTGGCCGAGGCAATTAGATTGCGTATCTCAACTGTACTTAAACGTTTTTAGAATATTGGTCGTGCCCTCTGCTGCACCTGAACAGGCCGAGGTAGCAAGATTCACGTTTCCCAATTTGCTCAGCAACATGTTGGCATGTCGGTCGCTTCCTCCTCCGCTCCCGGTCTAGCCGAGGCGGTCAGATTTGCGCTTCCCAACTGCTGTTGTAAACATGTTAGCATATCGGTTGTTTCCCCGTCACTCCCGGCTTTGGCCGAGGCAATCGAGGTTACGGCTCGACTGCATTCGTATCTATAGACATATTGATCGCTTCCTCTGCCACTCCCGGATTGGCCGGGGCAGTCATATTTGCGTTTCTCAACTGTACTTATACGTTCATAAGCATGTTGGTCGCTTTCGCGAGTATCAACTGCATTTGTAGTGACTGCCCGGCTTTGGCCGTGGCGTCTACTTTGGTACGACTACGGAGGAGACAAGCATTTCGATGGAAAACTTGGATCACTCTTCATAAGATATAATCACGCGTTGGGGTGCCCACAACGGTCTCGGACACCTCCGCCGCTATACGAAATATTTCCTAAGGTTGTCTGTGTTCCAGTGGCTCATTGGAGGCACACCCTCCATGTCTGTCAGCCGGTATGTTCCCGACCCCATTTCTTCAACCACCCTGTAGAGTCCCTCCCAGTTGGCCGTCATCTTACCATGGATGTTTCCTTTGTTGGTTGCGGCCGACTTTCTCAGGACTAGATCTCCTACTCTCAAGTCCATTTTGTGGACCCTACGATTGTAGGCTCTTCTCATTCGGTTTTGATATACTGCCAAGTTGAGCCGTACCGTATCTCGACTTTCTTCGACCAGGTCTAGGGAGGTGTTGGGAAATGTGTCCTCAACAATAGTGCGATCACATGATTTAAATATCATAATTAAATCTCAAATTAAGAATACGTGAGGGATGATTCTTTATACAGTCGACTGACCGTCATTAATCGGTAATGATTGGCTAACTAGAGTTTGACATTACTGTCGTGTGACGGTGGTGGTCAGTTGATCCCTTTAGGTCACACCTATAGGATGAGGCCCAAATAGATATTTAATTAATTGTATGCGATACAGATTAATTAATTCCTTGATTATGGGAGTGCAATTTTGCGTCTTATTTTAATGTGATTAAATAAGATTAAATTTAGTTATTAAGTGTTAATTTACTAAATTAGTTGAGGTATTAATATAAGTTTTGAGGTAGAGGTAATTAGTTATTTAAAGTTACAAGAAGTTGTAATTTTAACTAACTAGTAATTATGGGACCCATTATATGATGATATAATGGTAGTATACTACTCAAAAAGTGGAGTGTATATTATATTATTAATTGTAATATTTAAGTGTTAAATGATTACTTTAATAATTAAATATGTAAGATAGTTAAACATATGACTTATAAGCATTTGTGGGACAAATGACAAAAGGCAAAAATGGACCATATAAGGACCATTATTTCGGCCAAAATGAGAGCAAGAGATGCTCTTGTTTTGTCTTGTTCTTTTTGTTATAAAAATGTGTGATAGTGACTTATCCATGACATATCTTACAAAGCTTCAACCCTACACACTACCTACACAAACAAAGAGTAAAAACAAAAGACAAAAGATTCCTCTTTTGTCCCAAGGCCACCGGTTTTGGCTTGATAAAATGGGCATTTGGTTGCTCATTTTATCACTACTTGTTTTTGCTTGAAAATGTATATATCTCTCTAGCTTTCTCACATGCAAAATTCATAAAAGCTCTCAATAAATACTAATACACAAAATCTATTACTAGAAGTAGTAATATAAGAATATTAGTATTATTAAGGTAATATTTTCTACTACATATCTAGTTAATATTAGTAGAGATTTTTGGGATTCATCTTGGGTGCAATTTATTGGAGTGGCTTCTAAACTTGGAGTCTTAGGAGGATCATCCATCATTATAATCTCAAGAACAAGTGAAGGAAGGTGACC
This sequence comes from Silene latifolia, assembly GCF_048544455.1. Lineage (NCBI taxonomy): Eukaryota > Viridiplantae > Streptophyta > Magnoliopsida > Caryophyllales > Caryophyllaceae > Silene > Silene latifolia. The sequence goes on from NC_133527.1 coordinate 128,782,386, forward strand.
TTACTTGTGCCCAAATTTTCGAACCAACCAACAATGTAAGGAACATTGTTTTTCTTATAAATCTTTCATTTTGTTATGCATGCACTAGATCTAAAGAACATATAATTAACAAGTTAATTAGTTCTCTATTAGAGGAGTCTAATAATAGGTATATGAACCTAACAAGTGGTATCAGAGCATAAGGATGTTGCATGCATAATCGGTTATTGTTTTTCCGAGTTAAAAGGTTAACATACAAAACTTAAAAAATTGTGATTTATAAGTATAAGCCACGAAATCACCATGCATGTTATATATTCTGGTCCTAAAATGTTTTTAGGTCATTTTTATGATTCATGGAAATTTATTGCTCATTTTAAGGATTTTTGGTCATTTTATTACATTTTTATGACTAAAATGGGAAATAAAATGCTAAAAATATTTAAATTTCGTTTCTGACCTTGAAAAATTTATATGACCTCACATGCATATTTTACAAGTTGTGTGTAAAAGGACGAGTTAATTTGATTAATTTTGCATGATTTATGATTTTTATGAGATAAAAATGGATTAAAAGAGGTAAAATGGTTAAAATTAGTTAAATTTCGAATTAAGCCATGATCTTTTAATATGATGTCACATGAAATATTTACAGAGAGTATGTAAATTTCTAGATTTAAATATCTTCTTTAGCATGATTTATGGATTTTTGAGTAAAAATGGCATAAATAGTGACTATTTTAGCAAAAATTAGCTAAAACGTATTGCATGGCTTGAGAAAATTATTTTAAGTTGCATTAATATCCCACTAATCAGAACTAAAGTTGTAAAAATTATTGGAGTATTTTTCGGATAATTTATGTATTTTATGAGATAAAACCGATAAAATGCAACTATATTTTCTCAAAATTAATTCGAAAATTTTAACCATGTTTTTTTTGTCATTATGAGGGTCATGGAATTATTCCAGAATGTTCAAAAATTTAAAATTCAAATTTTGAAACTTTTATGATTTAATTTGGATTTATTTCATATAAATAATGATTTTAAGGTCAAAAATGAGCATAAAATTAAATCAAGTTGAATTATTGTCAAAAATTTAGTGATGACTGATTTTTGAGTCCTAAAATGTGTTAGGATAATTAACTTGAGCTTAGATGTGATTTAAGTGTTAATTAGTGATTTTAAAAGGTTATTATCACGCATTTCCATGAAACCGGGTTATATGTACGACATAAGTTAAATAGGGCGATTTGGCACACGATTTTGCATGATAGGTACATATTATAATGCTGCATATTTCAATTGTTGAATGTATTTTATTTATATAATTTTGAATTATGTAATTTTATCTTAGTATGGCCTTAGTTTTAATTAATATTACCCGTAATGAAAGGGAATATTGATTCGGTTGTAATTTAATGTGATCTCGTATCACTTTTATTTTTATTTCATTAGTTTTTCATTTTACAAATGTATAATAGGAATAGCTTTGTATTTTTATTATTATTTGTAATTATGGAGCATCTTCAAAGACGGTGCCATTCGGAAGGGTGATCCGACAAAGACGGTGTCTTGGGAGGCGTGCCATTTGAAGAATCAAGGGACCAAAGGAGTTGGTTTCCGAATATGTAATAGATTATTTGATTTTCTATTTTTAGGAAGGCCATACTAGGAATTTTATTTATTGCTTTGCATTTCTTTTAATATGTTGCATGCATTGCCAAATCGCCATAACAACACATGCATATCTAATCGAGTCATCGACCGTGTCAATTATAATTATCGTAGTTCACTGCTTTAGTTCACTTAAAACGTGATAGATAATAAATTGAGAAGACCTCTCACATATAATAATTGAGATAAAGCCTTACCAAATAGTAGAAACCCATGAAGTACCAATTTCATAAGGGAGTTAATCCGGCTTCACCGTAATACAAACCTTATTACGTTGGCGAAGTGGGGTAATAAAATGTTATTACATTGAAATTTGGATTGAGCTCAACGGAAGTATTGTTGACCGTAGTCGCATGTGTTCCGGGCTAAAGATAAGAATTAGAGTATTTTTTATCGACCGAGAGTTCTAAAAGTAGAATCGATTAAAAGGTTAATCTACCGAGTTATATTAATAAGGGATGAATCGGCTCACCGTGCCCAAGTTAATATGAATTTGGATCTCGGAATCATTTATGTAGTTGGGTGGAGGTCACTATATAAATGCAATACTTGTAGTTAAATTAACGAGTATTATTAAAACGATAGATGATAATTAAATTCCTTCATTTCCTATTTTGTAGTCAAAATTTGTTTTAATCAACTGCAATGGCAAACGCGTCCGCATCCACTAGTTCCACCCCGCTTTCCAATGTGTCATGGCTCCGATCCTTCATGGATCGATGTAAGTTAGAAAAGAATGGGTCCAATTTCGCCGATTGGGATGCACAACTTCGCTTGGCCGCGCAAGGTGACGACAAGCTTCGTTACCTTACCGAGGCATCTCCCACCGAACCACCTAATACTAGGTCCACCGCTAGGCAAGCCTATGAGGATTACCAAAAGGAGTCGGCCGCAATGAAAAATGTATTGATATTTGCTATGGAGGCCGAACTCCAACGAAGTGCTATAAAGATTAGCACCGCTCATGAGATCTACATGAAGCTTGTGAACATGTTTTCACGAGCTCCTAGGGTCATTCAATATGAGGCGGCTTCCGCATTCTTTGATCTTAACATCAAAGAGGGCCAAAAGGTGAGCCCACATGTGCTCAAGTTAATGGAGCATGTTGAGACCTTGAAAATGCATAAGGTGGAAATTCCCGATGAACTCGTGATTGATCGAATTCTTCATTCCCTAAGCAAAATCAAAGCATATGTTCAATTCCGGGTGAATTTTAATATGCAAGATAAGAAAGTTTCTCTTGATGAGTTGCACAAAATGCTTGTGCAAGCCGAAAGGGACATGGGGCTAAGTGTTAGCACCACCAAAGATGTGCTCAATGTTAATCAAAAGAGCAAGGGAACTTTCAAGAAAAGCGGGAAAAAGGGAAAGAAGCGAACTCCCAACAGGAACATAGCTAAGACTTATGAAGCAAGCTCCTCCAAGCCCAAGTACAGTGCCCCCTCCGGGGACAAGTGCCACTATTGTTGTGGAGTTGGACATTGGAAGAGAAACTGTTCCAAGTATCTTGGCGACATCAAAGCTGGAAAGGTTACTCCAGTAGGTATATAAATATCCCTATCTTTTATGTTTCAATCTCAATTAGTATGTGATACAAGTTGTGATAATTACCCTTTTTATTGTAAATAGGGCCCCCTCCTAGCAAGGACAAAGGCAAGGAGAAGCAAGTCTAGAGGATCACAAGGGAAGCTAGAGTAGCCGACCATGGTGATGAATCAATGGAAGCTTGGCTTTTAATTTGCTTTGTCTTTAATTTTATGATGAATTTCATGTTTTTAGAACTATTTTGTTTTCCTCGTGTGACTTGGAAATTGGTTTGTATCCTTTAAACACGGGTTGTATTTTGGATATTGGTGATTTGGTTTTCAACCCAAATCACTTGTTTTATTATGTTGTTTGTTCTAAAATCATCATCATTAATTACTTGCGTAGAGAAACATTAGATAAACATCTTAAATTGATCAAGTAGACGATTATGATGATGGGATCATTATATGTCCATAAGCTATGAATCTGATTCTCCTTATGTCTTTGTTACTTAAAGTAACAACTTACTTATATAAGATCAATTCTAAGAGTTGTAATGAGTTTTTGAATTCATCAAGTAGGGAATTCACGATACCAAATGGACATATTATTCTAATTGGATGGTCAACCGTGAGATACCTAGAATAGAGAGTCTATTAAACAGATGACATGGATAAGACTCGTATATTATCTAGCTGCCATGTTAGGATGGCCTTTTGAAAGTTAATATATAGTCTTAGAAAACTCTTAATACTCCGTTAAATATATGTTTGTGACTCACAAAGCTATCTCTCATAAAAATCAGGTGTATTTCTGAGAGATAGAGTGGGAGTAGATTGAATCGTCACAAACATCTCTTTTAGTTGAAATGTTACTTTGTGAAAGTAATAGAATTATAGAGTGGGAGTTGGTATCGAACTATAGTCTATGAAGATAGATTGAGAGCATAGTTCAGTGGGAGTTTATCGCACATGTCTTTATTGTTTAAAAATATTACTTTGTGAAAGTGATAGTATTATGACCATGTTACATTTGAGCCGAAGCATTACAATCCGAAAATTGTTACTCGAAAGTAGATTTACTTAAAGGAAAGTGTCTCCTTAAATTGAATAGAGCTTTTGAGTACTTAAATGCATAAGATTTACATGAAGATGTTGATCAAGGTAAATTGTGTTAGGAATTGCCGCATTTCATTTTGATGAAGAATGGCAAATATAATTCGCTTTTCTAAAATGGGAATTTAGAGAAGGAAATGTTTAAAAACACAAAACCTTAGATGAAGATCTAAGAATCCTAACATATTATGCATAGCTTTCTTAAGTAAACCTAGGATGGTCTTAAGCAAACATTTAAGGATTATACTTTTCGTTCATGTGATTATAGTGAATTGTTTCATTCACATGATTGAAGAATCATGATATACATGAAGTTAAGTGGGAGCTAGAATTGTTTCTCCATGTCATATATGTTGATAACATATTACTTATTGAGAATAATATACCAATGATCTCTTCCGTAAGAGTAATTGGAAGACTTGGAAAGGGATGCAAAGTATTCTAGATTTTGAATCTATGTGAGAGTAAATTGGCATAGAATTGAGAGTCTTATGAAGATAAGTTCTTTCAGTATCTTTAACATCAACAAAGTTGAATGGCTTATTCATGATGATGAAAGTGGAATTACTATGATGGAATCATAGTCGTTCACTGAACCCATTAAATTGTTGATTACATGAAATCGATTACTAATGTTTCCGCCATTAGAACGATTATGTATGCCAACAGACGCACGTGCTGTGATGTACCATATGCTAGGTGCATGATAAGTCAATAATAAGTTAATTCATAAGATGGGCTTTTGAAAGCCTTAAAGTACAATTGATGACTTGTACACATGTTTGGATGATAAACTAAGTTAAAGTGTTGAAGGGTTGCACCAACTTTAGTTTCCAAGCTTAAAAGGATTTGATGAAATCCTATGCAAATGTTATTGACAAAGGAGTAAGAAACTAAGAAATGTGTTTTAGTTTCGCGCATTGCAAATTCTACAAAAGGAATCTAAGTAAGTTGTGATAAAATGGTCAACGTAGGGATTAAGAGTGAATCCCTCTACAAATGACTTTATCATATGTTATGCGATAACAGAGGGAGCTTCTTTCAAGATAAAGAACTCGGGTCTAGTATGAAGTCTAGACATATACTTAGAGAAATTCATGTTATTAAGATATGACATTGAATGGAAGGAAATAGCAATTAATTAAGTTGGAATATATGGATATCGGGTATATCCATTTGCCAAGCTTGTATTGCATTTTAACTAGTGTTTTAATACACTAGAGATTAAAGAATATGAAGTAGTAATAGTGTATTGACTATTCATATGTGATAATCACATTTATCGTTTGAGTTTTATTAAACTCACCCGCTACCTTGTCGTATCCAAATGGGTTGTAGAGACAAATTGAACCTCATTAAAGTGAACTGGATTGACATGGTATTCACCCCTAGTTACTTATATGAGGTGACGTCTCGAAGTGACTAGAGTGTGATGCGATTGATGGCAAGTTCAAGTGCCATAGAGTCATATGGGATGACTAGTCGATCACATAGGCAGACGTATGGGACAATGCGTCGGGCGAGCGACCGCTTATAGAGTTCTGGTAATTCATAAAGCCTGGTCGTGGCAAGAGCTACTATAGTATTCTTATGAGTCAATTCTTTTGACTAGAGACTATTCGCCCAAGTTGGCACAACTTCTGATTAGCTTTGATTTATACTCTACGATTTCTTAAACGAGGTCAAACTGGGTATATTTTGGGTTATGATGGACTGTGGGTGAGCGAACGGGAATAGGGCGATAGGAATTGTCCACCCCTTGTCGGGTTGTTTGAAATCTCAAGGCCACTCGAGGAGTAGTTAATTGGAAATGCGTGGCCACGCTCGGAAGGTATCTTTGATAGATAATTCCGGTCGGACGTTAATCTCCGGATCGAGAAAACCACTCAAGATATGATCAAATGTAAGTACGACCTGCAAGACACCTTGCATTGAGTGGGAGATTGTAATAGGACAAGAGAATTGGTGACGCACACTTGTCGAGGACAAGTGGGAGATTGTTGGGAAATGTGTCCTCAACAATAGTGCGATCACATGATTTAAATATCATAATTAAATCTCAAATTAAGAATACGTGAGGGATGATTCTTTATACAGTCGACTGACCGTCATTAATCGGTAATGATTGGCTAACTAGAGTTTGACATTACTGTCGTGTGACGGTGGTGGTCAGTTGATCCCTTTAGGTCACACCTATAGGATGAGGCCCAAATAGATATTTAATTAATTGTATGCGATACAGATTAATTAATTCCTTGATTATGGGAGTGCAATTTTGCGTCTTATTTTAATGTGATTAAATAAGATTAAATTTAGTTATTAAGTGTTAATTTACTAAATTAGTTGAGGTATTAATATAAGTTTTGAGGTAGAGGTAATTAGTTATTTAAAGTTACAAGAAGTTGTAATTTTAACTAACTAGTAATTATGGGACCCATTATATGATGATATAATGGTAGTATACTACTCAAAAAGTGGAGTGTATATTATATTATTAATTGTAATATTTAAGTGTTAAATGATTACTTTAATAATTAAATATGTAAGATAGTTAAACATATGACTTATAAGCATTTGTGGGACAAATGACAAAAGGCAAAAATGGACCATATAAGTACCATTATTTCGGCCAAAATGAGAGCAAGAGATGCTCTTGTTTTGTCTTGTTCTTTTTGTTATAAAAATGTGTGATAGTGACTTATCCATGACATATCTTACAAAGCTTCAACCCTACACACTACCTACACAAACAAAGAGTAAAAACAAAAGACAAAAGATTCCTCTTTTGTCCCAAGGCCACCGGTTTTGGCTTGATAAAATGGGCATTTGGTTGCTCATTTTATCACTACTTGTTTTTGCTTGAAAATTTATATATCTCTCTAGCTTTCTCACATGCAAAATTCATAAAAGCTCTCAATAAATACTAATACACAAAATCTATTACTAGAAGTAGTAATATAAGAATATTAGTATTATTAAGGTAATATTTTCTACTACATATCTAGTTAATATTAGTAGAGATTTTTGGGATTCATCTTGGGTGCAATTTATTGGAGTGGCTTCTAAACTTGGAGTCTTAGGAGGATCATCCATCATTATAAGCTCAAGAACAAGTGAAGGAAGGTGACCTTACTTGTGCCCAAATTTTCGAACCAACCAACAATGTAAGGAACATTGTTTTTCTTATAAATCTTTCATTTTGTTATGCATGCACTAGATCTAAAGAACATATAATTAACAAGTTAATTAGTTCTCTATTAGAGGAGTCTAATAATAGGTATATGAACCTAACAGGAGGCTCTCAGGCCTTCTTCATTTTCGACTGGGTTAAAGGTTTACGTTCTAAATGTCGGCATCGTTGCTTCAATTGGCAGGACGGCCTCAGACCCATAGACTAGGTGGAATGGACTGTACCCTGTTGCTTCTTTCTCCGTGGTTCGAAGGGATCACAGGACGCCGGGTAGTTCATCAGCCCATCTTCCCTTTAGATCTTCAACCTTCTTCTTCAACCCATTCAGTATTGTTTTATTAGCTGCCTCCGCCTGCCCGTTGCTCTGAGGGTGGCAGACGGAGGAGTATGCAAATTTGATACCGAGCTCTTCCAACCAATTCATCACCGTGTCGCTCCAAAACTCTCGGCCGTGGTCAAATAAAATGACTTGGGGCACCCCAAAACGAGTTATGATGTTCTCCCAAATCACCTTTCTTACGGTCGCCGTGGTTTTGGCAGGTACCGCGACAGCCTCGACCCATTTGGTGAAGTAGTCAACGGTGACAATCAGGTACTTCCTTCCTCCGGAGGCCGTCAGAAATGGTCCTAATAAATCCATCCCCCATTGTGCAAATGGTAGGGGATTAAGTACCGGTTGCAGGTCTCGGGAAGGTGCATGTATTACCGGAGCATGCATCTGACAATTATTGCACTTCTTGGTTTTTGCCCTGGAATCTTTCAAATGGTAGGCCGAGAAGTAGCCGGCTCGGAGAGCTTTGTGGGCTAGCGTTCTCGCCCCCATGTGATGTCCGCAGATGCCTTCGTGAATCTCTGTCAGTATAAGCTCCGCGTCGGCGGGGCCGACACATTTCAAGAGTGGTCTTATTACGGACCTTCTGTACAATTCTCCTTCGAACACTAAGTACTTTGCAGCGATCCTTCTTATCTTCTGAGACAGACTGCGGTCCTCCGGCAACTCTTTTGTCAGCATGTATTTCATTATCGGAGTCATCCACGTCGTCTCGGCTTTGATGTCGCCCACCATGTCGACGGTCTCAGTGATGCTTTTAGCATTTCTGATATCCACCAGCACGGTTCGACTGACATTTTTGATGCTTGAACTGGCAAGTCTTGAGAGAGCGTCGGCTCGGTTGTTCTCAGACCTGGGGATGCACTGTATTTGGAAAGATTTCAATTTTGAGGTGTCAGCTTTTACCCTCTCCAGGTACCTTACCATCCCATCGTCTCGAGTCTCATACTCTCCTCGGATTTGATTAGTCACTAAGAGCGAGTCTGTTTTTAACACAATATGCTCCGCCCCGGCAGCTCTAGCTAACTCGACTCCAGTTATCACCGCCTCATATTCGGATTCGTTATTTGAGGCCGAGAAGGTAAACTTTAAGGCGTACTCAAACTCGTTTCCGTTAGGGCTGACGATAAGGATGCCGACTCCTGAGCTGTTCGCCGTGGAGGACCCGTCGGTATACACTTCCCACACGCCGGGATGTGATTCTTCTTGATACGTGCACTCAGCCAGGAAGTGTGCAAGCGCTTGCCCCTTTATCGAAGGCCTCGGCTTGTACTGAATGCCAAAGTCGGAGAGCTCCACTGCCCATTTGATAAGTCTGCCGGATTTTTCGAATTTTTCTAATGCTTTCTCCAATGGCTGGTCGGTTAAGACCGTCACGGGATGTGCGTCGAAGTAGGGTTTCAGCTTCCTTGCGGCAACGACGACGGCGAGGGCTGCCTTTTCGATTAGTGGGTAATTTCTTTCGGCGGCCAGCAGTGTATGGCTGATAAAGTAAATTGGGTATTGCTGCTTATTTTCTTCCCTGACGATTACGGCACTGACCGTGGCCGAGGTAACTGCTAAGTATAGATATAGCGTCTCCCCCAGCGTCGGCCTGGACAGGGTCGGCAGTGTCAGAAGGTGGGCTTTCAGTTGCCTGAAAGCCGTGCTCTGTTCCTCCCCCCAGCTAAAGTTTTTATTCCCCTTCAGCACTTTGAAGAACGGAGTGCTCTTGTCGGCCGACCGAGAGATGAAGCGGGCGAGAGCCGCCATCCTTCCGGTCAGCGTCATAACCTCTTTTCGACTTCTCGGCTCCGGTAGGTCTAGTATTGCTTGGACTTTCTCCGGATTGGCATCAATTCCCCCCTTCGGCGCCGACAAGCACGCCGAGGAACTTGCCGGGCCGGACACCGAAGTTACATTTCTTTGGGTTAAGCTTCATTTTATATTTCCTTAGTGAACAAAATGTCTCGCCTAAATCGGCTAAGTGCTCATTTCGGACTTGCTTTTTACAATAGCATCGTCGACGTAAGCCTCGATGTTTCGCCCTTTTTGATTTTGGAACACTTTGTCCACCAACCTAGTGTAAGTTGCGCCAGCGTTCTTCAAACCGAACGGCATCATTTTATACATGAATGTGCCGTGAATGGTGATGAATGCGCATTTAGGCATATCTTCCTCGGCCATGAATACCTGATGATACCTTGAGAAGGCGTCTAGCAGGCTTAGCATAGTGTAGCCTGCCGTGGCGTCAATTAAACTATCTATTCGAGGCAAGGGATAGCAATCTTTAGGGCACGCTTTATTAAGATTGGTAAAATCAACACACATCCTCCACGCCCCTGACGATTTCCTCACCATTACAACATTTGCTAGCCACTCAGGGTAAGTACAAGGCATGATAAAGCCCGCCGCTAATAATTTGTCTACTTCAGCTTTGATGGCCTCATCCTTCTCGGTCGAGGAGTTCCTCATCTTCTGCTTGACCGGCCAAGCGGTGGAGAGTACGTTCAGCTTGTGAACGATCACCTCCCGGCTCACGCCGGCATCTCGGCAATGAGTATGCGAAGACATCTTTGTTCTTCCTCGCAGGGTCTAGAAGATCGGCTCTGAATTTTGGCTCCAGTCGACAATGACGATTCACGGTGCGCCCTGGGTCAATTTCCACTTCCTCGGTCTTGGCTCCTTCGACCATGCCGACATTAGTATCCATCGGTTCGCCCTCCTGCTGCAAGGATGGGCTCTTCCCTTTCTCCGATTTCTTCGCCACTTTGAGGGATTGCATGTTGCACCCCCTGGCAGACACTTGGATATTGACTATTTCATCTTTCTCGTCCTTTGAGACGAGCTTTTGTGCTTCCCCCCGGTCCGAGACGTACATCAATGTCAGTGCCCGGATGGACATCACTGCATCGGCCTCGCTCAAAGTGACCCGGCCTATGAGAACATTGTAGGCAGACGAACCATCGATAACCACGAACTCAGATAAAACATTTTTAGCCGCATTCGCTTGGCCGAACATCACCGGTAGTCTGATTGACCCCAGGGGTACCAGGCCGGCCCCAGAGAAGCTGTATAGCGGGTTAATGCAGGGGCTCAAGTCTCCAATCTTCAGACCAAGATTAAGAAAGCATTCCCTGAACATGATGTTCGTGTAGGCGCCTGTGTCAATCAGGCACCTTTTGACCAAGTGGTTGGCTATATCCAGGTGGACTACAAGCGGGTCGCTGTGCGGGGCGACGACTCCCTCGTAGTCCTTCTTTCCAATGGTTATATCGGAGACGGTGGAAGCGGGGATCGCTGTTTTAGGCACAAAGTTGATGGCTTGATATAACTCATTTAGGTGTCGTTTGTGCCCATTAGCTGACCCACCGTTCTCGTTTCTCCCGATGACAACTTGGATTACTCCCATCCGTTGGAAAACTGATTTTCTATTCGCCCCGTCGGCGCTTGTTCCTGGGCCTCCAGCTACATACTTGTTGAGGCCCCCCTTTCGGATTAGCTCTTCGATGGCGTTCCTTAGATGTCGACAGTTGTCGCTTTTGTGGCCGGTGTGGCCATGGTACTCGCAAAACTGGCTTGTGTCACCGTCCCCCCTCGCCTTGGGGGGCCTTGCCCACTTCTGTCCATCGTTCTTGCTTAGGGTAAAGACCTCGGCTGAAGATGCGACCAGGGGGGTGAGACTACTGTACCGCTTCTGGTTGTATGGTCCCGAACTCCCCCCGGCCCCCGCCGAGTGTTGTTTCCTATTAGATCTCTCAGGCCGTGACCTATTCCCATCACGGCGACCTTCATCTATGTTGTCCCGGCGGCTCTTCCTCTCTGGGTGCCCAGCTTCACTGTGGCCTACCCAGGTTTTGTGATAGTCTTCCTCTTTCACGGCTCGGTCGGCCATCTTTCTGGCGGAGTCTAAGTTGAGGTCTTCGCACTTGATCAGCTCGTTTTTGAACTCGCCTTTCGGGAGGCCTTTCATCAGCGCGAAGGCCGCCAGTTTGGTGTTCAGCTCACGGATCTGCTGAACCTTAGCGTCGAATCTTTTCACGTAGCTTCGGAGGGACTCGTCCTCCCCCTGTCGGATAGTTAGGAGATCTGATGTTTCCACGGCCCTTCTTTTGTTGCAAGAATACTGGGCTATAAAATTGTCTCTCAGGTCGGCATAACAGTATACCGAGCCATTAGGTAGCCCCTTGTACCAACTCTGAGCCATCCCATGCAGGGTCGTTGGGAAGACTCGGCACCACACCTCATCAGGTTGCTCCCATACCCACATATACGACTCGAAAGCCTCGACATGGTCGGTTGGGTCGCTATCCCCTTTATATGATATGGGCGGCAGCTTCAGCTTAGTCGGCACAGGGATCTCGAGGACATAGGTACTGAGGGGCTGTCTGACCACGTGTCGAATGACACGCGGCGATCGGCTCCTCGCAACCTTAGTCCGGCTTATCTCCCTCTGGCGGGAAGGGCTTGTTGTCCGACTTTGGTGAGTCGGACTTCTTTCATTCCTTCGGGGCTGGCCTCGTTGTTGCCGCGGCGACGCTGTCCTCCCGCGAGTGGGGGAAGGACTCAGGTCTGCCACTGGCACCACGGGCTCTGCTGGCGTTCTAGCATACCCAGCTCCTTGTATCGCTCCGGACAAGTTGTTCGAAGCCACTCTATGGGCCCTGGTCACCTGTGGATGCGCTGCCGTCACTATCGTCGTGACAGGGGTAATCGGCGTGCTACCCATCAGGTCCAGGAATAGCTTTAATTTAGCCGCATCGACCACATGTTCCATGACAGTGACTTGGTCGGTAGGCAGCGGCGTTTTTGGCTCTTTCGGCATCCCAAATTATGGCTCTTTCGGCATCCCGAACTCAGAATTACGGAACGTGTCATCCTGGAAGAATGCAGTTCCTTCACTCACAGTTTCTTGTTGCTTTGACATCTTCTTAGCTCGCTGAATGGTTTTTTTTTTGTAATGTAGGTGACTAGCTTTTAGTATCGGGTATCCCCACAAACGGCGCCAATTGTTCCGGGTGTAATTCCGGAGCAGGATTGTGACCACTGGAGCTTGTAGAATGATGTCGTTGCTTGTCTCTTCCTTTCACTCTTTCCTGTAAAAATGAACAAACTGAGGGCTCGGCTTGGGGCCGAGCGTACTCACTCCGACGCTCAAGTCAGTAAACTTAGAGAGATAAGTTGTATGTTTAACTTGGCAAAGTATATTGTAGAGAGATAAGGGAATTTTATATTAGATTTCCAGTTAGTTTCTCAATGAGAGATGATGAGTATTTATAGACTTTCACCTTTTGTCACGTAGTGGCCAAGTGGCGTAAAGGTGGAAAGACTGTTCTACCCTCGGCCGAGGGACCCATGACAGGCCGGCAGGCCTGGTTGACTCTATGCCGAGGGGACTGGATGCGAGTACACGGATATGCCTCTCGGCCGGCTAGTTTCCGAGCCGAGACCCAAGTGACAGGCCGACAGGCTATGTCGGTTAGGCCGTTCTTCTTTTGACTTGTTGTCTTTTAGCTTTGACCTTGGTCAATATGTTGACTTGGTCAGCGGGTGCAGAATATGCCCCATCAGTGTTTTTTACAGAGGTTCTCAATAGAACATACAACTTTCCACACCATCGGCATTAATTGATAAGAAGGAACATCAATCTCCTTAATAACCTCAACCATAAGAGGAGAAAAAGGAAGCTTACAACCTGCCCTGAAGGCCCAGTCGTGGATGCAAAACCAACCAGGACAAGCCCAGTCAGCCCTGATAGGAGAATTCTCAGGGATCCAGACTTCAGCATCAGCAGGGATAATCCCCTTATCCTTCAAAATCTTCTCGAACTCAGGTTTCAAGCGGTTTGCAGGAGACTGATCCTCATTTAAAGCCTTGGTAGGCTTGAATTGAAAAGCGCCATGAGATATTGAAATCATCTCCAATGGAGGATCACTTGACTTATCTACTACGGGAGATGGAGCAGCAGAAGAAGCAGGTAGAGTTTCAGAAGAAACTTCCTCAGGATTCTAAGGAGGAGGAGGAGTAGCAGGAACCGCTGCCCTGGTAGATTTTTTCTTTGCAACCATTGATTGAAGAATTATGAAAGATTGATTAAGAGATTTGGGAAGTTGAGAATTAAGAAAACTGAAGAGAGAGAAAGTTAAGAGAAAGAAGACGAAGAAATTATGTTGATGAGTTCAAATCAATGAAGCACCCAAGTATTTATAGCAAAGAAGATTAGGGTTTCAGCCGCAAAATAATTAAGGAAGTTGCAGTAAATAGACCACGCGTCAGCAGTTGCAGTAAAAAGAGCCGTTACAGGAAACTGATCAGGGGAAATTAACCGTTGGGTGATCTTATCAAAATTAAAGTTATCTCCTCATTTTTTCGTCCTGGCACTACCAATGAGGAGATAAGGGGCAATTGTTAGGCCTGGAAATCCGCAGACCACCCTGATCAGCATCTCATCTAAACCTGACTGCCATGCTCTCAGGGTGCCAGGCTCTCAGGACACATGAAATTAGGCGCCAGGCCATGGAGAGGACAACGGTCCAAATATCAGGACAATATTTGACCATATCCGCGTATATTGATGGAAATAAATACGCAGCATTAAGTATGAAGATTGTGCGGTAAATACGGTAATTAAGAGGGAAATATTCAGCAATTATTACCAGCAATTATGGAAAATATTCAGCCTTCAATGCTTGATCATGCAGTCGTTCAAGATAGGAAGCTATATAAAGAACACTTGAGAGATCTGAAGAAGGACATCATTCATACGCAAGAAGATATACACATATTACATAGAAATACAGGCATTGTTGTTATCATAAGATATTCTCTCAAATCATATAGTGAAATCCTCTCCTGGCTTGGTGCCCGTGGTTTTTTCCCATTCAAGGGTTTTCCACGTACAAAATTGTTTGTCTTGTTATTTTTGTTATCTCATTTACAGCTTAATATCGTACCCTGTCAGCCTGACCAGAATTCTAATTAGAGCTAGTTAACCCTGCACGATATCACCCTGACCTGATTTCGCCTTGCGCAAAATCCACACAAAACAACCGATATCGGGACGTGTTCTCCCTCTGGTGATATTAGAAGGATTCCTACCTCGAAGCCTCTCAGATTAGATGCACCATCGAAGTATAGGTCCCATGCGTCGGAGTCGGCACAAAGGATGTCCTCGTCAGGAAGTGACCATGTGTCGGTCGTTAGATCCTCGTTGACGGGATTTTCTGCTAGGTGATGTGACCATTATTTGCGCACATTTAGTCCCCTAATTGAGCCTATTTTGCGTACTATTATAACATTCTATGGCCATTTTATCCGTCAAAACCTTCCTATTTGCTTTTCTATCGCATTTCATATGTTTTGTAGAAAAGGAGATAATAAGGCGGAAATTCCCGTCTTTCGTGCATATTTGGAAGCTTATTGATGATATTAGATGGACTAGTATGAAGAGGAGGCAAGAATGATGACCAAAGATGTAGGAATAAAGTGTATATAGAAGGATCAAAGGATTAAAAGTAAGAATGACGAGAGGGAAGGCATTACAAGAGGAAATCGCTCGAAAACCGAATCAAGAGTTGCTCCTTTGGCTCTGAAAATATGTTAGATTGAACGGCGTCGAAAAATCAAGTGATCTAGGCTTTTGAATCACTCCAATAGGAGTCCGGATGAGAAAATGACGCCCGTTTTACAATCCGAGCTCAAGATACAGCTCAACCCGCTCGGGTCAAACTCAACCCGCTCGGGTTGAAGCCCAGGACGCCCATATTTCGCTCGGGACGGGCGTATTCCTGGACATGAAACTTTTCCTTTCTACGTGAACTACAATCCGTGCGTCTTCTCCCAAATCCGCCCGGATTGCATCTTCAGAATCCGCCCGTCTTCTCCCAAATCCGCCCGGATTGCATTTTTAGAATCCGCCCGGATTCAACTGAATCTGCCCGTTTTCCCCAGCCAGAATCCGCCCGTCCTGACTCCAATACGCACGGATTCCTTTACAGCAATTTTCGTGTTCTTCAAGCTCCGTGAAAGACGCCCTTCCTTCGAAAAATACCGGAGTCTCCCTGCTCAAATCTCAAAAGTGTAATTACTAGTTTAGCCCTTAGTTAACCCTAATGCATCCACCTAATTTCTACTATAAATACCCCATTTGTAATAATCCTTTGACACATCTTTTTAGCTAGAAAAATCCTTCTTTAGATTAGATTAGGAGTAGATTAGAATAGATTACTCTTTAATCTTTCCACAAATTACACATTAATCTCTCCTTAATTATTGTTCAAGTTTATTATTCAAGTTTATTAATGGGTAATTGAAGATTATTGGGTTATTATTGGGAGATTGACAACCTTCCACCAATCATCAAGTTCTTCTATTATTCTTTGCATTATTATTTTGGAATCTCCATAGGTATAATTCTCTTAATCCTTGTTTTAATTATTGTTAATCTTTATTACTTGTTCATCATGTTTGGCTTTGTTAGTATGATTGACAACCTTATTAACATGTTAAACTTGACCATGAGTGAGTAGTTACTTAGATAGGATTAGTGGGTAATTAGGGAAAACCAACATGGGATTGATTCATGCTTAATCTAATATGTTTGCATAATCAAATTGCTTGCTTGTTGTGATGTCAACTTTATGCACATGTTATGTTTGATGAAATGCTAAGCCTATGAATCCTTGCATTTTTACCATCTCTTATCTACTCAACTTGACTTATAAGATATAAACCAACTCGAGTCTTGTTAGACCATGCATAGAAGTTGAATAGGAGGAAAGTAAGTCGACTTGTAGGTGTTGTACAATCTAATTGATTCGGCTCCGGGACCCAACCCTTCCTATGAACCGTAAGACATAAACAAACTTGGTTCCTACACAACACTAATTGCTTGCATATAATTGTAAACATGTTTGTATGATCAATGATGCGGTCGTTTCTACACCAAAAATAAATTACCTAGATTACTGCTAACAGAAGTCAGCGGCAAGTAGGGTCGATCTCCACAGGGAGGCTAAGTTGCTAAATATCTGTCTAATTTGGTCTGTCGGATGTCACAGTGTGGGGGTTTGAATTGTGTTAACTAAACTAGAGATTAAAGCGAGAGAAATAAACAAGAGAAATTAACAGCAAGAGAGAAGGGAGTATGCTAGGAGTCGGTCCACCGTGGCAGCTATCAGATCTTATACTATCGGGAATACTAAGGCGATTAGACTATTGATAAGAAGAGCTATGGTCGTCACCTTTCGGTCCTTAAACCGCCCTAGAGCGTAAACAGCTTAACTTTCGCCCTCACTGCAATACCCTATTGTAATTAAGCAAGCCTTCCCTTCCAATCTTTCGATCTAGGTCGGGGTTAACTAAATTTATTGGTCTCCTGCATGCATTCATTCGACCGGATAACAGTTAAATTGCCTAATACAATTCTTATCGCAGGGCTAATCTATTTAATACAATTAAAGCATCGCTACCACGGCTTCCCTAATCCTAACATACTAGGGGGAATTAGCTATGCATAATTAAAGGGGAAGCCAGAAATAAAAGAAGAACAATAATAAACATTAAGTAATTAAAGAGAAGAAGGGAGAGAAATTACTGTAAATAAATGATCCCGAATTTGAGCAAGCATAAAAGTAACAGTGTATAAAGAAGAAAAGTAACGTATGGTGATCCTTGGATGATTACAAATGACAACCTTTACTCCTATTTATAAGAAAACAGGAGTAGGATTAAACCTAATGACGGAATTAGAGCTTAAAAGCCCAACCCGTCAGCGAATCTACTCGATCGACTAACTAAATCACTCGATCGAGTGAGGCTATAAAAGAAACCGGTCGATCGAAGGACAAAACAGTCGATCGAGTACTTATTCATCCTAAAACCACTCGATCGAGTGGAAAAACTACTCGATCAAATGGATCTTGACTTCAGCAGCTTGTAATCACGTTAGTTTGACTTTGACTTGTCCTTTTAGCTCCCGAAACACCTTCACGCATCCCAAGACAGCAGTAAATCCCGCTCCAAGTCTACTCTTCCTCCAAATGCATGCTAAACGGACGGTAAATAGCTTGATTCTACTACTTTCTGGTCCATTCCTGTAAATAAGACAAAATAACCCAAAGTAGCATATTCGGGGCATTTCGTAGCATAAAACCACGATAAAAGCATAGAAATACGTGCATAAAATAGGCTAAAAAGACTATATAAAATGCACGTATCAATCAACACCATGAATCCCCTATGACCCCATGACATCCTAGCACTTTTAATCATTTATTTACATCTTTCCTTTTATTGCTTGTTTTACCTTATTGTTTGCATTAATTTAGACACAACTACAAACCCAAACAAATTGTGACACTAGCATAAATTGAGATAGATAGACTTAGAACCCAAAGCACACCGTCCCATGGATCGACCTCGACTTACCGCTAACTAGTTGTTTGTTGAGTATTATAAATGTGTTTGACTGGATGTGACCCGACGACACGACCAACTCTTGTCCATCAAAATGGCGTCGTTGCCGGGGACGGTGCTATGTGATTAAGTTCTTATTTGTTTGTCTATTTTGATTTTGCTTTCACCTTGAGGAACTTGTTCCTCAAGGATTGTTCTTACCGCTTTTGTGTAGTTTCTATGCTTGTTGTTGTTTCCTTGTCTTAGCTATAATGGCTCAAGACTTGTCATATGGAGTATGTGGTTGATCTTTTGAGTATGACTATGGGTATGAGGAGTTTGAGGAGCAAGTCAACAAAAACTTACCTTACAACTCATACAATGAAAATCCTAACTACTACCCCAACTTTCCCCACCAAAATCACCACATCCACTACCCACAACAACCAACCACCCAAAACTCACTTTACAACCAATTCCAAATGCCACAATATGAGCACTTTCACACCCACCCACAACAAAAAGATGAGCCCAACTTTGACATGCAAGATATGGTTCTCCAAATGATGAGAGACCAACAAAATTTCTTCACACAAATTCTAGAGGAGAGCCAAAATAGGAACAAAGTTCTCCAAAGCATTGTTACCCATGGTGAGGAGTTGGCAATTCGAATTGCCCAAATGAAAGCAACCCAAACAAACACTCCCCACCAATCCTTGAGCATTGAACATGAATGTGAATTTGAGGAAATGACCTTTGATGAAGAAGATGTGAAGTGGGAAGAGCCAATCTCCTTGAGCTCTTGTGAGTATGAAAGTGTGGTATTTGATGATGAAGACATGAGGTTGAGTAAGTCAAATACTCTTAGCCTTTGTGAGTATGAGGGTGTGACCTTTGATGTGAATATTGAGATGGTGGAGGAAGAATTAATGAAGAAGAGTGAAGCCCCTATCTATGATTCGTATGGAGATAGCGATGATGACAAGCCTATGGAAGAAGCTTATGCGGGATATGTGTCTTGCAATGAAGAAGAGGAATGGAGTTGTGAGATTTCCTTACTTGAGGAGCCCATCCTTGAGAAGTTTGAGGTATGCTTCCATGAAGAAGATGAATTCTTTTTCCCCATTTCCCATGAAGACTACTTGGCCCCTACCATGAAGCCAATGATTGTTGGAGAGGATATGGTGGACCTTCTTCAAAAGGTCAAGGCATCATACAAAAGCTACTTGGTGGCAAAGCTCAAAGAGAAACTTGCACGTGAAGCTACTTGTGGAAATTTGGCACCCACAATGTCCACTTCCAAGGAACCCGATCATCAATGCTATGAGAATTCTCCTTCCACCTTTGAAGGATTGAAAAATCAAAATGCTATCATCATCACCGAAAGTGAAAGAGAAGGTGGTAAGTGGAAGTCTACGGATGAAAATGAACCATACTTCATACCTAGTGTTGATAAGAATCATGGGCTTATTGGTTTGAAGCATCGGGAAAGCTCTAGTGCCAAGGACAAGGTGAAAGAAAGAACTTATGGCAAGCTTCCTTGGCCTAATTTCACGTTTAAATGGAGCAACCCATACTTATGCTTATTTGGAGCTTGTTCACAAGCTTTTGATCTTCTACTAAGAGCCTTGAGCTCTATGGACAAGAACCTTTACAATTTGAACATAGTTTGGTGGAGTCCTACCTCAAACCACCATTTGTAATATACCCTTTTCTTTAACTTTGCATTACATTTACACTTGCATTTAGTCATATACATTTACATTTAGCTTGCATTTGTATCATATTTTATTTGCATTAGCTAGTTCATTTAGTATAGTTTGCATTATGATATATCTCACATGATTAGATTAGTTTGCATTGTATTTATCTCACATGATTCATGTAGTTATTTGCATATAGATTAGAAGTCATGCATAGGAACTAATGGACAAACCTATTCATTTCTACACTAGAAATAGTGTTTAAATCGGTTTGGGGAGGTTTGATCACAGGTGACCATAGTTTACTAGAAAACACGCATCATTTAGTATAGTTTAGATTGCATTCATTTGTTATATATGTCATATAGAATTGCATTTAGTTAGAGCATGCATTCATTTATATCATATCATTGCATTTGTACTTTATTTCAAAAAAAAAATATCAAAAATTCAAAAACATGTATTTCTTTTTCATTCCTACTCCTGCATGTACATTGAGGACAATGTCCAAAATAAAGTGGTGGATGAGAATTTATATTCCAAAAACGCATAAAAATTGAAAAATTTCGAAAAATACAAAAATATGTCTTTTAATTTCATAAAACAAAAATCCATAAAAATTTGAAAAATTCAAAAAACCAAAAACATGTTCTTTAAATTAGTAGTGTAGAATTGTATATACTTGTGTTTTTGTTCTCTTCTCACATAGATACAACACTACATTTAAGGCATTAGCAAGGGAAAATGAAGACCGCTTGGTATGATCGCTCTAATCTCTATTTCCCTTCCTTTTCTTTTTCATTATATGAGGAGGATGGGCTTACATGTCAAGGAGGATGTGGTGTATTTTGTTGTTGCGGTTTGTGTATCTATGTGTTGTTAGGAGTTGCATTTAGTTTATATGGCATATTAGTTGGTAGAATCATATGCATTAGGATGTATATATGTTAGTTGCATCATGGCATGTAGTTTGCATGTTAGAAAAATTTTGTGAAACCGTCTACTTGGGAAGCTTGACAAGTGTATATAGGCCCTAGTAGATGCTTTTTCTTCTTAAGACTTTGCTTGTTAGAATACTTGTAAAACACCCTAGGATGTGTCATGCTAGTATCCTTTGACCCATGGATTAAGGCCTAGTCAAGAGTACCTTGTGGTGTGATAACTCTTTGGCTACCGTTTATTCCAAGGTGACCCTTGAAACCATGCATCCATCCATCCATCCATCATCCATGTTTTACCATATTTTTGTCATCAAAGGGAATGGGCACAAAAAGAAATCAATTTGAGTTCAATGAAATAAAAAGTGAAAGAAAGTTTGCAAAAATGCATCAAATGAAAAGAGGAGCAAAAATAGAACTCCTAAAGCTTCAAATATAAGGCACCCTCACTACATATGGGGTGACTTTGAAAATGTTCAAAAGAAATGCAAAAAGTTGTCAAGTGTTGAAATGCCAAAAATAAAAAAAAAAATTGGCAAGAGAGTGTTCTCAAATGTCAAATGCCACAAGAAATTGGGGGAAAAAACAAAAACAAAAGCAAACTCCCAAAGTGAAACTCAAATATCTATCGACCCCTTTATCCATCGTATCCATTTTTGGGCATGGTAGAGAGGGGACGACCCTTATTCTTGTCTAGGCAAGAGGGGGAATTCCGCGATCCTCCAGTGTTTCTAACATCATAGGGAGTCTACTCTTGACAAAAGCATTTAACGATTGAGGACAAAGGTACCCTAGCTTGACACAACTTGGAGGTGATTTATTGGTATCCTTCTAGGCTTAGTAGTTTGAAGAAATTGCATCTATGAAGGAGTGTGTACCCTTGAATTGCTTCCCTTGTAGATAATTTTCGCCACTTAGATGAGGAAAGTGGCTATTCTTTTGTAGATGCATCCATTACTTGATTTCATGTGCTTTAATGTTTGGATGTGTCGCCATTTTGGCAAGCCCCACCTTGCCTTGCAAGAAGGCATCCTACCTCATGGTTGTCTTGTTGTGAGTTGAAGGGGCGGAGTGAGACCCGCTAATTGTCTCATATCGGTTATATTATTAGGCTAGTTTAAATAAAGGTCTAGTTTTTGTCACCTCTTTACTAGGGACGAGTAAAGGTTCGGTTTGGGGATATTTGATGTGACCATTATTTGCGCACATTTAGTCCCCTAATTAAGCCTATTTTACGTACTATTATAACATTCTATGGCCATTTTATCCGTCAAAACCTTCCTATTTGCTTTTCTATCGCATTTCATATGTTTTGTAGAAAAGGAGATAATAAGGCGGAAATTCCCGTCTTTCGTGCATATTTGGAAGCTTATTGATGATATTAGATGGACTAGTATGAAGAGGAGGCAAGAATGATGACCAAAGATGTAGGAATAAAGTGTATATAGAAGGATCAAAGGGTTAAAAGTAAGAATGACGAGAGGGAAGGCATTACAAGAAGAAATCGTTCGAAAACTGAATCAAGAGTTGCTCCTTTGGCTCTGAAAATATGCTAGATGGAACGGCGTCGAAAAATCAAGTGATCTAGGCTTTTGAATCACTCCAATAGGAGTCCGGATGAGAAAATGACGCCCGTTTTACAATCCGAGCTCAAGATACAGCTCAACCCGCTCGGGTCAAATTCAACCGCTCGGGTTGAAGCCCAGGACGCCCATATTTCACTCGGGACGGGCGTATTCCTGGACAGGAAACTTTTCCTTTCTACGTGAACTACAATCCGTGCGTCTTCTCCCAAATCCGCCCGGATTGCATCTTCAGAATCCGCCCGTCTTCTCCCAAATCCGCCCGGATTGCATTTTTAGAATCCGCCCGGATTCAACTGAATCTGCCCGTTTTCCCCAGCCAGAATCCGCCCGTCCCGACTCCAATACGCACGGATTCCTTTACAGCAATTTTCGTGTTCTTCAAGCTCCGTGAAAGACGCCCTTCCTTCGAAAAATACCGGAGTCTCCCTGCTCAAATCTCAAAAGTGTAATTACTAGTTTAGCCCTTAGTTAACCCTAATGCATCCACCTAATTTCTACTATAAATACCCCATTTGTAATAATCCTTTGACACATCTTTTTAGCTAGAAAAATCCTTCTTTAGATTAGATTAGGAGTAGATTAGAATAGATTACTCTTTAATCTTTCCACAAATTACACATTAATCTCTCCTTAATTATTGTTCAAGTTTATTATTCAAGTTTATTAATGGGTAATTGAAGATTATTGGGTTATTATTGGGAGATTGACAACCTTCCACCAATTATCAAGTTCTTCTATTATTCTTTGCATTATTATTTTGGAATCTCCATAGGTATAATTCTCTTAATCCTTGTTTTAATTATTGTTAATCTTTATTACTTGTTCATCATGTTTGGCTTTGTTAGTATGATTGACAACCTTATTAACATGTTAAACTTGACCATGAGTGAGTAGTTACTTAGATAGGATTAGTGGGTAATTTGGGAAAACCAACATGGGATTGATTCATGCTTAATCTAATATGTTTTCATAATCAAATTGCTTGCTTGTTGTGATGTCAACTTTATGCACATGTTATGTTTGATGAAATGCTAAGCCTATGAATCCTTGCATTTTTACCATCTCTTATCTACTCAACTTGACTTGTAAGATATAAACCAACTCGAGTCTTGTTAGACCATGCATAGAAGTTGAATAGGAGGAAAGTAAGTCGACTTGTAGGTGTTGTACAATCTAATCGATTCGGCTCCGGGACCCAACCCTTCCTATGAACCGTAAGACATAAACCAACTCGGTTCCTCCACAACACTAATTGCTTGCATATAATTGTAAACATGTTTGTATGAACAACACCATGAATCCTCTATGACCCCATGACATCCTAGCACTTTTAATCATTTATTTACATCTTTCCTTTTATTGCTTGTTTTACCTTATTGTTTGCATTAATTTAGACACAACTACAAACCCAAACAAATTGTGACACTAGCATAAATTGAGATAGATAGACTTAGAACCCAAAGCAAACCGTCCCATGGATCGACCTCGACTTACCGCTAACTAGTTGTTTGTTGAGTATTATAAATGTGTTTGACTGGATGTGACCCGACGACATGACCCATCACTAGGAAATCGGCAACTGCCCTTCCCTTAATAACCTTGAGGAGTACAAACTTGAGGTCAAATTCGGACAACATGAGTGTGTATCTAGACAGCCTTCCGTTTAGCACGGGTTTTTCGAAGATGTATTTAACCGGGTCCATCTTGGAGTAGATGTGGACCGTGTAGCTGAGCATGTAATGCTGCAGCTTCTTTGTTGACGATACTAGGGCAAGGCATGTCTTCTCTAGTTGGTTATACCTCGTCTCGTACTCAATGAACTTTTTGCTGATGTAGTAGATGGCTCGTTCTTCGTTGCCAACTGTTTGTGCTAATATTGCTCCCATGGCTGTGTTGGTAACAGTCAGGTATAGGGATAAAGGAATCCCCGGTTGAGGTGGCATGAGGATAGGAGGTTTGGATAGGATTTCCTTTATCCTGTCGAAGGCCTTCTGACAGTCGTCGTCCCAATCGGTATGATCGAAGGCACGAAGATTTTTGAATATCGGTTCACAAATCATAGTGAGCTTGGCAATGAAGCGGCTGATGTATTGGACCTGACCGAGAAATCCCCGAATCTCCTTTTCGTTCCTAGGCCGAGGCATTTGTTGAAGGGCTTTGATTTTGGTTGGATCAATCTCAACGCCTCTTTTGCTGACGACATGTCCCAAGAGTTTTCCGGAGGTAACCCCGAATGCACACTTCTGAGGATTTAGTCTCATGTTGTATTTCCGCAGACGAGCGAAGAATTTCCGGAGGGCACTGATGTGGCCGTCTCATTCTTTTGATTTGACGATCATGTCATCGACATATACCTCAACCTCCTTGTGCATCATGTCATGTAGGAGAGTAGTAGCGGTTCTTTGATAGGTTGCCTCGGCGTTGATGAGACCGAAAGGCAGGACCGTGTAGCAATATGTACCCCACTGTGTAGTGAATGCTGTCTTGTGCATGTCTTCCTCTGCCATTTTAATCTGGTTGTACCCAGCATACCCGTCCATAAACGATAAGAGAGCATGTTCGGCAGTATTGTCCACCAAAATATCAACATGTGGCAAAGGGAAGTCGTCCTTGTTCAGATCCCTAAAGTTGACGCAAACCCGAATTCTTCCATCTTTCTTTGGTACTGGCGCAATGTTGGCCACCCAGTCAGAGTATTCAGACACTTTGATGAACCCAGCCTTGAATTGTTTATCCACTTCTTCCTTGATTTTTAGGGCCCATTCAAGACGCATCCGGCATAGCTTCTGCTTCACAGGTTTAGCCCCGGGTTTAATGGGTATCCAGTGCTCTGCAATTTCTCTGTCAATCTCAGGCATGTCTTTGTAAGACCAGGCGAACACGTCCTTTTATTCGTGGAGGAGGTCAATGAACTGTTGTCTTTCCGAGGGGTCCAGGGTTGTCCCTATCCTAAGTTCTTGACGTGTATTGTCGGTTCCTACGTTAATAGGTTCGGTCTCCTCAATGATGGGGGTTCTGGTTTCCCGTTTGTCAAGTTCTTTGGCTAGGTGAGGTGGGTAGTCACTCAAGTCAAATTCCTCGTAGTCATTCAGAATTGCATTGCAGTTAAAATGAGACGAGTCATAAGCAAACTTAGCGTTCATTAAGTTGACACGAGCGAAAAGCTCGGAAAGGACAGACATCTCGTGGTCAGTCAGAGGCGACACAATAGAGGAAGTGGCCCCTGGAACAGGCCCCAGGTTGTCACCATTCATGGGAGTGGGGGTGACCCTAGTAGACTCAGCCTCTGAATCAGCCACGACTTTGTGATAAAACAGTGGGAAGGGGACCTTAACCGGGACATCAGGAGTGTTAGGAGCTATGACAGATTCTGACTCCGACTCAGACTCGGACTCTTCCTCACTTCCCTTCTTGAACATAGGGCCTTCTCCAGTTGTTATCTTGAGAATGCGGCCTTGGCGATCGGTCCACTTGACGGTCTTCCTCCAGCCTTGGGTAGCTTTCTCCGGGTCAGTATCGAAGATCAAGGCGGTTGGATCAAATTGATTGTCCTTCATGGCGATGTTGATGATGCCCTCATAGTCGAGGTGTTTGACGTTATCTTCCCCAAAGAGGAGTGTGACAGCTTGTCCGTCAAGGCATGGTGATGGCTTGGACTCAGTTGATGCAGCTTCGATGTTGTCGGGGATAAAGTAGTAGTCCTAGAAGACTTCCACTCCCGGGTACCTAGCCCTGGCAACAGAGTCATAGATTAGCTCCAGAAAGCCATGGTAGATCTCGGACTCTCCCTCCGGGACAAAGTATCCGTTGAGAGTCAGATGGTAGGGACGAGATAACCCCGTGCTTCTTACGTTTTCGGATTAGGAGGTTCATCTCCTGGATATCTTCGTCGGTAGGTTCGTATCCCAACCCAAAGGGAATGTTGGGAACCTTAGCCTATTTCAAGGGAGGCAATGGGTCCTTTAGTGGATTGTGCGTTAAACCCGGGAAATAACCCTGACGCATCATAATACGGTTGACCGTGAGATTGGTGAACGGGTCGCAATCAGAGGGCGCCGATTCATCAGTTATGGCGTTTATGGCTTGGAAACCCCACATTTCGTCGTCGTCCTCCTCAATGGCTTGGCAGGCTACTCCCCTTCTCATGACAGCTTTGATCGGGGAAGTGGGAATTGTGATCGTTTTCCCGTTGAAGAGGACCCTAATCTTCTGGTGGAGAGTTGAGGTGACCGCCTTGACGGCGTGAATCCAGGGACGTCCCAGGAGCATGTTGAAGGAAGCGTCGATGTCGACCACTTGAAAACTGGTTTGTCTTTACAGTGCTCCGGTTGCGACGGTCAAAGTGATAAGCCCGGCGACCTTGCGACGAGTGCCGTCATAGGCGCGTACTTCTTGATTCGTTGGGACCAAGTCAGCTTCCTTGATACCCAGCTTGTAGGAAGTCTTGAGAGGAATGACATTTACCGCAGAACCGTCATCCACGAGGACCATGGGTATATTTTTCTGGAGGCATTGTAAGGTGATATACAAGGCCAGGTTATGATTGGCTCCGAACGGAGGGATATCCTCGTCGGAGAAGACGACCAGGTTGTTTAGATCAGGGGCGTCCCTTGTCATGTGTTCCACTATTTCTTCTGGGGAAGAGGTGGAGGGCACGGTTAATTTTCCCAAGGCCTACAGCAAGGCCTGTCGATGCTCAAAAGACGTTCCGATCAGTTACCAAATTGAGATTTCGGCTTTTGCTTTCTGGAGCTGTTTCAGGATTGAGTTCTTGGGAGCCTTTGGTTGAGTGTCCACCTCTGGGACGATTTGGTCATTCGTTGCTAGAACGATCGTTGGATTGTTCGGATTCTGATAGGGACGTCCGGACCGGGTGAGATGTCCGATTTCTTTCGCCCGCTTCTCCTTCCCTGGGACGATATAGACATCCTCAACATCATCTCTCCATATGCCGTTAATTTCGGAGTCTCGAGGATACCTTGGAGGGGTGTTCCTCGGTGGGTAGTTCTTGTGAGGGATATTTTCGTGAGGATGGTTTTTGTGAGGGTGATTTTTATGGGGGTAGTTATTTTGAGGGTAGTTATTTTGAGGGTAATTTTCGTGAGGTCTATGCCAGAATGGTCGCGGGAGCAATCCATCCTGGGGTGGGTAGTTTTGAATGCTTGGGGAATTCTCCCTTGGTCGCGGTGGCGGTGGATTGAAAATGAGTCGATGGTAGGCGTCATCGAGTCGGGTGATTCTCTGAGAGAGGCTGGCTATGGCCTCTTCAACTTGTTGACACATAGTGAGCATAGTGGCAGCACTAAACACAAACACTCCGTTTGAAGGATCCTTTCCCAAAGCATTCACCTCGTCGTCAATCGGCAAGATGAGGTGAGAGGAGTCTAGGGTCGGCTCATCGTCAGAGATGGCGTGGATTCCCAAAGGATTCGTCTTGTTATTCGGCTTAATTGGTGGGGGTAAAGGCAAATCTCCCTTCTCAATCATGTCTTGAATGAGGTGCTTGAGCTTGAAGCAAGTTTCGGTATCATGCCCTTTCCCTCGATGATACTGACAGTAGGCGTTGGGGTTCCAGAACCGGGACTTCTTGGCATCGGTCGGATCCGGGGTGGATCCGATCGGTTGTAGCTTCCCCTGGTCCATGAGCCTTTTCAGGGCACTTGCATAAGTCGACCCTATGTTGGTAAACACTCTCTCGGGGCATTCAGTTTTCTTAGCAGATGGTTCGACGAGGTTGACCTCATCAATCTTGTTCGTCTGACCGTAAGGGCGAGATCCGGTTGAGGTGGATCCCTGGTAACCTATGCCAGTGGTCTTGGCCAAGACACCCTTTCGGAGGTCGTCCTCAATGCGCGTCCCAAGAATCTGCAGATCTTGGAAGGTCTTGATGTTCTAATATCTCAGTAGGTTGGCATAAACTGGGCGGAGATTGTTGATAAACTTTTCCACCAAAGTCAATTCACTTGGCTTACTGACCAATTGAGTACTCACCCTCCTCCAACGGGTTAGGAACTTAGTGAACCCCTCTTTGTCGTTTTGGGTTAGCGCTTCGAGAGTACGGGTATTGGCCTGGATCTCGACATTGTCGGCATACTGTTTGGCAAAATCAACTGCGATCTCATCCCAATTAGTAAGGTTTTTCGAATCAAGGGAGTAGTACCATTGGCGAGGGATCGGTTCCAAAGAGGATGGGAAGATCCGGGTAAAAAGCTCCTGCTTGACCCCTTTAATGGCCATGTAGTCCTTGAAAGCACGGACATGGTTGAGTGGGTCCTCCACTCCCTTGAACTTAGGCATATCAGTCAGGGTGAAGTTGTCAGGTAACTGGTCCCCAACAGGTTCGAACCTTCGGTTGTTCTCAAGATGGATATTGTTACCCTGGGCTAGGGACTGTTCTTCCAAGAGTTTCAGCCTCTTCTCAGTTTCATTCAGAGGTGGGGTATTATGTTCCTCAGTTTCCTTGTTCTCCAGGGCATCAATACGGGTCTCGACGCGATCCAGGGTGACCTTAAGAGCGGTAAGCAGGCTGGCTAGTTTATCAGTTGTGACATCTCTGTTGTTATCATTGTTGTTGGACGAAGCTGAAGACGGGGTCATGGCTCTGAGGGAGAAAAACGGCTCACATTACAACTCAATCCGACACGGTTCCAAGACTGAACGCAGACAACACAAAGGACGAGACAAAGACCAGACTCAACAAGACGAGTGTGACCGTGTATGGTCCCTCGGTGCTGACTCGAATTATGACGTGACGGTGTTTGACCGAACTTTTGACACGAGTCCAACATGATGGCGTGACGCCGTTGGACGGGTCTCGTGGTGAGACAACTCATAAGTAAAGACCCATAAGTACGTTTGATTTGACTCGATAGACACGAGGCGGAATTGGAATGGTGGACTGAAGTTTTCAAAAATAGAAATTTTCAAAAAGATTCATTTGTCGCTTAAATGGACGGCTTCCGAAGATAGAAATCTCCGCAAGTCGATCAGTTGAAAGGGTTGTCTTAAGTTTATTTGCAAAAGACGGTTTGGGTTTGAGTCGGCTCGGAAAACAGTGCATTGTTTCCCAAGACGGTTTTGAAATTCAAAATCGTATGTTTTGAAAATCGGGTTTGAAAATGTTTGAAGAGGTCTCGGGGACGGTGTATGATCCTCGGGATCTCGAAAGTGTCTCGAGAAAAAGGGTGTGTTCTTTTCTCGGGTTTTGAAAGAGCCATTGTCGGCGCAAAACGGGTTAAAATCCGTGTCTAGACGCGGCGATTATAACGACGTAAAAAGGTGATTTGAAATGGTTATACAAAACCGGGTTTAAAAATCGTCATTACGACGGCCTAGAAAGGCGTGTTGAAATTGTTATACAAAACTGGGTTTGAAAATCGTCATTACGACGGCCTAGAAAGGCGTGCAACGATTGGCGAAAGACTGAGGTTTGAAATGGCCATCATGACGGCGCAAAAGGGTGTTTTTGAAAATTTGAAAATGACACGGAAGGACTTATGATCAAGTAGCACATAAGCACTCACAGTTTCATTATATTATGCATTATGCTGACACGGGTTTTGGCTTAAAAGGGTGGGTTACACACCAAGCGATCAAACCCCGATTTGCGAGAGGGACACCAATCCAAACAAAATGTGTAAGAAGGGTGCCCTAGCCTCGTGCTCGAAAGTGATGAAAGCTCTTTGACGAAAGAGAAATATGTAACGTCAACGGTATGCTTGACTCAATCGGGATTCGAAACGCGGGGATGAGAATACTCATGCCGACGAGACGAGCCAATTGGTCGAAAAGGGTTATGTTGTGGGCCCGGACAAGGAACCCGACCGTGACCGTAATATCAATTAATGCATTCCAACCAAGACCTCGTTCGAGTCTTACCATCTAAGGATCACAAAGACGTAAGTGTCCTAGTTATCCCCAGCGGAGTCGCCAATCTGTGGACATGGCCCACCTGTAAGCCCAGCCGATCTGTGGACATACAGCGGTCTTTTGAAAGCCACGCTCGGCGGCGTAAAAATGCTTTCGACCGGATCGTTTTAGATCGGTCGGTTTCGTCTCGGTAAGGGTCTCGAAATGATTAGAGATGTTCGGAGTCGCCACCAAGCATTTGTGGGATGCCTGGAACCCGTTCAAAATCCACTTTATACCTCGGTCAAATCGAAGCACAAAGCAGCGTTCGACATAGGTACTAAAGATAATGAAATCGTCCCTCTTTAGCATCCTATCTCTAGAATGACTCTCGTACGCCCTGGATAAGGTCGTCCACTATCCAAAGTTTCTGAGTAAGAGGTGAAGGTACGTATTGGGAAGCCCTTTAATCAGACACCCAATCCCGCCTGCGTTAGCGGCCTCTACTGATCGATCATGGTTGGTTGAATGCAAAAGTTGATAAAATGGTTTAAATGCATGAATGCGCATCCAATAATTTAAACCTAACATGTGAGAGCTTTCTAGGTCGATTGATTTAATCCAAGTATCAAGTATAAGATGTCGAGTTGTATTAAAGATTGATTTGCATGCAAGACGGAAATTAAACATCCATTTACCGTATTTGGTTTAGGGTGCATAACATGATCCATTTTTCTTAGTAAGGCATTTTGCAAATATGGTTTTGAATAGTCATCTGATCCGCCCTATATCCGGGTTAACCGGAGTCGAGATCGTCCTAGACTAATGCTGGAAAGAAACAGGCCCTGTGCCAGACGGTTATATGAGGCGTGAGCCAGCCGGCGGCGTAAGGGGCCTCCCTCTGGTTTTGAAAATGAGAAATATAGAGCCTGTTTAGGCGCGGGTTAGCGCACAGTTTATGTGCCGTGTTCTGACCTTTTAGAAAACGTTATAAAACGTATTGAAAATGGGTATTTGAACCCGGTTTGATTTGAAGGGGTCGTTTAGACCGCATTTGTTGATTTGAAGAACTAGACTCGAATAATCATCATTATTTTGATAATATTCGGTGTCGGGTTCGATTTGAAAAACTTGACATGAATAGTTTTGAAAGTAATTATGGACTAATTGTTTTAAGTCCATTTGAATGTAATTAGTCGATACTCATCATCGTCATTGTGCGGGTTAAAATCCGGCATGGTATGTAGAACCAAGGATGACTTTGTGTTGGTGACTAATATGTTTGTTTGAAAATGTAAAGAAATGAAATAAAAGGCTTTAAAATACCTTTTAAATGTCATTAACCAAATATTATCACCGAAACACGGATTTAACCGTCATGGTATGAGGAACCAAGGGTGAAAAATGTTTTATGGTTAAAACAAATGAAATAAAGTAAAAAGGGTTCGAAAATACTTGAAATGGGGAAAACCGATTACAAATATGAAAGTGGATTAAAAGGAAGTGACGAGAACAAACACGGTTGATCTCTGGTCTGAACACCCCATTTAGGCGCGGGCAAGTTGGCGACCTAAGGGGCTTCTGCCTCGGATCAAAAATCAGTTTTGGCTCGTTTACTCCATGTTTTGGTTCATGTTATGCATGTTTAGCATGTTATAGTCATGAAACAAATGAAAACATAATAAAAGAGGATTTTTACACCCTTATACTTACATGTTTGGTTATGGCGAGTGACCGACGTAAGTGTAACAACTCGTTTGATCGGAAAAAACTCGGTTTAAAACCATTTTGTTAAGTAAAAAGAGTGTTTTAGATGTTTAGTGATGCTGTAGTGGTCGAAGTGGTCGGTCAAGTGATTTAATGCACGATGACGGTACCAAACAATGTGTAAGGCTCGTGTTTACGATCGGTAGGTCGTAAATACGCGTCGGGTTGTGACTTAAGAAGTCGAGTCGAGAATTTTAAGGCAGAAAAGAGGGGGCGGACACTCGCGTAAGTCTCAAATGGGTGGCATTTGAGGGGTATTTATAGGGAAATGAGTGGTTGTGTGAGTTTTGAGCGATGTGGCCACTTGGGCTGCTCAAAGAGGCGCGAGCCACGTCGCGGTTCTTCGAGTTGTGTTGTCACTTTCACAACAAACGCAATCATGATTTGTTCTATCCTAGGTTTTGTAGTCACATGTTTGGTACTTGACCATTCAAGAATCCGGGAAAACTTAAGGTAGAAGGTTTGAAATGTTTTGTTTTTGGTGGTTGACTCGGTTTGACTCGTTGTTGCAGTCGGGATTTGAATTTTTGAGTCGGTTTTTGGTCCGGTGTCGATTTTGACTCTAGTTAGTGTCATTGCGACCCCGTCGTCGTGCATTAAACACTCCAGGTATTTTTGAAATGTTTTGAAATGATTTATTTTCGAAGTCGTTTTAAGTTTTCTGACGTAAAGTTGTACACAAACTGTCGATCAAACGCCGTGATTCCAAAGCATGTTGTAGTCCGATAATCATCGGGTGTTTGTTGGAGTCTCAGCAGATACTGGGTATCTACACTTACGAAGTGTCATAAAACGTTCCGTGTACCAAACATGCGGCCCAATCATCACCGGGTGGTTTGCGGGAGGTGCAGAAATGAGGTATCTACACAACCTAATTCGATTTCCCTGTTTATAAGTCGATTTCATTCAATTGTTTATACTATTTTAAATTCTCCGCCTTTGAAAAGTTTGAAAAATGAGTCCTGTTTATTTGAAGTCTAGTTTATGCATATAAAATTTCGTAGTCAGATTCCTTATGGTTTGTCCTAGGTGATTTATTTATGAACATGTCGCTGAAAAGTCCGCGAATCTGATTTAGTTGTGGAAATGATTTGAAACCATAATTTATATGTCGATTCAGTTTTGGGGATTTTTCATAAATCATATTTGTAGAGTCTAGATGACAATAGGATTTGGAATTACCGAAAAATGATGTTTTAAACTCGTTTTATGAATCAATACTTTTTATGCGACGGATTCTGTCATCTTTTGAAAATCAATCTGAAACCCATTGATAAGTTTGGAATTTGAGAAAAATACGTCATAAGATTTGTAGATAAGACTCATAGGGTTTCAATCCAATTGGCCTTACAACGATTCGATTTTTATGGAATTAGTTATGCATTTTATACCGAGTCTGTCATGTGCTGGAAAATCAGGAAAAGTCGTGTTTGTTCTTTAAGTTGATATTCCTATTAAGTTATGATGAGTCTAGGTTATGTGCATGATTAATTGATTGAGTAGGTGGTAATTATACATAATTATGTTATGTAGATGATGGATATGTGAAGGATCATAATTGATTGCTTGTGTGTGCTTGGATTGCGAAAAGGTAGGGTTTCCCTACTCAGTTCCTGTTTAATTGATTTGAGATTGTATTGTATTGTGTACGATTGATTGTCTGCTGATCTTTGTGGGAGTGTTAGTGTTGGTGTTGGTGTTGTGATGATTGTGGTGGAGTCACTTGCGGGAGTGGCTTCACACCCTAGTTCGCCCTCCGTGGAACCCGCCACAGGAGGGGATGTGCACATTAAGGGACAGGGATATCGCTCGTTGATGAGCAGGGCTTAGGTGGAGATTGGCTGCGGTCCCCCACTGGCGGCGAGGATTACCTGTTGTGATGGGTAATCTGGCAGGGCTACACACTTTGGTGTGTAGTCGGTTACTGTGTGAAATCGGGAGACCGGAGGAGGATGTTGATCAGCTGGTTGCCTTTTATACTTGTCATACTTTTATTATTCAGTAACTGACCCCGTTGTTGTTTTATAAAATTTGTGGTGATCCATTCGGGGATGGTGAGCATATTGTGATAGGTGATGCAGTTCTTTAGCTATGGGACAGTTATGGGGAGTCATCACTCGAGTCTAGCTTCCGTCGTTAAGAGACTTAGCTTGCATTCTTTGTAGTTGTTAGACATTTCACAGTTGTACTTTGGTTTGGTTTTTGGAAACATGTAATCATTAAGCTCATTTGCACTTTAATAAATGTGTTTTGGATTGTTAACTTTGTTATACTAACCTCGGGCAACCGAGATGGTAATAGTCTTTCATGGTAGAGTAGTCTTTGGTAAGGAACTTTGGTATGAGGAGGTGTTACACTAGGTTGTTAGAAGGGGGTTTTATTAATGAATTGATAGTTAAAATGCTTCTTTGTTGTTGTTCAGTTGTTGTTTTGAATCTAGTTGATTGATTACTGCAGGATTGATTAATTAGTATTGCAAACTAGGATTTTCACCGACCGGGTTAAGACTAGTATAGGCTGCGATAACTGAATAGAACTAATTTAATGATAGCCGCCACATGTTAAGTTAGATCTAAAGGGCATATCAAAATCGACCGATCATATAACCTTAAACAACATAAATTTCTTTGTAAATGAATTAAATCTCACCCCGGGATAACTACCTAGTGAACCTAATCCCTAGACCTTTTAAATCTTATTGAATTAATCTTTTACTTCATTGCAATTAGTTTTAGAAATCAAACATTCAAAACCCCGTAAATTGTTACCGTAAAAGGGACTTAGATAAAAGAAACCAGATAATTACCGTCTCCCTGTGGATACGATACTCTACTTACCGCTAGCTAATTGTTAGTACTGAGATAGAATTACTTTGATATAGGTTATACGACTTTAGCCTTATCAACGATCGACCGACTGTAGTAACAGCCCAAATTAATTAACATTCAGTTAACTTATTGTTATATTTGATAACTCAATCTGTTATAATGTAAAAACACTTTTTAAAACTATTGGTTATCATTATAAAATAGAAGATTATCAAAATAAAATAAACAATTAAATAGATACAAATGTTTATATTTAGGCTAATTTGTTGTTGGGGTAGTCTTACCATACTATAGTATTAGAAAATAATTTGTTATAAGTAAATTATTTAAACTTAAGTTAATTAGTTTAACATAACTAAAGTAAATTTTAAAATGAATTAAATTGAAATTAAGGTGATGTTTTTTTTCTCAACTTGCTTGAACTGATTTTAGTAAACCTGACCTACACTGAACTTAATTGAATTTATATAAACTGAATTTTTTGATAACTACAATAATATTAATTAATAATAACAATATTAATATTAACAATTATTATAATAATAATAATAGTAATATATCAATTATAATATTAAGTCTAAGAGAATAAAGTCTAAATTATTTGAGACAGAATGTGGACAACCTAATTCCCTATAAAATATGAATTATAGGGATGAACAAAATTACAAAAATATACGATAGAGTTTCATTATATGTATACGATACAATATACTGTTTCAATTATATGAATTTTTGTATATTCAATACGAGTACCATATATCCATATACGGTTTATATAAAAACCGCATCGGGATACTTGTCGATAAAATTTAAAACCTTATATACGGTTTCATATATAGTTTTTCTTTTATTTTTAAAAGAAAATATTATAAACAAATTATAAAACTACAGAACATGTGTATCTCAATGACGAGAAAAAGGAGCATACATCAGATGTACTACCTTCGGTTTTATTTGTTTTTGAGCATATGCGTATTTTTTTTTTAACTTATTACATCAAACTTTATTTGTTTTTGAGCATATGTATATTTTTCTGAGTTTATTAAGGTTAATAAGTTCATTTTAATTTTGCTTCCGTCAAAACTGAAATTTAACTAAGGTTATATGTAATTTTTTTTACTTTTATTGTAATTTTTTTAGCTTAATGTTTAAGTGAATGAACAAAAACTCATAATTTTTAAAACAAAACTCAAAATGTTATTACAATCCTCAGAAACTATACAATTGGTGGTAGTACATCGGATTTATAATTTACTTACTGATGAATGACCCATTTTTATTACTCATATACTATTTTAAGTTATTTACTTTTATTTTTTTAGTACTTTTTAAATTATTTAAAAAACATAAAATAAAAAAAAATCCTCAATCATTGCCAAAAATTTGAGTTCATATATTACAAATCTCGAAGTATATCTTTCACTAATCGAAATATATAAAATCATTGCCAAAATGAATATACCGTCAATCATGCCAAATATTGCACGACAGATAATATATCTTCAAATTTCATATTTACTAAAAGAATTGGCGAAACTCTCACTTTTTCCGCCTAAAAGATATTTTTCTAGAATAGTACGTAGTATTTTTAACATGTACTATAGGTGTGGATATGATAAGTTATAAATGGACATAATCTTTTGTGTTTAAATATTTATATCATTTAATATTTCACATTCAGCACAAATTTATCTCCGATCTTTTTAGGATACGGAAATTCTTTTTTTTTTAAAAAACTTAATGATAAAAATTTATTGACCTTTTATGATAAGAAGTTGCGGCTATAAAATATGGTATTACTAAATATTTGTTAAAAATTCATTGACTTTTTATGATAAAAATTTACAGCTAAAAAATATGTTATTAGTAAATATTTGTAAATTAACATCATTAATTTCTCGGTAAAAAAAAATACTCATTTTATCACTTCTTACGATCTAAATTTTTATTTATTTCTCCAATCAAAATACATTAAGGAGAAACATGAAAATAAGTGAATTGCCAATTTAAATTCTATAAATAATTCACTAGAAAGTAAAATTCTATAAATACCGTGTATATATTGCATGGGGTCTATATTAGTAACTCTATAAATACCGTGCATTCATTGCACGAGATCTAAACTAGTAAGAATAATAATTAATGTGAATTTAAACACAAATTGTTTAATAAGATGGTCTTATACCATAAGATCGGGCTGTTATCTAAAAGCCCAAACAAATCACGTAAATATGAACCCCACCCCTCTCAAACTTTCTGGCTACCTTCCCCTACCACGCCCTCCCCAAGTCACTTTGTACCCTGTCTCTAAGTCAACCTCCTACAAACGACGACTTCAACTGCAACAGTGCAGGCTCCAAACATCAACTACACTTTTCCGTAACTCCTCCACACAAACATCATCTCAGGGCCATTAATATGTTATTCGAAACATCTAATTTTCAAATTAAAAATATAATAATTATTAATCTAAAGTTCATACTTAACAAAAACTAAACCATTTAATACTCTAAACTTGTATATTGAAAAGAAACAGAATAAATACTTAGAGTTTTCAAAACTAAAACTTTGAGGTTTGAAGTAGAATCAAATACTAATTATAGTATGTGTTAACTATGTAAGAGTCCTGAGTTTTATGTTAAAACTAGTTTTATTACCCGTGAAATTCACGGGTTTGTTAACGGTGGACGACTTGGGTTAACATTTATATATCGTAGGTCTATAAGTTGCTCCGAGCACCGCTAATGTGGTAATATACCCACTTATAATTGATCAATGGCGAAATTTAGTCCCCTAAGTTTTGATTGTAATAATTTGATACCTTAACTTTATCCAAAAGTGAAATAATATTAGAATTTCAAACATAATCCTAAACATTTTTATTAGTTTGACCAATGGTTTCTCCAAGACATGTACATGTTCTAAATGTTGTACAGTGATGCGTGTATTTTATATAAGGTTTTTATCTCCTTTTTACACGTATTTCTATACTATTTTACGTGGCATCTAGCTACAAATACCCTCGAATAGTCTACTTTGGTTCGTTTTATGTAAATTGCAGGAATAAACCAAAGAGAAGATAAATCGAGCCTAAACTCGTCCCATTTGCATGCATTTATGGAGAACAAGGAGCCGGAGCTTGGAATCTATCACTTTGAAGACGTGTGAGCTGGTTTCGGAAGGTGTCTTAGTGCCTAAACGTGCCAAAATAGCTCGATCGACTACTTTTCCAGTCGATCGAATGCTTTATATAATGAAGATTACTCGATCGAGCAATTCTTGTATTCGATCGAGAAGGCATTACAAGGGGTTACTCGATCGAGTGGTTTATTTCCACTCGATCGAAATATTTGTCGCCAAGTTACTCGATCCAGCAGTTTTATTCCACTCGATCGAGTGGTTTGACCTGTAATTGAGTTTTTCCGCCTAATTTCATATGGGCTTTTGTAATTAGGCCTTTGGATTAGGTTTAGAATAGATTTTTCGTATGCTACTTAGGCAGTAGACTGCGTAATTCACCACTACTTCATCTTTTTCAACTGCTTCTTTCACTTGACTCTTCTACTATTCTTTTCGACTCAGATTCGGAATTGTAATCGGTATTATTTTCCCCTTTTATTTCTTAATCGTAATTATTGCTTTGTTCTATCTTTCTCTTATTGCTTTCATTATTGTTTTGTTTCATCCTTCTGTTTTTATTATTATCATGTTTAATTCTCGTTATCTATATATTATCATTGTTGATTCGATAGTAATGTATAGCTAATTCCCTTTTGCTAAGACTAGGGAATCCATGATTATGAAGGGAAAGTGATTGAATTATTAGGTTAATGCTTGTGTAGTCCTTGTTGTTAATCGCTGCACTTATTTTTATCTGTCTAATTGAGTCGACGCAATTAGGTATTTAAATTATAGTAAACCTTGACCTAGACCGGAAGGTTGAAAAGGGTGAGACTCGTAGCGAACATTAGGGCACTGAAGTGAGGGCGGAAGCTAAGCTATCTGTGCTTTAGGGTGAATTGAGACCGGAAGGAGATATTCACTGCCCCTTTGACCATACTTGCTTTAACCTGAGACCTAGATCGCTTGACTGAATGATCATGGTGAACCGACTGTCTTAGCTGCTTTTTCCTTGTCAGCTTAATATTTATTCTTCTGCCTTTTTCTCTTTCTCATTCTCTTTAGTTTAGAACAGCCCAATTAAAACCCCCCAATTTGGTTACCGTGACGAACTTAGACAAAGTTGACATTTTCCCATCTCCCTGTGGAGATCGACCCGACTTCCCTAGCTATATTAGTTAGAGCCAGTTGGTTATTTTTGATAGGTATACGACTGACATGTCAAATTTTGGCGCCGTTGTTGGGGAGGTGGCGCAATTTTGTTGCTTTATTTAAGTTTGTCTTTCGTCTCAAGGAACTTTTTCCTTGAGACTGATCTCATTTTCTGCAAAAGTTTTTGATTAGTTTGCAGGTTATCTGTTCTATAAGAGAACATTGTCGCACCTGCTCTGCTTTGTAAATTCTATCTGTCAGAATGCCGAATATAGCCAGCCATTCAGAGCCTAATGTGGATTCCCTTCCAAAAGGTTTCTTACTACCCATTAATGAGTTGGGAACTTTTGGAATCCACCCATCCTACATACAGCTGGTCGAGGGAAACCTCTTTAAGGGGGTACCTGAAGAAGATCCATGCAGGCACATAGAGCTATTTACAGAGTACTGCTCTACCATTCCTCTTGCTACTGGGGTGACACAAGACAAAGTGAAGGGAGTTCTCTTTCCCTTTTTCTTTAGCTGATGATGCCCGGGAATGGTTGAGGGATTTAGATAGGGAGGCAGTCGGTGTAACCGACTGGAGTTCTCTTGCTTTGGCCTTTTACAGGCGATATTTCCCACCGCAACGCACCAATGCTTTGAGAGCTCATATTACTTCTTTTGATCAATTGACCACCGAAGACTTGGATGGGGCTTGGACTAGGTTCAAGAAGCTCATCCGTTCTGTGCCTCACCATGGTTTCAAGCGTTGGTTCCTTTGTACCCAGTTCTACAACGGGTTATATCGAAACCAGAGAGCTATTCTTGATAGTGTAGCTAAGGGGAGATTCACGAAAAACGTGGAGGATAACCAAGGGTGGCGTCTTATTGAGGAGATGGCCATCCATGTTGCCGAATATGGAAATCCCCGAGGAAACGGGCAAGTCAACGAGTTGATAGCAGCTGAAGTGGGAGGTCCTAGCAAAAGTCTAGGCAATGTGGAGATTACAGAGGTTATGGGTGAGAGTGCACAAGTTTGTGCAATTACTGAGCATGTGGAGATATGCGGTAGATGCGGCATGGAGGGGCATGAGCCCATTGATTGTATGGCGAGAATTGAGTGCGTCCTTTCTTATCAGAAATACAAGCAAGGAGTTCGTTTTTCTCAATTATATGAAGAAATGACAAATGTCTCTACTCCTTCTAAGCCAGTGCCGCAGCCAGATCCCCCTTCTACAAACTAGGAAATTGCCGAACTAAAGTCCTTGATGTTGAACTTAACACGACAGTTTGGGGAGAAATGCAACAAGAATGAAATTGTCATAGTGGAGTTGAGAGAACAAGTCGCGCAGTTAACACTCGCGAAAGACCAAGCTAATCACCCACCGACATGCGACCCAGTTAACGCCATCAATCTCCGAAGTGGCCTTGCCTATGAGGGGCAAAAAATGCCAAAAGACGGGGTTGTGACAGCTGATAATGCCCCGGAAGAAGAGCTAGAGGAGTTTGTGGACGATATCCCTGTTGTACATTGTCCAGACACTCGATCGAGTGAAAATACTACTCGATCGAGTGATATTATGCATCAAGATAGTCGATCGAGTAAAAATACTACACGATCGAGTAGTGCTCAATTTGAAGAACTCGATCGAGTAATTTATTCTTCTCGACCGAACAGTTTAGTTGATGAAGTTACTCGATCGAGTGAAAATTGTGCTCGATCGAGTGAGCCAGAAATCCAACAGCTCGATCGAGTGGTTCAAACAGCTCGATCGAGTAATTGTCAAGATGAAACCACTCGATCGAGTGGAAAAAGTGGTCGATCGAGTGATAGAGCCAGCGGAGATCATATTTTGACATCTAATTCCGCTACTGTGTCATCTTCCCCTGCTGTGAAGACGTCACGCACTGATAAAGGTAAAGAGAAAGTCGCGGGTCCACTCATTGCTACCAGAGTACCCTTCCCAAGTCGTCTGAAGGACGCGAAGGTCGAGCGACAGTACGGTAAGTTTGTGGAAGTTGTGAAGAGCCTCCAGGTAACTGTCCCTTTTACCGAACTTATTACCCAGGTACCTACTTACGCTAAATTCATGAAAGATATTGTGACGCGTAAGAGAGAGCTAAGTGAATTTGAGACCGTTTCATTTTTGGAAGAGTATAGTAATTTACTTTTAAATAAGGCTCCACCTAAAATGAAAGACCCGGGTAGCTTCTCTATTACCAGAGTACCTTTGGGTGTCTTAGAGGACGTGCCTATGAAAATAGGCAAGTTCTTTATACCAGTAGACTTAATTGTTTTAGACATAGCTGAGGACACACGGACCTCAATTATATTAGGAAGACCGTTCCTTTGTACAGTTAGGGTCATTATTGATGTCAAACATGGGCGTTTGACCCTTGCAGTAGGGGATGACGCTATTACCTTCAGTCTGCCTAGCACTTTGGCTCGGCCAATGATAGAGGACACATGTATTCTGTTGACATTATTGACGAGTCTATTTATGACTTCTGGGCGGGTTCTTTTATAAAGGACCCACTGGAGGCTCTTATGCTTTTGGATGCGTGTGCAGATAACCCAGATGACGATGATGCTGTGTTAGATTTGCTTATAGATGATTTAGATGAGCGTGAACTCACCGACACTGAGGGAGAGCAAGTGGAACAGATGTACAGTACCCTTTGCTCCATTGAGGTAAAGGTGCCTGAGCGTAAGCCTCTTCCCTCTCATCTAAAATATGTTTTCTTAGATGATACTGAGCAATATCCAGTCATTGTTAGTGTTAAGCTTGATAATGATCAGCTGACTTCCTTGTTAGCTATGCTTAAGAAAAACAGGAAAGCTTTGGGTTATTCCTTGGAAGACATCAAGGGGATTAGTCCCGATATTTGTATGCACAGGATAGAGCTGGAGGAAGATCACAAACCTTGCAGACAGGGTCAGCGCCGGCTGAACTAGAAGATGCAAGATGTTGTGATGGCTGAGGTAATGAAGTTGCTGGATGTAGGTATTATCTATTGTGTTGGTCATTCTAAATGGGTGAGTCCAGTGCAGGTGGTCCCGAAGAAAGGAGGGACTGCCGTGGTTAAGAATGACAAAAATGAATTAATACCTACTAGAGTAATGACTGGTTGGC
Source organism: Silene latifolia (assembly GCF_048544455.1). Classification (NCBI taxonomy): domain Eukaryota; kingdom Viridiplantae; phylum Streptophyta; class Magnoliopsida; order Caryophyllales; family Caryophyllaceae; genus Silene; species Silene latifolia. The sequence goes on from NC_133527.1 coordinate 128,824,637, forward strand.
GGATGTGTATAGACTACAGACAGCTGAATGCCGCCACTAAGAAAGATCACTTTCCCCTTCCTTTTATTGATCAGATGGTAGAAAGGTTAGCTTCTCATAAATTTTTCTGCTATCTAGACGGGTATTCAGGGTTCTTTCGGATCCTATTCACCCAGACGATCAAGCTAAGACTACGTTTACTTGTCCTCAGGGCGTGTTTGCTTATCGCAGGATGCCTTTTGGTTTATGTAATGCCCCTGCTACCTTCCAAAGGTGCATGATGGGGATATTTTCAGAGTATATTGAGTCTATTATGGAAGTTTTCATGGACAATTTCAGCGTTTATGGAAGTGATTTTTCTAACTGTCTGTCTAACCTTGATAAAGTGTTGCAGCGCGGTATTGAGGTTAATCTCGTGCTTAATTGGGAGAAGTGTCATTTCATGGTCAACGAGGGAGTTGTCTTAGGGCACTTAGTTTCTGATAGGGGAATAGAAGTTGATAAAGCAAAAGTGGAAGTGATTCAGCAATTACCTCCTCCTGTTAATGTTAAAGGAGTGAGAAGCTTCCTTGGTCACGCCGGCTTCTATCGCCGGTTTATCAAGGATTTCTCAAAAATTGCTAAACCACTTACACAGCTACTACTTAAGGATGCCCCTTTTGTATTTACTGACGAGTGTCTTTCTGCTTTTAACAGGTTAAAGCAGGCTTTGGTCTCTGCGCCAATCATACAGCCTCCCGACTGGGATTTGCCGTTTGAGATAATGTGTGATGCCAGTGACTATGCACTAGGAGCGTTGCTGGGCCAACGGAAATACAAAGCTTTAAATGCAATATACTATGCGAGCCGAACTCTGGATGAGGCTTAAGTGAAGTACACCACCACTGAAAAAGAGCTGCTAGCTGTAGTTTATGCCTTAGAGAAATTTCGTTCTTATTTGATTGGGTCAAAAGTTACTAGTTTTACTGACCACGCAGCTTTGAGACATATCCTTGCCAAGAAGGAGGCTAAACCACGGCTATTGAGATGGATACTCCTTCTCCAGGAGTTTGATTTGCAGATTAAAGATAAGAAAGGAGCTGAGAACGTTGTAGCTGATCATCTGTCGCGACTGTCGCGACAAGAGAGGGAAGAATCTCTACCTATTGATGAGTCTTTTCCTGATGATTCTTTATTTGCTATATTATCATCTATTGTTAACCAAGAGCCTTGGTATGCAGATATAGCTAATTACGTTGTCAGTGGCAAGCTGTCGCCTGACCTTTCTCATCAGCAGAGGAAGCGTTTTCTGTATAACGCTAAGCAGTATTTTTGGGACGATCCTTATTTATTTAAGGAATGTGCAGACGGTCTCTACAGACGGTGTATTCCAGAGTGGGAGACCAAAGTAGTCCTGCAAAGCTGTCACTCCTCTTCTTATGGTGGTCACCACGGTCCATCGCGCACCGTGGCTAAGGTACTTCAGTCTGGTTTTTACTGGCCCTCTTTGTTTGCTGATGCTAAGTCTTTTGTTTCAGCTTGTGATGCCTTCCAACGATCAGGGAACATTTCAAAGAGACATGAGATGCCACAAAATGGTATCTTAGAGGTTGAGGTTTTCGATGTCTGGGGCATTGATTTCCAAGGACCGTTCTCGTCTACTAAAGGTAACAGGTACATTTTAGTAGCTGTAGATTATGTGTCGAAGTGGGTTGAGGCAATTGCCTCGCCTCATTGTGATGCCAAGACCATGATAAAAATGTTTAAAAAGGTCATATTTCCCCGATTTGGTGTCCTTAGGGTCGTCATTAGTGATGGGGGAATGCACTTTAAATAAAAGAAACTAACTTCCATTCTGTCTAAGGTTGGTGTTCAACACCGGCGTGGTTTGGGGTATCATCCTCAAACTAGTGGTCAGGTAGAGGTCTCTAATCGCGAGATTAAAGAGATTTTGTCTAAGGTAGTTTCTAAATCACGGAAGGACTGGAGTCTTAAATTAGAAGACACATTATGGGCTTACAGAACTGCCTTTAAGACACCGATTGGTGCATCACCTTATAGGTTAGTTTATGGGAAATCATGTCATTTACCTATTGAGTTGGAATATAAGGCTTGGTGGGCAATTTGTGAGCTTAACTTTGATCCTAATTTGTGTGGTCAGAATCGTCTTTTGCAGCTAGATGAATTGGAAGAGTTTAGGCTCAATGCTTATGATAGCTCACACATTTACAAGGAAAAGACGAAGAGATGGCATGACAAAAGAATTTTACCTCGGGAATTTCATGTTGGACAAAAGGTGTTGCTGTTTAATGCCCGACTGCGATTATTTCTTGGCAAGCTGAAGTCCAGGTGGAGTGGTCCTTATACGGTGACAGCTGTTACTAAATTTGGATCCGTTGAGCAAGAAAGCCCCAAGGGAAATCGGTTCAAGGTGAATGGGCAGTATGTGAAGCATTATCACGAGCCAAACGAAGCAGATAATCGTGTTGAAGTCCTATACTTCGACGAGCTTGACGTGCCAGTTAATTGATACTAGAAAGGTCGTGCGGGACCTCTTAAACCTGCGCTCTCCGGGAGGCAACCCGGACTGTTTTGCTGTATTTTTGTTGAACTTTTTCCTTCACATTTAGCTTTTTGTTGAACTTTAAACGCTGTTTTATGCACCCTTTGTATTTTCCTTGCTCTTTACTCGTGTTTTGCAGGTGTATTCACTCGATCGAGTAGTTTTTCTACTCGATCGAGTAGTTTTTCTACTCGATCGAGCACTTTTGAGTTGAAAATCACTCGATCGAGTAACATATATACTCGATCGACAAACTGCAATTCCACGTTCATTCGATCGAGTAAGAATTTCACTCGATCGAGCATTCCTGACACCAATTCACTCGATCGAGCTATTCCAAGCCACTCGATCGAGCAGTTTCGTCTTCCAGCTGTTCCTCTTCGTCTGTTGAGCTACTACTTGACTTGCTTTGACCTCCCATGTTCATGGTCGGTTTGGGGAGGTCCCTCTTCACGACGTTTTGTAAGTATTCTGACTCCAGTTATCATTTTCTCCTCAGTTTGCATTTCTTTCCCTATTTTTGGTACAATGAGGGCATTGTACGGTTTGGTTTAGGGAGGTATGCATCCATATCTGTGTCTGCATGTTTTCTTGCATTTTCGTTTACACGTTTATTTATTTTCGCATGCATTGTCGTTTTTAATTCAAAAATCATATAAATTTCAAAAAAAAAAATCACGTTTAATTTGAGTCGGAACGTTTGAACTTTGACGCTACATTGAATCCCTACCTTAGTCCTGTATTTTCTTGACATTTAGTTGGCATGATAATGTGCATGATCTACGAGTTTTTGTTTCTCTCTTATCTGAACGAATAGACTTGACTCATATATTGACAAGCTACATTACATTCTGAGGTTAGAGCTTTATAAACTGGTGACATTCATGACCGGTTTCATTTAGGATGTGAGTAGTACTCTCTGTAAGGTATGTAACATCAATTTGCATAAGCATGAGTCTAGTCTTCTTAATACCTGTATGCATTCAGTCTGTGGATGGTGACACATGTTAGGAGAGGCAGTTCCCTTTTATTTCATTCTACCCATGAGCCCCACATAGCCAAATTGCCTTTTTGTCCTATTAGCAACATTCTATAATTTTTCCTACCCTAGCCGAGCTAATGATGAGTAGCTTTTTGGAATGCTTTGCTGCAGTTTGGTTATATTTATCTGGTTTCAGAAGTTGGTGGAAGAATTGAAGGGGATGAATTCAAAAAAAAATGATGAATGAAAATGAAAAGAAAAAAGAAGAAAAGAATGAAAAGAAATAAAAAAATTGGAAATACGAAAAAGAAAAAGAAAAAAATCATGTGCGAAAAAACGAGAAATTGTATAAATGATTTTCACTCCCATGTTTTATTTATATTTTATGGGGAGTTGACAAGTTTATGGTGTATTTTGAGTTAAGTGCATTGAATTTGCACCGTTTTGTTTTGTTATATTGAGTACGAAGTTGGGATGCAGTTCAATATTTGGATTCGTTGTTGCTAGCCTGGCTATTAACTCCACATATCTAAATTCATCTTAGCCCCTTCTTACCATTACCTCACTTACCCAAATGTAAGACCTCGGCATGTGTCTTGGTCATTAGTATGGTTGGAATGCGTATGTACGGTTGTAGAGACTTTATTCATGTTAACTGCATGCATGTTCTTATAGGTTGAGTTAGGTGAGTGTCTTTACTTCTTTCTATCTTTCACATATATACTCACCTCGTGTAAATTTGAGTGATGAGCGACCCGTGAGAGTCCGATACTTTTGAGTCTTGCAAGGTCGACGGTTCAGTAAGTTTGAAACATTGATTTAATTCGTTTGCACCTATCATCTGCCACTTTGTTAGTTGTTGCATTAAACTGGTTTTGGTGAATGATTTGTAGTTGATGCGTTGGTCCCGTTCCACTGTTTATTCTTAGTTGCATTCATAATTTGCTTGGGGACAAGCAAAGGTTTGGTTTGGGGTGATTTGATGCGTGTATTTTATATAAGGTTTTTATCTCCTTTTTACACGCATTTCTATACTATTTTACGTGGCATCTAGCTACAAATACTCCCGAATAGTCTACTTTGGTTCGTTTTATGTAAATTGCAGGAATAAACCAAAGAGAAGATAAATCGAGCCTAAACTCGTCCCATTTGCATGAATTTATGGAGAATAAGGAGCCGGAGCTTGGAATCTATCACTTTGAAGACGAGTGAGTTTGTTTTGGAAGGTGTCTTAGTACCTAAACGTGCCAAAATAGCTCGATCGACTACTTTTCCAGTCGATCGAATGCTTTATATAATGAAGATTACTCGATCGAGCAATTCTTGTTTTCGATCGAGAAGGCATTACAAGGGGTTACTCGATCGAGTGGTTTATTTCCACTCGATCGAAATGTTTGTCGCCAAGTTACTCGATCGAGCGGTTTTATTCCACTCGATCAAGTGGTTTGCCATGTAATTGAGTTTTTCCGCCTAATTTCGTATGGGCTTTTGTAATTTAGCCTTTGGATTAGGTTTAGAATAGATTTTTCGTATGCTACTTAGGCAGTAGACTGCGTAATTCACCACTACTTCATCTTTTTCCACTGCTTCTTTCACTTGACTCTTCTACTATTCTTTTCGACTCGGATTCGGAATTGTAATCGGTATTATTTTCCCCTTTTATTTCTTAATCGTAATTATTGTTTTGTTCTATCTTTCTCTCATGCTTTCATTATTGTTTTGTTTGATCCTTCTGTTTTTATTATTATCATGTTTAATTCTCGTTATCTATATATTATCATTGTTGATTCGATAGTAATGTGTAGCTAATTCCCTTTTGCTAAGACTAGGGAATCCATGATTATGAAGGGAAAGTGATTGAATTATTAGGTTAATGCTTGTGTAGTCCTTGTTGTTAATAGTTGCACTTATTTGTATCTGTCTAATTGAGTCGACGCAATTAGGCATTTAAATTATAGTAAACCTTGACCTAGACCGGAAGGTTGGAAAGGGTGAGACTCGTAGCGAACATTAAGGCACTAAAGTGAGGGCGGAAGCTAAGCTATCTGTGCTTTAGGGCGAATTGAGACCGGAATGAGATATTCACCGCCCCTTTGACCATACTTGCTTTAACCTGAGACCTAGATCGCTTGACTGAATGATCATGGTGAACCGACTGTCTTAGCTGCTTTTTCCTTGTCGGCTTAATCTTTATTCTTCTGCCTTTTTCTCTTTCTCATTCTCTTTAGTTTAGAACAGCCCAATTAAAACCCCCCAATTTGGTTACCGTGACGAACTTAGACAAAGTTGACATTTTTCCATCTCCCTGTGGAGATCGACCCGACTTCCCTAGCTATATTAGTTAGAGCCAGATGGTTATTTTTTATAGGTATACGACTGACCTGTCATACAGAAATCAAATTTTATATATTTCGTGCAAGGAAATATAACCAATTATGTAAAGAATTTAACATATAGAATATATTTAGATTTTTGTGTGTCAATGAATTGTATAAATAGATGGACAAAGTTAAGGATCCTAGATGCTACAGATTAAAACTCAACGACTTAATTCCACAATTAACTAAAGTTAAGGGTCAATTACCATTTTAAACCAATTATAACTTATCATCTAAGTTGAGGTTAAATAGTACGGAGTATAAAACATAATTATCTGTTAATTACAAATACCTATAGTTTTTTTAAAATCATGCGACATTCTAAACAATGGTGAATTATATTAAACCGAAGTACATTGAAAGGCCATAATACCGTCAATGCAACATAACCAATTAATCAATGATATAACTAAATTACATAACCACTTAAGCACCACTATAAATTAAGTCGTGCAAAACTAAAGAAATAATTTAATTAATTAATTAATAGAAAATATTACATATTTCTTAATCAACTATGCGGTAATAGCGGTATCATATAGAGTCACTAAATTCATCACTTCACCTATATCGTTACACGCTATCGAATACCTAACAAAAACAACCCAAACCTAAATGAGACTTTGTGTACAACATTATCTGCAAGTCATTTTTCTAGATTTGCTCCAAAATTGAGTATGGATCTCTCTCTTTCCTTTTCTTTCCATTCCCTTTCATTTCTCTAATATAACAATATTTAGAATGCGTTGTTATTCATTCACAACCTAGCAGATTCCTTCTCATTCACAACCTGATTAACAACAAAACAACATAATCAAATACTCTATCACAATTGTTACTTCAAAAAATAAGATCTAGAAATTGTACAATAAAAAGACGGTGAAATAAAATCAAAAATAGTGAAGGCTTGCCCCTTATTCTTCCTTAGTTACTCAATTCAATGACAATAAAATGAAGCTTATAAATTGAGAAAATGAATGACACGGAAGAGAAAATAGTTGTAATTGTATGGTGGAATCGTGGAGATAGAACTCATTTTGACCGTTGAGTACAAAGTTTATATAGCAATTGGAACATAGGAGTAGTTGTGTAGACGTCTTTTGGGTTACCCTTCTAATTTAATTTATTATTGGGAGAGGAGGAGGCATGAAAATTAAGACTTAAAATTTAAGAGTGTAAAAGATAAAGGGTTTTTGGGTGTTACTCAACTTTAAGGTTAGACATAAAACAAAAATAGGATCATACATCCAGTTGTATAATGTTCATTATACAACTGGCTAGAATTCGAGCTAATATATAAAGAACTCGAGCTATATATTTTGAGCATATATTTACCCATTCCAACAATTCTTCATATTTTTAGTATATGTTTCGAGTTCTTGGCATTACATCTACTAATGGTTCAACAATATTTTAATTACATGAGATTTTGAGTCTATATAGAGTCTTTTGATTCTAATTGTAATGTAAAGTTTTTTGTTGAAATTTTATATACAAACTAGTTTTAAGTTACTTTTATATCCTTATTGATCTGTTGCTGAATAGTATGATATTAAACATTACTTGTCAATTATATTTCCCACGGCTTTTGCAAGTCATCTAAGAAGTTGAGCTATTACCCATAATACATGTGTTATTAAACATAGAACTCGAGCTTATATAAAAAAAAATTCGAGCCATCAGTCATTAGTCATTGAAGCTCCACCTGATGCGTGACTTGCCAATTGAATTTCTCAAGGCTTTTGCAAGTCATCTAAGAAGTCGAGCTATTACACATACTAGATGCGTTATTGACAATAGAACTCGAGCTTAAATATGAAGAATTCGAGCCATCAGTCATCAAACATTGATAGTAAAAATTGATTTCGATTGAAGAAAGAGAGTTATAATAGCTGATTAAATAATTTAGAGGGAGATGATGATTAAGTAAGGCATAATGGAAAAAGATGGATATATAAAGAATTCAAGCCATCGGTCATCGGCCAATAAAAGCTCCGTCCACCATTGATGGTAAAAATTGATTAATTTCTTAATGATTTTGATTGAAGAATGAGAGTTGTAATAGTTAATTGAATAATTTAGAGGGAGAAGATAATTAATCTGTATAAAAGAAGAAGATGGAGATCAATAGTTAGAATAGGGAAGCAGCTATGGAGAAAAGGGATTACGTTTGATTTGTTTTAGGTTTGTTATTTTAGGATTTAATAATTTATTAGAGAAAGACTAAAATAACCCTGGATGTACAATAGCATTGTACATCCAGTTGTATAGTCTATGAACTGGACATAAAACCCATTTTTAATGAGGTTTTTTTTAAGTAACTTCTTCAATTGTAAAACATTTTTAAGTTTCAAAAGTCTTTTAACTATATTGTATCGATTATTTAGAAATGTGACACTTTAGAAAATTGCTCAATCTAGCATTTTAATAATATTGTTTAGATATGCTAATTTTTAATAAAATTTAATGCATTAGTGACATGGAATAAAATTTAATGAATTAGGTTTCAAAAGTCTTTTAACTATATTGTATAGATTATTTAGAAATGTGACACTTTAGAAAATTGCTCAATCTAGCATTTTAATAATATTGTTTAGATATGTTAATTTTTAATAAAATTTAATGCATTAGTGACACGGAATAAAATTTAATGAATTAGCTAACCTTTTAACTATATTGTATTGATAGATAGATAGATAATAATAATAATAATAATAATAATAATAATAATAATAATAATAATAATAATAATAATAATAATAATAATAATAATAATAATAATAATAATAATAATAATAATAATAATAATAATAATAATAATAATAATAATAATAATAATAATAATAATAATAATAATAATAATAATAATAATAATAATAATAATAATAATAATAATAATAATAATAATAATAATAATAATAATAATAATAATAATAATAATAATAATAATAATAATAATAATAATAATAATAATAATAATAATAATAATAATAATAATAATAATAATAATATATTTTATGGATTAATGGATTAAAAAAATCTCATGTGTATTAAAATTAAATGTTAGAAATGCAATGTGAAATAAAATTAAATGCTTTATGTAGTATTTTAAGTAAATTATATAGATAGATAAATAATAGTAAGGGAGTGAAGTTAGTATTTTGGTGTCGGTGGAATTGGAAGTGAAATTGGATGAGGAATAAAATCAAATGCTTTATGTGAATACTAAATTACTCTTTTTTTGCTACTCCTTTTTTTCTCTTCTTTTTGGATTGGTAATTAATAAATAAACTAAATAAATAATTAAAATGCATAGAAAGTAAATTGATTGCTAATCCTATGTGGAATTAAATTAATTGCTAGTGACATATGAAATTAAATTAATTGCTTTTACCTAACCTTTTAATTATATAGTATAGATCTCATAATTTTCAACTTAAAATTTAAAGTTTTTAATATAAAAGCATGAGTTTTTAAGTTAAAACTAGGTTTGTGACCCGTGAAATTCATGGGTTTATCTGTTTTAGTTTTGATATTTTTATCGTATTATTAATATTTGTTCGAGCAATTAGTTGTTGATCCATTTAAAAATATACAGTCTTGAAATACATAGAAATTAGTTAGTTAATATCTTATTTCTTTGACAACTTTGGTTTATTTTTTTAAATCGAATCCTGCAAGTGACAATATGGTAGCTACTAATTTTGAGAAACTTGACAACAGAGCAATGACAAAGACGACTCATTATATATATGCGTGTTTTACTCCGCAATATAATAAAGTGAGTTTTTTAAATATTAAAAGTTGAAACCATCCGTATATAATAAATTTCATATGGAAAAATCTTCAATGACGCCTTATAAGATTGTAAACTCAATACCTCAGTATAGTCATCTCCAAATTATTTTCAGACCTCTTCATCAACCCTCCCATAGAAAAATCTTTGAAGTCTTATCACCACGTGCATGCTTCAAATATTATTTACATCCGAAAACATTTATTATGTCGATAGAAAAATATTAAATACGATTCAACGGTATGGTCGGTATCTACTCCATGTATTATGAATTAAATTTTCATTTCAATTGCTCAATAATCTAAAAAACTATATTCCCTAAATCCGAATTCCAAAAGGTTCATAAAAATTTTTAAGTTCCTTATTATTATTTCGATAATTTGATCCATCTCTTGTTATACTTATGTCCACGATCTTATATAAAAATAAAAATAGTATTAAAGACTATAAAATAATCTATTCCGGTTTTGAAAAAAAACACACATAAACTTAAAAATATACGGATTAGAATTTAGAAACCATACTATTTAATATTTATCTAAAGGTTCACTTTCGCTTCCTATTAGTACATGCCTTGATAATAGTTCATATGAAATGAAAAAGAAACATATATGTTAGAGATGATTATACTCATGAATACAAAAATACAAATTCAAATAGGTTGATCGGGAAAGCATAATTGTAAAACTACACAACAATATACGCTTAATAACAAATTTAAAGAAATATTATAAGATCTCCATTTTGAGATCAATGATCATCTTATAATGGTTAAAAAAGCATAAACCACTTAAAAAATTAAAGTAAATTTTATAAAAAAAACAATCAAAAGGTGGGAGTTGGAGAAAACTTAAATTGGAAAAGGAAATTACATAATTAAAATGATTAATTATTGTCATGGTTCAAAAAGTAAATTTTAAAGATTTTAAAGATTTTTCATTCAATTATTTGTACTTATTTATTTACCATTAATTATGAGAGTAAGTTTTTTTAAAGGAAATTATGAGAGTAAGTTTTATGTATTATTCCTGTTTTGACAAAAAAAACACAAAAACTTAAAAACATACGAAGTAGAATTTAGAAATCATACTATTTAATATTTACCCGAAGGTTCACTTTCGCTTTCTTTTATTACATGCCTTGATAATAGTTCATATAAAATGAACAAAAAATATACGTTAGAGATTATTATACTCGTGAATACAAAAATACAAATTCAAATAGGTTGATCGGGAAAGTATAATAGTAAAATTACACCACAATATACATTTAATAACAAATTAAAAGTACTATAAGACTTCTATTTTGAGATCAACAATCATCCATTACTTATCAGTTTCTACCTTACTTTTTTTACCTTTAATTTTACCTCAGTTTCGTGCCTTTTGTATTGATACCGTCGTTTTCTATCAAAATTAAATTTATAATCCGAACTAAAACTATAGACAGTGATAGTAAGGGTCGAACCACAGAGAGACAAGATCAATTCTATTTGCTAATTTTTAATCTATAAAAGTAAAAATTAAAAGGGGGTTTTGAATTTGTTCGATTCTAATGACTAATTGCTAAAATATGAATTTTCTCAACAAGATAAAAAGAAGATCAGGAACTTCGGTTCACCATGGCTAAGGTCAGGTCAATAAAGTAGTAGAGGTCTTATAATACGGTCTCAAGAAATATGAGTAAGCCTTTCGATCAATGCTCAAAATTAACCTTACGGTCTTCTAATTCCCTAGAATTTCTCAAAGTTTTTGCTCAAGGGAAATTCCAAATCTAATGATAACTTAATTACTAATCTTTCAATCTAGTAAGATAGGTTTATCAAAAGGAAACAAGATCGATATAGAAGGAAATCATACTAATAAAAGTGACCCTAATTTACACCATGGCTCACCTCGTTCCTAATAAAGAAGATTAGCTATGCATGATTAAAATTATAACAATTGCAAAATTAAAAGCAAAGAATAAGCTTGACATGATTGGAATTGAAATTAAGACAAAAGATTAAAACTGAATTGCTGAAAATAAATTAGTAACAACAAGAATTAAATTGACAAGAAAATGAAAGAATAAGGAAACGCATTAAAGCTTACTAATTAATTGATGAAAAAAGTAATAGAAATCGGAATCCGTCGTCGCACTTTCTTGTCTCCCAACTAGATCTAAAACTGAGTTCTTGAATAATGAAAAGCATACCCTAAATTATCGATGCGTAACTACTGATAAACGAAGCCAAAAGTTAATTACAAATTGGGCTTTTAAAAGTCTAAAACATAAAACAGATCTCAGCCTCGCGGCCTGGTCGATCGACTAAATGGCATGGTCGATCGACCAGCCAATGCAGTATAGTAGCTTCTGCTGTAATTCCACGGTCGATCGACTGAAGAGGTTGGTCGATCGACCAACTGAGCTGTGCAGTAACCTCCTTTCCTCTTCAAATCAGCCACTTCACTCCAATGCACGCATCCCAAAGTGAGTGAGTACGAACTCCCTTCTTCCAAGCTTCCCTGAAGTTGCCTCCGGAGGACGATTTAGGCTTGATTCAGCTCACTTCCACTCATTCCTACAATAAATCATAGAAATCGCAAAGTAAACCGTTTCGGGAGAAATAATAGCTTAAAGCTAACAAATACGCATGGAAATACGTGCCAAAACTGCGAATAAAGTGTATAGAATATGCACGTATCAAATATCCCCAAACCAAACCTTACTTGTCCCCAAGCAAGCACTAAATGCAACTAAAAGGACCTAATGGAAAGGAGTATATCTCAGAGCTAGCTACAAGTCAATGCTAAACCGTTTAATGCACATAATCGACTACCGCAAAGCTCAAAGCAAGTGAACAAATTTATGCATATTATGGAATTAAATCGGGCGTTCGACCTTGCAAGACTCATAAATTTGGACTCTCCCGGGTCAGTCTTCTCTCAACAAGGCAAATGGTAAGAATATATGTAGAAGAGAGGGAAGAAAATACAGACTCTCACCTAGACTGCGACCGACAAAACATGTATGCTGGACTAATATGAATAATAATTCTAGCTACCGTACACACGCATAACCACCGTCAAGGACTATTACATGCCGAACTATTGCAAGATTTGGATATGTGAGGCTAAGTGGGAAAGAAAGGTCAAAACAAGTATGGAAATGTGAGGGTAAGAGCCAAGCTAGTACCTAACAAACCATCAGAAACCGTATCCCGTTCCTCCAACTCGAAATATACCATTGCCTCTAAATGTCTAGGCAACACACTATCCCAAAACAGACACCTCCAATTCATAAAATAAGCACATGAGGTGTGTTCTCAACTCAGCCGAATTTTTTCTTATTTTTTTCCAAATTCCCCTTTTTTTTTTCTTTCTTTCTGTTTTTTTTTTCACTTTCTTTTTTCTGGATGGGCAGTCGATCGACCATCAGACCCAGTCGATCGACCACCTCTGCTGGACTATACTCACTGCCCAGATCAACTTCCTCTTTTTTTTCTTTTTTTTCTGAGTTGTTTTTTTTTTCTCCTGACTTTCTCTTTTTCAGGCTGACACTTTAGCAACTCCTGCACTTCTCATAAATACTCACTCCAACAGTACAAAACGAACCAAAACTGCTATAATTCGACAAATTCCTCTACTACTTCCTAGCTCGGCACAATGGTAGGCTAAGTATGGGATGTAGTTAAGGGCAACTGGCAGATATGGCTTATAGTGGAGTTGATGTGGCAAAATGAGAAAAGAGGAGATGCAATAGTTCTCAAAACATGTAATACCGACCACAAACCGATGCGTATAGGCAATAAGCAATCAAAACTCATACACGTGCAAAACATGAAATGACGGGAGTACTACTCTCAATCCTAAATTAACCGGTCATGAATGTCACCAGTTATAGGCTCTATATCTCAGAAAGTATAAGTAGTTTGCCAAAAAATGAATGAGTCAAGTCTAATAACCCGAAGTAAATTCCACAACAAAATTTGAGAAATCACTTTTAATTCTCGCTAAGCAGTTGTGAAAAGGCAAGGAATGGCATATATTTGACTAATAGTGCAATGTCATCATTAATAAACTCCAATCCGACTCGACTATATGCAAAAGTAAACGTGATATTTTTTTATTTTTATGAATTTTTCGATTTTTTTTTTTTGAAAGAACACAAATGCAAGCTAAAATGCAATAAACATGTGACTGAAATGCAATAAAAAAACAAATGCAGATGCAAAAGACATATGCAAATACCCTCCCCAAACCAAAACGCACAATGCCCCCATTGTGCTCAGCAGCAAATCACCATCATTCACAACAATATAGGGAAGGATAAAAGCAACAAAAGAATAAAAGGAAACTAAGAAAAGGGATCGGAACTCACAAAAGAAGACCTCCCCAAACCAGCCAAAAATAGGGGAGGTCACAAGCATCTAATCTCCACCGTCATACTCGGAACCACTATCCTCATCTGACCCTGAGTCATCCTCCTCTTCCGCCTCAGCAGCAGCGGCAGTAGTAGTAGTAGGAGCAGCTCTCGTAGCAGGCTGAGGGTAACCGCCCACCGGAGGAACAAAGAAGGACGGGTGAGTCCAGGCACCTCATGGGAGCATCCCCGTCCGGGCGTACTCCTCGTAAACTGGGTACAGGGCCAGGGCCGTGTCTAGTCTGTGCTGATCAAAGCTCCTACACAAGTCACTCAACACACGTGACATCGCCCTTTGGTCCATGACCGCAGGGATAACCATAGGTTTACGGGGGCGGAAAGTGGTCGGGTAACCTGTGGGAGCAGGAGTGGAGGAGGAGGGTGCCTGTGAAGAGGAGGTACGAACCCGCCTCGAGGTGCTAGCAGTAGCGGTGCCCACCCCAATAGGAAGCATGTAGCTAGGCAAGGGCGGGCGAGCTGCCCCCTGGACAGTGGTAAGGGGCAGGATAGGAGGGAGGCCAAGGACAGGGATGCGGTCGCAGATGAAAGAGTCAGTCTTCCACCGACTCCGACTGTCGACCCACTTCACAAACCTCGCGTAGGCAAGATCCATGAAGTGTAGGTCAGGGTCAATAGGGGCCTCCTCTCAAGGGAAAAGAAGAACTAGACGGTTGGCGATACGCGTGACCAACCCACCACAAGCAATAGTGGCCAAAGTGCCCTCACTTATACTGTGAAAGTGAGAGGCAGTCAAAAACGCGATGTTATAGATACGGGCTACCCGACTTTCAATGTTCAGATAGGCCGTCAAGATAGACAGTTCAATAGTATTCACATTATTTAACTCTTTGCGGCCGAAAATGGTGTTACCCATCAGCCGTAAAAAATAACGAAAAGGGGGCAAGTGGACGGAAGTGCCCGTCCTCTTAGGGCCGTTCCAGTCAGAGATACACGACCACATGACCCGGTGAACATCAGAAGTTTCCGAGGTGTTACCCTCGAAATAAAGACCCAAAAATCCAGCAAAGTCGGCTAGTGTCAGGGAGTAGGTGACATTGAATAGCCGAAAATAAATGCAAGGGCCATCCCTATTGGCTTCAAAAGAAGCCTGGTCAAAAACATAAGACGAGAAAACCTCGAGGGTCAAAGTGTAGTAAGTGAACTCAGTCATGTCCACAAGACCCGACATTCCTGTCCCATTTAGCAGAGACACAATAGACTCGAAACATCCTAATTTATCTAAAGTAGGCCGATGAAGAAAACGAGTGGCCTGAACTTTCATTTTTGCGACAAAGAGAGCGAATTTAGATCGCTGAGTAGAGGTGGAAAAATAACCTGCGGATAGTCAGGTAGACTATCCGTAGTATCCTCGATCATCAATGGCGGACCTCGCGGCCGTTTGGCAGCTCCTTGACTGGACTGACCTTCGAACATCGGCTGCTTCCCTTTCGTCATTGTTATTTCCTACAAACAACAAATTAGCAACAAGCTTCCCATAACAATGACAATTTATGAAAACCTGAAACACAATCAGAAATTGAAACGAAATTAGGGTTTCGAAAAAAAAAATTGGGGAAAACGGGATTAAGCACCGCCTAGTTGCTAAATTGTTTTGAAAATCAAGGGAAAAGGGTAGCAAAAGATATTAAAGCATAAAAATCGACAAGAAACTAGCCCTAAATCGACTTTCCCCAAATCGATTTTTCCGTCTCAATGTAACAATGCTCGAAATTTGGGCATTAAAGTGCAGCGAGAATTGAATGTAAAGGATTAGAAGAGGATTAGAGACATACCTTTGACGAGAACTTGAAGATTTAAGCAAGAAAATTCGAGATTGAGGGATGGATTAGCAAGAAAAATCGCAAGAAAGGGGAAGACAAGGGTTTTCTCTGATTTTTTTCAATTAAGTGGTCGATCGACCACTTGACCCAGTCGATCGACCAGTCTTTCCTTAAAACAGCTTCTGGTCTTCGCGTAGTGGTCGATCGACCACCCTACCCAGTCGATCGACCAGTATCCCTGTGAAACAGCTTCTGCCCCTTTGTTTCTCAGTCGATCGACTGATGAACTTGGTCAATCGACTGCAGGTACTGGCAACAAATCCTTTTGTACGTTAAAATTGCTTTGTCAACATTATTTTCCCGTCTTTCTCTCACAAACATTCAGTAAATCACCCTACGCACTTTGCATAAAATAATCACCTGCAAAAATTCTCAAAGGCGCACATTCTCCAAACCAAGTAATTGCTAATTAAAAGAAAATAAGCTAAAAGTCCTAATGCAATTCAAATGAAATAAAAATGTAAAAAACCTAATTACAAAAAATGTACAAGCCGGGTTGCCTCCCGGTTAGCGCTGGTTTAAGAGGTCCCGCATGACCTTTTTACCTCAGTTTTCAGCTTCTAAAATTGGGTCAAAGTATAGTACTTCGACCTGCCCAACGAAATCGTCTGCACCGTGATAATGTTTCACATATTGGCCACTAACTTTGAACCTTTCTCCAACAGAGGTCTCCAATTCAACTGATCCGAATTTTGTAACTGCTGTGACCGTATAGGGGCCAGTCCACTTGGATTTCAGCTTACCAGGAAATAAACAGATACGAGCATTAAAAAGAAGTACCTTATCGCCAATATGGAACTCGCGCTTAATTATTCTCTTGTCGTGCCAGCGCTTCGTTTTATCTTTGTAGATCCTAACATTATCATAGGCCAGCAGCCTAAATTCCTCCAGCTCATTCAGCTGTGTCATGCGTTTCTCCCGAGAGAGGTTAGGATCCAAATTCAAATCACATATAGCCCACCAAGACTTACGCTCCAACTCAACAGGTAAATGACACGTCTTACCATAAATCAATCGGAATGGTGACATCCCAATTGGCATTTTAAACGCAGTTCTATAAGCCCATAAGACATCATCTAACTTAAGACTCCAATCTTTCCGTGATTTAGAAACAACTTTAGCTAAAACATCTTTCAATTCCCGGTTAGAAATCTCAACCTGACCACTAGTTTGGGGATGATACCCCAAACCTCTACGATGTTGGACACCGAATTTAGTCAATAAAGCACTAAGTTGTTTCTCTTTAAAATGCATTCCCCCATCGCTAATGACAACCCTAGGGACACCAAAACGAGGGAAAATAATCTTTTTAAACAGTTTAATCACGGCCTTTGCGTCGCAATGGGGAGTAGCGATAGCTTCTACCCATTTGGATACATAATCTACAGCTACGAGGATATATTTATTACCTTGACTGCTCGGAAAAGGTCCTTGATAATCAATGCCCCAGACATCGAAAATATCAACCTCAAGAATGCCCACCTGTGGCATCTCATGTCTCCTTGAAATATTCCCCGATCTTTGACAAGCATCGCACTCAGCAACAAAATTGCGACTATCTGCATGCAAAGTTGGCCAATAGAAACCAGATTGGAGTACCTTAGCCACAGTATGTGATGGACCATGGTGACCACCATAGGCAGAAGAGTGGCAAGCTTCTAGGATATCCTTCACCTTCCATTGAGGCACACATCTCGGAATAAGACCGTCTGCGCATTCCTTGAAAACATAAGGATCAGCCCAAAAGTAGTGTCTAGCATCATAAGCGAACTGCTTCTTCTGCTGCAATGAAAGCTCGGGTGGTATCCTACCTGTCACAGCAAAGTTAGCAAAATCAGCAAACCACGGAGGTGGATAAGACCCTGAAGTAGTAATAGCTAACAGACTCTCATCAGGAAAAGAATCATTAATAGGTAACGAATCCTCCCTTTCTGTCAGCTGCAGACGAGATAAATGGTCAGCCACCACATTCTCTGCTCCTTTCTTATCTTTGATCTCCAAATAAAACTCCTGCAAAAGGAGTATCCACCTCAAAAGCCTTGGCTTCGCATCCTTCTTAAGAAAGAGAGTCTTCAGCGCTGCATGGTCAGTATAAACAACAACCTTAGAACCTAACAAATAAGACCGAAATTTGTCTAAGGCAAAAACTACAGCTAGAAACTCTTTCTCTGTTGTATAATAATTGACTTGAGCCTCATCCAGAGTTCGGCTCGTATAGTATATGGCATTCAAAGCTTTATTCTTCCGCTGTCCCAAAACTGCACCGATCGCATAATCGCTGGCATCACACATAATCTCAAATGGGAGATCCCAATCAGGCGGCTGAATGATTGGTGCAGAAACTAGAGCCTCTTTTAACCTGTTAAAAGCTAAAAGGCACTCATCAGTAAACTCAAAGACAGCATCCTTAAGGAGCAATTGTGTAAGTGGTTTAGCAATTTTTGAAAAATCCTTAATGAAACTGATCGGTCCGTTTCGTGTTCACAATTTAAGGTGTGGTCGTTGGGTCACGTCCGAATCAAAACACAATTTATAGCTTCACAAACAACTCTACAATTAGTAAAGAGGCAAGTAAAGGTCGGATCCCAAGGAACGGGTATTGAAATGAGATTTCTATTGCAACTAGTGGTGTCTTAGGGGTATCACAAATTGGTTAGATGTAGAAGGTCACTAAACTAAAATATCAATGGAAATAAACAAGCAAGATGAATTAAAGGGTTGTAAACAATTGATTAAAAAGCACTAGGGTGTCATGGGGTCATAGAGGAATCATGGGAATTGATCATACAAACATGTTCTCAAATTATAAGCAAGCAATTATTGTTGTGATGGATTGAGTTGGGTTATGTCTTACAATCCTAGGAAAGTTTGGGTCCCGGAGCCGAATCGATTAGATTTTACAACACCTACAAGTCGACTTAGTCTTCCCTACTCAACAACATGCATGGTCTAATGAGACTCGAGTTGGGTTATGTCTTACAAGTCTCATTGAAAAGATAGGAGATGGTGGTAAATGCAAGGATTCATAGGCTTAGCATTTCATCAAATATAATATGTGCATGAGTTGAGATCAAAACAAGCAAGAAAATAAAACATGAAAGCATATTAATTTAAGCATGAATCATTCCCCATGTTGGTTTCCCCTAATCACCCATTAACCCTAGCTAAGAGACTACTCACTCATTATCATGTTGATCATGCTAGCAAGGTTGTCAATCATACCAACAAAATGAAACATGATGAATAAATGAAAGTAATTAACAATAATTAAAAAGGGATTAAGAGAATTATACCTCCTAATGATTCCAATAATAAAGCAAAGATAAAAGAAGTACTTGATGCTTGATTGAGAGGTTGTCAATCTCCCAATAATAACCCAAATAATCTTCAATTACCCAAAATAAAGGATGAACAAAAGAGAAATTAAGGGAGTAAAACTTGTATTAGAACTTGATTAATTGTTGATTAGAAAATTAAAGAGAGATTTGATTGATATTAACTACTCTAAGAATTGATAAGAAGAACATCTCCTTCTAATTAGACTAATGGGGTATTTATAGTGGAGATTAGGGGGATACATTAGGGTTAACTAAGGGCTAAACTAGTAATTACACTTTTTAGATTGAGCAGGGAAGAGCCGATATTTTTCGAACGAAGGGCTTCTTTCTTTGTAGCTTGGAGAAGACGAAATTGCGCTGTGCTGGAATCCGAGCGGATTAGAGTCAGGACGGGCGGATTCTGGTGGTGGAACACGAGCGGATTAAGGTGAATCCGGGCGGATTGTGGCAGGGCTAACCCGAGCGTCTTGTGATGAAACCGCACGGACTGTGCAGGTGGAGGACGGCCGGATTGTAGTCAATCCGCACGGATTGTTCTTCAGCAAGATTTCTTCTTCTTTTCTTCCCTTTTCTTCATAAATTCCTTGGGGATTTCCTTGGGGACTCAAGGATCCTTTCTCAACATTGCTCATCTACTATAATATGTACAAAGGCCTTCTAATCTTGTCTCTCCTTGATGCTTGGTCATTGGATTCGATCAATTTAGTCTCGTTTTGCCATGAAAATGCAAGATTCTTACTCCTTTCCTACCAAGGGATCAAAATCTCAAAGAATATGCAAAACAAAGAACTAAAGATAAGAAATGACCCAAATATGCACGAAAAAGCATGGGAACAAGGCTAATTCGGGGGCTAAATATGCGCTAATTATGGTCACATCAAATATCCCCAAACCGAACCTTTGCTCGTCCCAAGTAAAGAGGTGACAAAGACCAGGACCATTATTTAAACTAACCTAATAACATAGCCGATATGAGACAATTAGCGGTTCTCACTCCGCCTCTTCAACTCACAACAAGACAACCATGAGGTAGGATGCCTTCTTGCAAGGCAAGGTGGGTCTTGCCAAAATGGCGACACATCCAAACATTAAGCACACAAAATCACATAATGGATGCGTCTACAAAAGAATAGCCACTTCCTCATCAAGCGGCAGAGGCACTAAAGAGGAACAAATTTAAGAGCATGTAATCCTTCACAAATACTAGTTCAACAAATTACTAAGGCTAAGAGGATGGCACTAAATCACCTCCAAATGGTGTTAAACTAGACTACTTTCGTCCTCAATTTCCAAATGCTTTCGTCAAGAGCGATCGGATGGTGGTGGAATGATGATCCCTATGATGCTAGTAGCATATGACATGACAAGTCTCGAATTCTCTACAAAAGTAAAGTTCATGGATCGTCCCAAGCTCGACAAAGTGGCTTGACAAAAAGGCTTTTTGGGAATGAAATGCTCAAATCATTATACACAACGAGTGGATATGACTAGTATTCAAAATTGTCCTCATTTCACTTTCACATTTCAAGAATTTTAGATGGGGTTTGTCCCTTCCGGGCTAGTGTCCTTTGCTTTCGCCAATCGCTTATTAGGCAACCGGTTAACCTCTAGACAATAGCTTTTCGGGGTGATAGTCACTCTGTCTCTGGGCGGCCGAATTCACAACCGTGTGGGGGCCCAATTCAATGGATCCCGCACCAAAGCACATTGAAGTGGTACGCCTCCATCAAAACAAATTAAATTTCTCAACATTCAACAATTCATAACATTTGAGGTTTCCTTGGCATTAAATTTCTTCCACATGACAAAATTTCTTTGAAATGAGCACTTCAAGCTTATTGATAGAAAATATTTTTAGGTTGCCTTACCACAAGGTCAATCAAGGTCACCTAGACAAGTTAACCAAGTCCACATCGCATCACGGGGTTGGATAGGTGACTCACATGCAAACCCTTGACTAGGCTTTGGGTCATGGGTCAAAAGACACTAGTATGACACTATCTAGGGTGTTTTACAACCATTCTAGTAGGCAAAGTCTTAAGTTGAACAAGTATTTGTAATGGCTTAGTTGCTCTTGTCAAAGTTCCTAATTAGGCACTTTTCAAAACTTTTATCTAAATGCAACTATATGCTATGATGCAACTACTATAAACATCCTAATGTAAGTGATTCTATCAACTAATATGACATATAAACTAAATGCAAGTCCTAAGTTCACATTGTTATACCGCATCAAACAAAATAAAGCCACATAGTCATTAACATAAAGAGGAAAAAGAAAATTGGAAAGATCATACCATGCGGTCTTCAATATCCTCATGTCTCGGATGTGGCGTATTCAATCAATGTGAACAAGGATAGAACAAACACAATATATACAAAATAATATATACACAAGACTACAAAAGGAAATAAACATGTTTTTGGCTTTTTAATTTTTTCAAATTTTTATGATTTTCAAAAATTTTCAATTTTTATCATTTTGGAATATAAAGTTAAGTTAGAATTCCCCATCCCCACACTAATATGAGCATTGTCCTCAATGGCCAAAATGATGGGAAATTATGCAAAGATGATGCATGATTTCTATACTAAATGCAATCTACACTAGTCTACACTACATGATGCATGGTTTTTGTTATGACGGAGAGGATAATTTAGATTACCTCCCGTTGTGTATGCATTAACTTCCCCAAACCGAGTTAGACACTATTGCTAATGTCCAAGGGTGGGTGTAGTTCATGCACACACTATGCAATGCATGAAACTAATTTGTCATTTTGGATTTTGAAAGTGGGAACAATAAAATGAGAACACCTCAATGGTACCGAGGTGTGAGTCCTCTATGGTGCTAGGATTATTCCAACAATGATCAAGAAAATAATTAAAACAAAGAGAAAAATAGACAAACCATGAGAGGGTAGGAGCCTCCAAGGCTTGCTAATCTTCCATCATATCATCACTATCATCACTTTCCTCATTAGAAGTGGTCACATTGCCACTTCCCTCTTCATTTGCTTCTTCACTTTCTTCTTCTTCGCCTTGCTCATCATCTTGCTCACCATCCTTTTCTCCTTCTTCACTTGCTTCCTCATCAATGTTATCATCAACCTCTTCATTACCGACAACCTCATTGTCACCCGAAACGACCCTAGATGCACCCGGAAAAAGGACTTCTCTATCCGCCCAACTAGGCAAAGGACATGATGGATCAAGTAGTCCTTGCCTAGCTAAGTGTAGGAGGGCTGGATATTGAGCCAAGTAAGCATTTTTCCGGTCCTCAAAGGCTTGCTTGTGCATTGCTTGCATGAGAAGAGTCAAATAATCATTTCTTGCTTCAACACCTTCCGGCTTGAACTCTTGGTACTCAAAAGGGTAAGGTGGTGTGACAATGGAAGAGGATGGCATTTCAAGTTCACCCTTTTGTTGTCGGATAATATACTCGGCCTCTTTTGAAAGGGGAAGTAGATAATTGGTCCGGTGGACGCTTAGACGATAAATCTTTGAAGGCAAAGTAAACGATCTAGCCTCACTAGTGAGCCATCCATACTCGGTGTCAAGAGGATTATGGGCAACCCACTTGTACTTGTGTATCATAGTATGCATATCAACAAGATGACCACCCTCCTTTGCTTTATACTTGTTATCCTTGTTGAAGTTAGGATCAAAGTATTTAGCTAGGATAGTGACTAGGCCGCCATTGACAATAACGGTAGTGCCTTTCTTCCCACAATCAATGTTGAGCCATCTATCTACCAAAAGCCTTAAAGAGTTGAAAGGCTTGGTGTGTACTCTTCCAATGTTCAAAGCCGATTCAAGAAGAATAAAATCAAGTTTGGTGAAATGGTTGGTATCTTTCCTTGCAATAATGGTGTTTTCTATGACCTTGTGCCATACTCTTATGCCCGGATGGTGGACTAAAAGAGCACGACTCGCATGAAAGTCCTCAAATTTCCTCCCGGAAATTGCCTCCCAAAGAGGGTCGGGGTCATACTTTCCATAATTCTTAAAATAACTCGGTTCATCACTAAGACCCAAAATTTCACCCAATTCCCTAAAGGAAATGCGTCTACTAACATTAGCTAGACGAAACTCGAGGTTCTCCCTAGTCTCAACTTTGGTGACTTTCAAAGAACTCAAAAATTCCAAGGTAAGTGAGGGGTATGTCAATTCTTTTGATTCAAACAATTTCTCTAACCCCAGGGCTTTGAAAAAGGCTCTAGTTTGCTCAAGAACACCCAATTTTTCTAAGGTATCTTCACAAATAAACTTGGTGGATTGAAATGATTTCCTAGCAAACTTGGCAAAAGTATCTCTATGGGTTTCGGAAATAAAAGTTACCTCCGGATAATGCAAAAGTTGATCAATTTCCGGAGTAGAAGATGTTGTTGCTCCCATAGAAGGTTGTTGTTGTTGTTGCACTTCCAAGTTTGGGGTTGCTACCACCATAGCCAATGCTTTCTTTGCTTGAAGAGCCTTTTGCCTTTGTGAAAGTGTCTTAGCCTTTGGTGCCTTTGTTGCTCCCTTAGTCCTTGCCATTGATGAATTAACCAAGAAAATAATGAAAAATCTTCAATTTGTAGTGTACCCAAATCGATTTAAAGGTGAAAGGCTTTGCCTTTGTGAATTCAAAAATCGACTCAAAGGTTGAAGATTTTGTGCTTGGTTTTGATTTTTATTAAAAAAGGAGTGATTGATTTGTTGTTAAAAGGGTGATTTGATTTGATTTTGGTGAATGTTGTTGAGGAATTTTGTTTTTGTGATGGAGAGGGTGAGGGTTTTGATGTTTTGAAGTAGTGTTATGAATGAATGAATGAATGAATGAAGGTGGGAGGGGTTTTATAAAGACCGAAAAAATTCGAACTGCAGGGGCAATCCGTGCGATTTCTGCTCAAGACGGGCGGATTCTGCACTTTAGGGGTTGGGAAAAACTCGCCTAAAGACGGGCGTCTTTAAGAGAAGACGCTCGGATTCGCTGACACGGGACGGGCGGATTCTTCAGAAGACGGACGGATTTCAGTCCAGGAAATTTTCTTATTTTCCTCAGCTTAGAAGACGGGCGTCTTCTTTACAAGACGGATGGATTTTCAGAGACGGGCGGATTGTTGTTCAAGACGCTCGGATTCTCTTACAGTCAAAAATCTTTCAAAATTTCAGCTTATAGGGACGTGCGTCTTCTACCCAGTACGCTCGGATTGTCTGTAGACGGGCGGATTCTCCTGAATCCGCTCGGATTCGACCTCTTTGTACCCGGATTCAGTTCCATCCGTGTACAATGCATATCCCTTATCATTGTTCCATTCTTCTTTATATCTTGTGTTCTTCATTGTGGGGGCACTACTAAGGCATGGATAGCCTAGGCAATTGCCATCCCCACACTAAGCTAGAGCACTACACATCAATTGAAATTATTAGTCCCTCCCTCACTTCTCTCAAACATGACAATTATCTTGATTAAAGTAAATAAAAATCCAAAGATGACAAAAATGCAATACAAGAATTGAAATGCGAGTTAGGGAGTTAGAAATATTTACAAATGGTGGTTTAGGGAGGACTCCACCAAACTCTCATTCTTGATGAGATGTCAAGGGGGCATGCTTAAGGTGTTGTTGATGTTGCTCAACACCTTGAAAAAGTAATCAAAAGCTTGTTCATTATTGTTATAGAGTTCTTCAATAGACTTTGGCCCTTGTTGTCGGTCTTGATCGATGGCATTACCAATGTAGGGATTAAAAATCCCTTCAAATTCGTTGTCCCAAAGACCACAAACTTCATTAAGCTGATCATTGAAAATTTCTTGATTTGATGAAGACAACTCTCCCAAATTCCTCTCTTGGCCAATAAGGCCATCCTTTTCTTCTTTGATTGATTTTGATGAGCTTTGCAAGCTCTCCTTGTCACAATTCACTTGCTCTTTGA
Source organism: Silene latifolia (assembly GCF_048544455.1). Taxonomy (NCBI): domain Eukaryota; kingdom Viridiplantae; phylum Streptophyta; class Magnoliopsida; order Caryophyllales; family Caryophyllaceae; genus Silene; species Silene latifolia. The sequence goes on from NC_133527.1 coordinate 128,849,816, forward strand.
ATGGAGCATCTTCAATTTTCTTCTTCCATTGGAGTTCCGATTTCTTCCTCTCATCCTTTCAGCTATAATGATCAATCATGAAACACGGTTCATGCAAACGAGGAGCTCTCATAGTCTTGTCAAGATTAAAGGTTATGCTTTCATCTCCCACTTCTAGAGTGAGCTCACCATGTTTTACATCAATCACCGCACCCGCGGTGTGTAGGAAAGGTCTTCCTAGAATGATTGGAATGTTGGAATCTTCCTCCATATAACCAATGACAAAGTCCACCGGGATGAAAAACTTCCCAATTCGCACGGGGACATCTTCCCATATCCCTAATGGTGTCTACGTCGATCTATCGGCCATTTGGAGTGTGATGTTGGTGCATTTAAGCTCTCCCATCCCCAACCTTTTACTCACCGAGTACGGCATAACACTCACACTAGCCCCTAGATCACATAGGGCTTTGTTGATCGTTGTGTCGCCAATGGTACACGGTATCGAGAAGCTTCCCGGATCCTTTAGTTTTGGAGGTGAACTCGCTTGAAGTATTGCACTACTCACCTTAGTGAAGGCGATAGTCTCAAGTTTCCGGATTGACTTCTTCTTTGTGAGGATATCTTTCATGTATTTTGCATAAGCCGGCACGTGATTTATTAATTCCGTGAAAGGAATTGAGACTTCCAAATTCTTCACAATTTCCATGAACTTTCCAAGTTGGTCATCAAATTTGGGCTTGGCTTGACGACTTGGAAAAGGGAGTCTAATCACAATGGGCTCCTTCTCCTTGACCTTGTCTTCATTTTTCTTTGAAATTTCTTCTTTTGATGATTCTCTATCTTTGGAGTTTTGCACAATTTCTTCCTTATCACTAGCTTCCACAACTTCATCCTCAACTTGCTTCCTCGGTGCTTCATACCTTGTACCACTTCTCAAGTGAATGGCACTAACCGTTTCATGTCTAGGGGGATTACTTTGAGGTGGTAATTGCCCCTTTTGTCTTTGTGAGCTTGAAGATGCTAGTTGAGTCAATTGTGTTTCCAACATCTTGGTGTGAGCTAGAATGTTGTTGATGGTGGTTTCCTTTTCTTGACTATCTTTTTGCATTTGAGTGAAAAATTCTTGTTGATTCTTTTGCATTTAGAGGACCGCTTTTTGGACATCAAAACCTTGGTCATTTTGGTGGTTGTATGGATTTTGATTTTGGTAACCTTGGTTTTGATTGTAAAAGGGTCTTTGATTTTGGTTTCTCATGGGTGGTGGAGTGTATGTTGTTTGAGGGTTTTGAACATTTTGGCTTTTGTATGAGATATTTGGGTGAAACTTGGTGTTTTCATTGTAATAGTTGGAATAAGGGGTACCACTCTTGTATGCTTGGAAAGCATTCACTTGTTCATTTGTTCCCCTACATTCACTTTGGTCATGTCCCAAAGTTCCACAATTCTCACATATCCCACTTGGGATTGATGAGGATGCCGTCATGGCATTAACATGATGCTTTGGTGATTTTGAGACTTCTTCAAGTCTAGCCATAGCTTTTTCAAACTTCAAATTGATTGTGTCAATATGAGCACTAAGTTGAGCACCCAATTGAGTAACGGAGTCCACTTCATGCTTTCCTCCTCTAGTAGCCTTGCGAGGTCTACTATATTGTGAGTTATGGACCGACATTTCCTCAATTTTGTTCCATGTTTGATTGTCATCAACTTCGGTGAACATTCCATTTGATCCCATGTTGAGAATGTTCCTTGAATCCTCATATAAACCGTTCCAAAATTGTTGTACCAAAAACCATTCGCTAAGTCCATGGTGAGGACATGAGCGACAAATTCCCTTGAACCGCTCCCAAGCTTCATACAAAGATTCTTCATCCCTTTGCTTAAAACCCGTAATTTGAGCTCTTAGCATGTTAGTCTTTTCCGGTGGGTAGAATTTTTTGTAGAAAGCTAGAGCCAACTTCTTCCAAGAATCTATTCTGAGAGTGGCCTTGTCAAGGCCCTTCAACCATTGTTTCGCGGTGCCGATTAGAGAAAAAGGAAATAAGACCCATCGAATTTGGTCTTGAGTCACACCGGTTTGAGAGATTGCATCACAATAGTCGCAAAAGGTTTCCATATGAGAATGAGGGTCTTCACTAGGCATCCCCCCAAATTGGCTCCTTTCGACTAATTGGATAAAGGCGGATTTGACAATAAAATTTCCGGTTAGATGTTGTGGTGTAGGAGTACCATTGGGTAGGTTCTCCTCGGTGGGTACGGAATGTGACGAGAATTTAGGCATTGTAGGTTGATTTTGTGGGGTATTGTGTAATGGGTTCTCCTCTCCTTCTATTGCGAAAAGGGTTGATGAACTCAATTGTGGGTTGAACAATCTCACTAATACCTCTCAAATTCCTCCTAGCAAATCTTCTATTGTTCGTCAAGGTTCTTTCAATTTCACGGTCAAAAGGTAACAAATCACCTTGTGACCTTCTAGACATGCAAAATATCAAACAACTCGAAAACAATTAGAACAAACCTTGAGGAGTTTTACTTCCCCAAGGCGAAGAAAGACACAACTAATAACAATAAAAGGAAATCTAAATCAAGTAAACACCGTCCCCGGCAACGACGCCATTTTTGATCGGTCCGTTTCGTGTTCACAATTTAAGGTGTGGTCGTTGGGTCACGTCCGAATCAAAACACAATTTATAGCTTCACAAACAACTCTACAATTAGTAAAGAGGCAAGTAAAGGTCGGATCCCAAGGGACGGGTATTGAAATGAGATTTTTATTGTAACTAGTGGTGTCTTAGGGGTGTCACAAATTGGGTTGATGTAGAAGGTCACTAAACTAAAATATCAATGGAAATAAACAAGCAAGATGAATTAAAGGGTTGTAAACAATTGATTAAAAAGCACTAGGGTGTCATGGGGTCATAGGGGAATCATGGGAATTGATCATACAAACATGTTCTCAAATTATAAGCAAGCAATTATTGTTGTGATGGATTGAGTTGGGTTATGTCTTACAATCCTAGGAAAGTTTGGGTCCCGGAGCCGAATCGATTAGATTGTACAACACCTACAAGTCGACTTAGTCTTCCCTACTCAACAACATGCATGGTCTAATGAGACTCGAGTTGGGTTATGTCTTACAAGTCTCATTGAAAAGATAGGAGATGGTGGTAAATGCAAGGATTCATAGGCTTATCATTTCATCAAATATAACATGTGCATGAGTTGAGATCAAAACAAGCAAGCAAATAAAACATGAAAGCATATTAATTTAAGCATGAATCATTCCCCATGTTGGTTTCCCCTAATCACCCATTAACCCTAGCTAAGAGACTACTCACTCATTATCATGTTGATCATGCTAGCAAGGTTGTCAATCATACCAACAAAATGAAACATGATGAATAAATGAAAGTAATTAACAATAATTAAAAAGGGATTAAGAGAATTATACCTACTAATGATTCCAATAATAAAGCAAATATAAAAGAAGTACTTGATGCTTGATTGAGAGGTTGTCAATCTCCCAATAATAACCCAAATAATCTTCAATTACCCAAAATAAAGGATGAACAAAAGAGAAATTAAGGGAGTAAAACTTGTATTAGAACTTGATTAATTGTTGATTACAAAATTAATGAGAGATTTGATTGATATTAACTACTCTAAGAATTGATAAGAAGAACATCTCCTTCTAATTAGACTAATGGGGTATTTATAGTGGAGATTAGGGGGATGCATTAAGGTTAACTAAGGGCTAAACTAGTAATTACACTTTTTAGATTGAGCAGGGAGGAGCCGGTATTTTTCGAAGGAAGGGCTTCTTTCTTTGTAGCTTGGAGAAGACGAAATTGCGCTGTGCTGGAATCCGAGCGGATTAGAGTCGGGACGGGCGGATTCTGGTGGTGGAACACGAACGGATTCAGGTGAATCCGGGCGGATTGTGGCAGGGCTAACCCGAGCGTCTTGTGATGAAACCGCACGGACTGTGCAGGTGGAGGACGGCCGGATTGTAGTCAATCCGCACGGATTGTTCTTCAGCAAGATTTCTTCTTCTTTTCTTCCCTTTTCTTCATAAATTCCTTGGGGATTTCCTTGGGGACTCAAGGATCCTTTCTCAACATTGCTCATCTACTATAATATGTACAAAGGCCTTCTAATCTTGTCTCTCCTTGATACTTGGTCATTGGATTCGATCAATTTAGTCTCGTTTTGCCATGAAAATGCAAGATTCTTACTCCTTTCCTACCAAGGGATCAAAATCTCAAAGAATATGCAAAACAAAGAACTAAAGATAAGAAATGACCCAAATATGCACTAAAAAGCATGGGAACAAGGCTAATTCGGGGGCTAAATATGCGCTAATTATGGTCACATCAGAAACGCCGATAGAAACCAGCGTGACCAAGGAAACTCCTCACTCCTTTAACATTCACGGGAGGAGGCAATTGCTCAATCACCTGCACCTTTGCTTTATCAACATGTATACCTTTATCAAAAATCAGATGCCCTAACACAACTCCCTCATTGACCATGAACTGACATTTTTCCCAGTTTAAAACAAGATTAACATCAATACAACATTGCATGACTTTATCAAGGTTAGCTAAACAACGATCAAAGTTATTACCATAAACTGAGAAATCATCCATAAATACCTCCATAATATTCTCTATATAATCAGAAAAAATCCCCATCATGCACCTCTGAAAGGTAGCTGGGGCGTTACACAATCCGAAGGGCATCCTGCGGTACGCAAAAACACCCTGTGGACAGGTGAAAGTGGTCTTACTCTGATCATCCGGATGAATAGGGATCTGAAAGAACCCTGAATATCCGTCTAGAAAACAGAAAAATTTGTTAGAGGCAAGTCTTTCAGTCATTTGGTCAACAAAAGGGAGGGGGAAGTGGTCTTTCTTGGTGGCGGCATTCAACTGTCTATAATCAATGCACATCCGCCACCCTGTCACAACTCGTATTGGTATTAATTCATTCTTCTCATTTTTAACCACGGTAGTCCCTCCTTTCTTCGGAACTACCTGAACCGGGCTAACCCACTTGGAGTTGCCAACTGTATAAATAATACCAGCATCGAGTAGTTTCATCACCTCGGCCATAACAACTTCCTGCATCTTCGGGTTCAACTTGCATTGACCCTGTCTGTAAGGCTTGTGGCCTTCCTCCAGCTCTATCCCGTGCATACAAATATCAGGGCTGATGCCCTTAATATCATCCAAAGAGTAACCTAAAGCCTTCCTGTTTTTCTTAAGCACACACATCAAAGCAGACAGTTGGTCATCATTAAGCTTAGCACTAACAATAGCTGGGTATTGCTCCGTATCATCTAGAAAAACATACTTAAGATTAGTAGGAAGTGGCTTACGCTCAGGCACCTTTACCTCTACAGCACAGACAGAATCAGCTTCAATGGTATAGCAAGTGTTTACCAAATTCTCATTGGCCAGGCTTAAGAGCATCTCATCTTCTTCCTCTGTGAGCTCGTAGCTCTCCATTGAGGCTACCAAAGCATCTGGCTCCTCAGCATTCTCCGCTGTATTACCTGCACACTCATCTAAACGGGTTAGATCAGCTAAGGGATCCTTGGCTAAGGATTCCCTCCGATTATAATTAACACCACAAACAATATCAATGGAATAACATGTATCATCATCAGCAGGTTCAGTAGCCTTACGAGCAAGACTGAACTCAATGGTGTCATCCCCTACCTCTAAGGTAATGATTCCGCGTTTGACATCTATTACAGCTCCAACTATATGTAAAAATGGTCTACCTAAAATAATAGGTATTTGACTGTCCTCTGCAATGTCCAAAACAACGAAATCGACAGGAATAAAAAACTTACCCACTCGAACGGGTACATCCTCTAAGACTCCTAAAGGTCTCTGAGTCGATCTATTTGCCATCTTAAGGGTGATATCGGTTACCTTAAGTCTACCAATATTTAGCCTTTCACAAACAGAATATGGCATGACACTGACACTGGCCCCTAAATCACAAAGGGCCTTCCCAATTTCGTGGTTACCTATAGTGCAGGGAATTGAAAAACTACTCGGGTCCTTTAATTTGGGTGGTATATTAATTTGCGAAAGAGCATTGCATTCTTCCACAAAAGCAACATTACCATCATCATGAAAATTTCTCTTACGATTCAAAATGTCTTTCATAAATTTAGCGTAAGAGGGTACCTGGGTAATTAGGTCAGTGAAAGGAATGGTCACCTCGAGATTCTTGACCATCTCCAAAAACTTACCAAACTTGCGCTCCAGCTTAGTATTCTTTAAACGCTCCGGATACGGGACTGCAACACTGGCCGTAGGATCAGTGACATTCGGCTTCCGTAAGTTTAAAACCTCCGTCAAATCATCAATAAGTGTAGAATGATGCAAACTAGTTGACGGATTTGCGTCCTGCACTGGAGACCCGGTCGATCGACCATTGGGCTCGGTCGATCGACCAATCACACTGGGCGTGAATAGTTCCTGGACAGAGACTCCTTCGTCAGGAGCTTCAGTCAATCGACTGGTAGTATTGGTCGATCGACCGCATATGCTGGGTATGAATAGTTTATGGTCAGAAACTTTTTCATCTGACAACCCGGTCGATCGACTGCTGTTGTTGGTCGATCGACCGCTGGTACTGGCAATTGAGTTCGTTTTCGCACCAGAAATTAAATTTTGCTTTTCCTCCTTTCCCGAGTCTTCTCTTGGCTTATCAGGACCATCATAAGAAAAGCCACTTCGGAGATTAATGGCATTTATGGTTTCAATTGGCCCTTCACATTTGCTTGAAGAATTGGCGACTTGCTTAGTCTCTAAATTCTCCAATTGCTTGACAAAATTCTTTGTAGACTCAATCCCGGCTGCTTCTATTTTCGCGACCTGGACCAAAAGAGTTCGGACTAGGTCTCTCAATTCCGTTGTCTCAACTGAATTATGGACAGGAATTTCAACTCTTTCCTTGGAAGCTTCAGAGGTCTCGAGCTTCTCGAGACGGGCAGTAATAGAAGTTATGAGTGTCACAACGGCACTCATTTCATCACTTTGCTTTCGCGACTTTCCACGCGAACTTCCAAACTCGGCTCTATGGACTGCCATCTCCTCAATAGTGTTCCAACCTTTATTTTGACCGGTATTATTTTGGAACCTACCATTCGCAACAAGCGTCCGGGATAACCTTGTAGTCATCATATAAAGCATTATAGAATAAGTTGCAAAGGTACCACTGCTGGAAACCGTGGTGAGGGACAGCCCTAACCAAACTCTTGAAACGTCCCCATGCTTCACAAAATTCCTCATCAGGTCCTTGCTGGAAATTTGTAATTTTACTTCTCAAGGCATCTGTCTTTGCAAGTGCGTGGGAAGTATTTTTTGTAGAAAGCTAATGCTAGAGATGTCCAATCTGTGACTCCAGCTGCTACCCTATCAAGGTAGGGTACCAATCTCTCGCCGAATCCTTCAAGGAGTATAAGAACATTATCCCCTTTACTTCATCCTCGGTCACCCCAAATGTAGACAGTATGGAACAAATGCAATGAGTCCGTGAAAATTTCCATGTGCTTCAAAGGATCCTCGTCCGGTAGACCAAAGAAAACGATTTCGCTCCACTAAATCAATATAAGAGGAACGAAATTCGAAGTGACCAGTAGTAGGGGTAGGTAATACGTGTCCCTTTGGAATATGCTGCTCTTTTGGCTGAAGATTGTCATATATCGTAGTCATGTTCGCAAAACTGAGAGTACTCAAGTCTTCCTCTCAAAAACCTGTCTTCTAACTGTGCAAAAGCAAAACTAGAAGCAAGAGTAAGCAACGGCCTCAAGGAACCAAAGTTCCTTGAGACAAGAAAAATAAACTAAAAATAAAGCAAACAGAATTACACCGTCTCCCTGGCAACGACGCCAAAATTTGATACCGTCATTTTGTATCAAAATTAAATTTATAATCCGAACTAAAACTATAGACAGTGATAGTAAGGGTCGAACCACAGAGAGACAAGATCAATTCTATTTGCTAATTTTTAATCTATAAAAGTAACAATTAAAAGGGGTTTTTGAATTTGTTCGATTCTAATGACTAATTGCTAAAATATGAAATTTCTCAACAAGATAAAAAGAAGATCGGGAACTTCGGTTCACCATGGCTAAGGTCAGGTCAATAAAGTAGTAGAGGTCTTATAATACGGTCTCAAGAAATATGAGCAAGCCTTTCGATCAATGCTCAAAATTAACCTTACGGTCTTCTAATTCCCTAGAATTTCTCAAAGCTTTCGCTCAAGGGAAATTCCAAATCTAATGATAACTTAATTACTAATCTTTCAATCTAGTAAGATAGGTTTATCAAAAGGAAACAAGATCGATATAGAAGGAAATCATACTAATAAAATTGACCCTAATTTACACCATGGCTCACCTCGTTCCTAATCAAGAAGATTAGCTATACATGATTAAAATTATAACAATTACAAAATTAAAAGCAAAGAATAAGCTTGACATGATTGGAATTGAAATTAAGACAAAAGATTAAAACTGAATTGCTGAAAATAAATTAGTAACAACAAGAATTAAATTGACAAGAAAATGAAAGAATAAGGAAATCGCATTAAAGCTTACTAATTAATTGATGAACAAAGTAATAGAAATCGGAATCCGTCGTCGCACTTTCTTGTCTCCCAACTAGATCTAAAACTGAGTTCTTGAATAATGAAAAGCATACCCTAAATTATTGCTCACGTAACTCATCGATAAACGAAGCCAAAAGTTAATTACAAATTGGGCTTTTAAAAGTCTAAAACATAAAATGATCTCACCTCGCGGCCTGGTCGATCGACTAAATGGCATGGTCGATCGACCAGCCAATGCAGTACAGTAGCTTCTGCTGTAATTCCACGGTCGATCGACTGAAGAGGTTGGTCGATCGACCAGCTGAGCTGTGCAGTAACCTCTTTTTCTCTTCAAATCAGCCACTTCACTCCAATGCACGCATCTCAAAGTGAGTGAGTACGAACTCCCTTCTTCCAAGCTTCCCTGAAGTTGCCTCCGGAGGACGATTTAGGCTTGATTCAGCTCACTTTCACTCATTCCTACAATAAATCATAGAAATCGCAAAGTAAACCGTTTCGGGAGAAATAATAGCTTAAAGCTAACAAATACGCATGGAAATACGTGCCAAAACTGCGAATAAAGTGTATAGAATATGCACGTATCATGTATTTCTTCCTCTTCAGATTACCCACGTGATGGTTTACCTTATCTGCATTCACATACGTTTCATGGTGCTTTAAAGTTATATAAAATATACATTGACCAAAAGATAAAACATCAACTTTGCAAAAACTTGACAAACGAATCAAAACATTGTCACATGTAAGTAACTTAAATTAAACCAACTAGAAAACATGAATTCAAATATAAAGCAAACGATTCATAAAACCAACAACATAACAAATTAAAATATACTTTATGGGACACAGCAACAACAACAACAACAACAACAACAACAACAACAACAACAACAACAACAACAACAACAACAACAACAACAATAATACTCAATATAATCAAATAAATAAATTAAACCATAAAATACAATCCACAACATAGAAACTCTTGACAACTATGCATATTTTAAATAAATAAAGTGAATAGAAACTATTATAGGTATTGTAGGTTTTATAGACATTACACAACCATAAATTCCCATATTTTAATTTAATTTTTAATTTATTTTATGGTATGATAATTGATTGCCGAGTATCTCAAGAGATGAATTAAATAGAACAAAATGTTAATGAAGATTATGGGTGTTAAGTAATATAAGGAGTTTTAATAAAATTATTAACATATTATATTACGAAAATTAATTAAATAGGAAACATTTTTAATTAAATTGGTGTGTGTTAAGTATTATGAAGAGTTTTAATCAATTTATTACCATGTTTAATTAAAAAAAATTAAATAGAAAAATGTTAATAATGGTGGATGTTCAGTAATATGAAGAGGTTTAATTAATTTATTAACAGGTTTTATTACAAAAATTTTAAAAACAATGAAATAAATAGGAAAATGTTAATAATGGTGAGTATTTAGTAATATGAAGAGGTTTAATTAATTCCTCAACATGTTTTTTTACAAAAATTTCAATTAAACATTCAATTTTAATTATAAATTATGAAATTTATTAAAATGTTTTATTACAAAAATTTCAATTAAAATGTCAATATTAATTATAAATTATGAAATTTGATGTAAATTTGTAAGGGTTACATAAATTTTGGAAGACAATATATTTAATACACAAAATTAATTTAAGAAAAATAATAATAATATCCTTTAATACTATAGATATAAGTGAATTAAATTAATTTATAGATAAATGATTTAAATTAATGTCATGTAACAATAAATTGATAATCCATGTCACATTAATTCGTCAAGTCACATCAAAAATATGCAACATCACATTTAAATCACATTTAAATATGCCATGTCACATTAAATTTTAATCTAGGTGGCTTTTTGGCTCCTACGTGGCTTTGTCTAAGTGGCGTTTATTTGTCATTTTAGGGTAGCCTTTTAACTATATTTTATAGATAAATAAATAAGAACTTTAGAAGTATAAAATATCAATTTTGAAATCCGAGACTTTAAAGATCAAACTCCAAACCTAGATAGTTGATTATCAACCTTCTCTTCTTTACGATCAATTGATGGTGGAAGGAGATAAAGGTTGAGAACGACAATAGCGGAGTTGGTGAGCATGTGGGTTGGAGAGGCGATCAAGTAAGTGAGTGTGGTTAGAGAGGTGGCGGAGTAGATGGTCGTAGGTGATGACATGGACGACAAAGGGTGATTGTAGTTGTGGTGGATGGTTATGTAATGATAGTTGGACGTTAACTTTCTAACCTCCTTTTATTAGGCCCGTCCTATGCTATAAAACAGTTCTATAAGAAAGTTATTGGAGTTAAAAATCGAATATCCGATATGGTTTTAGAACCCGCGACATTGGTCACCCCAATTACCCTATTAAGCCCATTTATAATTTTGTGAAGCATCATTCAGCCCAAGCCCTTCAACGAAGTATCAAGTTTCAAAATTCCGTCTCCTTAATCTTGAAACCAGAAAAATTGATACTCCGTATTGATATTCTGCAAGCATTCAAAAATCCGAACTTTTCCCCCTTCTCTCTTCTCTACTCTCCTTTCCAAAAAAAAAAAAAAAAAAAAAAAAAAAAAAAAAAGCTTTGAAGTTGGATGCAGCTATACTAATTAATTCGAAAAAATAAAGAGTAAAGGAAATGATGCGATTTTTCGGCGGCAACGGCACGCCTTCCCCGGAAACGCCGTCTCCCTCGCGGGCGTCGCCATATACACCGACGACCACGGCGGCGGCGGCGGCGGGTCCAGCGCGGCCGATACGGTTCGTGTATTGCGATGATAAAGGGAAGTTTAGAATCGAACCGGAAGCGCTGGCAACACTTCAGCTTGTTAAGGAGCCTATTGGTGTTGTTTCTGTTTGTGGTCGTGCTCGTCAGGGTAAAAGCTTCATTCTTAATCAGGTTTGTCAATTTATTCTTTCTAATTTATGCTGCTTGATTTCTTTTTATATAAATTTAATGTTTTGGCGTGGTTTTGCTTTAGTGTTTTGGATTGGTTTGATTGTGTTAGGGTTAGGGTTAGGGTTAGGGTTTTTGAGATCTTTATTAGTTGTTCGGAATGTAGTTTGAAAGAAGGTGAACTTAATTGAGTTTCAGTTAGTCTCTTGTGAGTCGGTTTCGTACTAGTATTGTTACCTATCAGACCGATTGTACCGGAATGTGTGTGTGTGTGTGTGTGTGTGTGTGTGTGTGTGTGTGTGTGTGTGTGTGTGTGTGTGTGTGTGTGTGTGTGTGTGTGTGTGTGTGTGTGTGTGTGTGTGTGTGTGTGTGTGTGTGTGTGTGTGTGTGTGTGTGTGTGTGTGTGTGTGTGTGTGTGTGTGTGTGTGTGTGTGTGTGTGTGTGTGTGTGTGTGTGTGTGTGTGTGTGTGTGTGTGTGTGTGTGTGTGTGTGTGTGTGTGTGTGTGTGTGTGTGTGTGTGTGTGTGTGTGTGTGTGTGTGTGTGTGTGTGTGTGTGTGTGTGTGTGTGTGTGTGTGTGTGTGTGTGTGTGTGTGTGTGTGTGTGTGTGTGTGTGTGTGTGTGTGTGTGTGTGTGTGTGTGTGTGTGTGTGTGTGTGTGTGTGTGTGTGTGTGTGTGTGTGTGTGTGTGTGTGTGTGTGTGTGTGTGTGTGTGTGTGTGTGTGTGTGTGTGTGTGTGTGTGTGTGTGTGTGTGTGTGTGTGTGTGTGTGTGTGTGTGTGTGTGTGTGTGTGTGTGTGTGTGTGTGTGTGTGTGTGTGTGTGTGTGTGTGTTTTCAATGTTATTCAACAATGATCTTGTTTACAGAACTTGTTTGAGTGTTGCCATTGGGATTTGGTTTTGGTTTTGAGAATGATTGCATTTTCCATCATTCTATTTCTAAAGAGAGCTTCATTTTCTATCAAATTAAAAATCTTCAACTTCTTGGCGAAGGGGGAGACTAGGAATAGAGGAAAATATTTCAAGGAATTGCCTTTAAAGATGCTTAAAAAAAACCTTGTTAAACTACATCAATACATCACAATCCTCTTACGGATTATGACACCTATTGTGGACAACTGGACACTCTTTAATGCTGGGATCCATACATTGGGTTTGGGGGTGGGTGATTCTTGCTGCTCTCGTGTGTTATGTTTCCTTTTTATGAATAGGTGACTAATTTTATTGATGTAGTTGTGATAACGTTTGCATTTAACCTCGGTGAAAGGAATATGCTATTTTGAATATTATAATGATGGGCTTTGATAAACACACAATTGGTTTATTGTGGTTGGATCATACGATGTGGGTTGGGTTATGGTCATGGTGCCTTGAGTTGTTTTTTCTTGTTGCAGTTTAGAACTTTGAATACTGAAAACATTTATCAGTCTATTACTCTCTTGGAAACAGGGAATTTGAAATGTTAGGTTGCAATTAAGTTTTTGTTTCTTGGTTGCAAGGTTGTTGCCCATGAATCCATGATATTGAACATGGTCCTCAAACGCAATTTAATGGCCATTACATAAAGGAATTTCAGCTGAAAGCTTATGCTTGGATGTATTTAAGGTTTAGGAATTGGGATTGGTTTAGTTATGTGAGAGTTAGGCTTTTTGTACGCAGAGTATGCAACATGATTTGTATCTTATGGCCTTATATGTTCTTAAGTTAAAATTTCTTTTTTTATTGCATGTCCATACGGATCTTTCCGCTCATTTTATAATTTTGAAATTTAAAGGAAAGTTGAATAGTCTTAGTTTCCTTAGAGCTTAATTGTTGTTCCTGAGCCAACTTATGGTGCCAATACTGAATTGGAGGTGTCTCTACGAAAATGTTTACTAGCTTGATGAGGCAGACAACAGACGAAATTCAAATGCCTTGATTAATTGCTTTTAGTTTTGATGATTTGCCTTTCCACTAGAGATTCTATGTCTGCATTGTCAAGATATAGTTCGGTGGTTGTGGTTAAGTGTGCAAAAGATTTATTTTCTTCATTGAGCTTTTACAAGGTTAGCTTAGTTAGTTAGCCTCACAAAAGGAGGTTTCAGTTGTTATAAACTGATGGAATTTTGATATTCTACCTTTTCTTTTGTCTTATACAAAAATGTTGTCTTAATAAAATTATTTGGATTTTCTTTTTGTTATTATACTGGTGCTGTTAAGTTAATAACGTACCTTAAAGGTTTCAAATGGAATATTGGGGTTTTGGAATAAATGGAGAGGTTTCAAAGGGTTCTGCAATAGTTCCAGATCTCCAATGATCGATGAATTTGGATTCGGAGTGGTTTATTCAGCTGTCTAATTTTTTTCTGCCTCTATTGTCCGTGCGGGTAGCAAAAGGAGTTCTGAACTCTTCACGTTCTTGTGTAATTTGGACTTTGACTTGCTTTCGATGAGATATCTCATCGCAGTGCTGATATTGTTTTGTTCATCCTCTTTCCTTTTGTAAATCATTACTGAGCTTTAATTCACAATTTCTATCTCTGTTTTTAGCTTCTGGGCAGGAGCAGCGGATTCCAAGTTGCACCAACTCATAGGCCGTGCACTAAGGGGCTTTGGCTATGGAGTGTTCCCTTAAAGAGGACTGCTCTTGATGGAACAGATTATAATCTTATTCTCCTGGATAGCGAAGGAATTGATGCTTACGATCAAACGGTTAGAATTGGTTGCCTCTCAATCTTGAGTTTGTGTATTTACTTTTGTGATGAATATTTGCAGATATAGTTTTCTGTGTTGAGTTGTTGACAAGCACCTTAAAATATTTTCTTAAAGAAGATACCTTAGATTTTTCTGAAGTTTTTATTTCCTTATTATCACAATTTGTAAACTAAAAATGTCTAAAATTAGCCTTGATTTTTGTTGAACGGCACTGAGATGCTGTTTTTAATCATCTATAGTGGACAACGAAGCGCTAGATAGTTATGAAATGAAGCACAATTTTTGCCGCTTGTTTGCTAAATATGGTTCAGTTTTTCTGAAAGTCATGCCCACTTTAAAAAAAAATCAAGAATAGTAGTACCTGGTGGATTGACCTATTTAAATAGTGGTCTTTATCTTGTATTTTCTCAATGAATTATTTTCCCAATGATATCTTTGAACTTTAAATGTTGTCCTATTACTCTTTTTGTAGGGAACCTATAGTACACAAATTTTTTCTCTGGCGGTACTGTTGTCCAGTATGTTTATCTACAACCAGGTTAGAAGCTCTTTCATATTTTGACTGTTATGGTTTGATCTTTTGTTAACTTTTTTATTTTATTTAAGCTGGCTATTGGCTCACTAGTTACTAGAATTCACGGTTGTAGTTTTTGAATTTATGGTTGTATCAGCCTAACTTTTTTGTATTTGTTTCAGATGGGTGGAATTGATGAGGCTGCACTTGATCGTCTTTCCCTCGTGACTGAAATGACCAAACATATTCGAGTCAAAGCATCTGGGGGGAAGACTACAGCCTCTGAGCTGGCACAATTTTCACCGATATTTGTGTGGCTTTTGAGGGTACTCTCTTTTCCTGCAATTTTGGAGTAAGTTTGCCCTAGATTGTTCTGATAATCTCCTTTTTTGTTGATCTCAGGACTTCTACTTGGACTTGACGGAAGATAATAGGAAAATAACACCTCGAGATTATTTGGAGCTTGCTTTGAGACCCGTTGCAGGAGGTCGAAATGATGTCTCTGCAAAAAATGAGGTACCGTTGTGACAGTTATCTAAATGTCAGATTATAGTGCATTAGCTGAGAATATGTTCTTTGTAGAAATTAGCTTGGAACTGGGATTGCCTACCTTATTGGCTTCTTGCTACACTTGTGCATATGTAGTTTTTATTATGAAAAGATTGTTCATTGTTATTGCTGTGGAAAATGCATTGTATATACTTTTTGTGACAAAGGTTGTTTAGAGACTGCTAAATTTGAACCAGTTGGACATGCTTTGTTGCAACAACTGATGCATATGCGTTATTGTCATTAGATCCGGGAATCTATTCGAGCACTTTTTCCAGACAGAGAATGCTTTACCCTTGTGCGGCCATTAAACAACGAAACTCAACTTCAGCGTCTTGATCAAATACCGGTTAGTATGTCATCTGTAAATTGCATTTGCTGTCTTTTTGAAATTGTGCCAACAAAATGCTATTGGTCCACAGTTGGATAAAATGAGGCCAGAGTTCAAATCTGGCTTGGAAGCGCTGACGAGGTTTGTATTTGAGAGAACTAGGCCCAAACAAGTGGGAGCAACTGTAATGAATGGGCCTATGCTGGCTGGTCTCACACAGTCGTTTCTAGACGCATTGAACCAGGGAGCAGTGCCTACAATCACTTCATCTTGGCAGGTCAGTGGCTTGCAATAATCTTGTACAGTGGCAGTGAAGGGTACAGGAAATGGGGATATAGCAGGATGTAACAATGAGGATCTTGTTGGATGCTGAGTAGTTTTGGCCTTATTTGTCGGTCTACCATATATGCATATACATTTCAAATCTGGAATCTTGAATTGTTAGAAAAGTAGTAGTCCCTCCAAGTCTCTCATTTGTTCCCTTTTCTTTTGTACACAAGAATTAAAGAAATAGATATGGACCACACACAACACACTACCCCACATGCAATTAACTTTGGACCACACAACCACATCCAGAAAAGGAAATAGGGAACAAAAGGTGACTTGAATGGAAAAGAAAAGAGGGAACAAATTAGAGACTTGGAGGGAGTATGTTTTTTTCTTTTGGCTGGGTTCTATGAGCTATTAAGTGGAGTTGCCCTATCTCTTTTACTGTATGACCAAATTTTCATCTTTATGCAAGTAAACCTTTTCCCCTCCTGCAGAGTGTAGAAGAAGCTGAGTGCAGGAGAGCTTATGATTCAGCTACTGAGGAGTACATGTCATCATTTGACAGGTCAAAGCCTCCAGAAGAAGTAAGGATGATATCTCTTTTATTCATCCTTGTAAGTATGTCATTAATTTGTGGACTGAATTCTTTTATTTTCAGGCAGTACTTAGGGAAGCACATGAAGCATCAGTACAGAAGGCCTTAGGTATCTTCAATGCTAGTGCTGTGGGAGCTGGTTCTGTAAGGCAAAAATATGAAAGGCTACTTCAGTCCTTCTTTAGGAAGGCGTTTGAGGTAAATCTTAATTATGTTTACCATACTGTGAATGTTTGTATGAACATGTGCCTGCGTTGTCAATAACTCAATAATATACCCAGTTGGGTTTAAATGGTGTCGTTCGACTGTCCTTGTATATTCATGACATTCGGTGAGCAAGATTTGGTGTTAATCAATTAATATACTAGGTCGAATGGTCGATATGATTTGGTTGAATCATAAGAAGCCACATCTAGTCTAGATTGTTAAAACCCGGAATCCATCTTTATTGGAATTCAGGATTACAAAAGAAGAGCTTTTATGGAGGCAGATATGAAATGTACAACTGCTATTCAGAACATGGAAAGAAGATTGCGAGTGGCTTGTAATTCTACTGATGCTAAGTTGGAGAATGTTCTCAAGGTAGGTTTGTCCGGGTAACTCTCGCGCATTATCTTGTTATCTCCTTTTCTTCAAGATGAACATTTCGTAGCTATTTTTTTCCTTCTAAGTTCTAATATGCATTATCAGACTATAATGGATATGAGATTGAAACTCTATTGAGGATATTCTTGGCCAATGTTTTTTTCTTATTACTGTTGTCCACTGTAAATTAGCCTCTTTATTACTGCAAAGAAAAGGTTGGGTACGTTCGATCCCTTCCTTTGCTTTGACATTTAAAGCTTCATCACAGGCATTGGGGCTATGATAATGATACAAATTGTCAGAAGGTTATCTGAAGGATTGACACTGTTTAACTCAAATTGTAATCAAATGAGAGTACAATTATGAGAAACTTTGTAGTACGGAGGAGCTCCAGGCTTGTGAGTGTACTGAGGGAAAAAGCAGAGGAAAGGAAAACATTTATGGAGATGACAAACTCATGAAGCTTTTACAGTTGAAGAACAAAGCTTGATAAAATTTATCGAAGGGAAACCTATATAAATGCAGAATCAGTTTGTGTCTTAATTATAAATGGTCTTTGTTGTGAAGAATCTGTGACTCTGAAGTATCCAATATATTCATGAAATTGTAAATGCTGTATCTCGACGTATCTTTTTCAATCCTCTTACTAAATTTACAGCATGATTTTAGTGATTATTTGCGTCGAAAATACTATCAGTCAACTTATGTGGGTTGTTAACTGATGACACCACTTCTATTAATCGATCACGGGTGCACGGTGGTCTAATTTTTTTTTGTATTTAAAAATGCTCTGATTCGCTGAGCTGTTCATATGCAGGTTCTTGATGACTTACGCTCTGATTATGAGAAGTCATCTTATGGTCCTGGTAAATGGCATAAATTGGCAGTTTTCCTACAGCAAAGGTGTGGCTTTATTCTTAGTGTATTGACTTATTTTTCATATATCATTATTATTACTAATTATATGAAATTGGCTCTTGAAAATTGTTAAACGCGGCAGTTTGGAAGGTCCGATTGCTGATCTTGTAAGGAAGCAAATAGATCGAATCACATCTGAGAGGAGCTCATTGAGTTTAAAATGTCGCTCAATAGAAGATAAGATGAATTTGCTGAACAAACAGTTGGAAGCAAATGAGAAGTCTAAGGCTGATTATTTAAAGCGCTATGAGGATGCCATAAATGAAAAAAAGAAAGTTGCTGATGATTATATGAATCACATAACTAGTTTACAGAGCAAATGCAGCTCATTGGAGGAGAGATGTTCAAGTTTAGCGAAAACCTTGGAGGCAGTGCGGCAAGAATCCTCTGATTGGAAAAAGAAATACGAGCATGTCTTGTCAAAGCAAAAAGATGGTGAAGAGCAAGCTAGTGCTGAAAGAGCTGCTCTCAAGTCCAGAACTAGTGCTGCAGAGGCAAGATTGGCTGCGGCTCGGGAACAAGTTCAATCTGCTCAAGAGGAAGCGGAAGAGTGGAAACGGAAATATGGCATCGCTGTTCAGGAGGCCAAAGCAGCTCTTGAGAAAGCGGCTACGGCACAAGAACGTGGAACTAAGAATATGCAACTACGGGAAGATGCACTCAGAACTGAGTTTGCTAGCAGTCTAACAAAGAAGGTATTAACTCATTCCTGTGTTCACAATGTCTCACCAACTGTACCTTTTATGTGTGAACTAAACTTAATGCTTGATACATTGAAACTAAGCCATTTACATTTGTTACTGTGGTTACAGGAAGAGGAGATTAGGGATCAAGCTGCAAAACTTGAGCATGCGGAGCAGCGTATGTCTACTTTAAGTTTCCAGATGAAGGTATTATATTAAATTAATTTAGCATTAGGAAAGACATCCATATATTCTATAGGTACTCGACTAATCGGTGGTGAACTTCTGTAAGTGAAGTGCTATTTATGGCCCATCTGTTTACTTATAACACGGGCCTAAGTCTTCTACTAACCCTCTCTCCCTCATGATAGTCTAACCATTGTCCTAATGAACTCTGCATGCTCTGGGTATCCCACACTGCCCTTCTCCGATCACTCTACTCCCCCTCCTACTTCCAAACCTCACCCATCTTGTAGAACCAAACTGCTTGTCCCTGTTTTATTTATCAATCTTTGCTCTTCTCTCCTCTCGTTTACCTAACCTCCTCCGGCCCTTTTGCTGGCTATCGTGCTCCACCTACCTTGCATCAGATTTGGGAAAAAAGTGAGCATGTAAAAAAGACTCTCCACTTTAGTGGATTTATGGGTTAAACATCCACCGAGACGGATGGACATGTATTTAAAATGTTTATCGTCTATATAGAGGGTAGAAAGGAAGTGACTCAAATTTTCTATCACTTTCTTCTATATCATCTATATAGAGGGTAGAAAGGAAGTGACTCAAAGTGGTGTGGGATAGAGGCGCTGATGACGGCGGGGGTCTTGCCGGCCGGCAGTAATGGCGATTTTATGGGTGGGTAGTGATTTAGGGTTAGGGTGGGGTGGTTGTTGGATTTGTGTTTTTTTAATCATTCCCTTGCATGATCAAAACCAAACAACTATATTATTCAAAGAGCAATCTATTCCTTTTCTCGTTTGTTCCTTTCTAGGTTCCTTCCCCTTCCCCCCCCCCCCCTCCCCCCCGCGGAGGAAGAGGGTTGATGGTAAGGTGGACTGAGCAGTTCTGGTTATGTCAGGAGAGGGAGAGGAAAAGAAAGAAACTGCAATTATGGTAAGAGGGCAGTTTAGAAAATAAAGTTGTAAAATATGGGTGAGTTTTTAAATAACGGGCGAATAATAACAGCGCTCTCTAATAAACGGACATCATAAAAAAGTTCAGGATAAGAGTTTGCCCTTCAATGGAAGAAAGGAGTCCTACTTTTGTTGTCTCAATTGTAGGCATTCTTTAATCAATCCTTTTTTTTTTGTTTTGCTGGAGAGAGATTCTAATGTCTGGTACTTCGCTATCCTGTGCAGGCTGCTGAGTCAAAGATAGAAAGCTATGACTTAAATATAGCTGGCCTAAAAAGTGACATAATGGAGTTAAACGAGAAGCTAGACGCTGCAAATGCCACTGCACAATCTTATAAGAGAGAAGCTCAAATACTTGAACAAGAGAAAGTTCTTTTGGAGCAGAAGTATAGAACTGAGTTTGCGAGGTTTGATGAGGTGCAAGAGAGGTGTAGAGCTGCTGAAAAAGAGGCAAAAAGAGCCAATGAGGCTGCTGACAAAGCACGGTCAGATGCAACACTTGCTCAGAAGGAGAAAAGTCAAATTCAGCAGGTGGCAATGGAAAGATTGACTCATATAGAGCGAGCCGAGAGACAGATTGACCAGTTGGAAAGGGTGAAAAATGATTTGGCCAATGAAGTGGAAAGACTTGGGGCAGCGGAGTTGGATGCCAATTCTAAAGTGAAACTCCTGGAGGCTCGGGTTGAAGAGAGAGAAAAAGAAATCGAATCGCTAATGAAGTCAAACAATGAGCAGAGAGCAGATACTGTTCAAGTACTTGAAGGCCTTCTTGAGACGGAACGGGCTTCTCGGTCAGAAGCTAATGACCGCGCAGAGGCTCTATCTCATAAATTACAGGCTACCCAAGCAAAACTTGACCTAGTTCAGCGAGAGTTGACGTCTGTTCGGTTCAACGAGTCTGCTCTAGATGCAAAGCTCAAGACCACCTCTTATGGAAAACGTTCCCGAGTTGAAGATCATGATATGGGTCTGGGTTCGGGTGAAAATTTAGATGTGACAGATAGAGTTACTCGGGCAAACAAAAGAAGAAAGAGTACTGTGAGCTCGGTGCAGGAACAAAGTTCAGCAGGTGATGGAGATTCGGTGTTTATGGGTGATGATGACAGCCAGTCTCGTCAAACCGACACGACCGACTATCGAAAGTTTACGATTCTGCAACTTAAGGAGGCTCTGACGAAGAACGACTTTGGTGATGAGGTGCTTAAGCTCGGGACTGGCCCGAGAAAGAAGGATCTCGTAGCTTTGTATGAAAGAGTCATCCTTAACAAATCTTGATGCGAAATTCATTTTAATACAAGCTTATGGTAATCTGTGACTTAGCAACGATGTTTTTTCTGTAATTGCTGTGTGTAATAACATGATACTGTATAGTCGCTTAGGAACAGTTTGGTCAGTAGTATTTTATGTACGAGTATTATACTCCGTAGTTTGTTATGGATTTGGTCGAGGAATTAAGGAATTTTTAAATGTTCATCTTTGCATTGTCAATGTCTATATTTCTATTTTAATCGAGTTCATCAAATAAAAATAACAGCTCACCAAATTACTACTACTATATACTGTATGTATATATATCGTATTAGTTAAAACTAAACCTATCTTATCTTGGTTATGAAGATACTAGAAATGATGATCATGGATGGTGTAGCCGTTCTTTTGCAGATCTCTTAGGTAACCACCCTAACAATCTAAACCACCACAAAACTCGATCCAATTTTAACACAATTGATTCTTATACCTTAATACGTACGACTACTATATATTCCGTACATATATTATCTTCCCGTTTACAAACTACTCTATGTAATATGTATTATGAATTTACAACGTACGGCCACCAAACAAGGCCCTTTTCATTAAGCTCTTGTATATATAAATTAAACATCTCTATAGCTTCCAAGGTAAGTCATCTCATTTCGTAGCACCAGCAAGTTGAATCGATGACGACCCGTCACCTTGTAACCCAAAATTAGGAATCAACTGACCTTCCATTTCTCCTCTAATTGCATTCTGTTCATAAGAAATGTAATGTGACTGGTACAAGTTAAGGGGTGTAGTCTTAATCAAGCCTACTTCTTCAATTGGATCCCTCATGTTTGAACCACATTGCCTTGGCTGTGTCTGATAAAAAACCTTGGAAAGAACGTATTCACCGTCTCTTTCTTCTTCATTTTGGCCAATGTGGTATTGATGCATTACCCAGTTAGTCTTCTCCGCTTTCCTTTGTCTTCCATAGTTAGTGTAAAGTACTAGTATCTTCTTAAACCCCTTTACCTCGCCGTTGACCAATATTGGCCTTGTTTTGCCTGTCTTATGCCATCTAGTCTCGCCAACATCATCGTCTGTGTGCACCTTCCTTCTCTTCCTTGTTCCCGTGGTGTATGCCTTTGATGGACGGTGAAAGAAATGTCGCATTACTCCGTTTTTGCTCACACCTTCATCACCATGTATGCATCAAACATAAGACTTTTAATTTACATGTTTAAATATATACGCGAGTTGTGACCAATAATATACAAGCAATAGCGAAGCCAGAAAAATGTAATTTAATTACAGTTGTGCATAGACTAGTACGTGCTAAAAGAAAGCAATATGACATAAAGTTGTTCATTCTTAACCTTAACCTACCTGGAGTTATGTAAAGAATGCAGATTCTTTCCTTGGACAACACCCACCCATTATTGATAAGTTTGGATGATGAAGGATTTAAATGAAAAAGAGGGACAAACGACGGAGTAAAATTTCCTTTGTTAGATTCGCAAATTAGATTGGAAGTTAATGGACGAATTTATTTGTGTCCTACGAGTGAAGTTAAAATCATTCCAACATACACCGTATAAATTACTATAAATGGAGTAGCCCAAAATAACAAGTTGTATAGTACTCCTTCCGTTCCAGTGAGATGTTTACACTTCCTTTATTTTGTGAGGGGGAAATAAAGGAAGTGTAAACATATGACTGGAACGGAGGGAGTAGTATTTGTGGTTTCACAATTATTGAATAATTTCGGTTACAAATTTGAGAGATAATATTGACAAGGACTCATGTACAAGAAACAAATCTATTACAATTACAAGAAGCAACATCATATCATCAGATTTAGAATCAATTAAATTTTGGAATTCTGCTCAAGTAATATAGAGCTAATCAGTATTACTAAAAAAAACCTTAGTATTAATCACTAGCAACCACGCACGATTGAGTAATACAAAGGTGGTATCACACGGTAAAACAACGTCTTTCTTTGGATTAAACCTACCGTATTTTAAGGGTTTTGCTTACAATTTATTGCATAATTTTGTACCATATGGCTAAACTATCATTTTCCAACTAAATTCCAATTAACACTCAAATGCTTACAACAAAAGCAACCACTTATTAAAATAAACAATAATTATTATTAAGAACCGTTTTACGCAAATGTTATTGTAAAACCATGTGATATTTCACCTAAATAATCCTACTAAATGAACTTCCACCGATCACGCACCATTTTCCATGATAAGGGTATCATGGTAATCTTTGTTATATGGTTTTACAAAGTAATATTATTGTAAAAATGTTTTATAGAAGACTTACTCAAATTTATTTTGTAGAAATAGAGTTACCAAATCATGTGAGATGTGATTTTGACCTACTTACAGTGGCGAAATTTGTGGTTAGGGTTTATGTTGCTCCTGATAGATGAACCATGTTAACCAAAACATTAAGGTGATGGTTGAGACCCAACTTATACATTTATATCCTATTACGCCCTCTCACTCGAATGCCCACGGGATGGCCATTGAAGAGTGGTTAGTGCACAGGCTCCCCCGTACCATGTGCTGAAATTCCACATCATAAGAACTTGGAGGCTACCAAGATTCGAACTCGTGACCGAGACCTTCGGCCACTGGCTCTAATTCCATAATAGATGAACCATGTTAACCAAAATTTATAGATGATGGTTGAAACCCAACTTATACATTTATATCGTATTAGACTCGGCTCAAAGGTCAGACATGCCTATTTTATGAAAATTTGTAAGCTTTTGGTCTAAAATGAAACGTCTTGAGTATAACACCAATGATACCGGATACCATAAGATAAACTCGAAAAGAATTCAAAACTTTTAACTACAAATTGTGAGATTTTCAGGTTTGAGCGGCGGTGAGCACTCTTGCTAGTTGCTACCCCTAAATCCGCCACTGCCCACTTAATATTTTTGCTTAAATGGACTTCTTAGTATGCTCATAGTACTAACTAATTTCAGCAAAAATCAACTGCTACATTGCTATCTGACACAAACAATACAAGTAAATGGCAATATAAGTATTCAAAAATGACCCAAAATGCTTCAATTAACACAAATGTAACAGAAACCTGGTAATTTCTCAGGATGAGTATAGCAAATCCCGTTTTCGCCTTCGATTGTAGGTATGAATTCATGAAGAAGAGGGTGCAATCTCCCCAAATCAGATTTCACCTTACTTTCTAAATGTACTAATACTTCCGTATCTGTTGGATCAAACTTCACTCCTGCTGGTAAACTATTAAATCCACCTGCCTGCTGCTAATTAACAATAACAATAATAAATTAGTTCACATTACTCAATCAACCAAACCCCAAAAACAATTAATCACCCACATCAATAAATTACACAATAAAAAAGTTAAATAATTATAAGTAACGTACACCCGCGGAATCGAGTCAAATGTAGTGATTAGTGAATTAGGTTAATTTACCTGATGGTTTTGATGAAGATGTAGATGGTGACCACAAGAAGGGCAAGAAATGGTGTGAATAGGGTTAATAATTTTGGAAGCAATAATTAAAGCTCCATTTTCATAACACGATGAAGAAGCTGATGATTTCTGACTAATTGGGATATTATTATTAATATGACTAATATTAAAATTAGTGTTAATGTTGCTGCAACTAGGTGAAGGGTGGTTGTTGTTGTTGTTATTCATGTTGCACCATGTCATTTTTTTTTTTGGTTGCTTCCCACAAAATATAAATGAAAATTGAAAGATTTATTTAATTAATTATTTATAATTGTGAGTTTGAAGGAAGCTATGGAGTAACTAATTTTAGTTGAGGTATCACTAATCACTTGAGCAACCATACGTAAAATCGATAAAACCCACAAAATTAAAATGAAAATGAAAATCGAAAAATGAATTATGTATTTTGGCTTAAAAGCAAATGAATTAATTGGAGGTGGGATTTGGATGTAAGAGGGTTTGGGTATTTAGAGAGAGAAATAGAAAAAGGTAGGTTTGGGTTAGAGAGAGAAAGAGGGAGGAGGAGAAGAAGATGAAGAAGGGATGGAAAGCGTATATAAGGAGGCGTCGTACTTAACAAGCTATCTTAAGGTTGCTTGGACGTCAAGTCGTTGCCTTTCATTCGGTATTTGGGTGTATATGCCTTCTTTTCTAACATTTTCTTTTCTGCTCTCATGTCATTCAAGAGCACCTATAATAGAGAGAATTGAGGCTTTTTTAACCCTCTATATCTCTAAAAGGACATTCTCTCTATTGTGGAAACTACGTTGGGTGTCCTCTTGTATAGAGAAAGATGGGTGCTTCCTCTATTTTTAGAGAAAAGTAGAGGAAATGAGACATAGGCCCAGTGGCGGAGCCAGGAATTTAAGTCAGCGGGGCGAAACGGTAATATTATAAGGGGGCTTAAAAAATTCGAAAATTTTAGCTAAAAATTTCAAAAATTTTAAATGCCAGCGGGGGCGACTGCCCCTGCTAGCCCCTCCCTGTCTCCACCACTGCATATGCCCTTGTGCCCACAAGTTAATATTTATTTGCCATATGGATAATATTTTAATTTATATTTTTATTTATTATGGAAAAAAAATTACTCAATATACTTTTAATTGTTATTGTACATTCATATTTGTTCGAACATATATGGACTATGTTTCAAGGCTCGAATATAAACTAAAAATATGCATTACAATTTAATGTTAAGTTTCATGTATTTTGTTTTATGAATTTTATATCTTACTTTGTATTATGAATTCAAATGTTGAGTTTGACAAAAAAAACCCGTTATTTTATGAATTTTTTATGTTATTTAATTTATTTAACAACACAAACGTTTTTTTTTAAAATTAGTTTTATTAATTTGTAAATTATTAAAACAGTATCAAGTAACCCATAATATTAAATATAAATAGTATAATAAAAAAAAATATAAGAGGATCCTCTCTATTGTGGAGGAAAAAAATGTAGTAGAAATGAAGAGGATGTAAATAGTGGGAAATGGGGTGGATAAAAGAAGGAATGAGGTGTCAAAAAAATAGAAAGAAAGAGAAAAAATAAGAGGATGAAATCATCCTCTGTATTGTGGGTGCTCTAAACGAGTGGTCTTTCTTAATACAGTCATATCCATTTTTAAGACAGATTATAACATGTCAATAACATTTCATTTGTCTAGATAGGGAAATAGACCTAAGTTTTTCTTATTTATTTAAAAGGTTATGCTCTGTTATAGACATAATTTACTCAATTATGTACATAATTGACCACTAGTATAAATCTCGCGCAGTGTATGCGCCGTATATAAAGTTTATTTTAAGGTATATATAATTTAAATCGGGACCTTATTAATATTTAATATTTCACTCAATTGTATTTTGATATGAAACAAAAAAAATTAAAATGGAAAATTAATCAAAGAGAATTAAGTAAAGTTATGAAATATCTATTTTTATGAAAGTAATTTTTTTACCATAAAAATTACGGATTTCATTTTATAATTTTCGACAATTTTTTTAATGAATTTTTTGTCACAAACCTAATAGTAAGTATGTGTTAAGTTATTTTCTAAAGTAATCATTATTGCATTATGAAAAATTTAGCAACTTATAGTCTATAGTTTAATACCAATTTTATTTTATTATAATGAATAAAAATTCATAATTTTGAATTTAATTAATGAGTTTTTTTGTCAAAAACTACCTAATATTTACCTCATTTTCATAAATACTACCTAAAGTTTTTAATTTTGCGAGAAACTACCTAAATTTTCTAAACTTTTGTCGGACACTACCAAATTGAAAAATCCGATCAAATTAGACAAAATTTTAACTCGAAAACATTATTTTAAATTTGTGTGATCAAGCATCATGGACTGATTAGCGTTCCTGTGGAGTTTATTTATTGAAGTGGCTAGAAAATTTGTGTGATCAAGCATCATGGACTGATGAGCGTTCTTACGAGGTATAAATTTTTCAACAAACGTTTGTAAACATTATTTAGTATATTTTATTTCAAGCCTTTCAATATTTGTTGTCAAATGAAATTTATATGTAGGATTTGAATGAATATGCTACGAGTATGATTGCATGTCTCATTAAATGGATTCGAAACACGAGAAAGGTAAATATCAAGAACTTTTGAATGACTAATTTAAATTTTGCCTAATTTTAATCTTCTTTTCATTATATTTTGTCTCGGAGTGATTTTTACGTAACAGTATTTCCCCCCGTTTTTTTGTAGGATTATCAGTAGGTGTTATTTTCTAAATACTTGAGTCGAGTGATGTGGAAAGGGAGTGGCCGATGACGTAAACCAACATTCGAAACACTGAGCCATTTTTTTGATCTGATTCCTTGAGTCAAGTGATGTGCAAAGGGAGTAGACCCTGGAATATTAGATTTTTGGTATATATTAGATTCTGGAATATGTAATACACTAAGTCTTGAGAGTACATATTAGATTTTGGAATATGTAAGTCACGAGGCAACGAAAACGAGAGACAATATTCAAAATTGGACAACAAAAAGGTCGTACGTAAATCTGTCTTACATCGTACATGCATT
This sequence comes from Silene latifolia, assembly GCF_048544455.1. Taxonomy (NCBI): domain Eukaryota; kingdom Viridiplantae; phylum Streptophyta; class Magnoliopsida; order Caryophyllales; family Caryophyllaceae; genus Silene; species Silene latifolia. Next base: position 128,877,450 of record NC_133527.1, read on the forward strand.
AAAAAATGTTCCACGTGCATGAAATAACAGTGTGCATGCATGAAATATGTAAATCATGTGTCCAGAGTCAAATCTTAAAGTAATCTCATGTGAACTTTTAAAATGTTGCATTTTCATTCAGATTTTGGAATCCCCCCTACTACTAAGAGAATAAAAATTCTCTTAGTTTTCCCTCCAAAAGGCATCTAACTAAATAAGGTAACAAGTAAAAAAAAATTCATTACATTATTATCTTTTCAATTACATATTCTTATAATTAAACTCTAATCTTTTTAATTAAAATTCATATTTATGACTTTTTCATTAAAATCCATAATTTATTATGCAATCATTTCCATTTCCATAGATTTTATTCTTCATCAGTTTCACTTTAAAATTACGCAAACCTGCTTCTTATGCAATCCTTAATATAATTATTGACATCACTTGCAACCTAAAATTACGTAAATATGTTTCTTATATTATCCTCATCAGTTACACTCTAAATATGGTGTATATTTTAAAGGACATGTAATTAAAAATAAAAAAAATATTAGTCTAATTATTTGTAAATCGTCTTTTTAAGTGCGTGCTATACTGTTTTTACATGTTTTTGTTATAAGGTTTATATGCGTTTTAATTAGATTTTACATTTTTACACCAATTAATTGTAATTTAATGTCATAAATTAGTTTCATGCAATGATATAGCATTATAGAGATATTTTATAGTAAAGTAAAAATGGTTTAAGACAAAAATAACTTAACTTAAAGTGTCTTTTGATGGTAATAAACTTTCTTTTTCTACCTCTTACTAAGATTATATATTAGTACATTATAACATTAAATGTACAGTTAATTTATGCAATTAATTTAATGAGAATGTCTCTTTCTAAAACAAAACTAAAAAAATACCGTGCTGTAGCACGGGGATCTACACTAGTTTTATTATTAACTTCGACGGTTGGGGATGTGGTAGCAAAGAAGGATGTAGTGGTGGATCACATTTCTCCGGTTTCTTAATACTTGTCTTAATCTTGCATTAGAAAACGTTCTAAGTGCATGAAATAACCATGAAAGTGCATCATAAAACCATGTACATTTCCCCGGTTTCTTAATATTTTCGCTCGGATTGTCACTTTGAATTTTAAAAATTTGTCGTACACGAAGATTCATTTAAATTGATCACATTTTAGTTTCTCATTTTAGATTACCGAATCTGGTGAAAAAGTGAATAAATTAATCGCCTTAAGGTTTCTTGATACTCGCCTAATGTGTGCATGAAATAACGTTCTTTGTGCATAAAATACATGTGTATGTGCATGAAATACCGTCGTATGTGCACGAAATAATGGTGACAGGAAAACTCACGTTTTACATTCTATAAGTGTTATATTCATAAAAAAAAAATCGAATTATTCAATAAGGCAAATGTCCCAATATCTATCAAATAAAATAAAAAGTCTTGAATTATTCAATAAGACAAATGTTGAATGCTTTAAATATTCTTTAAATAAACTTACTCTACTCATTGTCGGTTGTCCTTCGGTCACAATTCCTGCTGTCGTGGTTCGCCATCTCCCCACAAGCCCTGCATTTTCTTAGCGCTTTCTTGTTCACTTCCCCAGCTCGTTCTCTTTGTGAGATCGGCCTTTTTCCTGAGCCTTTGTTTTTGCACTGCCTTGGAGGCAAAACCTTAATCTCACTAGGGATGCTTGTTCCTAAAAGCATCCCAATTTCAGCATTCTTATCCTTTACCTTTACAATACCAATATTGCCACTTTCATCAGGGGCATTTTTTACCCTTTCCTTGAACTCACGCAAAATCTCAAGCAACTCATCACAATGCCCAGGACTCTGTTCAACGAGTTCCACACAAGTAAACAATTCTGACCATAACTCACCAACTTTGTTTTTCTGTACATCCATTGATGTACAATCAGCAAGCAATTGGCCATTAGGGTCGACGATTGGCTGGCAGGTTGCTAGTTTGCTCCACCGACTAAGTAGGTAGTCACTTGGAACTTTCTGAATTCTCCGATCTTTAAAGACACACAGAGCATGTCGACAGAGTATTCCATGTCTTTCAAACTTCTTGCAATTGCATACCATTGAAACATCATCCTTTTTAAAACCAACCTTATACGTTTTGTTTTGAACTTGATCTATGATATCTGTGTACAGAATTGGATAGGTTTTATCTTTTTCTTTATCCTCGACACCACATGAATAGCAAGCTGCTTCGACTTCCTTTTGAAACTCGCCGAAAATTGTTGGAGTGTAGATTTCTGATGCATGCTTTTCTAGGGCTAATGGAGTCGACAACTGGGGAAAGGAATTTTATGATTGTGCAACGAGTTTCGAATGAGTCCATCTTAGTGCATCCATCGCACTCTCAAATCTCATCCAAAACTCAACTAGGGTTAAATTAAGATTAGTGAAGTTGCTGAAAAAGCGGTTTTGTGACTCTGACCTGGAGGTTTTCCTCATCAAACCTCCTAAAAACAGGTCGCGAAAGTAAGCTGGAACCCACATATTTCTAAGACTGTACTTCTCCTTAAGCCACTCGTTATCCGACAACCCATAAGATTCAACTAGTGTTGTCCACCTTTCCTCAAATTCAGGCGGCTCCACATCTTCGCTCCAAACACATCGGTTTATCTTCTTCAGAAACTCAGTATCTTTACATATTACAGGTCCGACCTTCTCAGGCAAATTTTTCAGTATGTGCTACATGCAATATCTATGTTGCACCTTGTCTTTCCAGGCTAATTTCATTCCTTCTTCTACCCCCGCATCTTCATCAGTTATCATACAAACTGGATGACGACCCCCCATAGCCTCTACGAATTTCGTAAAAAGCCAAGCAAAGTAGTCCTTGCTCTCATTAATAATAAGTCCAGCCCCAAAGGTCACGCATCTCTTATGATTATCCACCCCCGTGAAAGGGCCAAATATCATCCTATACTTGTTTTTTCTAAAGGTCGTTTCAAAAGAGGTCATGTCCCCGAATAGCAAATAGTTTTTAATACTAATAGGGTCAGCCCAAAACACATGTGACAATCGACCTATCTCGTCTACCTCAAAATCAAAATAAAAAGATGGAAACATGTGTTTTATCTTCATAAAATGCTCAATAAGCATTTGAGCATCCCCCTCTGATAAATAATTTTTGATATCTCTAGATAAGTTGTTAAAGTCTTCCAATGACGCATCCACATTCCTATAACCTCTAACATACTCCTTGAACAACCTATACGACTTAACTGGACCTATGTTATTTTTGGAGTTGTCAATTATCATTTTTTTGTGAACTACATTCAACTCTTTCGTTTGTGTCAAATGTAGCATTGTTGATGGTGTTTGTGGCATATGATTATGACCTTCATGAAAACCATAAATTTGGTATTTACCCATATTAGGACCTTCCTCCAAAATTCGCTTAAATTTAATACAAGAAGGACATTCTATCCTAGTTCTTTGCCTCCGGTGATTTTTCCCTTTCGCTTCACATACTCCAGCCTTATTACACACAACTTTTTTATGCGTAACGACACCCTTTTTAGACTTTTGTGAGCTTAATCTAGTCATAAACCCACATTCTTTTGCATATGATTCATAAAACTCAACACCTAGTTCAAGCTTATCGAATAGCATACCAATAACAGGCTTAAGATGGATGAGACACTCAAAAACCCGATTCGTGTGGCTTGAAGAACCTTCTGCTGCCTCCTATACTATGATATCTGCATATGTGGTGCAATTAAAGGAAGAAAGATGAGGGATAAAAAAGAATATGAATTACACTCTTACAAATTTGTGTTACTGGATAATCCAAGTACACTCCCCCTGACCATAAACATTCAATTACAGCACTGTTCTAACCCTATTTGATGCACATTGAATCTTATTTCATGCACACTTAACCTTATTTCATGCATGTACAGAGGACGGGTATCCTAAAAACTAAGCCTAATTGCATAAAAAAAAGCTGAAAACATCAAGCAGTTACCAGTTAGACAACCAAGAATTGGGATGGCTACCAACTTTTTTACAATAATAACTAAGATAACCATGAAACTCATAACTTTAGGATAAACAGAATTGTACCTTCAACAAATTCGAAAGTCACAACTTCATCCACATCATGTTCAACTACTATTGCAGATATTTCTAATATAGGCTGACATGCATTAGCTTCAACAGTCACTCCTTCGTTTGTAATGACATTTGAAGAAGTTTGTGATAGTATTGAGCAGTTGTCATTGTCATTATTGCTGCAACAAGAAATGTCAAAAATTAAGTAAGCAACAATACAACAGTATAATTCATGAAATTTAGTCCCTGATTTTAACAAATGTTGGCAATTTCACAATTTCTCCAGCCCTAATTTCTCAATTAAGCCAACTTGATTCACAAAATCATAGTTTGATGCGCCTAAACAGGAACTTGATGCACATAAACGGTTTCCAGTGTCCTGATTACAACAAATGTAGGTGATTTTTCAATTTCTCCAACCCTAATTTCTCAGTTTCCCTAATTTAATTCATGAAACCCAAATTCAGAAGCATAATTTATCAATCCAGAAACTTAATAGACGAATTAAACCCTAATTTCATGATTACAACAAATTTAGGTAATTTCTCGAATTCCTTAACCCTATTTCTCAGTTTCCCCAATGTAATTGACGAAACCCTAAATTCAGAAGCATAATTCATCAATTCAGAAATCTAATCGATGAATCAATCCCTAATTTCACGAACAATCTAATTTAATCGACTAATTCAACTAATTTCACAACAAATAACCATCAAGATCGAAATTTTACCTCGAATTTAAAGGCTTCATTGATTGAAGCAGCGTCGAAAGGTTGATTGTCGAAAAGTTTATCGTTCGATTGTAGATAAAGATAAGGTTTGATTATGGAAGAGGCGATGGTAGAAGGTTTTGATAGTCGACGAGATGAGTTGAAGAGAGAGAAGCAGAATTAGACAATGACTGAGATTACGCGGGTTTGGGGTGGACGCGCGAAAAAAGATTGGGGTTTGGTTAAGTTAATCTCTGTGTATTATTAGATCCAAGGGTTGTTAAATGGTTCTCATGGTTCTCATTATATGGGTGGTTCTCACCGGATACCGACCATTATATATATATATATATATATATATATATATATATATATATATATATATATATATATCAACGCGCGCAAAATTAATTAGCTTGCCTTTCTTATTACAAAAATCACTGTTTAATGTCAAAAACGCCTAAATTTCATAACCCTGTCACTGCAATTACAAATCCACCCAAAAAACAACACAAATTTTCTTCGTAATCGAAAAACAAGGATGATTAAACCAATTGCATAGAAGATTATCAAAGTAATTGACAGCAAGTAATCGATTATATCCAGGTAAACAACTAATTAAACTTGTTCGATTTTTTTTGTGGATTGAATTGTTATTTGATTGAAGAATTGTACGGATTGATTATTTGTTAGCTTAGATTCATGAATTGGTTAAATGAATTGGTGTTTGATTGATGAAATTGTACGGATTCAGTAATTGTTATCTTAAATTCATAAGATCAGAGTTGATTGATTGTGTGAATTTTTTCATAAATTCATAAAGAGATATTTGATTGATTGTGTGGATATTTTCTGAACAAATTTTATAAGATCAGAGTTGGAAGATTAGTTATTAGAGATGATGTGTATTATAGAAGTTGTTCAGAAAATATATACCATAGGTTCAGAAAATATATACCATAGGGTCAAAGAAATTTGTATTGTAGGTTGAGAAAATTTGTACTGGGTTGGGTGTGAGATACTCCATGTAATTTGTACTTCTTTGTAGTGTTCAGCAATAAATACCATAGGTTCAGGAAATTTGTACTGTAGGTTCAGAAAATTTGTACTGGGTTGGGTGTGAGATACTCCACCTAATTTGTACTTGTAACTACTTTATAGTGGACCTCATGTAGTGAAACAATGTACCCAGTTGAATTCAATGTTGTATGGTATTTTTTCTAATTTGGTTTTGGCAAATTACTGGTAATTTTGTAAAATAACAAAACATTTATAGTAAATGTGCAGAACTTATATATCATAGATTCATAAAACGTTTGATTGATTGTAACAATGGTGTGTACTAATATTTTTAATTTCCAATTGTGCAGATTAAATGGAAGCAAATGATGAAGTTAGTACAGCGATTTCGACATTATTGTCTACACCAATTTGCACTATTCTACCAGAACAACCTGAGGAGTACTTTCCACCATGCGTAGATGAGAAGAAACCTAAACTAGGAGATTTATACAATACCATAGAAGAAGGAGTTCAGTTTTACAAAGATTATGCAAAACATTGTGGCTTTCAGACTAGATTGGGTACAATAAAAAGGAAAAAAGGAAATGCTGAAGTATTTACGTTGAGGAGAGTGTTATGCAACAAGGCTGGAACAAGGGAGGAGAGTAAAGATAAAAAAACAGATCGTGTGCGGTTGATTACTCGTATTGAATGTGAAGCTATGGTACAATTTTCGCTGCAAGTAGATGGAAAGTATAAGGTTACTGGATTCCATGAAGGACACAACCATATTCTAGCATCACCATCATCAATGTTGTTTATGAAGGAAAACAGGAAAATGACATCCATTCAGAAGACCTTTGTTGTAAAAGCAGCACGGTTAAAGATAGGGCCAGTAAAAGCATTTAGAGGTTGGAAAGAGTTGTCGGGAGGTTATAGTAATGTTGGTGCTACCGAGACTGATTTCAAGAACTTTGTGAGAGATATGAAATAGTACATTGGTTTGTCTGATGCACAAATGGTGGTAGATAATTTTTCTCAAAAAAAAGAGACGTGTAGCACGTTTTATTTTGACTTCGAAGTTGATGAAAAACAGTGTCAATCAGGGCTGTTTTGGGCAGACACCATATCTAGGAAAAACTATGCTTTATTAAGTGACATGCTTTCCATCGACTCCACCTTTCGTACAAATAAGTACGACATGGTTTTTGTACCATTTACTGCTGTTGATCAACATAAAAGGTGTGTAACAGTAGGAGCGGGGCTACTATCACACGAGAGCATTGAAGCATATACATGGTTGTTCAAAGCATTTCTTGACGCAATGGGGGGTTGTGCACCTAAAGCAATTATAACTGATCAATGTCCTTCTATGAAACCAGCAATTGAAGAAGTATTTCCAGATACATCTCACAGCTTATGCATGTGGCATATTATAAAGAAACTTCGTGAAAAAGTTGATGCGTATTTATGGCAAGACGAGGATTTCAAGAAGCGTTTAAATGCATGCGTTTGGAACAATCATTGTGAACCTGATGAATTTGAAAAAGCTTGGGCTAATATCATGATTGATTATGATTTGGTAGACCATCCTTGGTTCTCGTCTCTCTACGAAATTAAAGAGGATTGGGTTCCTGCATATTTTAGAGAAATATTTATGGCGGGTATTATGAGGGTGACATCAAGATCTGAGAGTGAAAATAGTTTCTTCGATCGTTTTCTTACACCTCATGCGACTCTTGTTGAATTATGGATGTCTTTTGAGAGTGCAATGGATGCACAACGCCACAAACAATCAAAACTGAACTCGGAAAATAAACACTCAACATCTCCACTGAAAACTCCAGTTCAGTTAGAAAAACACGCTTCAGAATTTTACACGCATGCAACTTTTAAGGATTTCCAGAATGAGTTATGTGCAGCAGTGTACAATTGTGGCATGGTGGACGTACATGTTACGGACGGCACAGAGGTATATATTATCAACGACATAGAGCGAGAAAGAAAGTCGTGGGAAGTTGCATTTACAGCAAGTAGAGAAGAAATCACTTGTAGTTGTTGTTTGTATCAACGAATGGGTATGCTATGTAAGCATGTCATATGGGTCTTAAAGCATAAGAACATAAGAAGGATTCCAGACATATATATTCTTAATAGATGGACGAAGAATGCGTTGATGAAGCCCGTCTTTGATAAGCATGGCAATAAAATGGAGGATGTTGGGAAATCAGACAACAAAAAAAGAATGACAAATGAGCTTTGGGAAGAAATGTACTCTTGTGTCAGCCTTACAGAAGAAAATAAGAAAGACATACAAATGTTAATAGATAAACTTAGAGAAGTCAAAATGGAGATAAAGCAACATCGAAGCAACGAGCCACCAATCCTCAACACGATGTCGGAAATGGAATGGTATGTTGGGTGCAGCATTCCTAAAGAGATAAACATACAAGTTCCACAAAAATCACGTAATAAAGGGAGTGGTAAGCGAATTCAGTCAAGTGTTCTAAAAGCGCTCGAGAAAAGCGGGAAAAAACAAAGAGTATGCCAGACTTGTGGGAAAAAAGGTCACAACTCAAGAACATCTTCTAAAACGGTTGAAGAATCAGATTCACAGTATGAAGATTCAGATGATGAAGATTGATTGTCAATGGCCGAACAAGAGTTCTAAAAGCTTTGAATAATTTTAATTGATGTTCTACAGATGATTTATGACTCTAAATTGCTTTTAATCTTATATATTACATGTATATTTTCATTCTCCAAAGCCACATTACACGTTATTATATATACATGAAAGGTTCAGAACTTATGTATGAAAGATTCAGAAAATTTGTGCTACAGGTTCAGAATACCCCACGTTCATTCTAACAAATGGTCGCAATATAATTCAGTATACCATATAGGTATACTGTTTAATGTCTGATAGTCTTTATTGTGCTTTCCTGTATTCGTTTGCTTTGTTTTCAGAAATCCCGTATTTGATTGCCTCACTTCCCCAGAATGTCTCTTATTTGGCTGCCTTGTTAAATCCAACACCAAATGCTTGAGAAAATAAAGAAATTGGTTCAACAAAAGAAATTTTCAGATACCAAACGAAAACAAAGAAATTGGTCAAACACCAAATGCTTGAGAAATTTTCTGAAAAATCACATTACATGATTACATGGTTGTGGCCACCTTTCACATAGTGTATACAGCAGTACAATACCATAGGGTATGCGATAACAAGTGCTAACAAAAGATACTTAATTCATATGGTGCCTAAACTAGGGATTATGCTTCATTAGAATCATCAACACATTTTTCACCATCTTTCCCGACTCCTTGAACCTGGAGTCCTTGAACCTGGTTCTGATGGTGTTTTGCTCGAAGAAGAACTTCTGTAGACAATTCGTTCCCATCAAAAAGAAGCAAAGTCGAAACGTATTTGTCTCTCAGCTTGGAAAGTGTTGCAACCTATATGTATAGAATAGTTTGAATAAAACTATTTTCAATAATTGAAATAATCAGTCAACAAAATATAAGCAAAACTAAATAAATGAACCCTTACGTCATTCTTTTTAAGACCACATTTCCATTTTGGATCACCCATGAACGTTTCCATATGTCTCATGGTAAACACTCCGCAATCATCAACATTGTCAGTTGTCCTCCAAGGCATATTAATCCTAACGGGAGTAAGCTTACACACCACAACTCCTTTAGAATAAGTGTCTCTGGTCTCTTTCAAAAAATTCCCAAATGCGGCAGCCTATTGCAAAGGCAACATGCATAAAAATATACAGAAATGCGGCAGCCTCTCTCAAAAAACCTGTGCAAACAGATCGTTACGCAAACACTTACCACGAGCATGGGAGTATCACCATAACAGTTTTCAACTTTGGCGCGAGTAAGCCAATTGTCAATAAGGTAAAATGCAGGGGTCTTCAAGTCAAACACCATGAGATAATAAGGTGCGTTCAATGCGACCGGAAAGAAAAACTAACAAGTAGGAAAAAAAATTGATTAGACTTGATAAATAAAAGTACTAATTATTGAATTAAGGTTTAAAGAAATCACCATGTCAACAGATTTCAATGAAATCCTGGAAAATTGCTTCAACTCATTATTCATTGCATTTTTGAAAAATTTGTACCTACTCTCATCGCTTTTATTCTTCCTATAATCAGTAAACACAATCTAGAAGCACAAAAAAGATTAAAATATAACAAACAAATATCAACACATACATAAATAGTATTATAAATTTTAGAAAGAATCAAATAGTGAACTTACAAGCACGAATGTACTAATGTAAAATCTCAATGGACTTGAATCTGTAACACCCCGTAATTTCGGACCGTTATTATATTGCGAAAGTAATTTATTAATCAAGTTGAATTTAATATTAATGTATATGAAATAATAATAATTCAATGAAATATAATTCTATTATATTTTGAAGTAAATTATTTATTTTGATAGTTTCGAAATGTTTAAAAATAGTTTAAACCATGTAAAAACCTTTTATTTCGAAATAAGGGCATATCGGGGAAAATGGCGATTCTTGTGAAAATTGGGCAAACGATTTTGGAAATGGGTCATATGAGTACTCAATCTTCTTGTAAGCTCGTGTTTAAGCACTTTGGCATTGTCGGAATTTGCATTTGACGAACGGTTCTAATTATCGTCGTGTAGACACCTCGTTTCTGCACCTCCCGCAAATCACCCGGTGATGATTGGGCCGCATGTTTGGTATGCGGAACGATTTGTGACAGTTCATAAGATTATCGTCAAGTGATTGCTCAAATATTAATGTCAGCCTCTTAGTTGTCATCTACGTCCCGATACGGTCGTTTTGGCAGTAATTAGAGTACATTCGGAGTCCGGGTCAAAAACCGTCTCCATTTTCTGATAGCTGTTAAATCCCGAGTCGGAATGTTCTGGAATGTTCCGGATAATTCTATTCCATATTTCTCAAATTTTATCTTTTGGCAAATAATATCCCGTAATATTTACGTAAGATATTAAAGATAATCGAATTAATTCCGTCCTACCATAACTAAAACACGGAAATCTTTCTTAAACAGGAGGAAACCTCCACGGGAATAGACGCAGTCTTGCGCGCCTCTTCCAAGAGACGCAGATGGGCTGCTGCGCCTCTTCCCCGGCCCTTCTTTGCATGATTTACGTATCTTTTTTATATCTTTCCGAGATTCACTTCCAAAGAGTCTCCGAAACCCTAAACCTCCGCGTGTTTAGTATAAATAGGAGCCTTCGTTCCTCATATTTCTCACGCGAGTGTCCGCCCTTCTCTTCTCCCTTTGCATTCTAGACTTCGTTCTTACTAATTGGCGCCTACGTGCTTGAACCTTCGACCACGTAAGCTCGGATCTTTCCGGTACCACCTCTCCCGTTGCATGACCGACCAATTTGACCACTACACTCAATCAATCTAATTAATCAACTTGTTAAAATCGTTTTCCTCTCACGAGGGCATTCTTTCCTTGCATTCGCGTCGAGCATTCACTAATCGATCTTCTTAGTTCATCTCGTTCCGTCAACATGTAAGTCTGAGGGTGTAATAATTCCTCTTTATTTATTGTTATTTATCTTATCGTATCATCATTGTAAGGTTTATGTCGAAAACATCTAATTAAAACCGATTTCTAAAGCCGTCTTTAAAACCTTTTTTTGCGGATTTACGGTAGATGACGTCGAGAAAAGACGCAAAGAATCGCTGCGCCTCTTTCAAAGGAGCGCAGCACTGCTGCGCCTCTTCGTGAGGGCCGCCGATTCTGCTTCTTTTCTTCTTCCTCCGTCCTCTGTAATTCGTATCAAAAATATTTCTTTTGTCTTGTTAAATCATTAATTCTTCATCATGATAGTTTAATAATTCATATGTATATTAATTCATCATCATTAATTCACATGTTTAATTCATCATTGTTCCGACTTAAATCCCTTATAACCAATATTCGCGGGTTTTCGTCATTAATATTCAATTCGAGTTTTAGAAGTTCAATTTCATCATATCGAGTTTCTAGGATTTACCATTGATATATTTGCATCCATATTCATATATTCGTCATGTTTAGTATAATTAGTTTAGTTAGTTAGTTTATTAATTATTCATTAACATCGACCCTTCACATAATTAATCCGTTAGTTTCCGTCTCATCCATGTTTTACTGTTTTTATGACTTTAATCGCATGTAAATAATCCATTAATTACTTTCATCCGAGTCATATTATCAAATCAATCCGTTAATTTACCAATTAACATTAACGACTTGCAGTTCCGGCTTCACAGCCAGAACTCACCCTTGAATGACGCAAAGAATCGCCGCGCCTCTTCCAAAGGGCGCAGTGTCTGCTGCGCCTGTTCCAGGATGAGTTCTGTCTCTGAACTCCTTTTCTGCCTTGACGTAGTTTAATTAGTTTACGTATTAATTCAACTAATATTCTTATTATCACCTTCTGATCTGTCGTGTTTTGTTCTTTTATTCCTTTTTATCAAATAATCCGTTTTTAAGGTATTTTCGACATAAATCGCCTTATGCTTTGTAATTAATGTAATTTTCTATTATTGTAATTTATAATTATTGCTTTGTATCTTTTATTGCTTGTATGCTTTCACATGTAATCAACATTTAAATCCAACTTCGACCCAATTGTTTGCTAATTACGTGTCAACCGACTTAGTCTAATTTTCACATGCTAGGAACAAAACAATGGATGTTGCATTGCATGCATATAGCCGACGATATATCAAGTATGAATAAACTCCCTAATCATTAGTAGAGGCCTCTATCGAGGCGGGCGGGATTAGGTGTTCGATCAAAAGAGCTTCCTAATACGTACCCTCACCCCTTACTCCAGATCTCCGTGAGCACCCGTGTTCATTGGCATCCACGAGAGTCATTCTAGACATAGAATGCTAAGGGTAACGATTGCTTAGTGTTCATGTCACTACTTTGTGTCTTGACATGACACGAGGTATTCGAACGGTTCCAATTTCCCATAAAAATTGGTGGCGACTCCATACAAAATGCAAACGCTTGTCCCTCGTTTCTCAACCAAGCGCCCCCGTGGGCGGCCCGCTGTCCACAGTTTGGCGACTCCGCTGGGGATCATACACTTACGTGTAGCTAGGGTGAAACTTGAACAAGGTTAGGGAATAAGTTTGTACAAGACAATTGTCGGTTTTCATAACTCGGTCTTCCTAGACCGTTTAATTCGGCCTTCCTAGGCCCAACCCAACCCATTCGACCAATCGTCCCGTCTAAACGGTCCTAATTCTTATTTGGGCCTAAGGATGGATAACGATTGACGTCATCCATACCATGATGCTTACTCTTGTTTGTATCAAGGGCCTTCACTACTTGAGGAAATGGACTAGGAATCGGCCTTACTCTTGTTTGGCACGAGCCTCTCCACAGACTTCGGGTTTGATGGTTCGGTATGGCAACCCACCCTTTAAACCAAAACCCTTCTAAATGCACTCAGCATCCCGTTATAATGCTTGTATAAATGTGTATACCCTACGTGATCACCATTTCAAAACAAATCATGACGAATTTTCAAAAATCAAAACCCAATTTCAATCAAGAATTTCGAAAAAGGGGCCTTTAATTAGCACAAAATCCGGTCAAAACTCTGTCCGTTTGTCGTGTCAAAATTCGGGCCATAAGCCCATTTCAAACCTCACCTCGAGTCCACTCCTACAACTACACTACAGTTGGCTAGGACACACATTTTCAAAGACCTTGTCTTTCTTCAAAACTCACTCAACACAAGTGGCACACACCCACTTCACGAGTCAAAACTTTTCCTCTTTTAGCAAGTGTGATAGAATGGTCGATCGTGTTTTGATTCGTCGTCGATCTCTTATCCAGTTTCCAAGATGCCTGGGTCAAGTGATGAAACAAACCTCCAGCAAATTCAAGAAAATAGTGATCGAATCCTAGCCGCGATAGCCCAAATGCAAATCACTCAAGAACAAACCTATGACCGCCTCGAACTTATCGAAGGCCGCATCTTTGATGTGGAGGGAAAGCTACCGCCCCCTAAAAGTGGAGTGCTACAATTTTCCGATGACGAATCTAAAGATGAGAATCCTGTCCTAGGAACAACTGCAGCTGAGAAAAGACTCCAATACCTAGAGGAGCAATTGATGTACCTTAAGGGGGATGACATTTACAGGGAGAACAATCGTAAGTATGAAGCCGTCAATTCCAAATTGCCCACTAACTTTAGCATGACAGATATCCCTAAGTTTAAAGGACATGAGAATCCTTTGAATCACATCCGCGCCTTCAAGGACTACATGTCTATCAAAGGCATCAAACCCGAGATGTTCTTAAGGATCTTTCCTTCATCTCTTGACACCATCCCAAAGCAATGGTTCTACACTTTAGATCACAAAAAGGTCGCTACTTGGGAGGACGCCGCCATCGAATTCTCGAAACAATACGCGGATAATGCCGAGATCCAAGTCAACATGCGTACTCTAGAGGTTCTTACCCAAAATGACAAGGAAGGATTCACCGACTTCCTAAGTAGGTGGAGGAAAACTAGTACCCAACTAGTTGAACGCCCGGACGAGGCTACTCTCGTGGAAAAGTTTGTGGATAATCTCAAGCCCATATATGCCAACCATTTGAGATATCAAAACATCAAGACCTTCAAGGACTTAACTGTACTAGGGACACGAATTGAAGACGACATCCGTAAAGGGCTCTTGTCCAAAACGATAGGTCGAGGATATCAAGGGTCCACAAGTCGTTCATACGGCTCTACTAGCAAGACCGACGAAGTTAACCTTCTCGAGCCGTCCAAGAAAACTAGCCCACCAAGGAAGTTCACAAACCTTGGGGATACATACTCCAATGCTCTAAAAAGACTAATGAAGCAAGGCAAACTTCAACCCATTGGGCCTACTCCCGAACCTGAAAGGAAGTCCAAGTTCTGGGATGAAAACTCCTACTGTGAATACCATAGGGGCAAAGGGCACGACACAGAAAAATGCTACAAGTTAAAACACGTGCTTCAGGATATGATTGAAGACGGTCGACTCCCAATTCCACCAGGAGGTAAGCCCAATAACACTCAGAATCCTCTTGGAGTTCTAGTGATTACAAGTGACGAATCTACCTTAGATTGTTCACATCTCATTTCTCCCACCGAAAATGAAATTCATGCAATTGAGAAAGAAAGACTCTACTCTACCATCTCCCCTACCATTTCCGACTTCATCGCATGGGCAAGGAGTGTAGATAGACAAGTGTGGGAACTGGAAAACATGGTAACGACCTTACGCAATCCCAAGGCAACACCTAAAGAACGCATACCATTAACCTTCGCTCAAAATGCCACTATGCAAGAAGTAGTCGCCGTGGTCGACAAGCTAGTCGATCAAATCATACAACTAGAAAGTGACATCATGAGGATGAAAGAACTAGCTGCAATCAATGGAGTTTGGGCCGATGACGATGAAGACGAATATCTCATTGAAAACTCTTTGGTAAAAGAAATAGTCCAAAATGGCGAAGATCAAGATGTGGATCACCTAACTCGCTCGGGTCGTCCATACCAAAGTACTACTCAAAACGGTCCAACCAATGTCATCACACCAAATGACAACGAAGACGATCCCACTGATCATTTGCTCAAGCAATTACAGAAAACCAAGGCTGATCTTTCAGTCTGGCAACTAGTGGCAAGCTCATTTCCACATCGCCAAGCTTTACTGCAAGCTTTGGCCAAATTGAATGTAGCGCATAACTCTACTCCCGAGGATGTAGTCAACTTGGTCTTCCAAGAATCACCGAAGTTAAGTAATCCTATTACTTTCTCAGATGAAGACTTGCCACCTTTCGGCGCTAGTCACAACCTTGCTCTATACATCACTGTCATCTGTCTAAAGAAGAATGTGCCAATGACTTTGGTAGATGATGGCTCCGCGGTCAACGTCATACCCCTCAAAACGGCATATAAATTGGGCATGAAAGAATCGGATTGGACTCCCACCAATCAAGGTGTACGTGCATACGACGGTACGCGACGAAAGGTGGTTGGACTTGCTAGCCTAACCATAGCCACGGGACCAATCGAGCGAAAGGTCAACTTCCAAATAGTGGACATCGAAGCTTCATTCAACATACTTCTGGGGAGGCCTTGGATTCATGCTTCCAAAGCAGTGACATCCACCCTTCACCAAAAGATCAAGATCCCACTCAATGGCAAAGTTGTGACGATCACTTCGTCGCCTATCAAGGCAATAATTGAGAAGCAATCAAACAATCAAGTCCTTGCAGATCCCATATACGAACTTGGGGGCTTCCAAAGTGTGAACGTCATAGAAAGTGAGTTGGCACCCTTATACTATAATCCCTACTCTAACTTGGTGGTCAACCACATACTCAAAAATCAGGGATACTTCCCTGGAATGCCTTTGAACCCGATTCGGAAGAACACCTTCGCGCCATACAAGAAAGGCAACTCATCGAGAATACCACTTGGACTAGGGTATAAACCCACAAACAAGAAGTTCTCGAAATGCTCGCTCAAGTCCAAAATCGCAAGTATGTAGGAGTCCAAATGAGGCCATATCTCCCCACCTTAAATGGATACTTCGTTCAAGAAGGAAGTTCAGAACTCTTTCACGGGTTTCCCGAACCTTGGCATTACCTTGAGAGGAAGTTAGCCGGAATCGAGATCTTTCACGATTGCTACTTCATTCCTCCCGAAACGGTTCCTACCGTCAAAACCCGTCAAGCACCCTGCTTTGACGAACAAGCCGTTAGCCTATTATTTGGAGAGGACCGATTCATTAGGGCCGCGCAGGATGAGATCATTACTATGATACTTCAAGACGATCGTTTCAACCCCACCGCATTGATCACAGAAATCGACACAAAGCAGCAGAAAGGATGGAGGAAATCCATCAAATGGACCAACAATCAAGGAAGGCTCTTCAAGCTCACTACTGGAGAAGGAGAGATGTTCAAAGGAGAACCAGAAGACGACGAGTTCGAGTCGGAGTCGGAGTCAGAGTCGGAGTCTAGAGAAGTCATTAGAGAGTCTACTCCTGTTGTCATCCCCACTCCCTTCGTTTCTCCTAGCTTAGCATCGAGTAGTCACGGTAGTTCGGGAAATGCCCCACCATTCTTTGTTCCTTTGCCGCCACCGACCATGGATCAGTTGGCTTCTTTGTTTCAACTTTACTCGAATCTTAATATGAATAAATCGGTTACGCTTACTCTTTGCGTTATCTTGAGTGCAATTCTGTTTATGATGATACTGAGGATGACCAAGACCCGGACTTGACCGAAATACCTCCCTACGTAGCCAAAGAAATATTACGGAAAGGGAAGGGGGACCATGAATGAGGACACCGAACCCATCAATGTAGGAACTGAACTAGAACCCAAAGAACTTAGGATAGGGACTAACTTGAGCTCTACCGAACGGGTCGACCTCATAGACCTCCTAAATGAATTCAAAGACGTCTTCGCTTGGTCCTACAAAGACATGCCAGGGATCGACAGGGATATTGCCGAACATAGAATTCCAATTAAGCCAGGTTTCAAGCCTGTGAAACAGAAGCTCCGACGAATGAGAACAGAGTGGGCTCTAAAGATTAAGGAAGAAATTGACAAACAATTCAAAGCCGGGTTCATCAAAGTTTCCGAGTATTCTGACTGGGTAGCTAACATAGTACCCATACCCAAAAAGGATGGGAGAATCCGAGTTTGTGTTGACTTTAGGGATTTGAACAAAGCGAGTCCAAAAGATGACTTCCCTCTGCCTCACATCGACATATTGGTGGACAATACTGCAGACCACGCGCTACTATCCTTCATGGATGGGTATGCGGGTTATAACCAAATCAAGATGGCCATGGAAGACATGCATAAGACCGCGTTCGTCACCCAATGGGGAACCTATTGCTATACAGTAATGCCGTTCGGATTGATCAACGCCGGAGCTACATACCAACGCACCGCAACTACACTCTTACACGACATGATGCACAAAGAAGTTGAGGTGTATGTAGATGACATGATCGTCAAATCCAAGGAGAGAGAGGGACATATTGCGAACCTTCGCAAGTTCTTCGCAAGGCTGCGGAAGTATAACATGAGACTCAATCCTCAGAAATGCACATTTGGGGTAACGTCTGGCAAACTCCTAGGATACGTCGTTAGCCAACGAGGTATAGAAATAGATCCTTCCAAAATCAAAGCTCTGATTGAAATGCCACAACCTCAAACAGAAAAAGAAGTCAGAGGATTCCTGGGAAAAGTTCAATACATAAGTCGATTCATATCGAAACTTACGATGATTTGCGAGCCCATCTTAAAGAAACTCAAGAAAACAGACCACACCATGTGGGATGATGATTGTCAAAAGGCGTTCGACCGAATCAAGGAGATATTGGCTAAACCACCAGTGCTCATGCCACCACAACAAGATCAACCTCTTGGTTTGTATCTCACGGTAACCGAAACCGCCATGGGTGCCATGCTAGCTCAAACCGTAGGAAGTGAAGAAAGAGCTATTTACTATCTAAGTAAGAAGTTTTTGGAATACGAATGCAAATACTCACAACTCGAGAAGACATGCCTCGCTCTTGTGTGGGCAACAAAGAAGCTACGTCACTACATGCTTAGCTATTCCGTCAAGATATTCTCCAAAATGGATCCAGTCAAATACCTCTTCGAGAAACCCGTCCTCAACGGACGCCTGGCAAGATGGACCATGATGCTCTCGGAATTTGACCTCAAATATGTGCCACTGAAAGTAATAAAGGGTCGCGCCGTCGCCGAATTCTTCGCAGAAAATCCCATCGACGACGCACAAACCATAGATACTTGGTCATTTCCCGACGAGGATATACTTCAAACAGATGTAGGCTCCTGGGACCTATACTTTGATGGAGCATCAAACCTAAGAGGATTTGGGATAGGAGTGTTGCTCATTTCTCCTGAGGGTGAGCATACACCGATTGCTGTCAAACTCGACTTCGAGGTGACAAACAACGCCGCAGAGTATGAGGCTTGTCTAATTGGACTACAAGCGGCAGTAAGCTTAGGCATCAAAAACCTCCGAGTGCATGGGGATTCGTCACTAATCATCAACCAAGTTACGAGATCCTGGAAAATCCGAAGTGAAAGCCTAGCACCCTATCAGGCTAGGATAGACCAAGTCGCTCAATTCTTTGATCACGTAACCTACTTACACCTACCTCGAGAAGAAAATCAATTTGCAGACGCTCTTGCGAAACTTGCATCTTTGATAAACATGCCAGACTACATGATGGAAATGCCTTTGTGTATCGAACGACGGTCGGAGCCGGCTTATGTCCACCAAATTACCGATGAAGAAGAAATCGCACAGGAACCCTGGTTCCAAGCAATCCTAAACTTCAAACTTAATGGCACCTATCCACCAGATATGGACAAGAGGGGACAACGGGCTATACGCCTATTGTCTTCACAATACGTTCTCATGCAAGGAGAGTTATACAAAAGAACACCTCTTGGTGTAATCCTACGTTGCCTTGATCATTCACAGGCACGAAAGGTGATGGAAGAAGTCCACGACGGAGAATGCGGTCCTCATATGAGTGGACCTATGATGGCAAAGAAAATCACACGTCTAGGGTACTATTGGACCACAATGGAATCCGATTGCATCAAATATGTGAGACATTGCCACAATTGCCAAATCTTCGGGAATGTACAACATGTCCCTCCTTCATTGCTCTATACGATGACATCTCCTTGGCCATTCTCCGCATGGGGAATTGACATCATTGGGAAAATAACCCCAGCCGGAACAGGAGGTCACTATTTCATCCTAGTAGCAATTGACTACTTCACCAAGTGGGTAGAAGCGGCTTCCTACACCGCTCTTACGGCCAAAAATGTAGCCAAATTCATACAAAATAACATCATCTGTCGATATGGTTGCCCACATGAGATCATCAGTGATAATGGGTCCCACTTCCAAGCCGAAACCGAACAATTGCTAGCCAAGTACAAGATCAAGCATCACCACTCTTCGCCCTATAGACCACAGACCAACGGCGCGGTAGAGGCGGCTAACAAAAATGTCGTCACAATCCTCAAGAAAATGACTGACAACTATAGAGATTGGCCAAGCAAGATACCCTTTGCTTTATGGGGATATCGTACATCAGTAAGGACGCCCACTGGGGCTACTCCTTTCTATTTGACCTACGGCATGGAAGCCGTACAACCAGTCGAGCTAGAAATACCATCCCTGCGCATCCTACTCGAAAGTCAAATCCCTGAAGCCGATTGGAAGAGGGATAGATACGAAGAACTCATCCTCCTGGATGAACGTAGGCTTCGTGCCTTACATAATGTCCAAACATATCAAGCACGTATCAAACGAGCTTTCAACAAAAGGGTTAGGCCAAGAAACATCAAAGAAGGAGATTTAATTCTCAAATCGGTCAGAGCTCTTTTACCTGTCGACCCAAGGGGAAAATTCAAACCTAACTGGGCCGGACCATATCTAGTCAAATCAATACTCCCAGGGGGTGCGGTTAGAATCACAGACCTAGACGGGAATGAGTTCTCAAACCCCACAAATCTCGACCAATTGAAACGATACTATGCCTAGAACAGGAACAAAAACGCGCCTCGCGTAAACCTACGTGTCGCTCTTGTGGCACTAAATAAACGGCCCCTGGCCCATTTGAATGTCACCATGCTCGTGCATCTTGGCAAACTTGTCATCCTCATATCATCAAACAAACTAAATTCGCACCTCCCGAGTAAGCAAAGGCTCATGCTTATTTTCTATGTTCATTACAAGCTCTTGCTTCGAACAATTATTCTTTTACATTTACTCGAACTACGCGCAAGGGTTTGATTTCGCTTTTTTAAGTGAATACGTAGGCAATCCTTCACGGGATTCAACCCACCATTATATTTAAAATGTAAATAGAAGGACATTTGCATTGCATTTGAAATTCGACAAGGATAATTAAAGAAAATCACAACGGTTTCATAACCACTTAACCTTTTTATTTCATTCAATTTCTAATAATAATAATACGGCAAATAATAAAAATAGACTAGGCTAGGATTCTAAAAATCCCTCCTTTCTTATTACAACAATAATAATAATAATCAAATAATAAATAAGACTTGGGCTATTCCTCCATCTTCCCCTTGCCCTTGTCGTTCTTGTCATATTTCTTGTCACGACCTCGAGCCGGGCGCTCTTGCACCACTTCAGACCTAATCACCAACGGTCTTTCTCGAGGCCTGACTCTTCCATTCTTGCCAACCACCATCTCTCGCAACAGAGTAGTCTTCGATTTCTTCGAAGGATGAATGACTTGGAACCCGGCTTCTTCTTCTCCTTCATCGGATGCTTCTCCTTCTCTTTCTCTCCCTCGCACCTTGTAGTCAACGGGCTCGCGCTTCCTCGATCTTTCGCTCTTCCGAAGTTGCGGCCTTCCTCCACCTCAGATAAGAGTCCGACACCCACAAGGCATTGGAGGAGAAGTTCAAGAACCACATGTTTCTTTGGGCCCACTTCATAGCCCACTCTCTTCGGCTCTCTGTAGTAAGCGCCATAGCAGTCTGCGGAACGGTGTCAAGCCTAGGGATCATCTGCTTCAACCCGACTTGCCTCATCAATCTCTCAGGAAAGATGCACACCATAAACTCCAATCCAGGAATGCGCGCGGACCTAGTAGGATCCAAAGAAGACACTCCAGTGACAGACTTGAGGTGCCACCACGGAACGACCCATCCGATCGGCCATCATCATTCTTCACTTGTTCTTCCAATAATCGCAGACCCGGGTGAAGTCCACCATATACAGTCGTGTCCTCATCGAAATCATACGGGCATGATAGGAAAGTGCATGAACTGGGGGCTCGAGCAATCGGAGCCGTTCCATAAGCCAAACCTTCCAAAAAAAAAAAAAAACAGGTATTAGACACCGACGAAAAAAAAAAAAAAAAAAAAAAAAAAAAAAAAAAAAAAAAAAAAAAAAAAAAAAAAAAAAAAAAGAGAAGAAAAAAGAAGGATGTCTTTTACCTGTAGGATAACGGGACTCCCCAAAAATGGAAGATCGCGGTTGGATTTCCTATTGTCCAAACCCAAGGTAATCTCCCCCAACATAGACAAGTGGGCTCTGCGCGACTCCATTTGCTCAATAAGGCCCAATAGACGGGGATCACCTCTCAAATCTTCATCAACATGTCCCTGAAAGACATAAACATGAAGCAAACAGAAGCCAAATGCTCTCCTCCTAGCAACATAAGAGACGGTAGGGTCGGCCCTGTTGATGAATCGGTCTATAAAATCTAGCATCCTCACGCCCTTCGGAGTAACAAGGCGATCCACCTCAAGTCTAGTAAGTCCAAGCAAATCTCTAAACTTGCTCTTATACCCCTGAGCAGTAGAAGGGATGGCAGGTAAATGTTCGGGGTCCCACCCCCCAATAGCAGCAATTTCCTCCGGAAAAGGACAAATATCACCTCCTGGGAACGCAAAAACATGGTAATTTGGGTCCCAATAATCAAGGCAAGCGTCCAAGAACGGTTTTACGACCTTAATGAGTTTCAAACTCAACAAAGATCCAAGGTTATAAGCACCCATGTCATGTTTCTCAATGTTCGAAAACTCATTAGTCCATTCCTTCAAGCGAATCTCTAAGGTCTTCATGATGATAATTTTCTCTTGAAAATTTATTGGGAGTTTTTATGTGTGAATCGACGAAGAAGAGACGGAAGAATTATATGATTCAAAGCTTCGTCGACGCTTCTATTTATACTAATTGCTGTTTCCAAAAATCCGTCAGAACCGACACTTGGGAACAGTGCGCGCACTGCTGCGCCTCTTCAAAGGGACGCAGCTCATGCTGCGCCTCTTCCCCAGCCTTATTCCTGTGATTTCCGCGTTTGGATCTTTCCTAACTCTATATGCGAATAATTTCCTATTCCTACGGGATTTTATTTTGGTAAATCCGAGTAATTTACCATGCTTCAGGTTTCCTTAAATCCACAAGCGCGCATTTCGAGGCGACATCGACATTTTCCGCCATTTTTTCACACTTTTATATTTAGTTTTCATTTTTATTTTATTTTCAATATGTTCTTAATCATTTCATTTTCTTAATTTCTACTTTTTTTTTCCATTTTCTAACTTATAGATTTCTCTTTTTCTTTTTTTTTTTTCGGGGGTAACCCTCCCTACCGTCCGGTCATTTCCGACAAAATTTTTGCATTTTCACATCCTTTCGAGTCTCATTTTGCACTAATTAAAGGCCTTATATGTATATAAAATGTATGTCTTACGTGATTTGTCTATGTAAATTTCGGCAGCATGACGGTGCAAACCGTTGTCTACCAAACCTGTTCAAAAGCTAACTGCGCAGTACAAATAACGCAACCCAAAGAACAAAAGGCACTCAGGCCGTCGTATATACAACAAAAAGCAAATATACAAGCAATCAGGGGGCTTCGCCCCAAACAAGTTCAAATATGCAAATAATCGGGGGCTTCGCCCAAACAAGTCCAAATCTAAACTGGGGGCTTGCGCCCAAAAAATCCAAAAATGTTCAAAAACAAAACCACGCAGACTACTGCTGAGCACCCTCCAGCTCGGCAACCCTCGCCATAAGGGCGGCGATCTCGGCATCCCGAAACTCGAGCTCCCTCGACAAACGAGCCGTCTCCTCCCGAGATTGGGTCAACTCTCGCTCCAGCTCACGATCGGCCTGTGGACAACAAGAAATTGGCTCGTGTCAATCATTTCAAACAAAACTGAAAAACCAAAGATCAAGGGAAAACAAATGAGGTTCATACCTGACGACCTCGACCGCCCACGAGTGCCTCAATGGCCGTAGCTCGTAGCCGGTTGGCCACCCTCCATAGTGCCACAAACCGAGATGGCGCGACTGCATTTCAAAAAGAATTCTCGATGAAATCGAACCGAGTTCAATCAAACGTGTTCTTACACGAAAACTGTGCAAAATAAGAACTCACCCTCCGAATCAGATGCTGCCAGTCATCTAAGCCAGCATCCGTCACAGCTACGTCAAAGTCACGCAGCTCGGGGTACACTGGGGGCTCGATGCCCGCCGCCTCAACCTCCTGCAAAGACAAATGGCTCTCATTAATCGACGACCTTTCATCGTAGTTCCCGAAGTCAAATCAAAAATAAGGGATACTCACCACCACTGGCCAGTACGCCAACCTCCCGTAAAGGAACGCCGAGTAGTCCTCACCCGAGGCGGAAGAAGGTCGTCGCCGCCGCACCCAAGTCGCCTCCTCTCGGCCTCCTCGAAGGCTCCACAACATCGTCCTCGGAGGGTCAATGGGAACCGTCAACGCGCCCCGAAAGCACTGACGAGCTAAACGCTCGCCTAAGTACCACACAGGACCCATCGACGTCCACAACAACAGCCGACTCGAGCTCCTAGGTCGAAGGACCTCAGCGACAAAAGGAGGCGCTCCAGCGTACTCCGCCCAAGGTCTGGGCACCCACTGCGATGATATGAAGTCAGAGATCATTCCTAGGATCAATTTAAAACAAAGTATGAGAAGAATAAGTGCATACAAATGGGATACTCACGCTTTGCTCGGTGAAGAGCGTTCACATCCCGCCGGTAGACGTTGTGAGAAGAACGCTTGCTCTTCGTCCGACACATGACCCGATCCCTCACCACGGGATAGGCCCTCTCCGGCTCTCCGTCCTCTTGGGCGCGAGGCCCGGGAAGTAAGAGTACACCCACGCCTGTAAAACAGGATAGTCAATGACGGTCTTTCGATCTTTGATAAAAGAAAAGAATTTACTTTGATCTAAAGGAAGGTTCATACCTCCAACATAGAGCCTGTGTCCGACGGCACCGGAGAAGTCCCCTTCTCCATCAACTCCGGACGAACCATGGCCCTCATAAAGCGGATGAGGACCGCAAAACCAGCAGTGACCCAATCCCAACGCCCTAGGGAGCTCAGGTCAGAAAGAAAGGGGAGAAGCTTCGTCGATAGCCTCTCGCCCTTGTCTCCGAGGTAAATCGAAGACAAGAACCACCAAAGCCAAAGACGAGCCCTCTGCTCAGCTGTACAAGGAGGAGGAGCAGACTCCCTCCCATTAATCACCACCGATGCCGGGGTCTTCCCCGCAAAGTAATCTCGAACATAGGTACTTGGTACCAAACCCGGCACCGCAACAGCCTTCGGCGACAGGTTCTAGCCAATCAACCTCCTCGCCTCGGCCGAATCCGCCCTCATGCCAGTCTCCGGCCACACCATCTCCTCGATCCCCGCACGGACCGGAAATCATGCCGTAATCCTCCAAGGTGACTCCCACCTCACCAAAAGGCAGGTGAAACGTGGAAGTCGTATCCCAAAATCGATCCAAGAAGGCGCGAACCAGGCTAAGGTTGGCCCGCAACTTCCTCTTCACGATATCCCTCCAAACCTGAACCAGAGGACCGAACGCCCCGCGCTCGATCATGGCTCTCTCCTCCGCCGACAGCCGCTCGTAGTGCTGCATCGCCGTCGTGTATCCTGAAAACGACCTGATGTTCCCGGCCTCCTATTATGATTCGAAATAAAGCTATCTTTAGTTTTAAGTAAATTCGAAAAGAAATTTGAACAAAAATAGAAAGGGATAGGCAATGAGTTAGGGAATTCCTATTTACCAAGCTCTTCACTGTCCTGTAGGACAAGTGACCCTCTGCAGCCCACACAAGATGCCTACTCTCCTAAGTCTCCGCCCACGCGGGAGCCCCTCTCAGCTGACGACCCCCTCGTCCGAGGTGGGCCCGTCTCGGAATCTCCTCCTCCTCGGCAGCCTCCTCCTCGGGAATCTCGTCCGCAGCAGCCATCACCGCAGCGTTGAAGGCCTGCTCCAAAGCCTCCTCCACAACAAAGGCGTCTACATCCATGGGAGTCCTCCCGTATAGAAGCATCGTCACCTGCAACATTAAAGCAAATGCAGGCCGCGTCACGTGACGGCGAGCCTTTGTTAAGGTTTTTTTTTCGAGCCTCCAAGGCCCGAGAATTCCTCATTTCTGGCCATCCTTGGCCATATTCCCGCCAACCCAATCACTCATGTGACAAATTGGGTCAAGTCAAGTCTAAGTCAAAGCCTAGTCCCGGGTCCAAGTCGAAAATTCGGCAGCATTTCGCTATAATGGCGGTTATGCCCTAGAAAGGTGCCCTGCAAAAGTTGTCACCAACCAAAATTCCGAAATGACGGGAAGTTTACCCATCATCCGAGGGTTCCAAATATCAAATTTCATCACAAATGGGCAATCCTAAGGCCATTTTCGAAGCAATTTACGATCTAGCTGTGAAACCGTCTCAAAATTCGCTCAAGGGCTCAAAACCCGATGAAAATTCAAAGCAAATACATGGTTATGTTCCTAACATTACCTACTATCCATTTCTAGCATCAATTTGGCAAGGCAAATCCATTTGGGGGAAAAGCCCCAAATTTTCGATCAAATGGGTCGAAAACCCTAGATCATTGCGGCTCAAAATTCGACAAATACGGACGATTAATGCAAGATTAAGACGCATACCTCGATTAGTCATATTTAAAGCAAGCTTTTGAATCCAACCTTGACGGAAATGGTGAAGATTTGAGAGAGGATGGAGTGATTTATGTTTCGAATAAAATGAACAATAAACCTTCTGATTTCGCGTTTTTACGCAAGAATTGCCAAATTGGGGAAAAGACGCAAGAAAGGGCGGGCAAGCCTCTTCCAAGAGACGCAGCTCTTGCTGCGCCTCTTCCTTTTGTTCCCTCCATACGAATTTTCAAAAGTTCGTTATGAGTTCGTTATTTGTGGACCCATCTTTGGTGCGCCTTTTCTTCAATGCTATTTTACCATTTTGGTCCGTTTCGACGATTTTCTTCCGTTCCGGCCCGCGTTTTGTCCAGCGCGACAATATTTTGCAGTGTTGTCCAAACCCATTTTATCCCGCGCAGCAGTATTTTGCAGTATTGCTCAACTTATTTTATCCAGCGCAGTAGTATTTTGCAGTACTGCTCACTCGAAGTTTCTCCCATGACGATCAAGATGTTCCTAGTCGTCAAAATAATCACCCAACGAGAGTTTGCTTGAGGACAGAGACAAGCAGATTCCCCGAAGTCATCAATATGGTCACCCAGCCAGAGTTCGTTTGAGACCAACGCAAGCAGATTCAGCCTCCAAATTTCCCAACAAGAGTTCGCTTGAGACCGACGCAAGCGGACCCTCAGCAGTTTCTACCGACGTCCTGCTGCTTTCAATATTTCTTGTTTCCCCGCGAAGTTCGATTAAGTCTCAGGTATGATTTCTTCTTGTGGTCGAGCTTCCTTACGTAGTCTAATGGACTTTAAACGACCCTCCCGATAGTCGACAGACTCTAAAATGTTCCCGACGACAGGTCCTTGGCTCAGACCCCTTGAGCCGCCTCGCGTCGCCATAGTCGTCAGGTTGTAATCTTCGATTGACCTGATGGCTATACTTTGACTTTCGCCTTGTCCAAGCCTCAGTCAAAGTGGGGGCTCTGTAGACACCTCGTTTCTGCACCTCCCGCAAACCACCCGGTGATGATTGGGCCGCATGTTTGGTATGCGGAACGATTTGTGACAGTTCATAAGATTATCGTCAAGTGATTGCTCAAATATTAATGTCAGCCTCTTAGTTGTCATCTACGTCCCGATACGGTCGTTTTGGCAGTAATTAGAGTACATTCGGAGTCCGGGTCAAAAACCGTCTCCATTTTCTGATAGCTGTTAAATCCCGAGTCGGAATGTTCTGGAATGTTCCGGATAATTCTATTCCATATTTCTCAAATTTTATCTTTTGGCAAATAATATCCCGTAATATTTACCTAAGATATTAAAGATAATCGAATTAATTCCGTCCTACCATAACTAAAACACGGAAATCTTTCTTAAACAGGAGGAAACCTCCTGGGAATAGACGCAGCAGGTGCTGCGCCTCTTCCAAGAGACGCAGTGGCTGCTGCGCCTCTTCCCAGGCCCTTCTTTGCATGATTTACGTATCTTTTTTATATCTTTCCGAGATTCACTTCCAAAGAGTCTCCGAAACCCTAAACCTCCGCGTGTTTAGTATAAATAGGAGCCTTCGTTCCTCATATTTCTCACGCGAGTGTCCGCCCTTCTCTTCTCCCTTTGCATTCTAGACTTCGTTCTTACTAATTGGCGCCTACGTGCTTGAACCTTCGACCACGTAAGCTCGGATCTTTCCGGGTACCAGCCTCTCCGTTGCATGACCGACCAATTTGACCACTACACTCAATCAATCTAATTAATCAACTTGTTAAAATCGTTTTCCTCTCACGAGGGCATTCTTTCCTTGCATTCGCGTCGAGCATTCACTAATCGATCTTCTTAGTTCATCTCGTTCCGTCAACATGTAAGTCTGAGGGTGTAATAATTCCTCTTTATTTATTGTTATTTATCTTATCGTATCATCATTGTAAGGTTTATGTCGAAAACATCTAATTAAAACCGATTTCTAAAGCCGTCTTTAAAACCTTTTTTTGCGGATTTCTGGTAGACAGACGTCGAGAAAAGACGCAGCAACTGCTGCGCCTCTTCAAAGGAGCGCAGCACCTGCTGCGCCTCTTCGTGAGGCTGCCGCAGTTCCTGCTTCTTTTCTTCTTCCTCCGTCCTCTGTAATTCGTATCAAAAATATTTCTTTTGTCTTGTTCGTCTGTTAATTCTTCATCATGATAGTTTAATAATTCATATGTATATTAATTCATCATCATTAATTCACATGTTTAATTCATCATTGTTCCGACTTAAATCCCTTATAACCAATATTCGCGGGTTTTCGTCATTAATATTCAATTCGAGTTTTAGAAGTTCAATTTCATCATATCGAGTTTCTAGGATTTACCATTGATATATTTGCATCCATATTCATATATTCGTCATGTTTAGTATAATTAGTTTAGTTAGTTAGTTTATTAATTATTCATTAACATCGACCCTTCACATAATTAATCCGTTAGTTTCCGTCTCATCCATGTTTTACTGTTTTTATGACTTTAATCGCATGTAAATAATCCATTAATTACTTTCATCCGAGTCATATTATCAAATCAATCCGTTAATTTACCAATTAACATTAACGACTTGCAGTTCCGGCTTCACAGCCATAACTCACCCTTGGAACAGACGCAGCAACTGCTGCGCCTCTTCCAAAGGGCGCAGTGTCTGTTGCGCCTGTTCCAGGATGAGTTCTGTCTCTGAACTCCTTTTCTGCCTTGACGTAGTTTAATTAGTTTACGTATTAATTCAACTAATATTCGTATTATCACCTTCTGATCTGTCGTGTTTTGTTCTTTTATTCATTTTTATCAAATAATCCGTTTTTAAGGTATTTTCGACATAAATCGCCTTATGCTTTGTAATTAATGTAATTTTCTATTATTGTAATTTATAATTATTCCTTTGTATCTTTTATTGCTTGTATGCTTTCACATGTAATCAACATTTAAATCCAACTTCGACCCAATTGTTTGCTAATTACGTGTCAACCGACTTAGTCTAATCTTCACATGCTAGGAACAAAACAATGGATGTTGCATTGCATGCATATAGCCGACGATATATCAAGTATGAATAAACTCCCTAATCATTAGTAGAGGCCGCTATCGAGGCGGGCGGGATTAGGTGTTCGATCAAAAGAGCTTCCTAATACGTACCCTCACCCCTTACTCCAGATCTCCGTGAGCACCCGTGTTCATTGGCATCCACGAGAGTCATTCTAGACATAGAATGCTAAGGGTAACGATTGCTTAGTGTTCATGTCACTACTTTGTGTCTTGACATGACACGAGGTATTCGAACGGTTCCAATTTCCCATAAAAATTGGTGGCGACTCCATACAAAATGCAAACGCTTGTCCCTCGTTTCTCAACCAAGCGCCCCCGTGGGCGGCCCGCTGTCCACACGTCGAAACGAGCCAAAACCGACCAATGAAATTCCGCCACATACCCCGCTCCTTCCCTCCTTTCCACGGCACACCTCCTCTTCCTCCTTCCCATTTCTTCCTAGGACTTCCTTTGTTCTTCTTTTGTGCCTCTTGACCGAAATCCACAAAAAAAAAAAACAAATAATCTTACAATCGTAATTTCATCATAACTTCTTCGTTTCTAGTCCGATTTTCGCAAAATTTATATTTTCGGAATCCTCTCTTCAAGATCTACATCCTAGTATGTTTTAATTTCAGTTTTCATTATGTCGATTTAAGATGATTTTGGGCATAATTTCGGTTTTAATAGTTATTATTGTGTTTTTGTTGTTTTTAATAGGTGAAGATTATGGGGATGATATAGGGGACTCCTATATAGTAGATCAGAGGATGATGGGTAACTACTGTTTTTAGGGTTTTCTCAAGGGTTATTTTGCCTTTTTCTAGCTTAAGGTAACATATTTCGAGTTACTCGACGAATAAATGTCACATTCTTTGCTTTTTGTATGATTTTGTGATTGTTATTTGAGTAATTTATTTCACATGAAAATATGTGTTAAATTCATGTCTTTTGTATGTTAAGTTCACATATTAGTATGGAAATGAAATGGGAATGATTAATTGATGCTTAAAACGATGTTAAAATGAACAAAAAGGGAGAAACGGGGGAAAGGGGGTGGCGGCCCAAAGAGCCCAAAGAAATGAGCCGGCAGGCCCACGGCAGCCTTGGGGTTGGCCCGGGTCGGCCCGTTGCTTGTTTCGCGGTTTTTCATGCGTTGTTCGTCGTTTCGGGCGTATTAATGTTATATTTAGCATAAGTAACATATGGGTAGTCTTATGAAATGAATAATGTTAGTAGTAAATATAATGTTGATGGTAAAGTTATGTTTATATTGGTAGCTGGCACATGTTAGGATAGGTTATAATATGAAATTGTAATGAATAGGCTTAAAATGGATTTTATAGCGATAATTGTAATGTTTGGATGATTATGCCGAAAATCGAGCCTTAGTCCCTTTGATCAATCGATGTCGACCAATTGTGTGATTGGTCACCGCGATTGAACCCGTGCACTGCCGCAGACCGGGGTTGCGGGTAAAAATTCGGTTGGATGAAAATTATTGTGAAAAATGGATAATTGGCCTTATTCTTGTTTTAGGCCATTTATTATGTTTTTAGTTCACATGTGTTGTTGGTTGAATTGAATGGTTTCTTATATTGTAGAAACGGCCTTAGATTCCCTGAAACCTTTAATATTGTTAATGTTGCTTGAAATGGAATTGGTATTGAATACTTCTTGCAGGTTGTTGTGTTTGTCATAGATAGGTCTTTATAGTCTTTGACGAGTATATGTTCACTGCTTAATAGCCTTTGTGTTCCTGACTTGGTGGGTTTATATCCAAGTTGGGGCATGACCTCGTTACTTATTTTGAGGGTAAGTGGTCACCTTAAGTACTAGCCAACCCTTTGGTGGACTCCTTAGGGTACTCACTTTGTTTTAAAAAAAATTGTGGGTCTTGGGTGCGGTGGTGTGTATCCGCATGTCTAGGTCTCAAGATTTTAGGCTAGGGTTGTGTTGTGTCTTGGCCATGTTTTGATAGAACCTCTGAGCCAAGATACCGGTTCGATTACCTTCCCTACCTCGTGGTATAGACTCGAGTTACAGAGTGACTATTGACGGTGCTAAGAACTTATGCCTGTCGTTGATATATTGCCCTTTCTTGTATGGTGATTTTATGAATTGTAATAGGTGAGATGCAAGCCGGTTACAATTGATAAAGTTTGGATTACTGCTTGTTATATGTTTCACATGATAGTTTAATTTGGTCAGTTTAGTGTTCATATGTTAGAATATTCGATAATTAGTTTATTTATGATGTTGTTTACATGTTACATTACATGTTACATTAAATATGACATTTCGTGGCTGGGAGGACTCGAAGTTACTCCCCACTGAATTGTGGCTTTCGTGTTTGTATAAAATGCGATTGACAGGTTGATGATGTTTAGATGGGGTACATGGACGAGCTAGCGAGCAAAAGAACCTTGGACCTAGTTTGGTTATATTTTGTAGTAAACCTTTAAACTTATGGTTGTGTTTATATTTTGGAGGGACATATGTCTCCCTCTCTTACTTTGGTTTGTATCACTTTATTCTCGCGACTTTAGCTATGTTATGTAAATTAGTTTGTTAGTTTTTGCAGGTTTTGGCACTCTTCTTTTGGAAATGTTTGTGAATGGTTTAGAAAAGTTTTTTTAAAATTACAGGTTTTATCTAGTTGAACCAATTACAAACATATCCTGTCAGTTTTTCTGTAGAATTTACGTGTTTATTTAACGCTAAAAATGAGGGTGTTATAGAATCGCTCTTTGCTATCTCTCGATGATTCAAGTAAGCAGACCAACAATCAAGGATGGCACTTGACACAAGCTCTCGAGGTTTAAGGGTCTGAAACTGAGGACGAATAGCAGTAATGCCCTTATACATGAACACCTTCTCACTGTTGAAAAATATCCCATTTAAATCACCAAGAAATAATAAACAAGTGGATGGCAAATAAAAACAGTAGCTACAAAAAGGAAAGTAAGGAATCAAGGAAAATTTACTTATGAAGATGGCTCTCTTGTCCGAAGTCTGCGTATATGTAGTCACACACAAGTCTTTGCACTTTGGTGAGGCTACTTACTGTATCAACATCCCTAAATATAAAAGGAGAACGAAGTTCTGGTACAAGTGCTGCTGAACTACCTCTCCTCCTTGTAACAAAGGAGAAAGCCTTGAATCAGAATCAGGTTCACAATCACCATCTGAAATCGTCTTTTCAGAATCTGATTGTGTATTAGCATCCTCATGCACCTTCGCACACGACTTGTCATCATCTTTCTGAACGAGATCATCACCTTCCTGATCTGTTTTTTTATCAGCGTGTTCATCCTTTTGGTCAGTAGATATTTCTAACAAAATGTTCTGCACTACTGTATCATGATCAGCATTTGTAGTTGGTGACAACAAAGCAACTCTTGGATTATTAAAAAGTTCATCCTGAGACAAACCAAGATTGAAAGACGGAGGAATAACACCACCATGGGAATTGTCATCAGCTTGCCATTGATGTTGAATGATTGGACTTGTAGAAGTTACTGCACGTTTTTTTATTGTATGCATCCTCGGCTGCCTTGGCAAAAGCTATTAAATCTGCTTCTTCTTTTGAATCAGTGAACCAAGATGAGGTAGAGGTGTCCTCATTACATCCTCCATAGGTACGAAATAATAAAAATGTAGAACTATGTAGGTGTTTGATAGTATCGTTTTCTGGAAAATTTGTAGCTCCAATTTCGTACTTGTTCTCAAGAATAACCATATTTTCAGCCATTCGTGCAGAATTAACAGCAAGCTCATGTATATTCTCCTACACAAAAACCAAAAAAATCACAAAAACTAATATTGAAATGAGAAAGAAATAATTAAAGTGATCAAATAATATAAGATGAAAGCATAATGTACTTTTGGGTTAGAGCAATGAGTTGAAGATGTTGAAATAGATAATAATGAAGTCACTTGAGAAGTTCCCTGCCTAGAAGAAACCCGTTTCTTTGAACAAAACTTTTCAGCTGCTTGAATTGTTGGGAAATGTGTCCTCAACAATAGTGCGATCACATGATTTAAATATCATCATTAAATCTCATACTAAGAATACGTGAGGGATGATTCTTTATATAGTCGACTGATCGTCATTAATCGGTAATGATTGGCTAACTAGAGTTTGACATTACTGTCGTGTGACGGTGGTGGTCAGTTGATCCTTTAGGTCACACCTATAGGATGAGGCCCAAATAGATATTTAATTAATTGTATGCGATACAGATTAATTAATTCCTTAATTATGGGAGTGCAATTTTGCGTCTTATTGTAATGTGATTAAATAAGATTTAATTTAGTAATTAAGTGTTAAATTACTAAATTAGTTGAGGTATTATATAAGTTTTGAGGTAGAGGCAATTAGTTATTTAAAGTTACAAGAAGTTGTAATTTTAACTAACTAGTAATTATGGGACCCATTATATGTTGATATAATGGTAGTATACTACTCAAAAAGTGGAGTGTATATTATATTATTAATTGTAATATTTAAGTGTTAAATGATTACATTAATAATTAATTATGTAAGATAGTTAAACATATGACTTATAAGCATTTGTGGGACAAATGACAAAAGGCAAAAATGGACCAAAATAGGTCCAATATTTCGGCCAAATCAAGAGCACAAAAGATGCTCTTTTGTCTTTTGTTTGTGTTGGTTATTGTGTGATTGTGACATATCACACAAGCCTTTTCATGCTATATCTTACACACATGCTCCCTATACTCAACCTATACTAAACAAGAGTGTAAAAACAAAAGCAACAAGATTCCCTACATGGGGAATGCCCACCGGTTTTGGTGCTCATAAAATGAGCACTTGTTGCTCATTTTTTGACTACTCTAGTTTTTACTTCTTTTGCTTAATTCTTCCTCACATGCAAAATCATAAAACTCTCTAAAATACTAATACTCATCATCTATTACTAGAGCTAGTAATACAGAAACATTAGTATTATTAAGGTTATGTTTCTACTATATATCTAGTTAATATTAGTAGGAATTTTTGGGATTAATCTTGGGTGCAACTTATTAGAGTGTCTTCTATACTTGGAGTATTAGGAGGATCATCCATCTCATTAAGCTCAAGAACAAGTGAAGGATGGTGACCTTACTTGTGCCCACATTTTCGAACCAATCATCAATGTAAGGAACATTGTTTTTCTTATAAATCTTTCATTTTGTTATGCATGCACTAGATCTAAAGAACAATTAATTAACAAGTTAATTAGTTCTCTATTAGAGGAGTCTAATAATAGGTATATGAACCTAACAAGTGGTATCAGAGCATAAGGATGTTGCATGCATAATCGGTTATTGTTTTTCCGAGTTAAAAGGTTAACATATAAAACTAAAAATTTGTGATTTATAAGTATAAGCCATGAAATCACCATGAATGTTATATATTCTGGTTCTAAAATGTTTTTAGGTCATTTTTATGATTTATGGAAATTTATTGCTCATTTTAATGATTTTTGGTCATTTTATTACATTTTTATGACTAAAATGGGATTTAAAATGCTAAAAATAGTTAAACTAAGTTTCTGACCTTGGAAATTTTATGTAAAACACATGTATATTTTACAAGTTGTGTGTAAAAGGTTGAGTTAATTTGATTAATATTGCATGATTTATGATTTTTATGAGATAAAAATGGATTAAAAGAGGTAAATTGGTTAAAATTAGTTAAATATCGAATTAAGCCATGATCTTTTAATATGATGTCACATGCATAATTTACAGAGATTATGTAAATTTTTAGATTAAAAGATATCTTTTAGCATGATTTATGGATTTTTAGAGTAAAAATGACATAAATTGTGACTATTTTAGCAAAATTAGCTAAAACATATTGCATGTCTTGAGAAAATTATTTTAAGTTGAATTAATATCCCACTAATCAGATCTAAGGTTGTAAAAATTATTGGATTAATTTTCGGATACTTTAAGTATTTTATGAGTTAAAACCGATAAAATGCAACTATATTTTCTCAAAATTAATTCGAAAGTTTTAACCATGTTTTTTGAAATTATGAGTGTCATGGAATTATTCCAGAATGTTCAAAAATTTAAAATTCAAATTTTGAAATTTTATAATTTAATTTGGATTTATTTCATATAAATAATGATTTTAAGGTCAAAAATGAGCATAAAATTAAATCAAGTTGAATTATTGTCAAAAATTGAGTGATGACTAATTTTTGAGTCCTAAAAAGTGTTAGGATAATTAACTTGAGCTTAGATGTGATTTAAGTGTTAATTAGTGATTTTAAAAGGTTATTATCACGCATTTCCATAAAACCGGGTTATATGTACGACATAAGTTAAATAGGGCGATTTGGCACATCATTTGGCATGATAAATACATATTATAATGCTGCATATTTCAATTGTTGAATGTCTTTTATTTATATAATTTTGAATTATGTAATTTTATCTTAGTATGGCCTTAGTTTAATCAATATTACCCGTAATGAAAGGGAATATTGATTCGGTTGTAATTTAATGTGATCTCGAATCACCTTTATTTTTATTAGTTTTTCCATTTTACAAATGTATAATAGAAATAGCTTTGTATTTTTATTATTATTTGTAATTATGGAGCATCTTCAAAGACGGTGCCATTCGGAAAAGTGATCCGACGAAGACGGTGTCTTGGGAGGCGTGCCACTTGAAGATTCAAGGGACCAAAGGAGTTGGTTTCCGCATATGTAATAGATTATTTGATTTTCTATTTTAGGAAGGTCATACTAGGAATTTTATTTATTGCTTTACATTTCTTTTAATATGTTGCATGCATTGCCAAATCGCCATAACAACACATGCATTTCATATCAAGTCATCGACCGTGTCAATTATAATTATCGTAGTTCACCGCTTTAGTTCACTTAAAACGTGATAGATAATAAATTGACAAGACCTCTCACATATAATAATTGAGAATTAGCCTTGCCAAAAAGTAGAAACCCATGAAGTACCAATTGCATAAGGGAGTTGAGCCGGCTTTACCGTAATACAAACCTTGTTACATTGCCGAAGTGGGGTAGTAAAATATTATTACATCGAAATTTGGATTGAGCTCAACGGAAGTATTGTTGACCGTAGTCGCATGTGTTCTGGGCTAAAGATGAGAATTAGAGTAATTTTTATCGACTGAGAGTTCTAAAAGTAGAATCGATTAAAGAGTTAATCCACCGAGTTATATTAATAAGGGATGACTCGGCTTACCGTACCCGTATTAATATGAATTTGGATCTCGGAATCATTTATGTAGTTGGGTGGAGGTCACTATATAAATGCAATACTTGTAGTTAAATTTACGAGTATTATTAAAACGATAGATGATAATTAATTCCTTCATTTCCTATTTTGTAGTCAAATTTGTTTTATCAACCGCAATGGAAACTCGAATCACGTCCGCATCCACTAGTTCCACCACGCTTACCAATGTGTCTTGGCTCCGATCCTTCATGGATCGTTGTAAGTTAGAAAAGAATGGGTCTAATTTCGCCGATTGGGACGCGCAACTTCGCTTGGCCGCGCAAGGTGACGACAAGTTTCGTTACCTTACCGAGGCATCTCCCTCCGAACCTAATGCTAGGTCCACCCCCGCCGCTAGGCAAACCTATGAGGTTTACCAAAAGGAGTCGGCCGCGATCAAAAATGTGTTGATCTTTACTATGGAGGCCGAACTCCAACGAAGTGCTATAAAGATTAGCACCGCTCATGAGATCTACATGAAGCTTGTGAACATGTTTTCACGAGCTCCTAGGGTCATTCAATATGAGGCGGCTTCCGCATTCTTTGATCTTAACATCAAAGAGGGCCAAAAGGTGAGCCCTCATGTGCTCAAGTTGATGGAGCATGTTGAGACCTTGAAAATGCATAAGGTGGAAATTCCCAATGAACTCGTAATTGATCGAATTCTTCATTCCCTCAACAAAATCAAAGCATATGTTCAATTCCGGGTGAATTTTAATATGCAAGATAAGAAAGTTTCCCTTGATGAGTTGCACAAAATGCTTGTGCAAGCCGAAAGGGACATGGGGCTAAGCGTTAGCACCACCAAAGATGTGCTCAATGTCAATCATAAGAGCAAGGGAACCTTCAAGAAGAGCGGGAAAAAGGGAAAGAAGCGAACTCCCAACAGGAACATAGCTAAGAATTATGAAGCAAGCTCCTCCAAGCCCAAGTACAGTGCCCCCACCGGGGACAAGTGCCACTATTGTTGTGGTGTTGGGCATTGGAAGAGAAACTGTTCCAAATACCTTGGCGACATCAAATCTGGAAAGGTTATTCCAGTTGGTATATAACTATCCCTATCTTTTATGTTTCAATCTCAATTAGTATGTGATACAAGTTGTGATTATTACCCTTTTTTATTGTAAATAGGGCCTCCTACCAAGGACAAAGGCAAGGAGAAGCAAGCCTAAAGGATCATGTGGGAAGCTAGAGTAGCCGACCGTGGTGATGGATCAATGGAAGCTTGGCTTTAATTTGCTTTGTCTTTAATTTTATGATGTATTTCATGTTTTAGAACTATTTTGATTTCCTTGTGTGACTTGGAAATTGGCTTGTATCCTTTAAACACGGGTTGTATTTTGGATATTTGTGACTTGGTTTGCAACCCAAGGCACTTGTTTTATTATGATTACTTGTTCTAAAAACATCATCATTAATTACTTGCGTAGAGAAACCTTAGATAGACAACTTAACTTGATCAAATAGACGATTATGATGATGGGATCATTATATGTCCATAAGCTATGAATTTGATTCTCCTTATGTCATCATTACTAAAAGTAACAACTTACTTATGTAAAATCAATTAAAGTTGTAATGAGTTTTTGAACTCATCAAGTAGGGCATTTACGATACCATATGGACACATTATTCTAAACGGATGGTCAACCATGAGATACCTAGAATAGAGAGTCTATTGAACAGGTGACATGGATAAGACTCGTATATTATCAAGCTGCCATGTTAGGATGGCCTTTTGAAAGCTAATACTAGTCTAAGTAAAACTCCTAATACTCTGTTAAATATATATGTTTGTGACTCACAAAGCTATCTCTCAAGAATATAGATGTATTTCCTGAGAGATAGAGTGGAAGTAGATTGAATCATCACAAACATCTCTTATAGTTGAAATGTTACTTTGTGAAAGTAATAGAATTATAGAGTGGGAGTTGGTATTGAACTATTATCTATAAAGATAGTAAGAGAGCATAGTTCAGTGGGAGTTTTTCGAACATGTCTTATTTTTTAAAAATATTACTTTGTGAAAGTGATAATATCTTGACCTTCTTACATACGAGCCGAAGCATTACAATCCAAAAATTGTTACTCAAGAGTAGATTTACTTTAAGGCGCGGGTCTCCTCAAAAGTAAATAGAGCTCCAGAGTACACAAATGCATAAGATTTACATGAAGATGTTGATCAAGATAAATTGTGTTAGGAATTGCCGCATTTCATTTTAATGAAGAATGGCAAATTGAATTCGCTTTTCTAAAATGGGAATTTAGAGAAGGAAGTGTTTGAAACACGAAACCTTAGATGAAGATCTAAGTATCCTAACATGTTATGCGTAGTTTTCTTAAGTGATCCCAGAGTGGTCATAAGCCAGCATTAAAGGATTATACTTTTCGTTCATGTGATAATAGTGAATTGTTTCATTCACATGATTGAAGAATCATGATATACATGAAGTTAAGTGACAGCTAGAACTGTTTCTCCATGTCTTATATGTTGATAACATATTACTTATTGAGAATAATGTACAAATTCTCTCTTCTGGCAAGAGTAATTGGAAGACTTGGAAAGGGATGCAAAATATTCTAGATTTTGAATCTATGAGAGAGAATATTGGCATAGAGTTAAGAGTTTTATGAGGATAAGATAATTCACATCTGTTGTACAACAACAAACTCAAGTAGGCTATTCATGTTGATGGAAGTAGAATAACTATGATGGAGTCATAATCATTCTATGAACCTATTAAGTTGTTGATCACATGAAATCGAATTCTAATGTTTCCGCCATTAGAATGATCATGTATGCCATCAGACGCATGTGCCATGATGTGATATCTGCTGAGAGCACAATAAGTCAATTAAAGGGATAATTCCCACATTATGGCTTGTGAAAGCCTTAAAGAACATCCTTGAGATTCTTGAGAAGAATTAAGGATTCATTCACATGTTTGGATGACAAACTAAGTTATGTGTTGAAGGGTTGCACAAACTTTAGTTTCCAAACTTAAAGGGATTTGTTGAAATCCTAGGATGACCTATTGACTAAGGAGTAAGAGACTAAGAAAGGTGTTTTAGTTTCGCGCATTGCAAATACTACAAAAGGAACCTAAGTAAATAGTGATAAAATCGTTAATGAAGGGATTAAGGGTGAATCCCTCTACAAATGATTTTGTCACATCTTATGCGATAACAGTGGGAGCATCTTTCAAGTTAAAGAGCCCATGTCTAGTAAGTAGTCTAGACATATACCTGGATAAATTCATGTCATTAGAGATGACATTGAATGGAAGGAAATAGCAATTAATAAAGTTGGAATATATGGATATCAGGTATATCCACTTTCCAAGCTTTTATTGCATCTAAACTAGTGTTTATAATACACTTAAGATTATGAGATATGAAGTAGTAATAGTGTATTGACTATTCATATGCGATAATCACATTTGTCGTTTGAGTTTTATTAAACTCACCCGCTACCTTGTCGTATCCGAATGGGTTGTAGAGACAAATTGAACCCCATTAAAGTGAACTTGATTGACATGGTATTCGCCCCTAGTTACTTATATGAGGCGACATCTCGAAGTGACTAGAGTGTGATGCGATTGATGGCAAGTTCAAGTGTCATAGAGTTGTTGGGAAATGTGTCCTCAACAATAGTGCGATCACATGATTTAAATATCATAATTAAATCTCATACTAAGAATATGTGAGGGATGATTCTTTATATAGTCGACTGACCGTCATTAATCGGTAATGATTGGCTAACTAGAGTTTGACATTACTGTCGTGTGACGGTGGTGGTTAGTTGATCCCTTTAGGTCACACCTATAGGATGAGGCCCAAATAGATATTTAATTAATTGTATGCGATACAGATTAATTAATTCCTTAATTATGAGAGTGCAATTTTACGTCTTATTGTAATGTGATTAAATAAGATTTAATTTAGTAATTAAGTGTTAAATTACTAAATTAGTTGAGGTATTATATAAGTTTAGAGGTAGAGGTAATTAGTTATTTAAAGTTACAAGAAGTTGTAATTTTAACTAACTAGTAATTATGGGACCCATTATATGTTGATATAATGGTAGTATACTACTCAAAAAGTGGAGTGTATATTATATTATTAATTGTAATATTTAAGTGTTAAATGATTACATTAATAATTAAATATGTAAGATAGTTAAACATATGACTTATAAGCATTTGTGGGACAAATGACAAAAGGCAAAAATGGACCAAAATGGGTCCAATATTTCTGCCAAATGGAAGAGCAAAAGATGCTCTTTTGTCTTTGTTGGTTTTGTTTAAAGCATGATAGTGACACTACATAATAGCTTTAAACATACCTATTCTTACACTACTCTACCTATACTTTACAAACAAGTGAAAACAAAATGGAAAAGATTCCTCCCATGCTCATAAACCCACCGGTTTTTGCTCTTAATATAGAGCATGAGTTGCTCATTTTCCCATCTTGTGCTTTGCTCATTTTGCCTTAACTTTCCTCACATGAAAAATCATAAAAACTCTTTCAAAATACTAATACTCATCATCTATTACTAGAGGTAGTAATACAAGAAACATTAGTA
The DNA here is from genome assembly GCF_048544455.1 of Silene latifolia. Taxonomy (NCBI): domain Eukaryota; kingdom Viridiplantae; phylum Streptophyta; class Magnoliopsida; order Caryophyllales; family Caryophyllaceae; genus Silene; species Silene latifolia. The sequence goes on from NC_133527.1 coordinate 128,918,714, forward strand.
TTATTAAGGTTACATTTCTACTATATATCTAGTTAATATTAGTAGAAATTTTTGGATTAATCTTGGGTGCAACTTATTGGAGTGTCTTCTATACTTGGAGTCTTAGGAGGATCATCCATCATATTTAGCTCAAGAACAAGTGAAGGAAGGTGACCTTACTTGTGCCCACATTTTCAAACCATATAGCAATGTAAGGGCCATTGTTTTTCTTATAAATCTTTTATTTTGTTATGCATGCACTAGATCTAAAGAACAAATAATTAACAAGTTAATTAGTTCACTTTTAGAGGAGTCTAATAATAGGTATATGAACCTAACAAGTGGTATCAGAGCATAAGGATGTTGCATGCATAATCGGTTAATGTTTTTCCGAGTTAAAAGGTTAACATATAAAACTAAAAATTTGTGATTTACAAGTATAAGCCAAGAAATCACCATGCATGTTATATATTCTGATCCTAAAATGTTTTTAGGTCATTTTTATGATTTATGGAAATTTATTGCTCATTTTAATGATTTTTGGTCATTTTATTACATTTTTATGACTAAAATGGGAATTAAAATGCTAAAAATAGTTAAACTAAGTTTCTGACCTTGGAAATTTTATATGACCTTATATGCATATTTTACAAGTTGTGTGTAAAAAGTCTAGTTAATTTGATTAATTTTGCATGATTTATGATTTTTATGAGTAAAAATGGATTAAAAGATGTAAATTAGTTAAAATTAGTTAAATATCGAATTAAGCCATGATCTTTTAATATGATATAAAATGAATAATTTACAGAGAGTATGTAAATTCCTAGATTAAAATATATTTTTAGCATGATTTATGGATTTTTAAAGTAAAAATGGCATAAATAGTGACTATTTTAGCAAAATTAGTTAAAACGTATTGCATAGCTTGAGAAAATTATTTTAAGTTGAATAAATATCCCACTAATCAGATCTAAAGTTGTAAAATTATTGGATTAATGTTTGGATACTTTAAAGATTTTATGAGATAAAACCGATAAAATGCAACTATATTTTTTCAAAATTAATTCGAAAATTTTAACCATGATTTTTGACATTATGAGTGTCATGGAATTATTCCAGAATGTTCAAAAATTTAAAATTTGAAATTTGAAATTTTTATAATTTAATTTTGATTTATTTCATATAAATAATGATTTTAAGGTCAAAAATGAGCATAAAATTAAATCAAGTTTAATTATTGTCGAAAATTGAGTGATGACTAATTTTTGAGTCCTAAAAAGTGTTAGGATAATTAACTTGAGCTTAGATGTGATTTAAGTGTTAATTAGTGATTTTAAAAGGTTATTATCACGCATTTCCATAAAACCGGGTTATATGTACGACATAAGTTAAATAGGGCGATTTGGCACATCATTTGGCATGATATTTTATAATGCTGCATTATATCAATTGTTAAATGTATTTTATTTATATAATTTTGAATTATGTAATTTTATCTTAGTATGGCCTTAGTTTAATCAATATTACCCGTAATGAAAGGAAATATTGATTCGGTTGTAATTTTAATGTGATCTCGTATCATTTTTAATTTTATTTTATTAGTTTTTCCATTTTACAAATGTATAATAGGAATAGATTTGTATTTTTATTATTATTTGTAATTATGGAGCATCTTCAAAGACGGTGCCATTCGGAAAGGTGATCCGATGAAGACGGTGTCTTGGGAGGCGTGCCACTTGAAGATTCAAGGGACCAAAGGAGTTGGTTTCCGAATATGTAATAGATTTTTTGATTTTCTATTTTAGGAAGGCCATACTAGGAATTTTATTTATTGCTTTGCATTTCTTTTAATATGTTGCATGCATTGCCAAATCGCCATAATAACACATGCATATAATATCGAGTCATCGACCGTGTCAATTATAATTATCGTAGTTCACCGCTTTAGTTTATTTAAAACGTGATAGATAATAAATTGACAAGACCTCTCACATATAATAATTGAGATATAGCCTTACCAAATAGTAGAAACCCATGAAGTACCAATTTCATAAGGGAGTTGAGCCGGCTTTACCGTAATACAAACCTTGTTACGTTGGCGAAGTGGGGTAGTAAAATGTTTTTACATCGAAATTCGGATTGAGCTCAACGGAAGTATTGTTGACCGTAGTCGCATGTGTTCCGGGCTAAAGATGAGAATTAGAGTAATTTTTATCGACTGAGAGTTCTAAAAGTAGAATCGATTAAAGAGTTAATCCACCGAGTTATATTAATAAGGGATGACTCGGCTTACCGTACCCGTATTAATATGAATTTGGATCTCGGAATCATTTATGTAGTTGGGTGGAGGTCACTATATAAATGCAATACTTGTAGTTAAATTTACGAGTATTATTAAAACGATAGATGATAATTAATTCCTTCATTTCCTATTTTGTAGTCAAATTTGTTTTATCAACCGCAATGGAAACTCGAATCACGTCCGCATCCACTAGTTCCACCACGCTTACCAATGTGTCTTGGCTCCGATCCTTCATGGATCGTTGTAAGTTAGAAAAGAATGGGTCTAATTTCGCCGATTGGGACGCGCAACTTCGCTTGGCCGCGCAAGGTGACGACAAGCTTCGTTACCTTACCGAGGCATCTCCCTCCGAACCTAATGCTAGGTCCACCCCCGCCGCTAGGCAAACCTATGAGGTTTACCAAAAGGAGTCGGCCGCGATCAAAAATGTGTTGATCTTTACTATGGAGGCCGAACTCCAACGAAGTGCTATAAAGATTAGCACCGCTCATGAGATCTACATGAAGCTTGTGAACATGTTTTCACGAGCTCCTAGGGTCATTCAATATGAGGCGGCTTCCGCATTCTTTGATCTTAACATCAAGGAGGGCCAAAAGGTGAGCCCTCATGTGCTCAAGTTGATGGAGCATGTTGAGACCTTGAAAATGCATAAGGTGGAAATTCCCAATGAACTCGTAATTGATCGAATTCTTCATTCCCTCAACAAAATCAAAGCATATGTTCAATTCCGGGTGAATTTTAATATGCATGATAAGAAGGTTTCCCTTGATGAGTTGTACAAAATGCTTGTGCAAGCCAAAAGGGACATGGGGCTAAGTATTAGCACCACCAAAGATGTGCTCAATGTCAATCATAAGAGCAAGGGAACCTTCAAGAAAGGCGGGAAGAAGGGGAAAAAGCGAACTCCCAACAGAAATATAGCTAAAGCTTGTGAAGCTAGTACCTCCAAGCCCAAGTACAGTGCCCTCACCTGGGACAAGTGCCACTATTGTTGTGGTGTTGGGCATTGGAAGAGGAACTGTTCCAAATAACTTGGCGACATCAAAGCTGGAAAGGTTATTCCAGTACGTATATTGTTGGGAAATGTGTCCTCAACAATAGTGCGATCACATGATTCAAATATCATTATTAAATCTCATTTTAAGAATACATGTGGGATGTAATATTTTACAGTCAACTGGTCCACACATATCGGTAATGATTGGCTGACTAGATTTGACATTACTGTCGTGCGACGGTGGTGATCAGTTGATCCGCTTAGGTCAGACCTATAGGGAAATACTCTTAATTGATTATTTAATTAATCGTATACCGATACGAGTTAATTAAATTGCTTAAAATTGACGGGTGATTTTGTGAGTATAATTTACGTATCTTATTGTAAATATGATTAAATGAGACACGGTCTAAGTAATCGAATTGTTTTATTACTTAGATGAAATCATTGTTTACAGAAACAATTGAAACGGAATGAATAAATTATTATAAATACAGAATGTTGTAATTTATAATTTGGAAACATTTTTGGTACCAGTAATTACGAATTACTAGTCGATTTTGTAAATGACATATTTTATGAGTATGTTGATTTTTAATAAGTTAAAAATACATTACATTGTGACATGTCATGTAACATGTTACATGTGACAAATTGACAAATGACAAAAATAAAATGGACCATCCATTTTATATTGTATATACCGAAATTATAGAGGGAGTGTAAGATATATATTGTGTTTTTATCTTGAGTGGAAAACACAATTATCATATCTAAGTAGTAGCCATGCACACCTAGCTTTTGAGAAGAGCAAAAATAAAAGGCATTGGGCATGCTACCCAAGGCCAATTTTTCGGCCACTTTAAGAGAAAAGAAAAGAGTTTTTCTTTTCAATTCATTCATTCATCATTTTTACACATAACATTTTCTAGTGTAAGAAATGTATCTTTCTCTACATCTTGTGAAATCTAGAGAAATAAACTCACAAAAATTACTCCCTCTTGACCGAGATATTCAAGAGAAAAACACAATTTATTTTGTGTCAATTTTATAGTAAAACTAATATTATTACTAGATCTAAATAATGTTGGTTGTTATGAGTGTTCCTTGGGTATATGCTTTTGGGATAGGTTCTAATTTGAACCTTGTTCATCCATTTGGAGAGCTCAAGAACTACTAAGGTAGGTGACCTTACTAGTGCCCAAATATCCGAAACATTCAATGTAAGGAACCGATTTCTTCTCTTAACTATTGATGTTTGCATGCATAAGATCCACCATTTAATTTTATGACAAATTAAAATAAAACATATATGAATATGTTGAGTATATAGATATACTTTTCCAACAATCGGTATCAAGAGCCATGGTTGTTTGCATGCAAATCGGTTAAAAGTTTTTCCGAGTTATAAAGATTAACATATAAAACTTGTATAATTTGTGTTATTATGATATATCACAAAATTAATTTTTCCATGTTAAAGTTTCTGATCCTAAAATGTATTTAGGATATTTTGGTTAATTTATGGATTTTATTGTTCATCTTATATAATATTGGCATTAAAATGTGATTTTTATGATAAAAATGTCATTTTTGGACGAAAATTAGCTAAACTTCGAATTGTCCGGTGGTTTTTGGATATGTTTTCACATATATTATTTTTAGATGATCTGGAAATTTTCATAATTTTATGAGTTCTTATGCTCGAAAAATGGATTTTTCATGATAAAAATCGGATTTAAGTGAAAAATAGGTTAATATGAGATAAATTTCGAATCTGGTCATAGAAATTTAGTATGTTGTGACATGCAATTTTACAAGATGTGTGTAAAATAATAGGCTATATTGAAGTCTTTGTGCATGATTTATGGATTTTTGATGAAAAATAGCATAAATAGTGACATTATTAGTGAAAAATTAATAAAACATAATCTATGACTAAGGAAAAACGTCACATGTTGCATTTTATTGTCTTTTTCAGATCTAAAATTGAAAAGTTGATGAATATAATTTTTCTCATGTTTTTATGATTATTTTGTTAAAAAAACCGATAAACCGCAACATTGTTTTTCCGGAAAAATTTCAAAATTTTTAACCTAAGTTTTTGAACATTATGAGTGTCATGGTAATTTTCCAGAATGTTCATGAGTTTAAATTTTGAATTTTGAATTTATTTGAAATTTTTAGTGATTTATTTGAAGTTTATAGCATTTTATTGTAATTTTGAGTCCTTTTATGAACAATATTAAGAAATATGAGTTAATTATGGTCAAATAGTTAGTGGAGACTAATTTTGAGTCCTAAGAAGTTAGGGTAATTAACTTGTGCATAAATATGAATTTATGTAATTTTTGTGATTATAAAATGTTGAATCACGCAAATCCGTAAAAACCGAATAATATACGATATTGGTTAATTAAAGGCGATTTAGCATAAAATTGGGCATGTTCATACATATTTTAATGCTGCATTTTATTTATGATTGTCATAATTTTATTTTATGTAATTTTTGAATTATGTAATTTTTACTTAGTATGGCCTTAGTTTTTAATTGGTATTGCCCGAAATGTATGGGAATATCGATTCGGTTGTAATTTTATTGTGATCTCGTATCACCGTCTTGTAATTTAATATATTTATTTTATTATAGTTACAAATGTATAATAGGAAATTATGTAATTTATTATGTAATTTTATTCATTTCGGAGTTCCCAAAGACGGATTTCTTCAAGATGGCGATACATAAAGACGGTGTTACCTCGAGATGCGTGCCACAACCGAAGTTCAAGGGACCAATGGAGTTGGTTTCCGAATATGTAATAGTTTATTAGATTTTCTATTTTAGGAAGGCCATACTAGGATTTAATTTATGCTTTGCATTTTATTTATATGTCGCATGCATCGCTAAATCGCCATAACTAAAACATGCATTATCATTTTAATCGAGTATATTGACCGTGTCAATTACAATTATCGTAGTTCACCGCTTTAGTTCACTTAAAACGTGATAGATAATAAATTGACATGACCTCTCGCTAAAAATAAACAATTGAGACTTAGCCTTACCAAAGAGTAGAAACCATGAAAACCTATTTCGTGAGGGAGTGCGCTCGGCCACACCGGGGTACAAACCTTGTTACGTATGGGAAGTGGGTGATAAATGTCTATCCACCGAATTCATGTTGATAAGGGATGTATCGGCCACACCGTGCCCAAGTTGATGTGGATTTGGATCATGGACACATTTATTCGAAATTTGGGTTGAACTCAACAAAAGTTTTTGATAAAGGATGTATCGGCCACACCGTGCCCTTGTCGGATGTGTTTTGGGCTAAAGATAAATGTTAATGTAATTTTATCGACCAAGAGTTCTAAGAGTAGAATCGATTAAAGAGTTAATCCACCGAGTTATATTGATAAGGGATGTATCGGCCACACCGTGCCCAAGTTAATATGAATTTGGGATCTTGGAATCATTTATCATAGTTGGGTAGAGGTCACTATGTAAATGCTATACTTGTTTTTCCAAGTATTAATAAAACGATAAATGTTAAGTTTTCCATTATTTCGTTATTATATTGTTCTATTTCTTTACCATAATTCATATACGATATCATTTCGATTTTTGATTCAAAACTCCATTAAAACATCGTAACTTAAGACAAAATTTGAATTTTCTTCTAAAGACCTCGAAAGAACCATTGCTAAGGATCTCTTGTAAAGAGTATAGATTAAGGTTATTCATTATCAAACAGGTTTTTGATTCTTGACTAACACATCTACTTACAATGGATTGTTATTCATATACTTAATTGAATTAAGTACCTTGAAGCGATAAATTGTTTTGGTAACTAGATTTGTTGGAAATCAAAATTGACCAAAATAACGCAACCACTTCAATGAAAGTTTTAAGACTAAAACGAACAAATGAAGAGTAATCTTCATGAATTCAATTTTGCTTCTCAAAGCAAAGACTCATTGAAATAAGTGGGAGCATTCTCTTAAACCGTTAAGATGAGGACGAGGTTCAAGAAGTAAAGATTATAATGGAATTGATACAAAGGTAATGTTAAAGGTAAAGTTGTTGAGAATGACGATACTAAACCTATCAATCCCGACCGATAAGTTTCCATTGTCTTAAATGTTGGACACGAGAAAGGAGACTACCCCAAATTATTGAAGAATCAACAAGTTAGTTGTGGGACATCTAATGAGACCTTCTTCTTTAAATGTTTATTTGATTGACACAAAATTTTGCTAGTACTACTTCGTGAATATTGGAAACCGGTGGTGGTTTTCATCATTATGTTTGATACATAGGATGATTAGAATATGACGACTAGCAACAATGAAGTTGAGAGATAGAGTCATTGTGTACTAAATCTAGTTTTCGGGTTTGGAGTTGTACTTAATTGTGACTATTAAGTACATAAACTCTAAATAAGAATACAAACTTGTTAAGATACAAAAGAGGTTTCACTTTTGTGACCCTATACACCACGATTTGATGTATGGCTAGCCCATTATCAAAGTGATTATATTCTAAACCAAACTAGAATGATATATCATGAAGATGATGCAAGACTCAAATTGGTAACCCAAGATTAAACCTTAAATTCTAGAATGATTAACGCAAAGAGTTATCGAGTACTCTTGAAACCATTAGATTGTTAATGGAATATGCGTATCTTGTATTCAAAGCAAGATGTCTCGTGCCTTTTGGTTGAAAAGGAGATCGAGGTTGTAAATCATCGATCCAAAATAGGTTGATAATTTTCTTTTACCAACGATTTAAGTTGACGCTAATATGTTCACTTAATAAGGTAAATAGAAAAATCTTTGAAGAATTTCAAAGAGTTCAAGGAATCACGATTTAGTCGTGATGGGATTATCAAAGTGAAGACTTTGATATAAGCCAAAAGAAATGTGATATAGTATCACAAGTTAATCTCTCTTAGCACGCATTATGGGATAATGTGTGGTTGGATAAGAAATCAAACGCTATTCGATATGGTTTGGACTTCGATCAAGTTACTTTGAGTTACTTGATCCTTTTGGGTATTTTATCATTTTGTCTAGATTATTTTTCCACTAAATATAAAACGATTCATATGAGATATGAAATGGTAGGGTACCATGTTTGTAAGTTTTCACAAGAAACAAATGCTCATTTTTCCCTTTCAATTATCACGAGTACGACGGGTTTGCGGCTCGTGAAACTGTCTTTCTAAAATACAAGTTTATTTCAAGAAGACAGAGTGGGAGAAATTATTCAAGAGAGCCACAAAGAATGTTATGTCGCAAGAAACTGGTCTTTCTTGGCTACATGAGACGTTTTGTGTAAGACATTGTTTCTTTAAAACCTAGGAGGTTAAATTCGTCACTTGTTAAAAATGATGAATTCATGCTACTTTTAAGAAAGTAAAGAGCTTATAACTTACAAAAGAAATTGTTTGATTCAAGTTGATTACTTCTAGAAAGTAATGAAAATATGACTTACATAAGAGTGTTTAAGTCACAACTCAATACAAGGCTTAGAGCCATGAAAATCCGAAACAAAAGGGCTTAATTAGTGACAAAGGGTTTTGCACTAATTAAGAGAGATTTCATAGCAAGATTGGTTGCAAAGGGTTTTGCACTAATTGAAATGCTTAAATCTATTTGGATCTTCTTAGGGATTGTGTTTCATTATTATGAAATACATAGCGAGTGAATCTAAAACCCACTTCTTCATTTAGAAGGAATGTATTCAATACATGTCTTGAGTTTTATAGATTCTTGCAATCCTAAGATAATGTGAAACTTAAGAGAGAATCTTAAGTAAGACATCAATGAGTTAGAATCAACATTTCGATCATGTGATAAAACTTTTCTCGATAAGTCGAGAAGTTGTGTTTATACAGGAAGTTTAGTGGGAGTTACGAAAATGTTAATTAGTCTTATATGTGAATGACATATTGATCATTGCGAATGATGTAAGACTTTTGGAGTATTATAATACATCTTTAATATCCGGATTTATGAAGATAAATCCACATGATATTAGCGTCAATAAGAAGTCTTACGTTGATAAGATTCATGACTAGTTCAATTAAATTGAACATATTTGATTGATTACATTTACTTCCGCTGCCGGATCAATTAAATAAGTAATGATGTGTAACACTTCATATACTTTGAGTATGATGAATTGTTTTCAAAATCGAGTTTAAGTAATCTTTACCAAGTAAGCCATAAAGATTACCCTTAAGTGCTTGCAGAAGCATTAAGGCTATGATGCAAAGTGTTTATGATGCAATTTTGTGTAAGGGTGTTACACAAGTTACAATTGACAATTGAGATTGCGCATAGTTTCCGACAAAACCATAATCAAAACACATTAGGATGGTTAAGATACTATTGTGGCAATGTTAATTAAGAATTATATTTTCTAGAATCGTTCTAGGAAATAAAAAACAATGAGAGATATTTATAACGGAAATTGAGTACACTTGCAATCATGAGATGTGCAAGAAGGATGAGTCCCGCACACTGTGAAAACCGTGGGAGCTATTCTTAGGCTAGAGGGCCTATGTCTTGATTGGATCTCGACACGTACTCAGAAAGTTTTATAATGCAAATGTATACATTACAAAGGAAAACGAGTATGTAGTAAGGTTGAGTAAGGTACAAGAAATTGATAAAACCTACTAACCAAAGCCTTCTCAAAGGCTAAACATGACGAGTCATGTTATTTCAATTGAATTGAAATGAACAACTACGTACAAGATCAAATTAGATTATAGAACATGAAATAGTAATCAGGCATTGACTATTCATATGTGATAATCGCATTTGTCGTTCGAGTTTTACTTTAAAACTCTTTTATTATACTTTGTTACATCCAAACGGGTTGTAGAGACAACGTTGAACCCAGTTAAAGTGAACCCGGATTAACATAGTATTAGCCCATAGTCGCTTGTATGAGGTGACGTCTCGAAGTGACTAGAGTGTGATGCGATTGATGGCATGTTCAAGTGCCATAGAGTCATGTGAGATGACTAGTCGATCACATAGGCAGACTGTTAGGAACACTTTGTCGGGCCTTATGACCGCTTATAGAGTTCTGGCAATTTATATAGCCTGGTCGTGGCGAGAGCTGCTATAGTATTCTAATGAGTCGATTCTTTTGACTAAAGACTGTTCGCCTAAGATGGCACAGTTTTAGATTAACTTTGATTTGTGTTACTACGACCTTCGTAAATGGGGTCAAATGGGCATATTTTGGGTTATGATGGCTGTGGCTAGTCGAAGGGAATAAGTGCGATAGGAATTGTCCACCCCCTTGTCAGGGTTAAAACAATATCTCAGGGTCACTCGAGGAGTAATGAACTGGAAATACATGGCCACGCTCGGAAGGTATCTATGATAGATAAATCCGGTCAATCAGTTATTCTCCAGATCGAGGAAACCACTCTCGATATGATCACTTGCAAGTACGACCCGAAAGACACCTTGCATTGAGTGAGAGATAGTAATAGGACAAGAGAATTGGTGACGCACACTTGTCGAGAACAAGTGGGAGATTGTTGGGAAATGTGTCCTCAACAATAGTGCGATCACATGATTTAAATATCATTTTTAAATCTCATTTTAAGAATACATGTGGGATGTAATATTTTACAGTCAACTGGTCCACACATATCGTTAATGATTGGCTGACTAGAGTTTGACATTACTGTCGTGCGACGGTGGTGATCAGTTGATCCCCTTAGGTCATACCTATAGGGAAATACTCTTAATTGATTATTTAATTAATCGTATACCGATACGAGTTAATTAAATTGCTTAAAATTGACGGATGATTTTGTGAGTATAATTTACGTATCTTGTTGTAAATATGATTAAATGAGACACAGTCTAAGTAATCGAATTGTTTTATTACTTAGATGAAATCATTGTTTACAGAAACAATTGAAACGGAATGAATAAATTATTATAAATACAGAATGTTGTAATTTATAATTTGGAAACATTTTTGGTACCAGTAATTACGAATTACTAGTCGATTTTGTAAATGACATATTTTATGAGTATGTTGATTTTTAATAAGTTAAAAATACATTACATTGTGACATGTCATGTAACATGTTACATGTGACAAATTGACAAATGACAAAAATAAAATGGACCATCCATTTTATATTGTATGTACCGAAATTATAGAGGGAGTGTAAGATATATATTGTGTTTTTATCTTGAGTGGAAAACACAATTATCATATCTAAGTAGTAGCCATGCACACCTAGCTTTTGAGAAGAGCAAAAATAAAAGGCATTGGGCATGCTACCCAAGGCCAATTTTTCGGCCACTTTAAGAGAAAAGAAAAGAGTTTTTCTTTTCAATTCATTCATTCATCATTTTTACACATAACATTTTCTAGTGTAAGAAATGTATCTTTCTCTACATCTTGTGAAATCTAGAGAAATAAATTCACAAAAATTACTCCCTCTTGACCGAGATATTCAAGAGAAAAACACAATTTATTTTGTGTCAATTTTATAGTAAAACTAATATTATTACTAGATCTAAATAATGTTGGTTGTTATGAGTGTTCCTTGGGTATATGCTTTTGGGAGAGGTTCTAATTTGAACCTTGTTCATCCATTTGGAGAGCTCAAGAACTAGTAAGGTAGGTGACCTTACTAGTGCCCAAATATCCGAAACATTCAATGTAAGGAACCGATTTCTTCTCTTAACTATTGATGTTTGCATGCATAAGATCCACCATTTAATTTTATGACAAATTAAAATAAAACATATATGAATATGTTGAGTATATAGATCTACTTTTCCAACATATATAACTATCCCTATCTTTTATGTTTCAATCTCAACCTTGGTATGATGATACAAATTGTGATGATTACCCTTTTTACTGTAAATAGGGCCTCCTACCAAGGGCAAAGGCAAGGAGAAGCAAGCGTAGAGGATCATGTGGGAAGCTAGAGTAGCCGACCGTGGTGATGGATCAATGGAAGCTTGGCTTTTATTTGCTTTGTCTTTAATTTTATGATGTTTTTCATGATTTTAGAACTATTTTGATTTCCTTGTGTGACTTGAAAATTGGCTTGTATCCTTTAAACACGGGTTGTATTTTGGATATTGTTTTCAACCCAAATCACTTATTTTATTATGTTATTTGTTCTAAAATCATCATAAATTACTTCCGTAGAGAAACATTAGATAAACAACTCAAAATTGATCAAATAGACGATTATGATGATGGGATCATTATATGTCCATAAGCTATGAATTTGATTCTCCTTATGTCATCATTACTAAAAGTAACAACTTACTTATGTAAGATCAATTAAAGTTGTAATGAGTTTTTGAACTCATCAAGTAGGGAATTCACGATACCATATGGACACATTATTCTAAACGAATGGTCAACCATGAGATACCTAGAATGGAGAGTCTATTAAACAGATGACATGGATAAGACTCGTATATTATCAAGCTGCCAAGTTAGGATGGCCTTTTGAAAGATAATACATAGTCTAGGAAAACTCCTAATACTCCGTTAAATATATATGTTTGTAACTCACAAAGCTATCTCTCAAGAAGATAGATGTATTTCTGAGAGATAGAGTGGGAGTAGATTGAATAGTCACAAACATCTCTTATAGTTGAAATGTTACTTTGTTAAAGTAATATAATTATAGAGTGGGAGTTGGTATTGAACTATAGTCTATGAAGATAGAATGAGAGCATAGTTCAGTGGGAGTTTATCGCACATGTCTTATTGTTAAAATATTACTTTGTGAAAGTGATAGTATCATGACCTTGTTACATACGAGCCATCGCATTACAATCCGAAAATTGTTACTCAAGAGTAGATTTACTTTAAGGCGCAGGTCTCCTCAAAAGTAAATAGAGCTCCAGAGTACGCAAATGCATAAGATTTACATGAAGATGTTGATCAAAATAAATTATGTTAGGAATTGCCGCATTTCATTCTAAATGAAGAATGGCAAATAGAATTCGCTTTTCTAAAATGGGAATTTAAAGAAGGAAGTGTTTGAAACACAAAATCTTAGATGAAGATCTAAGAATCCTAACATATTATGCGTAGCTTTCTTAAGTGATCTTAGAATGATCTTAAGCAAGCATGCGTAGCTTTTTTAAGTGATCTTAGAATGATATTAAGCAAGCATTAAAGGATTATACTTTTCGTTCATGTGATTATAGTGAATTGTTTCATTAACATGATTGAAGAATCATGATATACATAAAGTTAAGTGGGAGCTAGACTTGTTTCTCTATGTCTTATATGTTGATAACATATTACTTATTGAGAATAATGTACCAATGCTCTCTTCTGGCAAGAGTGATTGGGAGACTAGGAAAGGGTGCAATATACTTTAGATTACCGAATCTATGTAAAAGTATATTGGCATAGAGTTGAGAGTCTTATGAGGATAAGATATTTCATATCTGTTTAACATCAACAAGGATGAATGGGTTATTCATGTTGAAAAACTGTAATTACTATGATGGATTCATAGTCATTCACTGAACCTATTAAGTTGTTGATCACATGGAATCAATTCTAATGTTTCCGCCATTAGAATGATTATGTATGCCAACAGACGCACGTGCCATGATGTGATATATGCTGAGAGCACAATAAGTCAATTAAAGGGATAATTCCCACATTATGGCTTGTGAAAACCTTATAGAACATCCTTGAAATTCTTGAGAAGAATTAAGGATTCATTCACATGTTTGGATGACAAACTAAGTTAGGTGTTGAAGTGTTGCACAAACTTTAGTTTCCAAACTTAAAAGGGATTTGTTGAAATCCTAGGGTGTCTTATTGACAAAGGAGTAAGAGACTAAGAAAGGTGTTTTAGTTTTGCGCATTGAAAATTCTACAAAAGGAATCTAAGTAAATTGTGATAAAATGGTCAACGTAGGGATTAAGGGTGAATCCCTCTACAAATGACTTTATCACAAGTTATGCGATAACAGTGGGAGCGTCTTTCACGTTAAAGAGCCCAAGTCTAGTAAAAAGTCTAGACATATAAATTCAAGTTATTAGAGATGACATTGAATGGAAGGAAATAGCAATTAATAAAGTTGGAATATATGGATATCAGGTATATCCACTTGCCAAGCTTGTATTGCATTTCAACGAGAGTTAATAATACACTAAAGATTATAGAATATGAAGTAGTAATAGTGTATTGACTATTCATATGTGATAATCACATTTATCGTTTGAGTTTTATTAAACTCACCCGCTACCTTGTCGTATCCGAATGGGTTGTAGAGACAAATTGAACCCCATTAAAGTGAACTGGATTGACATGGTATTCACCCCTAGTTACTTATTTGAGGTGACGTCTCCAAGTGACTAGAGTGTGATGCGATTGATGGCAAGTTCAAGTGCCATAGAGTCATATGGGATGACTAGTCGATCACATAGGCGATCGTATGGGACAATCATCGAGCGATGACCGCTTATAGAGTTCTGGTAATTCATAAAGCCTGGTCGTGGCAAGAGCTAATACAGTATTCTTATGAGTCAATTCTTTTGACTAGAGACTATTCGCCCAAGTTGGCACAACTTCTGATTAGCTTTGATTTATACTCTACGATCTCGTAAATGAGGTCAAACTGGGTATATTTTAGGTTATGATGGACTGTGGCTGAACGAAGGGAATAGGGCGATAGGAATTGTCCACCCCTTGTCAGGGTTGTTTGAAATTCAAGGCCACTCGAGGAGTAGTTAACTGGAAATGCGTGGCCACGCTCGGAAGGTATCTATGGCAGATAATTCTGGTCAGTCAGTTAATCTCCAGATCGAGAAAACCACTCAAGATATGATCAAAGGTAAGTACGACCTGCAAGACACCTTGCATTGAGTGAGAGATTGTAATAGGACAAGAGAATTGGTGACGCACACTTGTCGAGGACAAGTGGGAGATTGTTGGAAAATGTGTCCTCAACAATAGTGCGATCACATGATTTAAATATCATCATTAAATCTCATACTAAGAATACGTGAGGGATGATTCTTTATATAGTCGACTGACCGTCATTAATCGGTAATGATTGGCTAACTAGAGTTTGACATTACTGTCGTGTGACGGTGGTGGTCAGTTGATCCCTTTAGGTCACACCTATAGAATGAGGCCCAAATAGATATTTAATTAATTGTATGCGATACAGATTAATTAATTCCTTAATTATGGGAGTGCAATTTTGCGTCTTATTGTAATGTGATTAAATAAGATTTAATTTAGTAATTAAGTGTTAAATTACTAAATTAGTTGAGGTATTATATAAGTTTTGAGGTAGAGGTAATTAGTTATTTAAAGTTACAAGAAGTTGTAATTTTAACTAACTAGTAATTATGGGACCCATTATATGTTGATATAATGGTAGTATACTACTCAAAAAGTGGAGTGTATATTATATTATTAATTATAATATTTAAGTGTTAAATGATTACATTAATAATTAATTATGTAAGATAGTTAAACATATGACTTATAAGCATTTGTGGGACAAATGACAAAAGGCAAAAATGGACCAAAATAGGTCCAATATTTCGGCCAAATCAAGAGCACAAAAGATGCTCTTTTGTCTTTTGTTTGTGTTGGTTATTGTGTGATATTGACATATCACACAAGCCTTTTCATGTTATATCTTACACACATGCTCCCTATACTCTACCTATACTAAACAAGAGTGTAAAAACAAAAGCAACAAGATTCCCTACATGGGGAATGCCCACCGGTTTTGGTGCTCATAAAATGAGCACTTGTTGCTCATTTTTTGACTACTCTAATTTTTACTTCTTTTGCTTAATTCTTCCTCACATGCAAAATCATAAAAACTCTCTGAAATACTAATTCTCATCATCTATTACTAGAGGTAGTAATACAGAAACATTAGTATTATTAAGGTTACGTTTCTACTATATATCTAGTTAATATTAGTAGGAATTTTTGGGATTAATCTTGGGTGCAACTTATTGGAGTGTCTTCTATACTTGGAGTCTTAGGAGGATCATCCATCTCATTAAGCTCAAGAACAAGTGATGGAAGGTGACCTTAGTTGTGCCCACATTTTCGAACCAATCATCAATGTAAGGAACATTGTTTTTCTTATAAATCTTTCATTTTGTTATGCATGCACTAGATCTAAAGAACAAATAATTAGCAAGTTAATTAGTTCTCTATTAGAGGAGTCTAATAATAGGTATATGAATCTAACATGAATAACAAGTAAAACTTCATCGCTGGCATAAAATTCGTCATCTAGAGTGGCATTCGAGGTTACTTTCGTAGGACTAGAAGACCCAAGTTCCATGTTCTGGATTATCTGGAGCAGCATTAGTGACAGCAAGATCATTTACTTCAACATTCTGAGAACATCCTCCTTCATCATACGGCTCATTCATTAGCTTCATTGCCACATTACACAACTTCTTCATGTCCGGATTTTCATATAACTTAGGCGGACGATCTTTTATTAAGGACTCTAAGGACACCAAATGCTCTGCAGTAGCCTTGGTTTTGAATGCAAGTTCATGAATATAATCCTACACAAAAACAAGTAGATGAAAATAGGGACTCAAGTAAAATCTGCAAATATAAGTTCATAAAAAGTGTAACATAAGTTCCGACAGAAAATACCATAGGCTATGAACAGCAAAACCATAAGTACATAATATTTTTCTTTCATATAAATGTAGTGATTACCTTAATAGTTGTTTGGCAGCCAGATTGTGTATTAGGCGATACTGAAGCTGATTGTGTATTAACATTCTCCACCATCATATCTTCTATTGTCCCCTCTCCAAAATGAAACAATTTCATCTCTTCTTTTTGTCTAGCATAGAGAGCAGTAGTGGTCCAACCGGTGAGAGTGAAAAAATCTTGATCAACAGTTCGCTTTTTGTGAACAACCCGATCAACGTAAAACAGCTATAACATTTAAACAAGAACATTAAAATCTGTATAAAAATTAAAAGGAGAATAATAATTAGCCAAGAATAAAAAAATACACGCTGAAAAATAGATAGAATATTATACCATTAAAAACAACAGAAGACCCTCGAAATAGTTCTTCTTAACTGCCCAATTCAGCTTGGCATTCCTCAAACTATCCAAAATATACTCACATCAATTGTAGTTAGCAATATCATTCACATTTATTAAAGACTTGAGAACATGATGATTCACATAAGATCTTTGGTTGTTTTTCATCATAAGAGATACAACAAGAACAACAAAGTTCACTTTAAATTGATCACCACCTAATTCCTGATTTGTTGCAATATAAGTTTGAAGTGTTGTGATTAAGACAAGTCCAGATGTCCCAGGAAATTGACTTCTCCATTGGTGGTAGAATTCTGAGAATTCTTCACTTTCATCAATATAAGAAGCTAACTGCACTTGCTTAGGACCCATAGGAAGACCCAAAGTCTCATGTACGTCAGAAGCTCGAATAGGCAGCTCCTTACCACCATAGAGCATAAGAGAAGTTGTTATTGGATTAAAATTATCAATAAGCCAATAGCCGAGACGCATAGGTAACCTATCAACATCCAACGAAAATAAACCACCAAACCCAATTGCATTAATATCTTGCCATTGCTCATACATCATACAATGAATGACGTAAAATAAGCCCTTTGGAGACATGCGTGTAATAGCAGATGGAAACACAGGACGACGAGACTTCTGCCGTTTAGAAGGACGAGAACTACTCGTGCGATTATCATCACTAACCAACCTATTATCAGCATAGAAAGACAATAATTTCTATAAACATAGGAAATGTACATATAGTGATGAAAAATTGAACATGCAGTACTAATAAGATGCACTTCACCTAGAATATTTTGTAAATAACTTGGCTTCTAATTGGAGTAACTCAAATCTTCTACAGAAACTTAGCAAATACTTCATAGCAGCTAAAAAGATACATACCAATAGAGGAACATGCAATCAAATACACAGAATCGTAAAACGATTGAAAGGAACAATACAAAACACTACAAAAATAAACCTAAACGATTGGAATGAAGAAAACAAAACAATCGAAAATACAATGAATATAACTGTAATTAGGAAAAAATCAGAGATGAACATGCAAATCAACAATACAAATCAATAGAAAAATTAAATTAGAAGGAAAAACAAAGGGGAAAATGCAATCAAATACACATAATCGTGAAACAATTATGAAATGGAGAAGAAATTGAACGATCTTACCTTAATTTCATTGGAAGAGTAGCTAGATTAAAAGAAGTATCCAGATGAAATTGGGAAAGTAAGAGGAGTTGAATGAAGAAGACGAGTAAGGAAGAAGAGAAAGAATGTTATAAAAGAATAAGTAAATTGACAAAAATAACCTCCAATTAGAAAGGTAAGTTGGACGCGCGTCATCATCAGGTCCGCTGGATTAATAGATCTGACGGTGGACAATGGTTCTCATGGTTCTCATACGAGGAGGGTTCTCATATAATCCTAATTCTATATATATATATATATATAGAGAGAGAGAGAGAGAGAGAGAGAGGGGGAGAGAGAGATTGGATTTGGTGAGTTTTGGTTCTTATGGTGAGTTGTGAGTTGGGGGAATCTCAGCCATTAGATTAAATTAGACATGAGTGGCCAAGATTAATCTTAGTTGTCATATATAAGTATTGTTATTTAGTTTATTTTCTCTTTTTTTTCTAGTGCTACTTTTTCTTTTTACTTTAATTTTTTTTATCTCCTTTTTTTTTTACCTCGTGTTATTATGCTTTTTTTTTACAACTTTGATTTTTTTCTCTTATGTTTTTCTCTAATTTTCTCATTATGTTACCTTTTTTTTCTTTTTCTTTTTGTACCAGATTTTTTTTTACCTGAATTTTTTTTACTCTTATTTTTTACCTCGTGTTATTATGATGTTATTGTGCTTTTTTTTACTTTGTTTTTTTACTACGACTTTGATTTTTTTTTCTCTTTTTTTTACCACATGTTATTGTGATCTTATTGTTATTCCGCTGTTATTGTGATGTTATTCTGCTGTTACTTTGATTTTTTTTTACGACTTTGATTTTTTTTACCACGTGTTATTGTGCTGTTATTGTGATGTTATTCTGCTGTTACTTTGATTTTTTTTTACGACTTTGATTTTTTTTACCACGTGTTATTGTGCTGTTATTCTGATGTTATTCTGCTGTTACTTTGATTTTTTTAACGACTTTCATTTTTTTTCTTTTTTTTACCACGTGTTATTGTGCTGTTATTCTACTGTTATTCCGCTGTTATTGTGATGTTATTCTGCTGTTACTTTGATTTTTTCGACTTTGATTTTTTTACTACTTTGATTTTTTTACTCTTTTTTTTACCGCATGTTATTGTGCTGTTATTCTGGTGTTATTGTGATGTTATTGCGGTGCCACTTTGATTTTTTTAACGACTTTGATTTTTCCTTTTTCCTTTTTTTTAGCCCGTGTTATTGTGCTGTTATTCTACTGTTATTTTGCTCTTATTGTGATGTAATTGTGCTGTTATTCTATTATTAATGCACTGTGTGGTATTACTCTATTATCAAATGTATCTATCTAAGTATCCAACACTATTTAAAATAACACTATAATAACAGTAGAATAACACCCATTTTAATTAGCTATTATTAATGCAGTTTTATTATATTACTCGATTATCATTCGTATGAATTAATATTTAGTCCAAGTATCATGTCGGCATCATGAGTACTCACAAGTCACAACTAGTTCTAAACACGCGTCATCGAGGATGGTGCTCATCTATTTCTCGAATATCTACACCGACATAAACTATGTATGTTATTTTGTGAAGAGAACATGGAATGAAGCAGCGCATTGTATGGCAGATTTCATGTCACTTGATTACTGGACTTGTGTACGGGTTGACTCGTGTCCAGAACTAGTTGCTGATATTGTAGCCTCCGATTTTATTTCAGCTCATAATTAATAAAAGCAACACTTTTTATTCCTCCAGAAAAAAAAGAGAATGTAATTCAATCTCTTCCTCAACATCAGCAAGTAACTTTAGATGATCAATTCACAATTTTATCATTGCCACATACAACACGATATCAAATAAATCAAACACTACTGATAATTAAAGTCAATATCCCTTTTTAACATAGTGTAAAACATAACCGATGTCTTTATAACATAGAGTAAAACATAGATTAACTAGTTTAGAAACGCATTAAACATAAAACGCATGAGACACCAACGACAATCAGAGCGTTAGTTGATAATTAAATGACTAAAGTTGATTAACAGGTCGGGATTGAGAAAACACAGTTGAGCAAAACGGATTCTTAAGCTCCAAACAACTAACTGTTGAACTCACCCAAACAGCGAGAGGGCAAAGATGACACATCCTTTCTCACCTCCTTACCACTGTTGAACTCGGTCGACTCGCTCCGTTTTTCCGACGAGTTTACCGGCAATGACGGCGTCGTTTTCATCAGTATCGTCGATACTGCGCTAGGATTTTATCATGAAACATGCATTCGCGAATTCGAGGACCGTTCTTGGTACGGAGCGAAGACAGTTAGAGCTCGACAGACGGCGAGTTTGCCGGAGAGTCTGACGACGGATTGACGGAGGATACATAGAGGGATTTTCAGGCACCGAATTGGTAAAATTGAGATGATACATAGAGGTTAATTGATCGAAAATAAACATTTTTAATAGATATGAGGCATAATTGTTGAAATTAATCGGAAAATTGGTTAAATTGAGAGGACAACATTGTTTTTGGGTGAATTTCGAGATATTTGGGGGAGGTTTTTCTGGGTTTGTAAAGAGGAGCATAGGTGTCCGAGTTTTGACATTCAACTGCCAGCTTTCGTATTTTTATTAATATTAGATTCAATCTTAGCCCTTGGTTTCTTTTAATCTAGTGGCTGAGATTTTCCAAACTCACAACTCACCGTAAGAACCCAACTCACGAGATCCCGCCTCTATATATATGAAAAATTCCATCTTTACAATTATTTCTTAATATAAGTCTCTCTTAATTGTTTTCTTAGTATTAAATTTAGGCCCCGTTTTGTAGTTCGCACAGGGCCCCGAAATTCTTCCAGATCTGCGCACGGGCCTTCCAATTAGCATATATGGTAGGGGGATTCGAAACTCGTGACCTATTATCACGATACCTCAATTTCAACTAGGTAAGACCTTTTTGGTTAAAAATGATAAAAAATAAATAACTAATTTGTCATCCTCTATTTACTAAATGAATGGGCGAAGCTCCAAATTTTTCCGCCTAAACATATTTCCTAAAATAAATTTTAGTTATTTTTAGCATATTCTATAAGTACGGCGCACTATAATACACATAATCTTTCAGATTTATGTCATTTAGTATTTTACATTCTATACAAAATTATCTCCAATATTTTTATAATATAAAAAGGAATTCTTTTTTTTGTTTTGTTTAAAGAATCATACGAAAAAATTCATTGATTATGATGAAAGTTGCGACTAAAAATATATTATCAGTAACATCTTATAAAATAACACCATTAATCTCTCGGTAATAGGAAAACTTTCATCGAAATACTCATTTCATGATTAATACGATTTAGACTTCGATTTTTCAAATCAAAATATAACGACAAGAAACGTAAAAAAAAAAATTAGCTAATTTATATTTCATAAGTATAATATACTAAAAAAAAGTAAAATTTTATATAATTGCACGGAGCTAAACTAGTTGTAGATTACTCAAATTGGCTTGCTTATATCATCTTTTCTTATTTTTGATTTATGTTTAGGAGATACTCCCTCTGTCTCGATCATTTGTTATTTATTATATTTGGCATAAAGATCAAGGAAATGCAAGTGGTATCTAACAAAGTAATATAATATTATTATTTCATCCACTTGCACACTACTTTTTACATATAAAACTTATCAATAATAGAAATAGATAACAATTCACTAATACACCCAAAAATAGAAATAGATAACAAATAACCGGGACGGAGGGAGTACAAAACTTTGTGTAGTTCCTATAACTTTGTTTCCGAAGTCACAACTATATCTCCGTTCATGAAACTATATAACCAATTGTAATGCTCCTGCTTGTGTAGAATTCGAGTTTTATAAACTTTACGAGTTTTTTTTATAAAAAATATGGAGTTTATGAATTTATTCACATAAACATAAAAAAATAAAAAATTAAACAGTCCAATAAAAATATATACTCTCTCCTATTCATAATAACTCTCCTCTTTTAAAAGGGCACACAAATTAGGGGGGGTTATTTTATTTTAAAGTAGGGTTTTTCTAACCTATGCCCACTGGGCATAGGTTAAGAAAGCAAAAAAAAAAAGAATTTAATGATGTCTTTATGGAAAATTGTAATATACAATTACTTTTACTTTTTTTGCCAAGGAAAACATTTAAATCTTTCAATTTTTGCTTTCTTAACCTATGCCCACTGGGCATAGGATAGAAAATCCGTTTAAAGTATTGTGGTGGTGTAAAGTAATTGAAGACGGGGAATGTATTATTGTGTGGTAAGATGATTAAAATAACTATTGTTGTGGGGTAAGGTAATTAAAATAAGATAAAGTATGTGTATTGTGGATATTGTTGTGAGGTGATGTGATTAAAATAAGAATAAAACTTTACTAAATAGAAAAAAGGAAGTGTTATATGAATAGATGAAAAAGAAAATTGGGAGAGTTATTATGAATAGAAGGGAGTATTAGATTATGTTTGTTGCATAATATTATTTGGGGCATAATCACCACCACATAATTCACCGTAGGTTCAATTTAGGAGGGTTTTGTTTGATTCTACGAGGTACTGTCTTTCTCTTATTTTCTCTTGCGTTCATATTTGTTGTTTAACTGTTCTTAAATTTAAATACTGTAGAAATTTAAATAATCTGGATTTAATTATGTTGGTTAATTTGGATTAGTTTTCAATTTGATTTATTTGGAGGGTTTGTGGTAGTGCCTTATAGCTTAATCTGCTCAAATATCAATCATTCTGGAGTTGATTAGTACTCGTATTCGTCAACATTCAAATAAAAGAGCGGTTGAACTCTTCAATGTATATCCTTCTTTCGCGTACCTTTCCCTAAGGCTTAGGTGCCCATCGCATGTAAAACTTGATTTCGATATTAACGTGTTTTAGAAGTTGTAATCTTTTTGACGCGATCATTTGTCTACTTTTTTTTTTTTTTTTTTATTGTTTGTGATGGGTATTTTAATCAAAGGTGATGGGAGGATTTGAGCTTTGGGGTGAAAAATTTTAAGATGGTGAGTTGCTGTCTTATATGTCTTCTACCTTACCTTGCAGGTTTAGCTAGTCATGGATGAGAAGGATGGTGAATTGCTGCCTTATGATGTACTGGTTGAAATTCTATCAAGAATTCCTGCTAAACCCCTTATGCGCTTTAAGTGCGTCTCAAAACGTTGGATTTCCATAATCACAGATCCTGTTTTTGCAGAGTTGCATAATACCCGTTCTTACACTAGACAAGGTGGTGGTGGTGGTGGTGGTGTTTTCGTAACACCTACTTTGAGTACCGACCAGTGCCTCATGTGTATTATTGATATGAAGAAACAACCACTCGAGAGGGTAAGTGTTCTAGAACCCGACATTCCATATGACAATAATAGAACCACAAATATTGTGAATGGCCTCATTTGCTTCTATCACAATAGCTATGAGAAACGATGCATATACCTCTACAATCTAAGCACTCGCGAAAGCATTTCACTTCCTTCAACCCAAGTTGACGATAGTCTAAAGCAATCTTATGATTTTTCCCCTGTCTGTAAATACATCTTCGATCTTACCACTAGTGAAAGACTGAAAGCATTTCACTTCCTTCCAATCAAGTCGAAGATAGTGCCAGGCTTTATTCTGACCGATTTTCAAGGACATGCCTCCTAGGGTTTGACCCCATCAACAAAGAATATAAGGTGCTTCACTATTATTCACAAGGGGAAAATTATAGCATGAAATGTCAACTTTTCACCATTGGTTACCAAAGAAAGGTATGGAGGCCGCTTGACATATCTCATATTCCGGGATTCCATTACTTCAGAAGCAAGGGTGGCTTTTGTATGGACGGGTTCTTGTACTGGACGGAACACAATGTGATGGTTACATTCGATATTGGGCTTGAAACTTTCAAATTAATTCGCTTTCCTGGAGAATATTCATCAAAAGTGATGATAGTTCAAGGTTTTGTTTTTCTAGTCGATGTCGACTCTCATGCTAAGCAGTCCAGCATTTGGTGGAGGCTGAATGAGGATGAAGATACTAGCGAGCAGCATTGGACTAAAGAGGCTCCAGACTCTGTTTATGGGGATTACTTTTTGATAATGTACAACCGTTTTAATCATCTTGGACAAACGTTCCTGGCGCGCTCCACAAATTCCGAGAGTTCAATTATTGACTACTACGATCTAATAGCAGGAAAACACCTGGAGTTCGAAGTAAAAAACACCCGAGGAATTCTAGGAGCGTGTGATTCATTTAGAGTAGCTGAGGTCATTGACAATATTATGCCATTGCGAAACGCCTTATAGTGCAAAAATAATTATAATTTGTGATGGCATTATGTTTATTTTCTAGATATACTTTTATGTTTATAAATTAATTATTTGCGGTGTGTGAAATCTCTATATCATTGTGAATTTTAATGTTTAGGCTTGACAATCAATTTGAGTTCTGGAGCAAAGTTTACGAATGTGAACGAGTTGAATATATCAAATTATCAATCTTGTGTTAGTCGGAACCAAAAATTTGGCTTTGCCACTAGCATTCGATTCTCAGCTGATTCCATATCGTTGTAGGGTGGGTAGTTTCTGGTCATCCGGTGATTTGGTTGGCAATGGCTTGTGCAAGGAGTCGGGTGCTCTAACACCAAAGTCACCACTCTAGAGCACACTGAACTACCGAAGATAATTTTGATGAATGAACTGGATGAGAGAAATAATAAACTGAAACAGAAATCTCCAGAGCTTGAAAGAATTAGTGGTAATTACAATGTAATTCAAATTCTAAGACCTTGGGAGTTAGGACAATGAAAAAATGACTCAAACTAAGATTTCGAGTAACTGTAAATTCGCTTCCTAACTTCTGTTACCCGCACTTTCGGAAAGGGTGTTATCTCTTCATTCTTTAGCTCCTTCCTATCTAATCCGATCACCAAAACAGTGACTTTGCAGAATAGCCGGTGATAAAGAGATTCAAAGGTCTCGTAACGTATAAAAGCAAGCATTAGGTTACGACCATTCACAAACTGAGTACCTTTTTCTGTGATTTCTTATATACACTGCAACAAGATCAATGCAATCAATACAAACAAACTTGTGCTCAAATGTGGGTTGCCTCTGCCCAACTTAAGGAGATGGATGTCCAAAGAGAGACCACGGCGTAACAAATTGCTTGTTTGAGGAAACTATATTAAGCCAAAAGGACACCAAAGCTAATATCCATATGTTCTAATGGATTGAAACTAAACAAGTATCAGGTCCAAAATTATACCCATAAGAATGTTTAATATACAGCCGGGTTGACGGAAAACTGGAAAAGGCAGTTCTAATGGTTTCTCTATAACAATGAGCTCCTAATCAATCAATCATTATTGAAGGACCGTTTTGCAAGAACGCCACTGCAGTACGATGAATGAACTGTGCAACTGTGGCAAACACATTAAACCATCATATCATTCTTCCTCCAATTCCTCGTCATCAAATTCATCATCGATTTCCCACTCGTCATCCTCCTCACCTTCAGAAAAAGCCGAAAACCTCCCACCATCAACACCATCCTTCTCAAAACTCGACATGGAAAACAACTCATCATCATTATTCCCCCAATCAATGTCTCCCTCAACTCTCCTCTTAGCCACCAAATCCTTATCACTCACCTCCCCTTTCTCCACCTCACTCCACGACACCCACAAATCCGCATACCTCCCCAAAGCCCTATCCATATCACCCACCACAACAGTCCCCAAATTCGCCTCCCTTGCCTTCCTAATCATCTCCCTAAAATCAGAATCATCTGAAACCAAAACCAACCAATCAATCCCCCTACTCATACTATGCATCATTTGCCTCTTCAATGCCCAATCCGCCGCCTGTGGCTTATCCTCAACCGTTTTAACAAACACTCCAGCTCGCCTCAACTCTCTATCCAAACCATACCCAACTTTCGGCTTAATCAATTCCCTCGCCGCTTCCTCAAACTTACCCCCTTTCTCTAAATACCTCTCTTTAAACTTTTGTCTTTTCTTACCCTTCAATTGCCTCATCCTACTCAACTTCTTCTGCCTTTCCCTCTCATGTAATTGCTTAAAATGTTTCTTCAAATCTAAATTAGTCTTACACTTCCTACCACACACTTTACAAGTATAAGCTTGAGACGGAACACTAACTCCTTTCCTCTCTAAAAAGTCCAACCGCCGCCTTTCTCGCCTTTCGTCCATCACCCAGGTCGGCAAATGCGAGAAAGCGTGGCGGTTGGCATAAGCCGAAATCTCTACCACCTCTCCCAACCTAGAGGCCGCCGTCCGCAGCGAGACGGCGGCTTCATAAGGTGGACCCCTAGGAGGTTTATTGTCTAAGTCCCATAACACAACTACCTTATTTTGTTTAGGGATGTAAATGCCATGCTTATTTTGGACCATATCAATGTCATACGAATTTGGGTTGTTATGGTAGGGTGTTTGGCATTGAATTGAGGTGACATTTTTTGTGGGTTTTGGATTGAACGAGATGAAATATTTTTTGGGTTTAATTTGAAAAATAGAAACAGGAATTGTTGTTGAAAGTCGTGGAATTTGGAAAGTTGATGGTGGAATTTGGAGTGGTATTATCATTTGGTATGATTTTGGATTTCTGGTGTTTAACCATAAACTCAATTAAGTAAGAATTTCATGAATTTGCTAAATTTTGATTTTAGGAAAAGAGTAAAATAAACAATCCAAGTTGCTAAACAAGCTTAATAATTGAAAGGAATTGAATAACTTACCAATTATTGGTATGATTATTGTGCTCGAAATCAGAGAAACAAAGGGTTGAAGTTTAGTTGGCTGAATAGAGTAGATTTGGCAATAAATGGTAGGTGAAATTAGAAAGATGAAAACACAAGAAAGAAGATGGAGGGAAGAGATAGAGAGTATGAGATGAAGTTTGGGAAGTGGTTCGGTACAGTTTGATTTGGAATAGTAAGTCCATTAAACCCGTGTAAAGTTGCACGGATATATATAGACATTTTAAGAAATTATGTTACTAATACTCCCTCCGTACCACATCAAAAGTAACGTATAAAAAAATGGAGTATTTAAGAAAAAAAGAAAAAAGTAATGGTAAAGAGGGAAAAATAGGTGGGGGTATGTGACACGCCTAAAATATCGCACTAAAAGACGGCCAAATTAACAATTTATATACCACTAAACACACTAATTAGCACTAATTATAAACTAGTAAAATAGCAAGCAAGTAGACCTGTCAAACGGGTCGGGCGGGTCGGGTCCCGGGTCGGGTCATACGGGTCGGGTCAGAATACGGGTCGGGTCGAATACGGGTCGGGTCAGATACGGGTCGGGTCAGATACGGGTCGGGTCATACGGGTCGCGGGTCGGGTTAGGGTCAGAATACTGGTCAAGAAATAATTTCTAACGTCTTTTTTAAATGATTTTTTTAATTAAAAAAATATTTTTTTAAAATGTAAATCATATTTAAAATTAATATTTTAATCATATTCAACGTTTACATTAATTATATTGACATAAATATTAAAATAAAGTTTTTTTAATAATTATTTTATTATTAAATATTATAAAAGTTATATAAAATTAACTTTTTAGTTGTTTTTGTAATTTTAAGTAATAAAAAAATACATTTTTAACTATTTTTTCAAATATAATATATAAATATTAATATTTTAATAAAATTCTTGATTTACCTTTGACCCAACGGGTCGACCAGTTCGGGTCGGGTCTCGACCCTAAAATAACGGGTCATTTCGGGTTCGGGTCAAACGGGTCGCGGGTCGAAAAAAACGGGTTTGTAACCCTACAAAAACGGGTCGGGTCGGGTCGGGTCGGGTTTTCGGGTCGGGTCGAATTTTGACAGGTCTACAAGCAAGGGATCGAACCCAAGAGAAGGTGGGTTTTGCAATAGTGTAATTAAAGAACAATTAGAACAATTGTGACACAAATAACAACAAACATATAAAAAAGGGGGGGTTTTTGGGTTGAGTTTTCAATTGTAACAAAAACAAGGCAATTTCAAACAAGAGTGCTATGCAAGTAAACAATTAATCAAGATGGTTCAAGGATGGAAATTTATCAATTTGAGAAAGACTTAACCCGACCCAAAGTTTGGCACTTTAGTTGACGAAACCCTTCAATCAATCCTTCAATTATATATTATCACTCTATTGTGAAGATTAATCTTCTAAATCTCCTAAATAATGGCCAAATGACAAGGAAATCACACTTAATCAAATAACCCAACTTATCAATTCTACCAAGTAGAAATCACATACATTGGTCAAATTAACAAGAAGATATGAGTACAAGAGATTCAATAGAGGTAATTAGACACAATGAAATCACAATTAATGCCTAATTACAAGTTAATCCTTTACTTGCTAATTAAGCCAAGAAGAAATCACATTCATTAGCATAATAACAAGGTGTTGCAAAGATGGAATTGCAAGGAAATCACACTTAACAATCCCAACAACAATAAATTAAGGAACTTGATTAATTAAGCAACAAGGAAATCACATTTAATTACTCAATATAAACAAGGATTCCAAAATTCAAACAATAAACACAAAAGGATTAACAATGATAATGAAATTAAAAGAAGGATTAAAGAGTCTTACAACCAAAAGATTAAACCTTGAGTCGGATTAAGATAGGAGATTAGTTCTCCATAAGTAGATCTAATACCCAATTCAAAAGATGAAATTATCCCCAAATTACAACCTTGATTAATAAAAGTGACAAAAGATGATTAACCTAACTGAAAACATTGTATTTATAGTCCCTCGTAACCTAGCAATTAGTGGGCTTAATAAGAGGGAAGGCCCGTAACAAAAACGCTAACAAAACCATCAAACCCAGAAAACTCGCACCGTGCGTGCGAGTTCTCAGGCTGAAAAACTCGCACGGTGCGAGTTTGCTCCTGGAGTCCGCCTTTCTTTCGTGATTCCTTTGCTCCTTTGGAAGGCCTCCTTGGTGCGTTTCTTCAAGCCTATTCTTGGCTTTTCCTTGGACATTCCTCTTCTATCTATTGGCTTCTTGATCTCTACTTGAACCATGCTAAATGGCAAAGCACTCGGAATTGGTCAAACAATGTAAAAATCGTCACAAACCACCCCTAAATGTTACCAAATGAGCTCAAAATAGGGCCAATATGTAGTAGAAATGGGAGCTCATCAAACACCCCACACTTAGCCCTTTGCTCGTCCCGAGCAAACTAGAATAAAACTACTCACCACCTAGGCCAAGAAGTATGGGCACTCCTAATCCCCTCTCTTCACCTCACTTCTTCCTTCTTATATCATCCCTCAACTAAGCTCATGGTCACTTTCCTTCATAGCTCCAATAAATGACTAAGTGACCCAAAAACCACCAATATGAACCTCTCTTCTCTCACGCCCCTTCCTTATGTCATCCCTCAACTAAGATGGTCCTAAGTCCACCAATTCCTTCATGCATCCTTCCCAAAACTCAACACTTCCCCCTTATTACTCCACTTGGTAAAACAAGGCCACCATGGTCACTAAAGCCTCTCCTTTCAACCAATTTGGAAACCTCAAAACACCTCCATCCTCAACAATTCACCACAACTCATCAATCAAAACACAACTTTCCAACAAAGATAATACAAGTCACCACAATCCCATGCTTCAAGTATGCCAAGCACTAGTAACAAAGTAAGCTTCCACATCCCCCTCCTAGCCTTGGCACACTTCTAACCTACCCTTCCAACCTTCTTTGACACCTCCACTTATGTCACCAACGCCATGTAGGAAGTAGTAAAAATATGTGATAAGACTTGAGAGTTTCAATCATTTTTCATTTTGCCTAAATCTCTCATTTTGCCTAAACCGCCCGCCCTTGCGGGTTTTCGGTTTAGCATTTTCCTCACTTCTACTCTCGTGGCTCGCACTCTTTTCTTCATTTTGCCCGGAGCGCCCTTTCGGGTTTTCACTCCGGCCTCGGCCACTTTCCCATTTTTGCCTAGGATGCCCTTTCGGGTTTTCATCCTAGTCGGGTTTGTTTTTCTTTTTCTTTCTTTTTCTTTTTCGTTTTTCTGTTTTTTTTTTTTTTTTTTTTAAAAAAAAAAATTTGAAATACAATGCATGGAATTGAAATATATCACAATATATACATGATACCAACTCATGTCCACCCCACACTTAAATCTTCACTTTGTCCCCAAAGTGTGAGGTAAACACTACACCTAAACTCACTCAAGAGTGTGAGCTCGAGGCACCTCCATAGTCGGGAGGTCCTCCTCTTCTCCTTGCTTCTCTTCTTCTTCTCATCCTCGCCCTTTCGGCGTTTGTCTCCTCAACCTTAGCCGCATTGTACCCTTCATATTGGGTGGGGAATTGTTGCATGAATTGAGCATTCATTGCGGCCACCATATCAAAAGTTGCGTTTGAAGTATAACGCATCTCTTCCAAGTCTTCTTGATAATGGTGGTAGCGGTTTTCGGTGATTCCTCACCGAGCATTCTCCGTGAGTTGTATTTGGGAGAGGGTAGATTCAATGCTTGAGACACGGTTGGTAATGTTGGTTTGCCATGATTGGAAAGCCGGGTAGTCGAATTGATTGCCCGGAAAAGGATATTGTGGTTGTTGTTGTGGCATATGGGGAGGAGTGAAATGTGGCTCATCAAAGGGGGCATTATGCATGGGTTCATCAAATGGTGCATCATGAGGCATGTCACTAAAAGTCAAAGCCTCCCCCACTTGCGGTTGCTCTCCTCCCTCATCCTCTTCCGGCTCAACTACTTGGGCTCTATCAACCCAAAGGTACACAAAATCATCATCGGGGGGCATGTAGAAATCTTTCGCACTCCCGCAACCCAAGGGTGGTAAGTTGGAGGAACGGGGTAAATACATATAATGCTTGGAATATTGCCCACCCATGCACCAAATGACTAAGGGGGCTACTTTGTCAACCACCTCAATCACTTTTGAGTGCTTCAAGTAATGGTAGTCTATGAGACCACTACCATCAAGAGGGTAAGCATTGGGTGGGAATGACACACCCATCTTTTTCACGATCAAATCGATCATGCCCCCGATATAAATGGTTCCCTTGGGGTTCTTTTGAAGTTCAAGGCACCCACTTATAAACAAGTCCACCCAATCCGGCACTCCCCTCCCTTCCGGGGTCATTGACCAAAGAATTTGTATTTGATGGTATTGCATTTTGGTGGGTTCGGTCATGACCAAGAAATTTGTGTTTATGTGACGGCTAAGGAGGCGTAAGACCGGGTTGGGGATGGTGGTATTCTTTGAGTTCCCGTGGCGTAAGTCACCCGTAATATCGTTCCAAAATGTACTCATCAATGCTTTATCAAGTTTTTCCTTCACGGGGGCCTTGGTGATATGTAAGGCCTCACGAACCTCATCATATGTCAATGTATGGGTGAGGCGGCATGCCCGGAATTTGATTCCCGGGACCTTGTCCCTCCCCAATTTTACTTTTTCCAACGATGACAAAAACTCATAGGTGACACCCCTTCGGGTGGGTGCGGCAACATGAATATAGGCCTCAAGTCCGACCTTTTCTAAAAGCATACGAGTTATGGGAAGCATTCCCAACTCGATAAGAAGGTTTTCATCAAGGAATTTTGTTTGTGCCACGATAGACACCGAGGCAAACTTCCTCCAATTTGAGAGGGCCTTGTCTCGGAGGCCCTCCTTTCCCGAATACTCACTTTCATCATAATTCGCGGCTCCCTTGGATCCTTTCGAGGAGGAAGCCGCAGTTTCTTTTCCTTTTCCCATAGTAGAACAAGTAGAATCTCAGAAAAACACAATTTTTGAACAAAGTTTTGGGTGAGGCAAATGATCAAACACCTAATATGCACTACAAGAAATGTTGTGCTAATTAGCTATTTGCTAGGAAAGAAACACCTCACTAGTTAAAGGGTTGTTTTAAGGACAATAACAACACAAATAGACAACCAATTTTCGAATTTTGAAGAACACAAATTCGAATTTTAGTGAAATAGAATTGACAAGGAGAAGAATAAGGTGTTATACCTCCCTTTGATCCTTGCTTGAGTTGTTTGGTGAAGAATGCTAACCCAAATTGCTCAAAGTCGTCCCTTAAAACTGATTTGCACCCCCAAATCTTCAACTTCTTCAATTCGTCCAAACCCTAGCTCGAAAATGATGATGATTCCTCGGATTTTTGCAATTTACCTTACCCAAATCGATGTTGGGAGATGAAAGTTGATGAAACTTGAAGGTAAATTGATTGATTTGGGTGATTTGAGAAGGATTTAGGTTGGTGATTTTGGGTGTTTAGGGTTATAGTGAAGGAGAGAGGTAGAGTTAGGAGAATTGGGGAAGAACAATGAGTGTGTCGTGCG
Source organism: Silene latifolia (assembly GCF_048544455.1). Classification (NCBI taxonomy): domain Eukaryota; kingdom Viridiplantae; phylum Streptophyta; class Magnoliopsida; order Caryophyllales; family Caryophyllaceae; genus Silene; species Silene latifolia. Next base: position 128,951,653 of record NC_133527.1, read on the forward strand.
AAATTGGAGCTGATATGCACGAATCACCCAAAACTCGCACGGTGCGAGAAAAGCATCCAGGAAAGTCGCACCGTGCGAGTTTGCTGCTGGAAGTTGCTTTTTTGTTGATTAATTCTCCACTTTAACCAATCCTTTTACCCATCATTCTTCCTTCTTTTCTTCACCTATACCATTGAGTTGATATCCTATCACTAAAACACACATTAAACCATTCTAATATGCCAAAAACATTAGTGAAAATGCGAATGATTTAATTTATTAAGCAAGAATTAAAGGATGCAATTAATTTAAACATGCAAAATGCAATATAAACAATGCAATGCGGAATTTAAATAAGCAAGGGAAAGAAATATTTACAAACTTTTGCCGTTTATTTAACGTCGATGGCTCGACAAAGTTGCACTTTCATCAATTTGAGTAGATTGGATCAACAAGATGGAGTGTTTCCACTTCACCCACTTCAATTCCTTCATGATAATGCTTTAGCCTTTGCCCATTCACTTTCAAAACTTTCCCGGTCTTCAAACACTTGATTTCTATTGCTCCATGTTGAAAAACTTTCACCACTTCATACGGTCCCATCCATCGAGACCTCAATTTCCCGGAGAAAAGTCTAAGTCGATTTTGGAAAAGTAAGACTTTCTCTCCCACTTGGAACACTCTTCTTGAAATCATATTATCATGCCATGCTCTTGTTCTTGCCTTGTAAATGGAAGCATTCTCATAAGCATCATTCCGGATTTCTTCCAACTCTTGTAGTTGAAGTTTCCTATGAAATCCCGCTTCATCCAATTGCAAATTGAAGGATTTAACCGCCCAATAGGCTCGATGCTAAACCTCCACGGGTAGATGACATGATTTCCCAAAAAGTAAGCGGTAAGGTGACATCCCGATTGGCGTTTTGTAAGCCGTGCGATAGGCCCACAAGGCATCATCTAACCTCAAGCTCCAATCCTTGCGGTCGGGATTCACCGTCTTCTCAAGGATAGCCTTAATCTCCCTATTAGAAACCTCGGCTTGACCGTTGGTTTGAGGGTGATAGGCGGTTGAGACCTTATGAAGTACCCCATACTTTTTGAGAAGAGCTCCAATGGCTTTGTTGCAAAAGTGAGTACCCCGGTCGCTTATCAAAGCTTTTGGAAAACCAAATCGAGAAAAGATGTTGGTTTTGATGAATTCTCCAACTACCTTTGCATCATCGGTCTTGGTGGCCTTAGCCTCCACCCACTTGGAGACATAATCCACCGCCAAAAGTATATAAACATTCCCACAAGAGGCGGGAAAGGGTCCCATGAAGTCAATACCCCACACATCAAATATTTCACAATAGATCATGGGTGTTTGGGGCATTTCTCCTCTTTTTGAAATATTACCAACTCTTTGGCATCTATCGCATGTCTTCACCATGGCATGAGCATCTCGGAATAATGTGGGCCAAAAGAAACCGCTTTCCAACACCTTTCTAGCCGTTTTCTTGGCTCCAAAATGCCCGCCACAAGCATATTCGTGACTAAACCGGAGAATTGACATGATTTCGGTGTCCGACACACACCTCCTTATCACTTGATCGGCACAAAATTTCCACAAATAAGGATCATCCCACACATAGTACTTGGAATCACTCTTGATTTTGTCTCTTTGATGTCGAGTCAAACCCGGTGGAAATTTGCCCAAGACCAAGTAATTCACGATATGTGCATACCAAGGTTCGGTAGACATCAAGGCAAGAAGGGCTTCATCCGGGAAGGTCTCCTTTATTGAGCTTTGTGGTACCAAGGAGTCTTCTTGGATGATTCTACTAAGATGATCCGCCACCGTGTTGGTGGAGCCTTTCTTGTCCTTGAGTTCAACGTCAAACTCACTCAAGAGTAGTACCCATCTCATCAAACGGGGCTTGGATTCTTTCTTTGAGACAAGATGCCTCAAAGCGGCATGATCCGTGAAGATGATGACCTTGGCTCCAAGAATATAAGATCGGAATTTCTCTAAGGCAAACACCACCGCAAGAAATTCTTTCTCGGTAGTTGTATAGTTCCTTTGAGCTTCATTCATCATTGTCGATGCATATTGAATAACATGAGGTGCTTTCCCCACCCTTTGGCCAAGTACCGCGCCAAGGGCATAATTGCTTGCATCCGACATTATCTCAAACGGTTCATTCCAATTGGGAGGTTGAATTATAGGTGCCGAAATAAGCTTCTCCTTGAGCATATTAAAAGCTCCCTTGCATTATTCACTCATGACAAATTCACAATCCTTTTGAAGTAGCTTGCATAGAAGAGCGGCGATCTTGGAGAAATCCTTAATGAAACGCCGGTAGAACCCGGCATGACCTAGGAAAGACCTCACTTCACGCACATTAGTAGGATAAGGCAAGGTGCGAATGGTATCGACCTTTGCCTTATCAACCTCAATTCCCCTAGAGGAAACAACATGTCCCAAGACTATTCCTTCATCAGCCATGAAATGACATTTCTCATGGTTGAGAACGAGGTTGGTATCAATACACCTCTTTAAGACCCAAGTAAGATGACTCAAACAATCCTCAAAAGATTGACCATGGACGGTGAAATCATCCATGAATACCTCAATAAAGTCCTCAACATGGTCCGAAAAGATACTCATCATACACCTTTGGAACGTCCCCGGGGCATTGCAAAGGCCAAAGGGCATCTTTCTATAGGCAAACGTTCCAAAGGGGCATGTGAAGGTTGTTTTTGTTTGGTCCTCGGGTGCGATTGGGATTTGAAAATACCCCGAGTAGCCATCCAAAAAGCAATAAAAGGCCTTTCCCGCTAACCTCTCCAACATTTGATCCATGAAGGGAAGCGGGAAATGATCTTTTCGGGTCACGGCATTGAGCCTACGGTAGTCGATACATACCCTCCACCCATTTTGAACTCGAGTGGGGGTCAAAACACCTTCATCATTCTCGACTACCGTTAGCCCGGATTTCTTTGGGACAACTTGGGTTGGACTAACCCATTGACTATCGGATATAGGATAGATCATACCTACATGAAGAAGTTTGAGTACCTCTTTCTTCACCACATCCATCATTGGAGGATTCAAACGTCTTTGTGGTTGCCGGACGGGCTTTGCTTCATCTTCAAGGAGAATTCGGTGCATGCATAAGGTGGGACTAATGCCTTTGATGTCAGCCATTGTCCACCCAATTGCTTCTTTGTGTTGCTTAAGAACCCGGATGAGAGCCTCTTCTTGCCCCTTAGTAAGCTTGCTTGAAATAATCACCGGTAAAGTTTCTTCACTTCCTAGAAATGCATACTTCAAGTGGCTTGGTAAGGGCTTCAATTCAACAGTAGGAGGCTTGGCAATAGAGGGAACAGGTTTCTCCTTTGGTAGCTCTTCTAACAAATTGGAAGAAAGGAAGAAAAGTTCTTGGACAGGACAAAACTCGCACGGTGCGAGTTTCCCCTCCCCAGAACTCGCACGGTGCGAGTTCTGCGCTGTTTTCCGGATTTCTTCGTTTTCTTCCCATTCTTCCATTGGGGGATTTTCCTCTAAGTCCTTGATTGTTTCCTGCAAATCACAAGACAAAGCATACCCCGTATCCTCTCCAACCAATCCATTAGTCAAAACAACATTTAATGGATCAACTTTGCACAATTCATACACGGTTTGCACAATTGGCTCAAAAATTTCAAGAAAACACAAGGATGAAGTCTCGGATGGGTATTTCATGGCCTCATGTATGCTATACTCAATCTTTTCCCCCTCAAATTCCATTGTGAGGCGACCACTAGATACATCAATCTTGGTGTTGGAAGTCCTCATGAAAGGCCTTCCCAACAAAATGGGAGTGGAGCCTTTCTCGGGCTCCATCTCAATTACATAGAAGTCGGCGGGGAAAAACATTTCCCCCACCTTCACCAAGACGTCTTCCACAACCCCTTTAGGATAAATGTTGGACCTATCGGCCAATGAAATGACCGTGCGAGTCGGTTTCAAAGGCCCTAACTTGAGTGATTCATAGAGGTAATGGGGCAAGACATTGATAGAAGCTCCTAAATCTAGCATAGCATGTTGGCATTGCAAATCACCAATTTTACAAGGGATGGTGAACATGCCCGGGTCACTACATTTTTGTGGCAACCTTTTTTGAAAAATGGCCGAGACATGTTCACTAGCCCGCACTTTCTTCATGCTCTTTGCTTTATTGGATCTCTTAGTAGTGCATAACTCTTTCAAAAACTTTGCATGCTTGGGTACACTACTAAGAAGATCAAGGAGAGGAATGTTTACCTCCACTTTACGAAAGATATCATAAAGGCTTGAAGTCTTCTTGTCAACTATCCTTGTATCATTCAAAGCACTTGGAAATGGAGCTTGTGGCTCATATTCCGGAAGAGGCTCATGGACCCTTACTTGTTGAGGTGAAGATGCTTCCCCTTGTTCCACTACCACTTCAATTTCATCTTCAACCACATCCTCCACTTCATGAACAATAGGAAGTGGTCTTGTCTTCTTAGGAGCTTTGGGTGCCTCTTCCAACTCTCTACCATTCCTCAAAGAGACCGCTTTTGCTTGTTCCTTGTTCGGTGGAGGAATGGTGTGAGAAGGGAGACTCCCTCCTTGGTTGGGTTGGGAATGAAGTGTAGTGAGGATTTGACCAACTTGGGTCTCAAGGTTAACAAACCTAGAGTCGGTGAGTCAGTTTTGTTGAAGCACGGCATTTTGAAATTCTTTGGTATTTTGTAGCAAGGCTTGGCTCTCTTTTTGCATTGTCATTTGACTCATAGCAAGTGTTTTCATCATTTCTTCCAAGGAATTTTGAGATTGGTTTTGGCTTTGATTTGGCTTTTGAAATGAAGAGTTTGAAGCCCCTTTTTGATTTTGATTTTGGTTTTGATTTTGGCTTCCACCCCACCCCATATTTGGATGAGATTTCCAATCTTCATTGTAAGTGTTAGAATAGGGGTCAAACTTCCTAAAACCAATAGCCTTCACCGCTTCAATTGCTTCCTCCGTTTGCAAAGATGGACACCCATCAGTGGGATGAGTTGGGTCATTACAAAGACCACAAAATTTCACATGAGAAGTACTCCCACCACCTTTTGTGAGTTCCTTCACCAAATTAGTGAGAAAGTCAACTTTCTCCTCCATATGGTTGGAACTTTGCCTTGAAGAGAATGTTCCACTTGACTTCTTAATTCTCCTCCCAAAATTCCTAGAGCTTCCCACCAACCTTTCAATCAACTCATTTGCTTCTTGGACCGACATGTACTCAATTCCACCTTGGGTGGCGGCTTTAATCATCCTAGCATCATCCTCAAGTAAGCCACCATAAAAGTTCTAGAGAAGGTCGTGGTCGGTATACCCATGGTATTGGCAACTAGCAAGAAGTTGTTTAAACCTCTCCCAATACTCATACAAGTTCTCCCCATCCAATTGTTCAACATTACTTATTTCTTTCTTCAATTGAGATGAGAGACTAGCGGGAAAATACTTTTCTAAGAAAGCCCTCTTCATTTGATTCCAAGTGGTGATGCTCCCGGTAGGGAGATAGTAAAGCCAATCATTTGCCGCGTCCTTGAGTGAGAAAGGGAAGGCCCTTAGTTGAAGTTGCTCATCGGTAACCCCATTAGGCTTCATGCTTGAGCAAACAACATGAAATTTGTTGAGATGCTTGTTGGGATCTTCCGTGCTAAGCCCATGGAATTGGGGCAATTGGTGAATTAGCCCGGACTTCAACTCAAAGGTGGCATTTTCCGCCAAGGCCGGAAAGAAGATACACAAGGGCACTTGTGTGAGATCCGGGGCGGTAAGTTCTTTAATAGTTCTAGGCCTTGGTGGGTTCTCTCCATCATTATGTGGTTGTTCATCCATGATGATTTGAATGGGTATGGGTTGTTCAAAAGGGATGTTGTTATCTTCTCTTTGGTCTTGTTGAAAACCGGAATCAATTTCTTCAATAACCGGGTTGTCTCTTCTAATACCTCCTCCTATCCAAGCAAGTGATCTTTGAATCTCCGGATTGAATGGAAAAAGTGGTTCACTTGAATTCCTAGTATTGACCATAAACAACTCTACACAAGAGCACACAATCAAAAAGTTCACACAAGTGATGAACAAGACACTAACAACAAGTAACAAAGAGTAACTAAAATAACTATTCTAAAACACAAATAACACACTAGCAAAACCGTTACCTTCCCCGGCAACGGCGCCAAAATTTGACACGCCTAAAATGTCGCACTAAAAGACGGCCAAATTAACAATTTATATACCACTAAACACACTAATTAGCACTAATTATAAACTAGTAAAATAGCAAGCAAGGGATCGAACCCAAGAGAAGGTGGGTTTTGCAATAGTGTAATTAAAGAACAATTAGAACAATTGTGACACAAATAACAACAAACATATAAAAAAGGGGGGGTTTTTGGGTTGAGTTTTCAATTGTAACAAAAACAAGGCAATTTCAAACAAGAGTGCTATGCAAGTAAACAATTAATCAAGATGGTTCAAGGATGGAAATTTATCAATTTGAGAAAGACTTAACCCGACCCAAAGTTTGGCACTTTAGTTGACGAAACCCTTCAATCAATCCTTCAATTATATATTATCACTCTATTGTGAAGATTAATCTTCTAAATCTCCTAAATAATGGCCAAATGACAAGGAAATCACACTTAATCAAATAACCCAACTTATCAATTCTACCAAGTAGAAATCACATACATTGGTCAAATTAACAAGAAGATATGAGCACAAGAGATTCAATAGAGGTAATTAGACACAATGAAATCACAATTAATGCCTAATTACAAGTTAATCCTTTACTTGCTAATTAAGCCAAGAAGAAATCACATTCATTAGCATAATAACAAGGTGTTGCAAAGATGGAATTGCAAGGAAATCACACTTAACAATCCCAACAACAATAAATTAAGGAACTTGATTAATTAAACAACAAGGAAATCACACTTAATTACTCAATATAAACAAGGATTCCAAAATTCAAACAATAAACACAAAAGGATTAACAATGATAATGAAATTAAAAGAAGGATTAAAGAGTCTTACAACCAAAAGATTAAACCTTGAGTCGGATTAAGATAGGAGATTAGTTCTCCATAAGTAGATCTAATACCCAATTCAAAAGATGAAATTATCCCCAAATTACAACCTTGATTAATAAAAGTGACAAAAGATGATTAACCTAACTGAAAACATTGTATTTATAGTCCCCCGTAACCTAGCAATTAGTGGGATTAATAAGAGGGAAGGCCCGTAACAAAAACGCTAACAAAACCATCAAACCCAGAAAACTCGCACCGTGCGAGTTTGCTCCTGGAGTCCGCCTTTCTTTCGTGATTCCTTTGCTCCTTTGGAAGGCCTCCTTGGTGCGTTTCTTCAAGCCTATTCTTGGCTCTTCCTTGGACATTCCTCTTCTATCTATTGGCTTCTTGATCTCCACTTGAACCATGCTAAATGGCAAAGCACTCGGAATTGGTCAAACAATGTAAAAATCGTCACAAACCACCCCTAAATGTTACCAAATGAGCTCAAAATAGAGCCAATATGTAGTAGAAATGGGAGCTCATCAGTATGTAATTGTGGTTTTAATTTTGAGTTGGTAGGTGGGGTATGTAATAACATTTTGTGTAAATATCAAATGGGTATAAGGATAAATTGGTAATGTTGTGGGCCAAATAAAGAATGTTACCTTGGATAACTTGGCTCCTCATTGTATCCTCCGCCAAAACACAAACCATATCTCATTTCTCCCCAAAACACAAACCATATCTGACATCCCTCATATTTATCCTCCGCCACTGTCACCGCCACCGCCACCCTATCTCAGTCACTGATCCATATGACGCCCGACGACTGAGCTATTGATTTAATTCGACGACGAATCACTTCCCTTTTTCCTCTCTTGTCCTAACGACATGGACCGTTGGTGGCTTAATTCGACGGCGGTATTGGGGGTTTCATCACCACCGGCGGCCTCTCACGAAATCCACTTCCCCATTAAACACCAAATGTCTTCGGTGTGGTTCGTTTTATGAAATTAAGAGGAGGATGGTTGTTGGAGTGTTCAGTCGGCGTTAACTGAGTGTTGTAGCGTCGTGAATGAGCAGCTTGAGGTCGCCGACATCATTTAGGGTGACAGATGGTGTCGCCGACGCTGTTAATGGTGGTCGGTGTTTGTTATTTCTTGTGTTTTTCCTTACTTTTTTCTAAAATTGGTGATCTAAATCGAGATCTACTCAATTGAAGTGGAATTTCAAAAAAATAATCAGATTCATGATCGAGTCGGAATATTTAGAATCATAAAATGAGGGTTTGTGATCTGGTGGTTGTTTATAGACTTGGCAGCGGTAGGGAGTGGTGGTTGGTCGTTGCTGATGCGGTGGTTGTATGTAGTGGTAGTTCATGGGTTGGGAAATGGTGTTAGTGAGAGGTAGTGATGGTTGTTGGGGTGACTGGTGGTGGTGGTGTGCTCTCCGGTATTGTCAGATACACTTGTATATTTGTATATCCGGAGCATTCCCTTTGTGTATCTAGGGTGACGCCGGTGATGACGTCAGAAGGTCGCCGGAGTAATTAGTGGTGGTGGGGAGGGGGTAATTTTAGCTGGTGGTCCGGTGGTGTTGGCGTCAGCGTTGGTGGTGGTGGTCGGAGTTGGGGTGTGCGTTGGTGGCGGCGGCGGTGGTTGGAGGTGGGTGCACAAAGCAATGCCCTTGGATACACAACCTACTGATAAGGTTATTTTCAGTCGTTCTAGCTTAGTACTAACAAAATAGCTAGCGATAAGTCAGGATCGAATCCACTGGGAGGCGGTGATTATCTAGTTTGTTTATATTTAAATCCGTCTTAAAGGTAACAAGTTACGGGGTTTTGATTGGTTTGATTTCTAACAACTAATAGCAAATTAAATAAAGATGATAAACAATAATATTAAAGAGTCTACGGATTCGGGTTCACTAGGTAGTCATCAAAGGGTAGGATTTAATTCATTGATTGAGCAATTTATATTGTTGATAGTCATATAATCAGTCGATTCTAATATGTCTTTTTAGATCTAACTTAACATACAATCACTATTATTAAGTCGGTCTAATTCAATTATCATGGCCTATACTAGTCTTAACCCTGTCGGTGATAATCCTAGTTTATGCGATAGTAATTAATCAATTCTGATAAGTAATCAACTAATTAGAAGTAGAACAATAATTGAATAACAATAGAAAGCAATTTAACAATCAATTCATAATAACCCCTTTTCTAACAACTAGATCCCCTTTCACCCTAGATGATAAACTTAGCTACTCATGATGATACCAATACCAACAATAATTGATGAAGATATAATCAAAGACAATAAATAAGAACAAAGAAATAATAGCATGAACTGAATTAATAATTAACGAGGAAAGATTAAGAACAATACCGTAAATAGCTAGATCCGGAAATAAGAACAATAATTAAACTAAACTAAGTATTTGAGAGAGTTTTCTAAGGTAGCTATACTAAACTACGGAAATAAAAGCATAAGTAACCTAGGATACGAGTTTAGGTATTTATAATAGTACATAACCGACTTAAGGAAAATTGTGGAAAATATTGAAACTGGAAGGTTCCTCGATCGAGCCTATGTGCACTTGATCGAGGCACCAATTCTCAGATACCCCAACTCTCGACATTGCAAAAACTGGTTCCTCGATCGAGCCTATAGTGTACTCGATCGAGTATGGAGGTTCCTCGATCAATCCCAAGGTGTACTCGATCGAGGAACCAAGTTCCTGCTTCGCTTCGTTACTTGTCAGAAACAAGCGATTTTTACGGCGTTGAAAAGCTAAGAAGATAAGCTTTCACTTCCAGTTGGAATCACTTAAAAATCAGCTGTAGAAGTCGAGATATGGCTCTTCAAAGTAGGCACTAGTAATAAGAAGCTCTTTTCTTCGTGTTTTCTTTTTAACTTCTCTTCCTTTATTCTTATGGATTCTCATGCCATGCTTCGTGTATCCCTTAATTCCCACTCCGCGATACCCATTTAATTCCTTTGCTCCTTAAATGCATCATTCTTGCATTAAACATAAAAAAGCGGAAGTATCGACATTCTAACATAAAAGGAATGTAAATGATATAAACTAGCACGAAAACTGTATCAAAAGTAATTAAGGGGAGGCATAAATATGTATATAATTATGACTCATCACCTACTGTTTCTAGATACACAAATCAATGTGTGTATCCGGAGGAACTAACTTGTGTCGGATACATGTGTATCTGGGTTTGATAAGATGTGTATCTGGGTTTAACGACTTGTGTATCTAGGTTTGATAAGATGTGTATCTAGCTATAATGACATGTGTATCCGCAAAAAAAAAATGTATCCGCAAAAAATATAAAACGTATCCGAGAGTTAGTGTTAAAACTTGTAAAAATTTTCACAAAGTGTATCCGCTAATAATATAAACTGTATCCGCAAATAGTAAAAAATGTATCTCGGAGTTAGTTATAAAATGTATCTAATATAAGAAGTGTATCTCATAAGGTAGAAAAATTTATCTCGAAATAAAAAAGGTATAAATAGGCTAGTTCGTACGGTTCGCACCGTAACTCAGTTCGTACCTGAACCCGCCCTTATATATATAGGGTGGTATTTTGTGTATCCAATATCACAACCATCAGCACTGCCCTCACTACCATCATCACCACCACCACCGCTCCCACCATCACCACAACCACCACCACCACAACCACCGCCACCACCACACCCAACCTAGGAACCACTAAAACTCTCCATCACTACACTGCCCCCACCACCATCACTACCACCACTGCCCCACCACCACCGTCACTGTAATACTACGGTTTTATATGTCTGTGGGTACTCTATCGAGACGGTATTTTGTGTAGATACCCAGTATCCGCACCTTCCAAAAACCACCCGATGATGATCGGACTATAACGTGTGTTTGATATGCGTGCGTGGATTGGCTATACATGAGACGGTTTAATGCACTACTCGGATATGAAAAATGATTTCAAAAGTTCTCTAACATCATTTGCATTAAAATAACACTATTTAGAGTTAAAACCGTCTTCGGACCCAAAACCGACTCAGAAACCCGCAACTCGAGTCAACCTGAGTCAACTCGAGTCAACCCAAATCTCGAATGTCAAAAATAATGCCATGAATGTTTTCATCATGTCATTTCCATTAAAATGACCCTAATTAGAGTCAAAACCGACACCGGGCCAAAAACCGACTCGAAATCCAAATCCCGACTCACACGGGTCAAACCCGAGTCAAGCACACAAAATACCTACCTCAAGTAACACCTAAAATCATCTTATTAGATGCCCATATTGTTACACGACATCCTATTTGATTGCCACAAATTAAACCAACCAAACAATGGATGGAGAATTGGCCACGTCCAAATTGAAAAGGACAAGGCACCCTATTGCATAGAAGCCTTGCTCGCGCCTCAATGGGGTGTCTGCTTAGCCTCCAAGAAAAATCAACCGACCTACCATCCCACATTTCTCTATAAATACTCACCATCATACCTCATAATCTTCACGCGAGCGTCCGCCCCTTTACCTCTCTCTTAAACTTCTAGACTCGACTTCCTAAGTCACAAAATCGACACGTGTTTACGACCTACCAATCGTAAACACAAGCCTTACACATATTGTTTGGTACCGTCGCCGTGCATTCGACCGACCCATTTGACCAACTCAATTCATCAATCAACATGTTTTAATTAACATATTTTCAACATATTTTCAAAACAAAATCCTTTTTTAGGGCACTCTTTTAAACTTCTTGATCGTGAGTAGTCGCTACGAGCAAAACCGTCTCTAAAGTCATCTACATCACAAAATATCAATACACGTAAGTTTGAGGGTGTAAACAACTCACCTATTTCATGTCTTTACTATTTTTATAAGTTTATATGCATGAACAATGCATAAAACAATTCAAACATAGGTTAGACGAGCCAAAACCGAGTTTTGGCCTGAGACAGAAGCTCCTTGCTATGCAGGGAGGCTCGCGTCTCATGTAGGTGTCCAGGTCAGACGCATCTGTGTTTGTTCTCGTCTTTCCTCTTTATTTCGTTTCTTATTTGTAATCGGTTTTTACCGTTTCAAATGTTTCAAATCATTTCTATGACAAACTTTTTAACCATAAATCATAATCACTCTTGGTTCCATATACCATGACGGTTAAATCCGTGACTCGGTGATATTAATTGGTTAATTACATTTTAAAGGAATTTCTATTCTTTTATTTATCATTTTAATTCATTTTTATGATAAACATATTTTGACCATTATAAAAATCATCCTTGGTTCTTTATACCATGACGGTTTATTCCGTGACTCGATGATATTATTGGTTAATTACATTTTAATGGGTATTTTAACCCCCTTTTATTTTATTTACCATTTTTCTCATTTGTTTACATTTGTAAATATATTAGTCATAATTCATAATCATCCTTGGTTCTTTATACCATGTCGGTTTAATCCGAGTACGATGAGAAACTTGGCTAACTACAAAGAAATGAACTTAACATATTTAGTTCAAATCAAACATTTTACATTTCTATTTGTAAACTATGCTTTTCAAACATGCAAATCCGACAATGAATATTACTAACATAATAGTAATTATTCCTAGTCATGCAAATAATACTTGCAAATTATTTAATCACCAATACGGTTTTAAACAACCTTTTCAAAAACCAGGAGACGCCCCCTTGGGTCGGCTCATGGCTCGTGCCCCAAGAGGCCGCCTGTTTGCATCTTTCAAAATCTAGGCAGAGCCCTTTCCCTCGCCAATAGGCTCGCGCCCCAACGGGGCTTCCTGGCACTGTTCTGCCTCGTTTTTAGTACTTGTCTAGGACGATCCCGATTACGGTTAATCCGAATACATGACGGATCAGATTGACAAGTTTATGTTTTTACACTTTGTCATTTGGTACACTTCCTTTTAAAATAAATGGATCGTATTAAGCATCATAACCCGAATTTGGTAAATGGATGTTTAATTTCCGTTTTCACATGCAAATCAATCTAAATCCAGCTTTGACACCAATTTCTTGGTACATGCATAAACAACCGACTTCGGAAATATTCACATGTTAGGTTAAGACTTTTGGATGTGCATTCATGCATTTACACCGTTTTATCAACTCTTGCACTTAAACAACCACGATAGATCAGTAGAGGCCGCTAACGCGGGCGGGATTGGGTGTCCGATTAAAGGGCTTCCCAATACGTACCCTCACCCCTTACTCAGAACCTTTGGATAGTGGATGGCCTTATCCAAGGCGTACGAGAGTCATTTTAGGCATAGAATGCTAAAAGGGGGACGAGTCCTTATCTTTAGTACCTATGTCAAACACCGCTTTTCGCCTTGGTTGACCTAGGTATAAAGTGGATTCGAACGGGTTTCAAGCATCCCACAAATGCTTGGTGGCGACTCCGAACATCTCTAATCGTTTCGAGACCTTTACCGAGACGAAACCGACCAATCTAAAGCGATCCGGTCAAAAGCATTTTACGCCGCCGAGCGTGGCTTTCAAAGAGACCTCTGCATGTCCACAGATTGGCCTGGCGTGCAGGTGGCCCGTGACTGCAGATCAGTAGGTGGCCCAAATCCACAGACCGGCATGTGGCCCATGTCCACAGTTTGGCGACTTCGCTGGGAATAACTAGGACACTTGTGTCTTTGTGATCCTTAGAAGTGAAACTCGAACGAGGTCGTGGTTAAAGTGCATTAATTGATATTACGGTCATAAGTCGGGTTCCTTGTCTGGGCCCACAACCTAACCCTTTTCGACCAATTGGCTCATCTCGTCGGCGTGAGTTTTCTCATCCCCGCGTTTTGAATCCCGATTGAGTCAAGCATACCGTTGACGTTACACATTTCTGTTTCGTCAAAGAGCTTTCATCACCTTCGAGCACGAGGCTAGGGCACCCTCCTTACACATTTTGTTTGGATTGGTATCCCTCTCGAAAATCGGGGTTTGATTGCTTGGTGTGTGACCCACCCTTTTAAGCCAAAACCCGTGTCAGCATTATGCATAATATAATGAACTGTGAGTGCTTATGTGCTACTTGATCATAAGTCTTTCCGTGTCATTTTTCAAACTTCAAAATCACCTTTTTGCGCCGTTATAAGGGGCGTTTCAAATCTCGGTCTTTCGCCGACCGTTGCTTTTCAACACACCTTTCTAGGCCGTCGTAATGACGATTTTCAAACCCGATTTTATAACCATTTCCACACACATTTCACGCCGTTATAATGGCTATTTCAAACCTCGGTCTTTCGTCGACCGTTGCACACCTTTTTCTGTCGTTCTAATGACGACTTTCAAAACCGGTTTTCTACAACCGTTTCAAATACACCCTTTTGTGCCGTTATAATGGCCATTTCAAGCCTCGGTCTTTCGCCGACCGTTGCATTTCAAAACAACACGCCTTTCTAGGCCGTCATAATGACGATTTTCAAACCCGGTTTTTATAACCATTTTCAATTACACCTTTTCATGCCGTTGTAATGACGATTTCAAACTTCGGTTTTCACAAACCATTTGAAAATACCCTTTTTACACCGTCATAATGGCCTGTTTCAAACCTCATTCTTTCGCCGACCGTTGCATTCTCAAAGCGCCCTTTTACGCCGTCGTAATGACGAATTCTACCCTCGAATTTTCAAAATTCAAAATCAGTTTTCAAACAAAAAGGTTTTCCAAACCGTCGTAATGACGATTTCAACCCATGCAACTTTCCAAATTTCAAATCTCGTTTTCGAAATCGAATTTGGCTTTTCTAAGCCTTCGTAATGACGATTTCAATTCTCACAATTTTCGATTTGCATACCGTCTTTCAAAGGTTAAAACGGTTTTCTAACCCGTCGTAATGACGAATTCAATTCTCATAATTTCCAATTTCAAATCTTTGAAAACAGTTTAAATTGTTTTCAAATTTCAAATCAAAACTTAATCTTTCAAAACAAATTTAATCGTTTTCAAATTTCAAATCCAATTTCAAATCATTTGAAAACAAATTTAACCGTTTTCAAATTTCAATTGAAAAATCAAATCTTTGAAAACAAATTTAACTGTTTTCAAATTCCAAATCCAATTTCAAACCATTTGAAAAAAATTTAAACCGTTTTTAAATTTCAAATTCAAAATCAAATCTTTGAAAACAAATTTAACCGTTTTCAAATTTCAATTCAAAATCAAATCATTTGGAAACAAATTTAACCGTTTTCAAATTTCAATCCAATTTCAAATCATTTGAAAACAAATTTAACCGTTTTCAAATTTCAATTCAAAAATCAAATCTTTGGAAACAAATTTAACCGTTTTCAAATTTCAATCTAATTTCAAACCATTTGAAAACAAATTTAACCGTTTTCAAATTCCAAATCCAATTTCAAACCATTTTGAAAACAAATTTAAACCGTTTTCAAATTTCAAATTCAAAATCAAATCTTTGAAAACAAAGTTAACCGTTTTCAAATTTTAATTCAATTTCAAATCTTTGAAAACACATTTAACCGTTTTCAAATTTCAAATCCAATTTCAAATCATTTGAAAACAAATTTAACCGTTTTCAAATTGCAATTCAAAATCAAATATTTGAAAACTAATTTAACTGTTTTCAAATTTCAAATCCTATTTCAAATTCTTTGAAAACAAATTTAACCGTTTTCAAATTTCAATTCAAACTCAAATCTTTGAAAACAAATCTGACCGTTTTCAAATTTCAAATCCAACTTCAAATCATTTGAAAACAAATTTAATCATTTTCAAATTTCAATTCAAAGTCAAATCTTTGAAAACGAATTTAACCGTTTTCAGATTTCAAATCAAAACTCAAATCATTTGAGAACAAATTTGGCACCGCTCTGGAGATACTTTCTTCAGAAGGAATGCTCCAACCCATTGGACCAACTCCGGATCCTCTGAGGCTAAGAAATCCCGTTTTTGGAACCCTAATGCCTATTGCCAATATCATCAAGGCAAGGGCCATGACACGGAAACGTGTTTCAAACTCAAGCATGCCATTCAAGATATGATTGAAGCTGACAAAATCATAATTGCACCTCTCAGTCAAGACAATCCTCCTGAATGTCTCAAATCAAACAGCAAGGTTGAACGTTCTCAAAGGACATTCACCAACCTTAACACAACCTATGCCGCAACTCTTCAAAAGCTTATGACTGAAGGGAAGCTACAACCAATCGGGCTCACTCCGGACCCGTCCGAATGCAAGAAATCCCGTTTTTGGGACGGCAATGCCTATTACCAATATCATCGAGGAAATGGTCATGGCACTGAAATATGCTTCAAACTGAAACATGTTATTCAAGATATGATCGACAACCATGAACTGACAGCTTCATCCCTATGCCAACCAAGTGATGAAAATAACCCTAAGGAACATCTCTTTCTGCAAGGAGGTGGAAGTCTCATTGACTATTGTCCTCATATCATCCCCAACAACGAGAGTGAAGTGCTCAAGTGGGTCAATGCTCAAGACCAGACATTCAAGCCGCTGGATGCTGCGAAAGAGACCTTCGAGGAGGAACATGATGATTAGGAGTTCGTATCTACGATTGAGTCTGAGTCCGAGTCCGAGTCTTAGGCTTTCTCATATCTATCCTAGCGTCTGTCCTTTTATTCCTAAATGACAACTGAGGGTTGTCCCCATGAGTCACACGTATTCATCGAGTCCGTGCTAACATCTTATTTATCTAAATAAAAGCACGATTTCCAACTATCATATATTCTCCCCTTTACCATTTCCCGTTGACAACGAGAATTGATGTGAGAATTGATTTTAAAACAAACAATATGTTCCAATTCAATGTGAGTACACTCGAGTGACGTTCCGTACCGAGTAAGCAGAGGACTCGAAACTCCGTGTCCATTTTCTTTACCTATTCCATGTCTGGCAATAGAACCCTTTCATTAGCACCCGATTTAGAACGAGCTTCTATCAAAGGGATCCTACGACGAACCCAGATAACAAACCAGAACATCTCCTTGTCCGTGATCAATGACGGAAGGCAAGCCCATTCCCCACAAAAACATCCCATTGCCAAATTTCAACCTCTCACCAACGGGTACATCCCCGTCTGCACCTTTACCTACCTCGAATGAAGGACGGCAAAGAACCAATAAATCAAAAGCCAAAGCGAAAGGTCAAAATCAAAGGCCTAAACCAAAAGCCATTCGGCCAATAGCCATTCATCCAAAGCCACAACGAAAGGCCAAAATCAAAGGCCCAAGGCAATATCCATTCACTCAAGGCCAAAGCCAAAGCGAAAAACCAAGCCCAAAAGCCATTCAAGCGAACAACCATTCACCCAAAGCCAAAGCTCAAGGCCAAAATCAAAGGCCCAAAACAATAGTCATTCACCTAAAGTCAAAGCGAAAGGCCAAAGTCAAAGGCCCAAGTTAATATCTATTCGTCCAAAGCCAAAGTTCAAGGCCAAAGCAAAAACCAAA
Organism: Silene latifolia; assembly: GCF_048544455.1. Lineage (NCBI taxonomy): Eukaryota > Viridiplantae > Streptophyta > Magnoliopsida > Caryophyllales > Caryophyllaceae > Silene > Silene latifolia. The sequence goes on from NC_133527.1 coordinate 128,969,169, forward strand.
GCCGAAATCAATTAGCTCAAAGCAAAAAAAAAAAAAAATCAAAGCCAAAGGCTACTCACCCAACATCAAGGCTAAGACTCAAGCCAAAATCAAAACAAAACAAGATTGAAAGTTGAAATCCTTTTCCCAAAAAGGCCAAAATCCAAAGAAAGCATCCAACACACAAAATCCTGGACAAGTGTGTAACACCCGCGAATTTTCCATTTTTGACATTTATAATTTAATTAATCATCTACTGTCTTAATTATATTTTAAATTATTTAATTTAAATTAATTTCATTATTAAACATGATTTTTATAAATATTATATTTCTAAAGCTTAAGTTATATAAAAATAAATAATTTGGTTGGATAATAATAATAATAATAATAATATTTTCCGTCTTGAGTTGTAGTGGGCTTGAGACGTAAATTCTCGTGTGTATCGAATCAATCTTGCATTTTGGGCCTAGTATGACTAATGGGCTCAGATACTACTCCTTCCTCCTCATAAAAATCATGAAGGAAACCCTAACTACATCTCCCTCCTCAAAATTTCAGCACACTATATTCAACAAACACCAGTTTTACATCCTTCTCTTACAAATCTTCAAAACTTCATAACTTGCTGAATTCTTATCCGAATCAAGTGTTTTTCGCGTCTATCTCTTCCTCTCATCGTCCTCCATCTTTCTAGGTAAGAAAGGAACCAACTTTCCTCCTTATATAGGGCTGTCGAGCCATTTATACATGGTACCTTTTTTCTAATTTCGATTCTTAGTCTTAATTTGTGTTTTCTTATGTTTAGGAGAAAGATTAGTTAATCCGGAAGTGGATTCTTGAAAGGTAGACGAGTCTATTGTGGATTTAAGTGCAAAAAGGTAACGGTGATGGGTTACTCGACATTATGTCAATTTGAGTGTTTATATATGTTATAGTTTGTTCACATGTGTGTTAAAGTTAGATTCTTTACATGTTTTTACTTGTTTGTTGTTGAATGAGTTTTGTGTGGAATCTCTCTAGGTGGTTTGAAGAAGTTTCTAGTCTTTTGTATACATGGATGAATTAGTAAAGAATCCGTCTTATTCATGCTTAATAATTCTGCTTAATTATGTCATGAAGTTTTTTTTTTTTTGACAGCTGGAAAGAAAGAGTTTTACATTGCGGCGGTATGGCTAACTAAACCATACCAATAAACAACAACATAAAACACTAAAGAACTAATAAAAACATAACCGAAAATAATAAGGTAAATGCATTGGCTCGCATCATCGTGACGATGGCAAAAGACGGATGTCTGATCACGGACTTCAATCTCAACATCCCTAGCAATCTTTTTTGGGCAAGCATCGCTGCCCCAAGGAAAGTACCCATCTCTTCTTGTCATAATAGATGAAGCTTCGGAGAAATACCTGCAACAAGACCCAGGAACGAGTCTCGGAGATTCATCTCCTAGGCAGTGATAAACTTTCTCGGGAAACCAACGAGCCCCCATAAAAACAACTCCACCTTTACTCGTCTTGATCGAACTAGCTTCAGAAAAATACCTGCAACAAGACCCCCTAAAGTGTTTTGGAGATTCATCTCCTAGGCTGTAGTACACATCATCTGGGTTCCAGCGAGCCCCCTGACCCAACGAGAAAGAACAAAGTGCACTTACGCCCCAAGGACGTAGAAAGAAAAGGCGGATAACAGACCATGAAAATCTGTCTCCAGAGGAGAGTAAACTCCTACACTTTGGAACATAACCCCCGCTGATGACGAGAAACTCGTAGCCAAGAAAAGCGAGTAAATAGGTGGGAACTAAAGGAGAAAACCACTTAACCTTCCCCTTCACCAAAACCATCTCTGGAGATCTCAGAGAAAATGGCTCAACACAAACCCAATGCACTCTACCAGTCGTCCTACTTGACTCGTGAATAAGAGGACATGACACCCCAAACCACCAGTAATTTATTATACGAAAAAACAGAATGAGAAAAAACATAAAATATGTTAACCCTGGTTTAAGCATACTCGAGAAAAGGATCCCACCGCATCCGACCCGACCCAACAACACAACCAAACACCCGACCTCACCAAACCCCACACATCTCCATCAAAAGTCCCCAAACTTGACCTCATACACAAAAGAGACGGAAACGACATACCAAAAACATGACCGATGAAGCGGAATCACATGACACCAAAAACACCAACAACAACCCCCGACACCAATCAGGACTCCCCAGGACCATTGGCCTACATGAAACTAGATCAACCACGAGAAACTCAACGACACCAACCGACATACCGGGAAAGGGAACAACGAGTGGTGGAAAGGGCCGAGGGGAAAGGGACACCAACAAAGCCCAAACCATACCACCACGACACAAAGCCCAAACAAGATGAGCTATGCCCATCGACACCAACCGACAAAAAGACGACAAGGATGATTGATTTCTACCAGGGGTGGGGGGAAGGGGCGAGGGGACGAGGAACACCCCTGGGTTGCATGTATAGCATTCAATGACAGGACAGAGACCGAAGGAGCAGGAAGAGCAAAAGAAACAAACCAGGAAACCACCCGAAGACACCATCGGCCGACCAACGGAGGCTATCGTTCACCGTCAAGAGGGACCAAAACCGAGGTCAATCGGAGGGAGCGGAAACTGAAAAGAGATGCGATGATTCGTCGGAGATAGGCCTTAGGACGACCCCATCTCCGCCGAAGGGGTAAGGGAGGCGGGGGATGGTTGTGCATGATCAGAGGAGGCGGCGGAGCAAAAAATAGGGTTTGTTTTTTGGTTGTTTGGGAAAGTAAGAGAGAGGAAGTTAGAGAGAGAGACGCGTTACTAAATTGTACAAACAAACAAAAATGTAAAGTGTAATTATGTCATGAAGTTGTTAGTTTAGAATCACTATGATGCGTGTCTTTTATATAAGGTTTTCACCTCATTTTTACACGCATTTCTGTGCTTTTTATGTAGCATCTGGCTACAAATACCCCCGAATATTCTACTTTGGTCCGCTTATTGTAATTTGCAGGAATTGACCGAGGAGGAGCTAAATCGAGCCTAAATTGTCCTAATTGTACGCATTTACGGGAAATGAGGAGCCAGAGTTTAGGAATCTTACATTTGGAGGACGTATGAGCTGAGTTAAGGAAGATATTCAAGTTCTGGTGCGCCCATATAGCTCGATCGAATGCTTACACACTCAAGATTGGTCGATCGACCAGCTTAAGGAGTCGATCGAGGATGTTCACCAAGCAGTGCTCGATCGAGGGATCTTGCTAGCTCGATCGAGTGATTTAGAGCTCGATCGAGTGATCATCTTACTCGATCGAGAGGATTTCGTGTGTTTTTGGTTTATTTCCGCCTAATCTTCTATGGGCTTTTGTAATCAGTCCATGGATTAGGTTTAAGACAATTTTTCAGTATAAGACTGAGGAGAACACTACGTTACTCCTATCTCTCTTACTACGTACATTTCACTCGTACTTTTGTCACTGTTCTTTTGGGAATTCTACTCTCTACCTTGCTACTCGGATTCGGTATTATCAATTTAATTATTTCCTTATCATATTTATTGCTTTTAATTCCTTTTCCCTCTTTACTTGATTATCGTTCAATCAATTAGATCATTCATCATGTTTAGTTTGAATTGCTTGGTTATTGTATTTGTTAATTTGATAATTATGAGTAGCTAAATCCCTATGCTAAGACTATAGGGGACCCATGATTTGAAGGGAGAGTAATCAATTTACTAGGTCAATACCGGTATCGTCTTTGTTGTTTAAATGCTACAAATAACTGTAATTGCCTAATTGAGTCGACGCAATTAGACCCTTATTCTTAGTGGACCTTGACCTGGACCGAAAGGTTGGAAGAGGGAGACTAGTAGCGAACAATAGAGTATTGCAGCGAGGACGAAAGTTAAACTGTTTACGCTTTAGGGTGAATTAAGGACCGAAAGGTGACGTTCGCTACCCCTTAGACCGTATTGCATTGACCTGGGACCTAGATTACTCGACCAGATAATTATGGTGAACCGCTTGTCTTAGCTATTCTCCTTTATCTGTCAACCTCCTTCCTTTTATTTCTCTTTCCCCTACTCTGTTAGTTTAGAAATCACATTTTAAAACCCCCATATTGGTTACCTTGGCGAACTTAGTTTAGCAGAAAAGTTCCTACCTCTCTGTGGATTCGACCCGACTTCCCTAGCTATATTAGTTAGTTGGAACCAGTTGGTTTATTTTTGACAGGTACGCGACAGACGTGTCAAATTTTGGCGCCGTTGCCGGGGAGGTGGCGCAATTTTGTTGCTTAAATTAAGTTTGTCTTTTGTCTCAAGGAATTTATTCCTTGAGGCTGATCTCATTTTCTGCAAGTTTGACAGTTTTGCAGATTAGCTGTTGCTTCGAAGGTTGGTTGACAATATGCCAACGATTACAGAGCATGTAGAGCCATGTGGTAGATGTGGCGAGGAAGGACATGACCTCTACGAATGTGTAGCGAGTATAGAGCGCGCTCTTGCATATAAGAGGTACAAGCATGGAGTTCCTTTCTCCCAGCTATATGAAGAGATAAAGAGCGTTGCCGCCCCTTCTACGCCAGTATCACGACCGGCCTCTCCCTCTGCAAGAGAGGAAATTGCCGAGTTGAAATCCATTATCTTTGAGTATGTCACGAAATCGATACGGTCATATCGAATTGAAAGAACAAGTCGCACAGTTGACACAGGCGACGGATCAAGCCAAGTTTATTCCAAGTTGCGATCCAGTCAGTGCAACGAACTTCCAAAATGACCCTCCTTATGAAGAAGACAAAATATTGGCAGCTAACGATGATTCAGATGATGATTTAGACGAGTTCTTGCAGGAAATACTTGCTGCGTGTGCAGTAACCACTCGATCGAGCAACACATCTACTCGATCGAGCAGTTCTAATCACCCAGTCACTCGATCGAGTGATACTGGCGGTCGATCGAGTAGTATAGAACTCCAAGTTACTCGATCGAGAGACCATGCTGAAGAAGACACTCGATCGAGTGACAAGATAGGTCGATCGAGTGATATTGAAGAAGAAACTGGTCGATCGACCAAGAAAGGTACTCGATCCAAACAGCATTAAGTGGCGGAATTCCTAATTCAGTATCTAATACCACCACCGTGTCATCTTCCCCTGCTGTGGAGACGTCACGCGTTGATAAGGGTAAAGGAAAGGTTGCGGGACCACTTATCGCTACCAGGGTACCCTTCCCAAGTCGTCTGAAGGACGCAAGGGTCGAAACAACAATGACGGTAAGTTCGTGGACATCGTGAAGAACCTTCGTAATCGTCCCTTTTTCTCAACTTGTTACTCGGGTTCCTACTTACGCTAAGTTTATGAAGGATATTGTGACGCGTAAGAGGAATTTGAGCGAATTTGAGACGATTTCATTTATGGAAGAGTCTAGTAACCTACTGTTAAATAAGGCCCCTCCAAAAATGAAAGACCCGGGCAGCTTTTCTATTACCTGTGTCATAGGTAATATGGTTATTGATAACGCCCTTTGCGATTTAGGTGCCGGTGTCGGTGTCATGCCCCTTCTTGTTTGCAAGCAATTGAAGATGAGTCACTTCAAGGTGACTAACATTACCCTACGGATGGCCGATAGATCTGTTAGGAGACCTTTAGGTGTTGGGAGGATGTGCTGTGAAAATAGGCAAGCTTTACATCCCAGTAGATTTCATTGTCTTGGATATAGCTGAGGACACCCGGACCCAAATTATTTTAGGAAGACCTTTCCTTTGTACAGCTGGGGCCGTTATTGATGTCAGACAAGGGCGTCTGACTCTTGCGATGAGGGGATGACGATATCACATTTAGTTTGCCTAGCACTTTAGCCCACCCAATGATAGAGGACACTTGCTATTCGGTCGATATCATTGATGAGTCTATTTATGACTTCTGGTCGGGTTCTTTTATGAAGGACCCACCGGAAGCTCTCATGCTTTTTGATGAGTGTGCGATAGCCCGAGAGGACGATGACGCTGCGTTGGATTTGCTTGTTGATGATTTAGATGAGCATGACGGAGAGCAGGTGGAGCAAATGATCAGCACTCTTTGCTCCATTGAGGTAAAGGTACCGGAACGTAAGCCTCTCCTTCTCATCTTAAATATGCTTTTCTAGACGATACGAGCGGTATCCGTCATCGTTAGTGCCAAGCTTAATGATGATCGGCTAACTTCTTTGTTAGTCGTACTTAAGAAAAACAGGAAGGCAATGGGCTATTCACTGGATGATATCACGGGGATTAGTCCCGATATTTGTATGCACAGGATAGAGCTGGAGGAGGATCACAAACCTTGCAGACAAGGTCAGCGCAGGCTGAACCAGAAGATGCAGGATGTTGTGATGGCTGAGGTAATGAAGCTGCTGGATGCAGGTATTATCTATTCGGTAGGTAATTCTAGATGGGTAAGCCCAGTACAGGTAGTCCCGAAGAAAGGAGGGACAACTGTAGTAAAGAATGAGAAAAATGAATTAATACCTACCCGAGTAGTGACTGGTTGGCGGATGTGCATAGACTACAGACAGCTGAATGCCGCCACCAAGAAAGACCACTTCCCCCTTCCTTTTATTGATCAAATGGTAGAAAGGTTAGCCTCTCATAAATTTTTCTGCTATTTAGATGGGTATTCAGGGTTCTTTCAGATCCCTATCCACCCAGACGATCAGGCCAAGACTACATTTACCTGTCCTAAGGGTGTTTTTGCGTACCGCAGAATGCCTTTTGGTTTGTGCAATGCCCCTGCCACCTTCCAACGGTGCATGATGGGGATATTTTCAGAGTATATTGAGTCTATCATGGAAGTTTTTATGGATGACTTCAGTGTTTATGGAAGTGATTTTTCTAACTGTCTGTCTAACCTTGAAAAAGTGTTGCAGCGCTGTATTGAGGTTAACCTTGTGCTGAACTGGGAGAAGTGCCACTTTATGGTCAACGAGGGAGTTGTCTTAGGGCACTTAGTTTCTGATAGGGGAATAGAAGTTGACAAAGCAAAGGTGGAAGTGATTCAAAGAATTACCACCTCCAGTTAATGTTAAGGGGGTGAGGAGCTTCCTTGGTCACGCTGGCTTTTATCGCCGGTTTATCAAGGATTTCTCCAAAATTGCTAAACCACTTACACAACTGTTGCTTAAAGATGCCCCTTTTGTGTTTACTGATGCTTGTCTTTCCGCTTTTAACAGGTTAAAGCAGGCCTTAGTCTCCGCGCCGATCATACAGCCTCCCAACTGGGACTTGCCGTTCGAGATCATGTGCGACGCGAGTGACTATGCACTAGGAGCGGTGCTAGGCCAGAGGAAAGACAAAGCCTTGAATGCTATTTACTATGCGAGCCGAACTCTGGATGAGGCTCAAGTGAAGTACACTACCACTGAGAAGGAGCTGTTAGCTGTAGTTTATGCCTTAGAGAAGTTTCGTACTTATTTAGTTGGGTCAGAAGTCACTGTTTTTACTGACCATGCAGCTTTGAGGCATCTCCTTGCTAAGAAGGAGGCTAAACCGCGGCTACTGAGATGGATACTCCTTCTTCAAGAGTTTGACCTACAGATCAAGGATAAGAAAGGGGCCGAGAACGTTGTAGCTGATCACTTGTCGCGACTGATGCGACAAGAAGGGGAAGATTCTCTACCTATTGATGATTCTTTTCCTGACGATACTTTAATTGCTGTTATATCGTCTATTGTTGACCAGGAACCCTGGTATGCAGATATAGCTAACTTCGTTGTCAGTGGCAAGCTGCCGCCTGACCTTTCCTCTCAGCAGAAGAAGCGTTTTCTGTATAACGCTAAGCAGTACTTCTGGGATGACCCTTACCTGTTCAAGGAATGTGCAGACGGTCTCTACAGACGGTGTATTCCGCAGTGGGAGACCAAAATAGTCCTGGAAGGCTGTCACTCCTCTTCATATGGTGGTCACCACGGTCCATCGCGCACCGTGGCTAAGGTACTTCAGTCTGGTTTTTACTGGCCTTCTTTGTTTGCTGACGCCAAGTCTTTTGTTTCAGCTTGTGATGCATGCCAACGATCAGGGAACATTTCGAAGAGACATGAGATGCCACAAAACGGCATCCTAGAGGTTGAGGTTTTCGATGTCTGGGGCATTGATTTCCAAGGACCGTTCCCATCCAAGAAAGGTAACAGTACATTTTAGTAGTCGAGACTATGTGTCAAAATGGGTTGAGGCAATTGCTTCACCTCATTGTGATGGTAAGACCGTGATAAAAATGTTCAAAAAGATCATATTCCCCCGTTTTGGTGTCCCTAGGGTCGTCATTAGTGATGGGGGGATGCATTTCAAGGAAAAGAAACTCACTTCTATACTGTCTAGAGTTGGTATCCAACACCGGCGTGGTTTGGGGTATCATCCCCAAACTAGTGGGCAGGTAGAGGTCTCTAATCGCGAGCTGAAAGAGATCTTGTCTAAAGTAGTTTCTAAATCACGGAAAGACTGGAGTCTTAAGCTAGATGACACATTATGGGCTTATAGAACTGCCTTTAAGACACCAATTGGTGCATCACCTTATAGGTTAGTTTATGGGAAATCGTGTCACTTACCTGTTGAGCTGGAATGTAAGGCCTGGTGGGCAATTCACGAGCTTAATTATGATCCTAAATTGTGTGGTCAGAATCGTCTTTTGCAGCTTGATGAATTAGAGGAGTTTAGGCTCAATGCCTATGACAGCTCACGCATTTACAAGGAAAAGACGAAGAGATGGCATGACAAGAGAATCCTACCTCGGGAATTTCATGTGGGGCAGAAGGTGTTGCTGTTTAATGCCCGGTTGAGATCAAGTTTCTGGCAAGTCAAGTCCGGTGGACTGGTCCATACACGGTGACGGCCGTCACCAAATTTGGATCCGTAGAACTTGAAGACTCCGAGGGCCACAGATTCAAGGTGAATGGCCAATATGTGAAGCACTACCATGAGGCGAGTGAAGCGGACAACCGCGTTGAAGTCTTGCGCTTCGGCGAGCTCGACGCGCCAGTAAATTAATGCCAGAAAGGTCGTGCGGGACCTATTAAACCAGCGCTCTCCGGGAGGCAGCCCGGACAGTTTTATTTGTAGCTTTTGTTGAACTATTTGTTTTATTTGGTTTTTATGTTTTTCTTTAGCTTTACGTTGACATTAGACGCTGCCTTTTGAACAATATTTGTGCTTCCTTGCTTTTATACGTCTTTTGCAGATTAAAAGTACTCGATCGAAGGTTTTTGTGTTCGATCGAGCACTTTCTGATGCGGCTGCTACTCGATCGAGGGGTCATGTCCTCGATCGACCAGATCCCTATTCATGCTTGCTCGATCGAGTGACTCAGTGCTCGATCGAGTCCACTCATGCTGCAAAACATTCGATCGAGCCATTCCACGTACTCGATCGAAGGGATATGACCTACAGCCGCTGTTGTGTTACGTCTACAAAGCCACACTTTGACTTTCTTTGACCTCCCATGTTCATGGTCGGTTTGGGGAGGTCCCTCCTTAGGACGTTTTGTAAGTTTTCCGACTCCACTCCTTCTTTTCTCCTCAGTTTGCATTTCTTTCCCTATTTTTGGTACAATGAGGGCATTGTACGGTTTGGTTTGGGGAGGTATGCATCCATATCTGTGTCTGCATGTTTCTTGCATTTTTGCTTGTTTTAATTTATTTATTTCCGCATGCATTGTTGTTTTAATTAATTTCAAAAATCATATAAAAAATCATAAAATTCAAAAAAATTCAAAATTATTTTCATGAGTCGGAACGGTTGAACATTGACGCTACTTTGAATCTTTACTTGAGCCTTGCATATTCTTGACATTTAGTTGGCATGATTATGTGCATAATCTACGAGTTTTTGTTTCTCTCTTATCTGAACGAATAGACTTGATTCTCTATGTCGGCAAGCTACAATACATTCTGAGGTTAGAGCTTATTAAACTGGTGACATTCATGACCGGTTTCATTTAGAATGTGAGTAGTACTCTCTTTAAGACATGTAACATCAATTTGCATAAGCATGAGTCTAGTCTTCTTAATACCTGTATGCATTCGGTCTGTGGATGGTGACACGTGTTAGGAGAGGCAGTCCCCCTTATTTCATTCTACCCACGAGCCTCACATAGCCAAATTGCCTTTTTGTCCTATCAACTACTTTCTATAATATTTCCTACCCTAGCTGAGCTAGTAACGAGTGGTTCTTGGAATGTGTTATTGCAATTTGGTTATTTCATCTGATTTCAGAAGATGGTGGAAGAATTGGAGGGAAAGAAAGAAAAAAAATGAAACGAAACAAAAAGAAAAGAAAGAAAGCGAAAAGAAAAAAAAAAAAAAAAAAAAAGACAGAAAAATTCAAAATGAAAAAAAAGAGGAATGAAAAAGAATGAGAATTGCTCAATGTTTCACACTCCCATGCCTTATTTATATTTTATGGGGAGTTGACGACTTTTTGGTGTTTGGTGAGTTTATTGCATAATTTTGCACCGTTTCATCTTGCTGTTATGAGTACGAAGTTGGGATGCAGTCTATATTTGGATCCGTTGTTGCTAGCCTGGCTATTAACCCCACATATCCAAATTCATTTTAGCCCCTTCTTACCCATTACCTCACTAACCCAAATGTAAGTCCTCGGCACGTGTCTTGGTCACTAGTATGGTTGGAATGCATATGTACGGTTGTAGAAACTTTATTCATGTTAACTGCATGCATGTTCTTATAGGTCGAGTTAGGTGAGTGTCTTGCTTTTTCCTATCTTTCACATATATACTCACCTTATACCTGATTTTGAGTGACGAGCGACCCGTGAGAGTCCGACATCTTTTGAATCTTGCAAGTTCGACGGTTCAGTAAGCTTGAAACATTAATTTAACTCGTTTGCACTTTTCAGTCGCCACTTTGTCAGTTTGTTGCATTAAATTGGTTCTATTGGATGATTTGTAGCTGATGCGTTGGTCCCGTTCTGTTGTTCACCCTTAGTTGCATTCATATTTGCTTGGGGACAAGCAAAGGTTTGGTTTGGGGAGATTTGATGCGTGTCTTTTATATAAGGTTTTCACCTCATTTTTACACGCATTTCTGTGCTTTTTATGTAGCATCTGGCTACAAATACCCCCGAATATTCTACTTTGGTCCGCTTATTGTAATTTGCAGGAATTGACCGAGGAGGAGCTAAATCGAGCCTAAATTGTCCTAATTGTACGCATTTACGGGAAATGAGGAGCCGGATTTAGGAATCTTACATTTGGAGGACGTATGAGCTGAGTTAAGGAAGATATTCAAGTCCTGGTGCGCCCATATAGCTCGATCGAATGCTTACACACTCAAGATTGGTCGATCGACCAGCTTAAGGAGTCGATCGAGGATGTTCACCAAGCAGTGCTCGATCGAGGGATCTTGCTAGCTCGATCGAGTGATTTAGAGCTCGATCGAGTGATCATCTTACTCGATCGAGAGGATTTCATGTGTTTTTGGTTTATTTCCGCCTAATCTTCTATGGGCTTTTGTAATCAGTCCATGGATTAGGTTTAAGACAATTTTTCAGTATAAGACTGAGGAGAACACTACGTTACTCCTATCTCTCTTACTACGTACATTTCACTCGTACTTTTGTCACTGTTCTTTTGGGAATTCTACTCTCTACCTTGCTACTCGGATTCGGTATTATCAATTTAATTATTTCCTTATCATATTTATTGCTTTTAATTCCTTTTCCCTCTTTACTTGATTATCGTTCAATCAATTAGATCATTCATCATGTTTAGTTTGAATTGCTTGGTTATTGTATTTGTTAATTTGATAATTATGAGTAGCTAAATCCCTATGCTAAGACTATAGGGGACCCATGATTTGAAGGGAGAGTAATCAATTTACTAGGTCAATACCGGTATCGTCTTTGTTGTTTAAATGCTACAAATAACTGTAATTGCCTAATTGAGTCGACGCAATTAGACCCTTATTCTTAGTGGACCTTGACCTGGACCGAAAGGTTGGAAGAGGGAGACTAGTAGCGAACAATAGAGTATTGCAGCGAGGACGAAAGTTAAACTGTTTACGCTTTAGGGTGAATTAAGGACCGAAAGGTGACGTTCGCTACCCCTTAGACCGTATTGCATTGACCTGGGACCTAGATTACTCGACCAGATAATTATGGTGAACCGCTTGTCTTAGCTATTCTCCTTCATCTGTTAACCTCCTTCCTTTTATTTCTCTTTCCCCTACTCTGTTAGTTTAGAAATCACATTTTAAAACCCCCATATTGGTTACCTTGGCGAACTTAGTTTAGCAGAAAAGTTCCTACCTCTCTGTGGATTCGACCCGACTTCCCTAGCTATATTAGTTAGTTGGAACCAGTTGGTTTTTTTTTGACAGGTACGCGACAGACGTGTCACACTACTACAGATACAGCCTATAACAACGGGTAAAAACCGTTGTAAAAACAAAAAGCGGACGTTGTTAAAGCGGCCGTTGTAGAAGGTATTTACAACGGTTAGGTTATTTAATGAAACCGTTGTCTAAAGTATTCACCACGGTTAAAAGCCGTTGTTGTTGGGTGTTCTCCGTTGTGGAAAGTGTTTCAAAATTTTGGAGGGAATAATATAACAACGGTTGTCGTATGTATAACCGTTGTTGTAACTTTCCCTCCAAAATTGTGAAGTCTTTTGACAACGGGTTTATGCTACATACCCGTTGTTGAAATTGTTAGTAACAGCGGTTCTTAGTTTAATACCCGTTGTTGTAATTTTACCTCCAAAATTGTGAAGACTTTTAACAACGGTTCTTCGATTAAAACCTGTTGTTGAATATTATGCGCGGGTATTTGTGAATGTCATTCACAACGGTGTTATTTTTATTAACCGTTGTGAAAGGTATTCACAACGGTTTTTTTAGTAACCGTTTTTATTACGAACTCCTAATATTTTGAAAAATTAAATTTGTTTCATGCCATTCAAAAACCTGCATATGTCAAAAGACCATATACCAAAGACCAAAGATAAATCACAAATGGGTTCATCGAACTCAATAGATTCAATTCAACCACAACAAAGAAATGCATCATATATATATATATACTTACAAGGAGTTGAATTTACATGAACTAATCATTCCCTAACTTCAACAAAAAATTTACTAATAAGTTGATCTAAACTCTGAGTATCATGCATTTCTATATTCTAAGACGTAGTTGCCCCACATGTCTCTTACCTCGTCTATATCTATACTTGAGTACTGCTCAATCTGTTGTGACGGGTTGATTGCATACTGCGGAAAAAACAAAGAGAAGACATTATGGTATATATAGCAGCAAGCAAGATAACATTAGCAACATCATGGTATATATAGCAGCAAGCAAGACAACATTAGCTCTAATTTAAAAAAAAGTAATAAACACATGTTTAAATTATTACTAACCTTTTCTGGAATAATGAGATATCTTCGCCTAATAATCTCCAACATGAACCGACAAGCGTAGTATCCACATTGTATGCTATCTGGCTGGCGAGGGGCCTATTATTACATAAAAAAAACAGACGAGAGAAGGCTCACATCATAATCTTGAACTTTAGGTATTGTATTAGTATTAAACACAGATTTTGCACTTAATGTTATTGTATTTGAGCACGTACCCCTCGTTATCGTAATAAAATCGGGGCCAACATCGAATCTTTCGTGGGTTGATCCTGCTCGTTTGCTCTTTTCTTCTTAAAGGCCCTTTTTTTAAAAAATAAAAAAGGAGGCAGAAACTAATTTTTTTAGGGGAAAAATATGAAAGAGCTTTTTTCTATAAATAAAAATTGAAAGTGTTATTATAAATAAATCAATATTATAAACTTACATATTAATCAAGTGCTTAAAAGTCTCGCTTGGTTGATGATGTAAAGAGTCCAACCAGAAAACTTTATTCCTTGTCGGCATGATGGCTGCTAGCACCCAATGAGTCCTACATCAAGAGACATCATCATTATTAACAAGTACATATATTAGTTATGAAAATGCAATTGTAGGGGGAAACGTAATATTAATTTGTTTATTACCCTTTTTCATTATAAGCGCAAAAAATCACTTCTTGGTTGTCGCCAATTCTTTGAGCAATATAATCTACCCGTTCTTCGAACGAGAAATCCGGAATAAATAAAGATAAAACATAGGGGCACAGGAATCCGTATTGATCAGATGGAATATTCTTCTCGGGGATCACTCTCAATTTCAATATCCTACATTATTACGGTATTAATTCAGGTATTTAAAACACTATCTAGCAGTCAGAATATTAGACTATGAAATTATTTATTAAGAAACTTACTTCATCCAAACAAATATGTGTGCTATATCAATCTGGTCTAGGCCAGCCCATAGTCCCATACGGCTAGCAGATCCCATGATATAAGCGCTTGGCGCTCAGCCCCTAGAATATCCTCCTCGAGGGGAATAACTATCACTTGCTTGGTAGCTATGCGATGGCCAGCCTCCTCATGCAGTCTCATCATCGTCACCGTTCTTACTTTTTGCATGTAATCCTTCCCTTTATATTGTGTGGAGTTTAAACTCCTAACTTTCAGGTCCGGGAAAGAATGAGTTTTTGATTTTGTGCTACTACCACCAGCCTACACATGTAGTAGATAATTAAAATAATAAAAAATCCAAAGGTAACATATCCTAGTTGGAGTAATAATAAAAATAAAAGCGTACTTAATTAAATACCTCGTCAACCTGCTCTTTCAATGATGAGGTAGTAGTAGCAGGTAAGACTGGGGACTTAGGCTTATCAGTCTTTTTTGTCCCCTACACAAAATTACCATGCTTTTTATAAATACAGACAAAATATAAATAAAGAGAGCGAGGTTAATTTTTAAAAAAATGGAGAAGTTAATTAAATACCTCATCAAGTTGTTGTCTCGACGAGGTCGTTGGCAAGTCTGTGGACTTAGGCTTATCCGCCAAAACCGTCTTTTTTGTTCCCTACAAAAAAAAAAAATAACATATAAATTTAACATTTAAAAACATTCAACAATTAAAAATGTAACATATATATAAAGGTATTTCTTCTAACCCCAACTCGCTTTCCGCTGAGGCGGCGAGATATCTTCGCCAAGTAGATGTGAGTTTCGAGCCATTGGATGAAACTTCCAAGCGCATCTCCCGTAATGGTAATGTCGTCACAATGGGACAGCGATTGCAAGTTTTCATGGCCTGGTAAGATTGTAGTTATCTCTACTTTGGTATGATTCGGCAAAAGTTTTTCGCCATGAACTACGCTTTCATTGCTGCATTTGGTGTGCATTTATACGAGACCCCGGCCAACACGCACATGTGGCTTTTCGGATCTATTAGGGTCAAGAAGAATAACGGCCTCTTGTTTACGGCCTAAAGAATATACACATACATTATTATATCTTTGCAAAAACGCTTCAAAGATTCAAAGATTTTGCAAAAACGCTTTCTGTCTCAGGTCGATTTTTGCACAAACTTCAGCATTCATATAAATTTAACTAATTAAACACTTCATGCATACCTTACGAAAAACAGGAACCGACTTGAAGGGGATGTATCTTTGTTTTCCATCAGCCGTCTTCTCAAGTTGCATCTCCTTTTCGGACCCATTATTTACCTAATAAAATTAACCAATTCAATGGCACCATGTCGGGTTATAGCATTAGAGCCGGCAAAGTGAACACACCCCCGATCTTACCCAAAAAAAAGAAAAGAAAAATAAGGAAGTATTAGGTACTGATCGGCTTTAGTTGTTACAACTTCAAAAGCATTATTAGGTACCTGATCTTTCTGAATCTCGTTGACCGATACTTCCTTCTCATATATTGCCAAGGTAGTAGCGGCCTCTTGACCAATCTGTTGTACCTTATTATTACTCCCTTTAAAAATGACATCCTCCATCATCTTCACTTCTTCTTCGGAAAGCTTACCTCCAGATTCACTTTAGTAGTACGGATGCCATTAATCAAGTCGCTTGCCAAGAATGTAATGTGTCAGCAATTTTTATCCCAACAATAACATGTGAATTGAACTTAAATGAAAATAATAGAATAAATGTTACCATGTCAGCCTTCTCAGACTTAGTCTTCCTTTTCTTCTGTATCTGGGCAGTTTTCCCATAATATTTCGTTACTCCAACCTGTAACGGGACGCCCCTCAAACAACCTGGATGTTCGGGTCGGCCGATCGCTCTAGCAAGAACGTCATTACGACCAATGGGAGTGAATTTCCCTTCTTCTACCTCTTTCAATACGTTGTCCTATAATATATTAAATAAACTTCAAATTATATTTGTGACTAAAATAATAAAGTTAGTAATGAACTTGTCTTAATAAAATAATGCTTACTATGTTGGCCAAAACTTCCTCATCATATTTGTCACGCGACGACCGGGATCCTTTAGGCGTGTGCCCTTCTTTATAAGTTACATGACGATCCACCTCTTTCACTCCCTTTGCCACCTACACATTAACATGGTAACATTTATACAGGTAAATGTGTATCAATGCAAGTCCAAGTGTGATTAAAAAAATAAAGTCTCACAGGGGAATAATGCATGCTACTTACGAGGTCCTCTTCTATCTTTACAGAACCGCCTCGAGAACCATACCATTTCCCCTTCTTGCATGAAATGTTAGCACGATTTCTTCTGCTAACGGCCTTCAAATAATTATATAAAAGCGCAAGTAGATGAGATAATAAAAAGATTATATAAAGGACTCATTAATTAAAAAAATGATAGGTAAATCGTTAAAAGGCGAGGATATTTAACCTGAAACTTCTCAGTAGTTCTCATCTTTTTGAAAAGATCCCATTGTTCCTGCTTGAAGGTGGGACACTTGTTTTCCGGTGGGCTCTTACGCATCTCCCCCGTTGCCTTGTCCACATACAACCAATCCCTAGCAACGCCACACCTCCACCGCTGTGGACATCCGCCGCTTCGCATTAAATACTCATCATGGCTTTTATCGGGTATAATAAAGCCTTCCTTTACACGAGCCAAGTATAACTCCGCCAATTTTGGATTCAAAGTTCTAAAATCATCTAAATGGATAGGCACAAACTGTCTTGTGCAAGTACCAATCCAACTGGAGAAAAGACCCGCATTTGGACCAAAAGAGGGAAACCCATCTCACTCCATGTTATTTGGAACGGCTGTTTAGCGGCTATATCTGCAAGGACTTTCTGCCACTTCGTAGCACCCCTCTCACCAGGCTTATTATCACCAGGCTCATTATTCTTTTGACTTCTTTTACGTTTTTCACCAATGATAATCCTAAAACAAAAATATGAATGATATAGCTGGAAATGAACAACTTAACAACGTACATGCAGAGTATTATCTAAAACCCGAAACCCTAATAGGAATGAAAATTTAAAACAACAGATTGAGCTTCTAAAATCCTAAACCCTAATAAGAGGAGTGAAGTAGATGATGCGGGATGATAAAGATAACAAAGAAGACGAAAAACAAACAGATGCATGAAAAAGAAACAAGATGATCGTCTTAAAACCCTAACGACGAAACACAAAATTAAAGTGAACATACCTGTTGATGATGATGATAAAGAGAACGAGCAGGATGATAAGGGTAGACAACGGAATCTGGGCGTCGGAAATCAAGGGCGGCACGGCGGCGAAATGTAAAAAGCGAGGAAGAGAGAAGAATTAACACAGGATACCAACGGTTGAACTAATAATGTTGTGTGTGTTTGTGTATGGCATGCTGTATGGGTTTCTATATTAGTTTTTTATTAAGACAAACTATTGACAACGGGTGCTCAAAGAAGAACCGTTGTTATATGTTAATAACAACGGGTCAATAAAAGTCAACCGTTGTCAAAAGTTTATTACAACGGTTAAAATATACCCGTTGTAATATATTTTCACCAAATTTGCGCCAAAATGAAATATGTCAAAAAAATAATTGACAACGGGTAGAGGTACTACACCCGTTGTTAAAAGTATTAACAACGGGTAATTTAAATATAACCGTTGTTATTGTTGAACCTCTTTTTTTTTTTTTAAAATTATCAGTAATTCCATTACGGTCCAAACTCAGAATAACAATACATACTCTAATGAAGAGAAGCACCATATACTGTAACATTATTCAGCAATTTCAACACCATCATCCACATCTAATAATAAGATCAAGAAAATAAGACAACACCAGCATGCATGCATACTGCATATCTAAGCTACAGGATTTACCATGCCATGCAAATTTGGGAATTTTTATTTAACAATATAATGACCATTATTGATTTACCAATAAATTAAACCATCAAATTATTGGTCCGAAAATGACTCAAAATGTTGGTCGTCCATATCACCGTGTCCTGATGAACTATCTCGGGATCGGGGGCGTTTCTTGATGTCATAGTTTCTTCGTTAACCCAAATACCTTCACCATGGTCATCACGCATATAGATGCTTTCAGTGTCTTCATGATCAGTGTCAACATCGTCGAAATAAGATACAGTGGTAGAGTGATCCATTCCCTCAAAAACGACATCCTGATCATCATCACCATTATCGGATGGACTACTCCTTCTACTCCTTATAGACAAGACAACACACTTCTTATCCATAGGATCGGTGACATAGAACACTTGTTTAGCTTGGGATGCCATTATGAAAGGATCATCCTTATTATTGCCAACCTTACCCAGATTGACCAACGTAAATCCCATCTTATCCTTTCGGACACAATGGATGTTGTTATCAACCCAGTTACATCGAAACAAAGGCATTGTGAAATCAATGTAATCTAGTACCAATATTTCTTGAATAACACAATAATAAAGGCATTTTCCCCAAATAGGCTTTTTATCTTTTGAAGTAGCAAAGTGCATTGCCTCAAATTCAGAACTCACACCACTATTTTGCATTGTGCTCAACTCATCTTGCTCGCGGGTGTAAAAAGTATATCCATTAATGGCAAAACTGTTGTAAAAGGTGACCCTGGCATTTGGACCTAAACCAAGACGTAGTAACCTAGGAGAGATGTCATCACCAGTTTGATCGAGACACTCGTAAGACAATATTCCTAAACCACTCCGGAAACGTCTTCGTATGCTCGTTCGCAATCCACTTCTCGGTCTTGTTTTGGTGATCGTATTTGAGCTCATCTTTGTGTTGTTGAATATAAGGTTGCACCTCATCTTCGTTGTTTAGCACATACATGTGTGCTAAATGCAACATTTCACGTGTCACAATTTTTTCAACCCGGCCCCTAATACCTTTTCCGGTCATCCAGTCACTATGACGATTCTTAGGAACGCCAATCAACTCCTCAGGGGAGAGATGAGCGTAACAATATGAAAGAGCTTCGTCTAAAATAGCGCGTTCAGCAATACAACCTTCCGGACGATACCGATTAGATGTATAGTCCTTGTAGACTTTCATCAATCTTTCGAAAGGATACTGGTATCTCAAGTACACGGGCTTAAGGTACAAAATCTCCCTAACCAAGTGAATGGTCAGATGAATCATGATAGTGAATAAAGAGGGTGGAAAATACATTTCCAACTGACAAAGAGAGGTTACAACGAGGTCCTGCAATGAATCCGCGTCATCGGGATCGATGACTTTCTCGCATATGGACTGGAAGAAGAGATAGAATCTAGTTATAGCATATCTTACCTTTTCAGGTAAAATGGAACGAATAGCCACAGGTAGTAATTGTTGCATCAAAGTGTGACAATCATGTGACTTTAACCCGGTGAGTTTTAGGTCTTGCATCGACACTAGGCTTTTGATGTTCGACGAATAACCATGTGGCACTTTAATTCCATTCAAGCATGCACAGAACTCTTTTCTCTCATTCCGTGAAAGGGTAAAAGCTGCTGGCGGTAAAAATGTACGATTACCTCTATTCTGTGGTGCCAACTCTAGCGTAATACCCATCATTTTCATATCTTCCCTAGTCTGCGGCGTTATCCTTTGTTTTAGCAGAACATTCGAGAAGGGTATTGATAATATTATCACACACATTTTTCTCAATGTGCATGAAATCGAGGCAATGCCTCGACCTCCAGTCGGCCAATATGGAAGTTTATAAAAAAATATGGATCTTTTCTTATACCCACGAGTAGACAATTTAGAGCCGCTCTTCTTCCCATAATCTATCTCAATATGCTTTACTTTCTGATAAACTTCATGCCCACTCAAAATTCTAGGAGGTTGACGAAGTTCTTGTCTTCCATTGAATGCTTTCTGCATCTTGCGATAACAATGCTCATGATACAAGAACCTCCTATTTCCCATATACACATACTTACGAGAAGACTTCAAGTATTCGGACTCGATATCCTCCCCACACAATGGACAAGCCTCTTTCCCATGAACTGTGTGCCCGGAAAGGTCGCCATAAGCCGGATAGTCGGTTATTGTACACAATAACATCGCTCTCAAATTGAAAGTTTCGTTCTTATATGCATCAAATACTTCTATCCCACTATCCCACAACAATCGCAAATCATCTAGAAGAGGTTCCAAATATACATCTATATCATTTCCAGGTTGTTTAGGGCCGGAAATTAACAACGACAACATCAAATACTTTCTTTTCATGCACACATATGGAGGTAAGTTATAAATAGCCAACACTACTGGCCAAGTACTATGTTGGCTACTCATGTTTCCGTGTGGGTTCATTCCATCAGTGGACAGCGCTAGACGTAAGTTTCTAGGTTCATTGCCGAACTCGGGATACTTAGCGTCGCACGATTTCCATTGCTTACCCTCTGCCGGGTGTCTTAGCTTTCCATCATTTATTCTTCCTGTTTCATGCCAAGTTAACATTTTTGCATCATCGGGATTCGCATAAATCCTTATGACTCTTGGTATCAATGGAAAATACCACAACACCTTAGCCGGGATCCCTTCCTTATCCTTATAACGCCACTCCAAACATTTAGGGCAATTGGTTAAGTTTTGATATAATTTCCGATACAATATGCAATCATTTGGACATGCATGTATTTTCTCATATTTCATATCCACTCCTCTTATTAGTTTTTTCGCCTCATATGTCTTAACAGGTAGAACATTACCATCAGAAAGCAACTCCTTTATCAAGGCTAAAAAACTAGTGAAACACGTGTCACTCACCCCATTTGCCCCCTTGATATTATACAACTTCACCACAGCCGACATTTTTGTGAACTTACAACCAGGATACGAGGTGCTTCGACTCACACAACTTCTCATACATGTTGTTAAGGTCATCCCAATTACTAGTGTCATCACCTACATCTTCAAAAGCAATGGACTCATCATCATTCTCTTCATTATCTATAGACCCAACATTCAACTTCTCTACTTCCAACTCTTCCAACTCAAAAACTCGGCAAACTCGGGATCATCGCTTAGCCTTTCGTGTACCTCAACATCATCTTCTTCCGAGTTATTCTCTTCCTCTAATGATTCCCCATGAAAAATCCAAAGTGTATAGGATCGACTAAATCTCCACTTTTCTAGGTGTATTTTAACGTCCGGAAAAGCCATATAGCTAATATTACCACATCTTTCACAAGGACATGCAATACTAGAAGAACCTTTCAAATTGTTCGAAACAAATTCATAAAATTCAGCTAAACCATCCTTGTAGGTGCGGTCACTCATATTTGCATCAATCATCTAAGTTCGAGTCATTATTCTACATTCGTAATAATAGGCAACTAATTCAGAAAATACAATAATAGGCAAACAAATAAACGAAATTCAGGAAAGCAATTAAGCTAAATTATCAACAAATTAGATAATAACCCAAAAAATCCTATATCTAGTTATAAGCGTTGCTAAGAAACATATATATACCTGATTGATAAACACGATGAGGGAGAGAAGACGTGACAACAGTAACGGAGATGAAGACAGAGAGACGATCAGGGAGGAATGGAGGATGATATAGTAGCAGTATTAGCTTGTGTTTGTGTTTGTAGCGTATAGCAGAATAAAGCAATATGTTGTTCTTAGGATTTTCATAATATTAATAACAACGGTTATTGAGTCTACAACCGTTGTTAAAAGGTATTGAAAACGGGTTCTAATATAACCGTTGTGATTACTTTTCACTAATTTGGCGCCAAACCATTAACAACGGTTAAAATTTAACCGTTGTTATTAGTTTTTTCATTAACAACGGTTGTTTAAGTATGACCCGTTGTTAAAACCAATAACAACGGTTAACAACACATAACTGTTGTAATTAAGTTTGGTAAAATTCGCGGAATAAATTCTACAACGTGTTTTGATGATTTTCGTGAATAAGCGTTGTTAAAGGGCCGTTGTGGTTGCCTGTATTTGTAGTAGTGAATTGTTTGAATTTGAATTGAACCTTGTGTTTTAATCCCTCTTTTATGCTTTGATTTCACCCTTAATACTTGTATAAAGTTACTTGGGTAATATATGGTGCAATTGGGATGGTAATGGTATGATAAAAAAAAATTTGGGGATGAAGGTGAATTTGTTGTGTCGTGCAAATAAGTGATTTGCGCAGGCTGCGCCACAGCCTAGACCAGTTTTCGTAAAATGGCCATAACTTCTTCGCTACTTGTTTGTTTGAGGCTTATGACCTACCGTTAGAACCGTAAGAGGATAAGCTATCACCTTCAACTTGTTTCACCTTATTATCATTTCTAGAACTCAAGTTATGACCGTTTGAAGTTGACCCTTGTTGTAGTCGAGTACTAAACTTGTTGTTATAGATTGGGTTTTATGTTTCTTATTGGGTATGCATCTTAAAATTGTTTCTAATGCTTCTGTATGGTGTATTGACACTCTTTTATCATGGGAGCATCTGATATTTGTTATACTCTCGTACTTATACATGCTCCAAATAAATTGTTTATGTCACGTTTATATAATCATTGTTACTCGTATTTGTGACCCGAGTGTGACGGTTTACATTGTGTGACGACTTGACATTCCTTATTTTACCCTTTTGGAGCTTTGGTCACGAGTGTGAGCTATGTTTCCGGATGGGGTTATGTCCTCCCTTTCGGACCTTTGGTCACGAGTGTGAGCCATGTTTCCAAACTAGGGTATCCTTCCGCCTTTCTTCGGACCTTTGGTCACGAGTGTGATCCATGTTTCCAGATTGGGTTATGTTTTCCCTTTCGGACCTTTGGTCATGAGTGTGAGTCATATTTCCGATTAGAGGTTACTCGACCTTTGGATACGAGTGCGTGCCATGTTTCGAGTCTTGGATACGATTGCTATATCGTTTGTCGAATCGGGTGACGCCCATCCCGAGAGTCTGGATCCAGGTTTAGACTAGGACCTTATTATTATCGTCATCCTACCAAGAAGTTGGAGTCTACGTGTTTGTCTTGTGAGTCCATACTACGTAAATGTCTTGCTTGATTATGGTCATTGACGTGTCCTTATATACGAGAGTTCATGTCTCCTATGATTGTTTGTGAGAGTCTTGGTCCTATCGGATACTAGAGGTGAGATGCAAGCCTCTAGTTACGATATGATCGCCGGGATCGATGTTCCTATCCATTCTCATAGTGAGATGCAAGCCATAAGTATGAATGCGACATTGGTAGCCACGTCCCGTGCAATGTTTGTTATAAATCTAGTAACATGCATGGTTTAATTTCGTGATATATCATAATAACACAAATTTTACAAGTTTTATTTATTATTCTTATAACTCGGAAAAACTTTTAACCGATTTGCATGCAAACAACCGTGGCTCTGATACCAATTGAAAGAAATGTAGATTCATATACATACTAACATACTCATATATGTTATAAATTAATTTGTCATAAATTTAAAACGGATTTTATGCATGCAAACAATAATAAAATAGAGGAGAAATCATGTCCTTACAATGATGATTTCGGTTATATTGGGCACAAGAGAGATCACCTTTCTCTCTTGTTCTTGAGCTTTTCCTTATGGATGAACCAAGATCCAAGTATAGGATCTCTCCCTAAGCTTTATACCCAAGGCTTTCTCTTAATTTAATTAATATTACAAGAACTAGTATAATATTAATTAGTAGAAAATTGAACCAAAAACTTTATAAATCACATAAATGTTTCGGTTTTTAGAGAGAAGGAGAGAAGGATTTTTATTCTCTCTAAAAATGTATTTTGGATGATAGATTGAATGAATGAATAATACACTACACTTAGTATATTATTAGGTAAAAATTATGGAAAAAACAATGATGGGTTTTGCTTCTCAAAACCGTGTAAGAGGAGAGGTAAAGGGGAGCCAATGCATGGACTTATTTGTCTTCACAATGCACCATAGGCTTGCATGGCTACTAAAGCAAAACAATCATTATGTTTAGCTACTAATTAAACAATTAATTAGCTTAATCCTCTTCTTGTAATTTCGGTCCATTTGATAATATGGATTCCATATTATTTTTGTCAATTGTCAATATGTCACATGTCATATGTGACATAAATTTGTTATGTATTTTTAACATATTAAAAATCAACGTATTAATAAAAATACGTCACATACAAAAATCGACTTAGTAATTTCATAATTACTTGTGCCAAAATATTTTACCATTTATAAATCACAACAGATTGTATTTATAACAATTCATTCAAATTTAATTGTTACATTAAACAATTTATTTCATCCGAGTAATGATACAATTTAATTACTCAGACCGTATCTCATTTAATCACATTTCAATTTGATACGTAAATTTTACTTCCAAAATCGTCCGCCAATTTTCAAGTAATTTAATTAACTCGTAACATTATACGATTAATTAAATAATCAATTAAGAGTGTTGCCCTATAGGTATGACCTAGGGGGTCAACTGATCACCACCGTCGCACGACAGTAATGTCAAACTCTAGTCAGCCAATCATTACCGATATATGTTGACCAGTTGACAGTAACAATATTACTTCCCAATGGTATTCTTTATAATGAGATTTAAACATGTGATCATCATGATCAACAGTCGTGATCGCATTATTGTCGGAGGACACATATTCCAACAATCTCCCACTTGTCCTCGACAAGTGTGCGTCACCAATTCTCTTGTCCTATTACTATCTCCCACTCAATGCAAGGTGTCTTTCAGGTCGTACTTGCAAGTGATCATATCGAGAGTGGTTTCCTCGATCTGGAGAATAACTGATCGACCAGACTTATCTATCATAGATACTTTTCGAGCGTGGCCACGCATTTCCAGTTCATTACTCCTCGAGTGACCCTGAGATATTGTTATAACCCTGACTAGGGGTGGACAATTCCTATCGCACTCATTCCCTTCGACTAGCCACAGCCATCATAACCCAAAATATGCCCATTTGACCCCATTTACGAAGGTCGTAGTAACACAAATCAAAGTTAATCTGAAACTGTGCCATCTTAGGAGAATAGTCTTTAGTCAAAAGAATCGACTCATTTGAATACTATAGCAGCTCTCACCACGACCAGGCTATATAAATTTGCCAGGACTCTATAAGCGGTCATTAGGCCCGACAAAATGTTCCTAACAGTCTGCCTATGTGATCGACTAGTCATCTCACATGACTCTATGGCACTTGAACTTGCCACCAATCGCATCACACTCTAGTCACTTCGAGACGTCACCTCATATAAGTAACTATGGGCAATTACAATGTTAATCCATGTTCACTTTAACGGGGTTCAATTGTCTCTACAACCCGTTCGGATATAACAATGTACAAGGTGAGTTAATAATAACTCAAACGACAATGTCGACATCACACTCGGGTAGTCAATATCATATTACAACCTTGTGATGTATATCATAAGTGTAAACACTTATTGATTGCAATAGAAGTTTAACATCCCATGTGTCCATGTGTTCAAACTTCTTACACTTGCAATCTCCTTCACATTCATGTTCTATCTCATAGCATGAATCTTACCAAGTACACATCAAGGTTCCCGACCTTGGTTTCGGTTCTTTAATCTTGAAAGAACTTTCTTATCGACTATCACATAGCGAACGAATTTGTGATGAATGATATAACTTGTACTGATCAAGTACTCCATCCGCACACAATGCACTAGGTATATGTTTTGTAGAATCTTGTAACAATTTGTCAAGATTATTAGCTTAGTACTTCTCACAAGTCCTAGCTTAACCAGGAAAGATTATCTTGAATAACCTCTTATTCAACCAAGCATCTTTCCAAAAACTTCTCATTTCTCTTTCTAGGCTTGAAAGATTTGGGATTCTCATAAATCCTTATATGTGCTCGGATTTTCTACAATATGTGTAACCTCTTAACATACAATGGAACATTCCGTCAAGCACCGAAATCGTTCATCGGATTCTACTTGAGAATTCATGACGTTTCTATTATGGCTCACCAATCAATCATCATGCTCTTATGCATATGATTCACAATTGGACATGTACATGATTATTCTAATGGCGGAAACATTAGTTACTAATAATCATGAGATCAATCGTTCATAGATTTAATGAACGACCATGACTGCTAATGGCAATCCCATTTTCATCTACATGAATAACCTATGTTAATGTTGACACGATGTGCATCTCTTAATACTAACCCAACATCCCTTGATGTAATTGGATTCATCATAGTCCATTTTCATCCAGAATTGAAAACTCAAATGCTTCTTTTATGAAAGAAGGTATTAGCTCGTCATTCTTTAATGAGTGATGAGTTGTAAACATTCAAAGATGATAGCTCCCACTAAATTCCATGTCTTCACATGAGAATTTCCTAACTCCACTCAATTCTACACATTTCGAGATTGACTTCTCAATCGAAATTTATTCAAGAATTGAAATATAAATCGCATTGCCAAGTTATTAGGATAAAACCATATATGTTCCCATCATATCCTTTCAAAATACCTATTTTGAAGTGGTCTCATCTTAACCTTACGGAAAGAGATTTTAAATCTCCAACACACTCATGTTACCTCGAGATGTGTAGTAATGTCATTTTCAAATATAAACAATATCTAGAATACGTCCTTCACAATTACCCTTTTGGAAGGAGGTTTAACCATTTCATAAGGAGGTTAAGTAATGACATTTGCGTGGTTAAAAAAACTTTGGCCATTGAAGATATCGGTATATCAATCTTTGCAACTCGATCATAACTAGTATGTTACTTTGATTCATTTAGGCTCTTAAGTAAATCTCAAGGTTGAAACTATTGGTCAAATGTTTCATAAACTTAGTCAAAAACTTGTTAAGACTTTACATTAGTCATTTTTCTTCCAAAACTTTTTTTTGGTCTCCTCGTGTAGTTATCTTGAGAATATACTCTTATGATTACTTCACTTGGTCTCTTTAGTCATATAGAACTAACTTGAGACCTATTCGGCATACTATGTAAATAAATATACCTTCATTCAAATCATTCTCTCTTGCGTAGATCTTCATATACACAAGTACACAATTTTATCTTGCCTTGTGTGTTGTGTCCTCTTGTGTCCTCATTTTTTCTCCCACTCTATCTTTAGAATGAATACACTAGACATTCAAAGATAGCATATGAGACACAAATAATGATGTTGAAGTATAAGGAGAACTATCTCATAGATAGACTAATGGTTATTGATTTCATATGTGTACTTGGTGATTGACATTCCTTTAAGAGAGTTCATAGACTCAAAATTACTTTATAAATGATCATACACACGCCTTAAGCATGTGGACATATAATGAAACCCGTCATTATATTTGTCTATTAGATCACTTTAAGTGAATAATCTTATGTTCCTAAGAGCAAGCATTTAAAGATGAAAATTTAGAACATAAAGGATAAATGATAAAACGGGTGACTTGGGTTGCAAACCAAGTCACCATCATCCAAAATACAAACCATTATCCAAAATACTTTTCCATGTCGAACACGGAAACTTAAAGTTCTAAAATTCAAAACATAACTTTAAATAAGACAATGAAAAGCAAAGCTCCATAAAAGCTATCCTTAGCTTCTCCATGGTTTCTTATGCTTGCTTTTCCTTTTCTTTGTCTTTGCTTGGTGGAGGCCCTATTTACAATAAAAAGGGAGATACATTATCACAACTTTGCATCATATTACCATAGTTGAATTTAGAAACATAAAAGAAGGATAGTCATTTACCTACTGGAGTGATCTTTCCAGTTTTGATATCACCAAGGTATTTGGAACAATTTCTTTTCCAATGTCCCGTGCCATTACAATAATGGCACTTATCAAGAGGACCCTTCTTGACTTTGGAGGTGCTAGCTTCACAAGACTTAGCTTTGGTGAATGTGGGAGCTTGCTTTTTACCCTTCCTTCCACTCTTCTTGAATTTCCCTTTACTCTTAGTGCTTATGTTAAGCACATCTTTGGGAGGGTTCACATTTAACCCCATGTCCCTCTCGGCTTGCACATGTAACTTGTGCAATTCCTCAAGAGACACATCCTTGTCTTGCATGTTGAAATTCACCCGGAATTGCACATATGCCTTGACTTTGGACAAGGAGTGTAGAATCCTATCTACGATGAGTTCTTTAGGGATTTCAACCTTTTGGATTTTCAAGGTCTCGACAAGCTCCATGAGTTTGAGCACATGAGGGCTAACCTTTTGGCCCTCTTTGAAGTCGAGATCAAAGAATGCCGCGGCCGCCTCATATTGGACGATCCGCGGAGTTTGTGAAAACATGGTCACAAGTTTGGAGTAAATCTCATTAGCATTGCCCATTTTAAAGGCTCTCCTTTGGAGGTCCGCCTCCATCGCAAATATTAAGACATTTTTCATTGCGGCGGACTCCTTTTGGTAAGCCTCATATGCTTCCCTAGTGGCCGCGGTGGACCTAGTGGAGGGTTCGGGTGGAGAGGCCTCGGTAAGGTAACGAAGCTTGTCGTCACCTTCGGCGGCTAATTTGAGTTGGGCATCCCATTCGGAGAAATTTGACCCATTCTTTTCAAGTTTACATCGATCCATAAAGGATCGGAGCCAAGACGAACTAGCGAGTGGTGTAGCATTAGGAGTTGGTGTTGATGTTGCTATTTGTTATGAAAAAGAAGTGGTCTACAAAACAAGAATATATAAGGAGTAAAACAAATGTCGTTTTAATAATACTTGTAAAATGTATAATTTAAACAAGTTTTATGCATTTTTCTAGTGACCTCTACCCAACTAGATAAATGATTCCAAGACCCAAATTCATATCGACTTAGGCACGGTATGGCCGATGAAACCTTTATCAATATAACTCGGTGGATTAACGTTTTAATCGATTCTACTTCTAGAACTCTTGGTCGATAAAATTACTCTAATAATTATCTATAGCCCGGAACACATGCAACTACGGTCGCGAATACTTCCGTTGAGCTCAATCCAAATTTCGAATAAATGTGTCCATTGTCCAAATCCACATCAACTTGGGCACGGTATGGCCGATGAAACCCTCATTAACATGAACTCGGTGGATTAACACTCATCACCCACTTCCCCTACGTAACAAGGTTTGTACCCCGGTAGGGCCGAGTGCACTCCCTCGCGAAATAGGTTTTCATGGTTTCTACTATTTGGTAAGGCTATGTCTCAATTGTTTGTTTTAGCGAGAGGTCATGTCAATTTATTATCTATCACGTTTTAAGTGAACTAAAGCGGTGAACTACGATAATTCTAATTGACACGGTCGATAAACTCGATAAAATAATGATGCATGTTTTAGTTATGGCGATTTAGCGATGCATGTGACATAAAATAAAATGCAAGCATAAAGATAAATAAATCCTAGTATGGCCTTTCCTAAAATAGAAAAACTATTTAACTATTACATATTCGGAAACCAACTCCATTGGTCCCTTGAACTTCGGTTGTGGCACGCATCTCGAGGTAACACCGTCTTTATGTATCGCCATTCTTGAAGAAATCCGTCTTTTGGAACTCCGGAATGAATAAAATTACATAACAAATTACATAATTTCCTATTATACATTTGTAACTAAAATAAAATAAATCTATTAAATTACAAAACGGTGATACGAGATCACAATAAAAATTACAACCGAATCGATATTCCCATACATTTCGGGAAATACCAATTAAAATCTAAGGCCATACTAAGTAAAATTACATAATTCAAAATTACATAAATTAAAATTATGACAATCATAAGGAAAATGCAGCATTATAATATGTATGAACATGCTCAATTTTATGCTAAATCGCCTTTAATTAGCCAATATCGTATATTACTCGGTTTTTACGGATTTGCGTGATTTCAACATTTTATAATCACAAAAATACATAAACTCATATTTATGCATAAGTTAATTACCCTAACCTCTTAGGACTCAAAATTTAGTCTTCACTAATAATTTGACCATAATTAACCCTTATTTTATAAAATTGTTCATAAATGGACCAAAAATTACAAAAATAAGCCATATACTTCAAATAAATCACAAAATTTCAAATAAATTCAAAATTTGAAATTTAAACTCATGAACATTCTGGAAAAATTCCATGACACTCATAATGTTCAAAATCTTAGGTTAAAAATTTCGAAAAATTTACCGGAAAAACAATGTTGCGGTTTATCGATTTTTTAATAAAATAATCATAAAAACATGGAAAAACTATTTTCACTAACTTTTCAATTTTAGATCTGAAAAAGATAATAAAATGCAACATTAGACGTTTTTCCTAAGTCATAGATTATGTTTTATTAATTTTCCACTAATAATGTCACTATTTATGCCATTTTTCTTCAAAAATCCATAAATCATGCAAAAATACTTCTTTATAGCCAATTATTTTACACACATCTTGTAAAATTGCATGTGACAACATATTAATTTTCTATGACCAGATTCGAAATTTAACTCATATTAACCTATTTTTCACCTAAATCCGAATTTAATAATGAAAAATTCATTTTTCGAGCATAACAAGTCCAAAAATTATGAAAATTTACAGGTTATCTCAAAATAATATATGTGACAACATATCCAAAAATCAATTGAAAATTCGAAGTATAGCTAATTTTAGACCAAAAATGACATTTTTACTCATAAAATCACATTTAAATGCCATTATTGAAAATTATGAACAATAAAAATCCGAAAAATTAACCAAAATATCCTAAAACATTTTAGGACCAGAAATATTAACATGCATGGTTTACTTTCGTGATATATCATAATAACACAAATTTTACAAGTTTTATTTATTATTCTTATAACTCGGAAAAACTTTTAACCGATTTGCATGCAAACAACCGTGGCTCTGATACCAATTGAAAGAAATGTAGATTCATATACATACTAACATACTCATATATGTTATAAATTAATTTGTCATAAAATTAAAACGGATTTTATGCATGCAAACAATAATAAAATAGAGGAGAAATCATGTCCTTACAATGATGATTTCGGTTATATTGGGCACAAGAGAGATCACCTTTCTCTCTTGTTCTTGAGCTTTTCCTTATGGATGAACCAAGATCCAAGTATAGGATCTCTCCCTAAGCTTTATACCCAAGGCTTTCTCTTAATTTAATTAATATTACAAGAACTAGTATAATATTAATTAGTAGAAAATTGAACCAAAAACTTTATAAATCACATAAATGTTTCGGTTTTTAGAGAGAAGGAGAGGAGGATTTTTATTCTCTCTAAAAATGTATTTTGGATGATAGATTGAATGAATGAATAATACACTACACTTAGTATATTATTAGGTAAAAATTATGGAAAAAACAATGATGGGTTTTGCTTCTCAAAACCGTGTAAGAGGAGAGGTAAAGGGGAGCCAATGCATGGACTTATTTGTCTTCACAATGCACCATAGGCTTGCATGGCTACTGAAGCAAAACAATCATTATGTTTAGCTACTAATTAAATAATTAATTAACTTAATCCTCTTCTTGTAATTTTGGTCCATTTGATAATATGGATTCCATATTATTTTTGTCAATTGTCAATATGTCACATGTCATATGTGACATAAATTTGTTATGTATTTTTAACATATTAAAAATCAACGTATTAATAAAAATACGTCACATACAAAAATCGACTTAGTAATTTCATAATTACTTGTGCCAAAATATTTTACCATTTATAAATCACAACAGATTATATTTATAACAATTCATTCAAATTTAATTGTTACATTAAACAATTTATTTCATCCGAGTAATGATACAATTTAATTACTCAGACCGTATCTCATTTAATCACATTTCAATTTGATACGTAAATTTTACTTCCAAAATCGTCCGCCAATTTTCAAGTAATTTAATTAACTCGTAACATTATACGATTAATTAAATAATCAATTAAGAGTGTTGCCCTATAGGTATGACCTAGGGGGTCAACTGATCACCACCGTCGCACGACAGTAATGTCAAACTCTAGTCAGCCAATCATTACCGATATATGTTGACCAGTTGACAGTAACAATATTACTTCCCAATGGTATTCTTTATAATGAGATTTAAACATGTGATCATCATGATCAACAGTCGTGATCGCATTATTGTCGGAGGACACATATTCCAACAGTTGCATGGATTTTTGCATGAGAATTTGTTGGATCAATTAGCAAAATACAAATGAGATCTCCAAAACCTAGGAATACCTCTCCTATTTATAGGAGAGGAGGAGAAAACGTAAGAATTGAATGAGCATGCAACCCCGATCGGGGTTGGGCGGCCCCGATCGGGGTCGTATGTTCCTCGATTAATTGGCTTAAATCCTCTCTTAATTCCTTGGAGAATCCTAAGTGGGTGAATAAATGTGCGATTAATCACCCGGTTAATGCTTGCATTTGGCATCTTAAGATCTTTTGGAATCCCATGCTTTCCCCTTGACTTTAGACTTGCAATTTGGGCTTGACTTGGATGTTTGATCTCATTTGTATTTTGCTAATTGATCCAACAAATTCTCATGCAAAAATCCATGCAACTTGAGGCACAAAGTCCATGCAACATCCAATCCTTAGTCCATTTGGTCTTCTTTCCTCTTAGCTTGCAATTTCTAGTACTTTGTAGTTATTTTAGCTCCAAAAAGCTTATTCCCTACAAAATATGTCAAAGTATCCAAAACAACTAGAAATGCAAATATTAGCTATAAAACACTTAAGATAAGTGCTAAAGACATGTAGAAACAAGCTAATATAGGGGGTTAAAATGTATAAAATATGCACTTATCAAACTCCCCCAAGCTAAATCCTTGCTTGTCCTCAAGCAAGAGACCAAATCCCATCAATTGCTATATCCTAAACAAGCTAAGCATAATGATTTAAAAACCCAAAACAACATGGGCAAGGAATAAAGCAAGACATGGATGAGATTTACAAGACGACGTAGCATAGAAAACTTTGAATGAACCTTTAAGCTCTTGCATGATCTTTTGACTTATGGACTCTCACGGGACACTCAAACTCTTTTATATGTGAAAGGACAATTTTTGTGAATTAACACTCAACTATCCTCAACTTATAACAATGTGCCCGTAATCTAATATGGTAAACATGTCAAAACTAGCAAGCAAAGACAATCAAATGTAAGCATGATAAAGAAGCCAAATGGGTAGGAAGAAGGCAAATAAACATGGGTAAAAAAGGGGGAACAAAAGAGTTATGGTAATGTGGAGCTAAGTCAAGCTAGCAACTACCAAAATGCAAGGATGCTCAATCCCAATTCTAACCCAATTTTGCAATTTAAACCATAAGAAATTTCTCCAAAATATAATGAATAATGCTTGAGACCTCATATCTTTTCTTCTTCTTCTTCTTCTCTTTCTTTTTTCTTTTTCAATGCACACTTCTTTTTTTTTTTTTCATTCATTCATTTTTCTTTCTTCATTTTTTTCATTTTCTTCCATTTTTTTTCGAGCATTAAGACCAAGCTCACATGACTTCAAACAACCAAACATATCCCAATGAGCACCCAAACACTATCCAACTAAGCTACTAGCTCAACAAGGGTAGGCAATTTTAATGTTGTAGCTAAGGATAAATTTTGTGAAGGGGTCAAAAAGGCTAAAATATCATGTGAATGGCTCCAAAATGCTAAAACAAATGAATGCATGCTTACCAAGAAATGACATGAAGACCATACTTGTGCGTTTTGATGTAACACACATTATCAGGAGACACCTACACTCACCTAAGTGAGACCAAATAAAGATGAAATGGCCTTAAAAGAGGTTCTACCTTATCAATTTTGTAGCTTGCCAAAAGTCAAGATCAAGCCTATTCGGTTCATTCTCCATCTCCCACCTACTATGTCAAGACATCCCCATGTAGCTAATATTCCATCATTAAAGAATAAATCATTAGCAACAAGCTATTGTTAATTTCTCTCAAAAATTTTCAAATTGTCTACACTACATGCAAACTACACTATATGCAAATGCAATCCCCCCCAAGCTAAACATCACATTGTCCTCAATGTGCCAACTATCCAAATCACCCAATCAAACCATAAAAATGGCTCAAAACACAAAACAAGGACTATAGGTTATGTTTAATGGGTTGCAAGATCTAAACTAATATGCAAAGCAATTAAAAACTTACTCAACTTGCTAGCCCCCCCCCCCCCCCAAGCTAGCATGAATTCGGGGGATTTCTTCATCAATCAACTAAGAAAAGGGCCAAAAATTGAACCCCTTCCTCCCTTTCTTCTTCTTCTTGCCACTACCACTTGATTCTCCTTGTTGGCCACTTCCACTTGAGTCATCCCCTTGAAGAGGAGTGACATACTCACCAATATCTTAGACACTACCAAGACCATCACCATAACTACTAATCCCACCATAGCCACTATATCCTCCATAGCCTCCTTGCAATGCCTCAGCCTCATAATCCGAACCACAAAAGTCCGGGCCGGGTTCATATTGAGCAAATGTACCTGCATCATTGTGAGGAGGGGAAGGGGGAATAGGAGATGGAGGAGGAAATCCACCCGGAGGATAAGTATAGAATGAAGGGTGTGGCCCCTCGGGTTGGATAACTCCTTGCCTAGCAAAATGATCATATATAGGATGTAATGCAAGTCGTTGGTCATCACGAATTTGATTAACACCTAAGTTCATTTCCCGCATCATATTCATCATTTCTATGCTAGATGGTGACTCAATGCTAGAGGTGGAATGACGTGCTTGGGAGGATTGACCTCCCACACGTCTCTCAACGGTGGTAGTTGACTCACCTCTAAGGGCTAAATGGTAGGTCGGTCTAACAAAGGGGTCACTTCCACGACGAGGCTTAGTGTGAACCAAAGCCTTTATTTCTTTCTTTTCCTCGGGTAGACGAATGGAGTCTTGCCTACCTATCTTCCAAATCATGTTGGGATGAGCATCTTTAAACCAATTACAAAAAAGAAAATATTCATAATCAAGACCAACTCCCTTAGACCTAGACTCAAGCAATGGTCTCAAACCGGTAGTCTCTTGGTTAAACCTATACAAATGGTGAGCAATTTTAGTGACCAAACCACCTAAGATAATGCAACTATTCTTGGTGTTAGTTTGTTTGGTCAAGTGGACCGCAAAGTGGTAGGGGATATTGATTCCCCACTTCTCATCACCATTAACATTCAAGAAAGCACCCAAGATTTCTAACTCAATCTTCCTCACCGAGTGAGGTTCATTTCTACCAAAAAAGGTCCATCCCATAAACCTTTGCCAATTCCTTATGTCGGGATAATGAATAAATTGATGTGGTGTATGATCCCAACCCGGAAAAGTCAAGTGAGAAATGGCATCCCAAGTTAAAACGGGGTTATAATCATCGGGTGATTCGGTCGGTAAGTCTTTGTGAGGCAAATCAAAGATAGCGGCGAAATCCGCTAAGTCCAACTTATGTTCTTCATTAAATAAGCGAAAGGTAACAAAAACAATGAAACCGGGTTTCCTAGACCTATGAAACTCGAAAGAGCTCAAGAACTCAAGGGTGAGTTCGGGTAAGGTCTTATAATTCATGGTGTGATTTGATTGTAACACCCGCGAATTTTCCATTTTTGACATTTATAATTTAATTAACCATCTACTGTCTTAATTATATTTTAAATTATTTAATTTAAATTAATTTCATTATTAAACATGATTTTTATAAATATTATATTTCTAAAGCTTAAGTTATATAAAAATAAATATTTTGGTCGGATAATAATAATAATAATAATATTTTCCGTCTTGAGTTGTAGTGGGCTTGAGACGTAAATTCTCGTGTGTATCGAATCAATCTTGCATTTTGGGCCTAGTATGACTAATGGGCTCAGATACTACTCCTTCCTCCTCATAAAAATCATGAAGGAAACCCTAACTACATCTCCCTCCTCAAAATTTCAGCACACTATATTCAACAAACACCAGTTTTACACCCTTCTCTTACAAATCTTCAAAACTTCATAACTTGCTCAATTCTTATCCGAATCAAGTGTTTTTCGCGTCTATCTCTTCCTCTCATCGTCCTCCATCTTTCTAGGTAAGAAAGGAACCAACTTTCCTCCTTATATAGGGCTGTCGAGCCATTTATACATGGTACCTTTTTTCTAATTTCGATTCTTAGTCTTAATTTGTGTTTTCTTATGTTTAGGAGAAAGATTAGTTAATCCGGAAGTGGATTCTTGAAAGGTAGACGAGTCTATTGTGGATTTAAGTGCAAAAAGGTAACGGTGATGGGTTACTCGACATTATGTCAATTTGAGTGTTTATATATGTTATAGTTTGTTCACATGTGTGTTAAAGTTAGATTCTTTACATGTTTTTTTTTTTTTTTTTTTTTTTTTTTTGGCAGCTGTAAATGAAGGTTTTACAAGTTCATGGCCTGCTTTGCTAGATTATGCGCAAAGCCATTGAAACGTCTCGGAATAAAGTTAAAAACTAAGCAGTGAAAAAAGCTAAAGGAAGTCCGAATATCTTCAAGGATACCCGTAATCCCGTGATCCTCCTTTTCAGTTTCCGCTAATTGAGTGACAAGTTGTAGGCAGTCCGAAGAAATATCCAAGTGGAGAAATCGCCGCTCTTGTGCCCACATCACAATATCTCGAATCCCCAAAGCTTCAGCCTGTAGAGCCGATTCCGCCCTGATACGTGCCTGCCTCCGTTCCAGCTCCCTCCCTGTGCCATCAGAAGCAATCCATCCGAAAGCCGCCTCATAATTACTATTCCAGCTAGCATCAACCTTCACACGTACCACCGCACAACTTGTCGGTAAGCCCAGAATACACACCGGGCGACCATTCCGAATAGCCAAAGCTTCCGTTTGAGGTGTCCCTTCCTCAATTTCTTTGACAGCTTGATGCTGTCTCTAATTGAAGGACTTCCACAAGATGTTTGTTTGCTCCCGGATAACTTTGAAGACCATATTGGTGATACCTTGAGATGTAAGGACCTGATCCTGATATTTAATCTTGTTTCGCACTGACCATATAACCCATAAGGTAGCTATAAAAAGGATCACCTCACGAGTCCCCTCATCTCTTTTGGAGAGAAAGCGAATCCAGTTGCATATCCAGTCGGATATAGACACGCCCCATGCTCCTTCCACCCGAATGCCTAAATCAGAGCCTGCCCAAATTCGGCTGGAAAGACCACAATCTCGAAAGAGGTGTTCGGATGTT
Organism: Silene latifolia; assembly: GCF_048544455.1. Classification (NCBI taxonomy): domain Eukaryota; kingdom Viridiplantae; phylum Streptophyta; class Magnoliopsida; order Caryophyllales; family Caryophyllaceae; genus Silene; species Silene latifolia. The sequence continues at coordinate 129,006,721 of NC_133527.1, forward strand.
TCCATCGCTCGTTGATCACCGCCACACATGCTACAGGAGGTATCCACCTCTATATTTTGCCTAAGGAACTCTTGTCCGAGAGGCAGAATATTGGTGATAATCTTCTAAATTAGAATTTTCCACGTCTGAGGGACTGGTAAGTTCCAAAGCACTGACCGACATAAAAGTCGGCCCCGATCGGTTAGTCTACTTTTGTCTTTAACAGTTCCTACTTTGTTCATGAAGTCCTCAAATATTAATCCATAACCACTCTTCACCGTATAAACTCCCGTCGTCGTGTATGGCCAGTAAGTCTTATCCCTCTGCCTTACTTCGCAACGTGGTATAGTAAGAATTCGGTCCGCCCATTCCCTTGTGAACAAGCCTTTTATAAAGACTTCATTCCAGTTACCATCAGAAAGAAAAAGGTGTTGGACCTGTAAAGAAGCCAGATGACTAGAATTGTGGTCCAGCCACTCAGTTCTAGGTTCCGGCCGGTCTCCCCCCACCCATCTTGCGGTCCAAACATTTAACACCGAATCAATACCAGGTTTCCATCCAATATTCTCCAGTACAAAGTTTAAACCATGAAGGATGCTGCGTATGCCCCACAAGCATCCGGACCCCTTGATAGGGGTCATCCCATGAAGAAAGACCTGTGTTCCAAAAAGTTTTTGTCTGAAGATCCTACTGAACATAGATTTTTCCCCAGACACAATTCGCCAGCCATGTTTAGCCAACAAAGCCTGATTGAGACATTGAACATTTCGAATGCCAAGTCCACCCGCACTCTTTAGTAAACTCAGAAAATTTTTGCTACACCAGTGGAGTTTATTCCCCAACTTACATCCTGCTCACCAAAATTGTGTCAAAAGAGAGTTTATCTTCTTTGCCACACTTACCGGAACTTTAAAGACCGATAGAAAGTAATTGAAGAGATTGGATAGAACCGATGAAATCAGAGTAAGTCGTCCAGCTGGTGATAGAAAAATCCGTTCCATGAAGATATGCGTCTGGTGACATGTTCAATGAGAGCAGTAAAAATCCCTTGTTTTGACTCTTTGAATTCCGCCGGGATCCCGAGGTATTTTCCAATGCCATTGTTCTTTTTTATATTGAAAGCTTGCATAATCCTTTGAGTCCTAATCAAAGTGGTGTTAGGACTAAAGAGTATCCCAGATTTCTCAATGTTTAGCCTTTGGCCTGAGGCTTCGCAATAGTCATTTATAATACGCACTAACTGGGCCACCGCCTCCCCTATCCTTGAAGAAGAACACCGAATCGTCCGCAAAGAAGAGATGTGTAATTGGCTGAACCCCCCTGACTAGTTGAATTCCATGAATTAACCTTTGCTCATTAGCGTGCTCCATGTTCCGGGAGAGGACTTCCATACACAGAATGAACAAATATGGAGATAAGGGATCACCTTGTCTCAGGCCACACCGCGGATGGAATTGTGGCAGAGGGATCCCATTCACCAGGATTTCATAGCTCACCGAAGTAACACAATTCATCATAAGTGTTATCAAATTTTGAGGAAAGCCATACCTAACCAAGACCGCCTCCAAGAAGTCCCAACGAACTCTGTCGTACGCTTTACTCATATCTGCTTTGAAAGCACATAATGCTTGTCTCCCATGCCTATGCATCGAAATTTTATTAAGGGCCTCATGGGCCACCAGAATATTGTCGCTGATGTTCCTCCCCGGGATAAAAGCATTCTGTGTTTCACTGACTAACGAACACATCACCTTTGACAAGCGGTTGGTAATGCATTTTGTCACAATTCTCATCACCACATTACAGAGACTAATTGGACGGTAATCCGAAACCCCTTCCGGGCTTTCTTTCTTTGGGATGAGTGCAATGAATGTCCTATTAAGTTCCCGTAATATCCTCCCAGAATTCAGAATGGATAAGACCGCCTTGTTAAAGTCGCCTTTGATCATAGACCAACACTTTTGGTAGAATATTGTAGGGATACCATCAGGGCCCGGAGCTTTAAGTGCACCCATTTGAAAAACTGCAGCACGAACCTCTTTAGCGGAGAAAGGACTGCTAAGACGGTCCACCTCATCCCGTGAGAAAGAGTGGTGAAGATGTTTGAGCATATCTTCAAAAACTGAACGATCTCTCCACTCCATGTTGTCAGTCGATGATGAAAAAAGGTCCATAAAGGTATTCTGGAATGCTTCCCGAATATGATCCATATCATAATACCAAATTCCATCCGACCCTTTACTTGTTTGTTGTTAAATGAGTTTTGTGTGGAATCTCTCTTGGTGGTTTGAAGAAGTTTCTAGTCTTTTGTATACATGGATGAATTAGTAAAGAATCAGTCTTATTCATGCTTAATAATTGTGCTTAATTATGTCATGAAGTTGTTAGTTTAGAATTGTTTGAATTTGAATCGAACTTTGTGTTTTAATCCCTCTTTTATGCTTTGATTTCACCCTTAATACTTGTATAAAGTTACTTGGGTAATATATGGTGCAATTGGGATGGTAATGGCATGATAAAAAATAATTTGGGGATGAAGATGAATTTGTTGTGTCGTGCAAATAAGTGATTTGCGTAGGCTGCGCACCTCGGCGCAGGCTGCGCCACAGTCTGGACCAGTTTTCGTAAAATGGCCATAACTTCTTCGTTACTTGTTTGTTTGAGGCTTATAACCTACCGTTAGAACCGTAAGAGGATAAGCTATCACCTTCAACTTGTTTTACCTCATTATCATTTATAGAACTCAAGTTATGACCGTTTAAAGTTGACCCTTGTTGTAGTCGAGTACTAAACTTGTTGTTATAGATTGGGTTTTATGTTTCTTATTGGGTATGCATCTTAAACTTGTTTCTAACGCTTGTGTATGGTGTATTGACACTCATTTATCATGGGAGTATCTGATATTTGTTATACTCTCGTACTTATACATGCTCCAAATGAATTGTTTACGTCACATTTATATAATCATTGTTACTCGTATTTGTGACCCGAGTGTGACGGTTTATATTGTGTGACGACTTGACATCCCTTATTTTACCCTTTTGGACCTTTGGTCATGAGTGTGAGCCATGTTCCTGGATGGGTTTATGTTCTCCCTTTCGGACCTTTGGTCACGAGTGTGAACCATGTTTCCAAACTAGGGTATCCTTCCGCCTTTCTTCGGACCTTTGGTCACGAGTGTGATCCATGTTTCCGGATTGGGTTATGTTTTCCCTTTAGAACCTTTGGTCACGAGTGTGAGTCATATTTCCAATTAGATGTTACTCGACCTTTGGATATGAGTGCGTGCCATGTTTCGAGTCTTGGATACGATTGCTATATCGTTTGTCGAATCGGGTGACGCCCATCCCGAGAGTCTGGATCCAGGTTTAGACTAGGACCGTATTATTATCGTCGTCCTACCAAGAGGTTGGAGTCTACGTGTTTGTCTTGTGAGTCCATACTACATAAATGTCTTGCTTGATTATGGTCATTGACGTGTCCTTATATACGAGAGTTCATGTCTCCTATGATTGTTTGTGAGAGTCTTGGTCCTATCGGATACTAGAGGTGAGATGCAAGACTCTAGTTGCGATATGATCGCCGGGATCGATGTTCTCATCCATTCTTATGGTGAGATGCAAGCCATAAGTATGAATGCGACATTGGTAGCCACGTCCCGTGCAATGTTTGTTAAGAGATTTTCAAAGTAATGGCTATGGTTTCCATCCATGTATTTTCTATTTAATTGATCTGTTATTTATCTTATTCATATGATTCGATGACTAATCTCATATCTATGTTATATTTCCTTGAATTGCGTGTTTTTGTCTAAACGACCATATTCGTGTCTTCCATATGATCTTTAATTTTTTCACATGAATAGTTGAGTCGAGTTAATATGAAATTGGTTGACTTAGTTATTCTACTCCCTTGAATGCATATTTAATATAATGTACCATGCCTATCTCATTATGAATGTAATATGCCTATCTCATCATGAATGTAATATGCCTATCTCATTATGATTATCGTTTATATCCCCTTGTTCATTATTATTCAAGTATGATGTATGATCAATATGTTTAATTAAGTTCTTGCTTACTTGTATTTTGACATATTGTGGCTGGGAGAACCCTGAGTTACTCCCCACTGACTGTGGCGTTCATGTTTACATGAATGACAGGTCCGTGATGCAGACTATGTGGGGAAGACGTGTGAGCTAGCGAGAACGTTGACCCTTGGACTTTAGTTATCGTTTTCTTAGACTAACCTATCTTTAGACTTGCGCTTATTCGTGGGATATCTTTTCCCTAATGCACTTTGTTTTTAATTGTAAAACTTAATTATCTTTCTTTTCATTTTCGTTTGATCACTTATGGTGGTTTCCGCACTTTAAACTTTTAAAGGTTTTAAAAATATCGTATTTTCCGCTTAGATTTAATAGTTATTTTGATGCCTCATCGAGGGGTGTCACAAAGTGAGTCCAAAATACCAAGTCTAGGACCAACAAGTCCAAAGCCTGGACCAACGAGTCCAACACATCAAATCCCGGACCCACAAGTCCAAAACACCAAACACTAAAACCTCAACCAAAACTCCTTCACCCCTAAGTCCTTCTACAGACTGTTACAAGGAGACCTATCTAGGATCCTGGGGAGTCCCCTCAAGATCATAGCCAAAACTGCTTCACCCCTAAGTCCTTCTAGAGACTGTTGCAGGGAGACCTATCTAGGCTTATGAGGATTCCCTCTCAAGCTCGTAATATCACACCTTAACCTTTAAGGTCCAGACATGGATATCTGATCCCATGTTATTTACCAACTATTTCGTGCTCAGGCCTCGCCAAGCCGGATACCCCATTCCGTACCACACTACAAGCCGTTACCCTTCGGCCTAAACACCACAAAATTCTTGCTCCAGATTTTTATCTGTTAAGCAAACCCATTATTACCAAGCTCCACATTCCCTAATGTTGAAGCCATTTTTCACCACAATCCCCACGGAGTCCTCGAATGCTTTGCTATCGAGAACGGGACATACCTAATCTACCCTTAGAGTCCACTTTTTAGTGTGCTCAAATGATAAGGAACATTTTCACAAATTACACCTCCTCGATTCATAATCAAGAGGTATTTATCTCCAATCAACTTTCGAGTCACCAAACGTAATTCACCATCGTGACCCTCAACTCCAGATTTTTATCTGTCAAACAAACCTATTATTACCAAGCTCCACATTTCCTAATGTCGAAGCCATTTTCACCCTGACCCAGATACGGAGTCCTCGAATGCTTTGCTATCGAGAACGGGGCATACCTAATCTACCCTTAGGGTCCACTTTTTAGCGTGCTCACATGAGAAGGAACATTTTCACAAATTGCACCTCTTCGATTTATGATCAAGGAGGAATTATCTTAAATCAATTTTTCGAGTCACCAAACGGAATTTACCATCGTGACCCTCACACTTTAAGGTCCTAACATCTCGCTTAGGCACACACACATTCAGAACTACGATCTGGTTTGATTTCACAACACGTGAATACGTAGGCAGTCCTTCAAGGACACAACCATACACCTCAAAATCACTCAAAGTCCTAACAACTCGCTTAGGCACACACATTCAGAACTACGATCTGGTTTGATTTCGCAAACACGCGAATACGTAGGCAGTCCTATTACGAGGACACAACCACACCCCCACACACGTTCAATTTTCACACCTTCAATTTGCAACCCATTGCACACACAGCTCAGAACTACGATCTGGTTTGATTTCACAAACACGCGAATACATAGGCAGTCCTATTACAAGGGCACAACCGCATACTCCTTTCACAACATTTCTAATTTTCAATCCTCAATAACCAGCTCAAAACTACAATCTGGTTTGATTTCACAAACACTCGAATACGTAGGTAGTCCCCCAACAAGGACACAACCGCACACCCATTTCAATCTCAACCATCAACATCAATCCTCAAAAGCAGCCCACCCAGCTGCAAAAATTAACCTTATACCTCTTTACTAGGGGCTTCTTCCTTAAGATATCATCCATTCCTCCTTTTGTCAAATTCCCACCTTATCACTCTGGGGGGCTTCTCTTTCGAGACGCCACCCATCCTTTATCCCCATACATCTTTTGAGTCCCAACTACATTCCAAAATAAAATCGCCCATAGCCTAATGCTCGGTTCAGACGATGACAAGGTCTTGGTTCCGCTCTCCAAATCATCAAAACTCGAGAAGGGATCTCAAAACAAGCAAACGAAGGCAAAGATGTCTGGAGAAGATAATCAATTCGTGTTCCCCAGCCGAGCGGACCTTCTACCTCAAGAATCTAATGCGCGTTGTCACCCTCTTTTGGCTAAGGAGTTGCACTTACATTGGCAAAGTCTGTCAAAGTAACCCCCGTGTCATGTCGCTACTAAGTTTGTGTCGCATCCACGACCGCCTATTTGTCAGTCTGTCAGTATGCGTCTGTGTGCGTCAATGTCGTAACGGTCACGTGTCTCCAATTTATCAAATCTCACAACTTTTCAAAGCTTCTATCTCCCCTCACGTGGGATAATACATGCTAGTTGCTTATATGCTAATTGCTCACATGCTTATGTGCTTATATGCTTGCGTGCCTACGTGATTATCTATGCGACTGCGTATTCGTGTGGCCTCTAACCATATAGGTAATCTGGAGAAGAAGAACTCACTTCAACTGAGTACTGGATTCTTCCCAACAAATGCTGACCCGTCATGTCCAAGGGCTTTAACCCCGTCGGTTACATGACATACGCTACCTCCCAACGAGCAGCAACTCATATCCCCGGCGAGTCCTGAGAAGTTTCTAACTCCCCAGCGAGTGTCGATTTTGAAATGGATCTCACACATGCTATTTTCCACAGTCGATCATTCGACCATAGATGGCTGGCGAGCCTTACAACGCATATGGCTGGCGAGCCTTTGTCCGCAAGTAAGATACAACCCAAGGACGTATCCCGAAGATCCCTCGGGTATGACTCCTTTACACAAGCTGGCAAGCCTTTGTCCGCAAACAAGGTACAACCCAAGGACGTATCCCGAAGATGGTTCGGTTACGACTCATTTTCACAAGCTGGCGAGCTATTGTCCGCAAACAAGATACGATGCAAGGACATATTCCGAAGATGCCTCAGGTTTGACTCCTTCTTATGGCTGGCGAGCCTTTATACGTAATCTAATGTACTTTAAACTACCCGAATCGGAAGTCGACAGACTCTAAAATGTTTCCGACGGTAGGTCCTTGACTCGAATCCCCGAGTCGCCTCGACGTCGCCCTTCCCGACGGCAGGTCCTTGGCTCAAACCCTTTTGAGTCGCCTCGACGTCGCAATGGTCTTCAGGCTGTAATCTTCGATTGACCTGGAGATCATACTTTGACTTTCGCCCTGTCCAAGCCTCAGTCAAAGTGGGGGCTCTGTAGATACCCAGTATCTGCACCTTCCAAAAACCACCCGATGATGATCAGACTATAGCGTGTTTTTGATATGTGTGCGTGGATTGGCTATACATGAGACGGTTTAATGCACTACTCGGATATGAAAAAAGATTTCAAAAGTTTTCTAACTTCATTTGCATTAAAACAACACTATTTAGAGTTAAAACCGTCTTCGGACCCAAAACCGATTCAGAAACCGTCTTCGGACCCAAAACCGACTCAGAAACTCTAAATCTCGAATGTCAAAAATAATGCCATGAAGTTTTTCATCATGTCATTTCCATTAAAATGACCCTAAATAGAGTCAAAACCGACACCGGGCCAAAAACCGACTCGAAATCCAAATCCCGACTCACACGGGTCAAGCCCGAGTCAAGCACACAAAACACCTACCTCAAGTAACACCTAAAATCATCTTATTAGATGCCCATATTGTTACACGACATCCTATTTGATTGACACAAATCAAACCAACAAAACAATGGATGGAGAATTGGCCACGTCCAAATTGAAAAGGACAGGGCACCCCATTGCATAGCAGGCTTGCTCGCACCTCAATGGGGTGTCTGCTTAGCCTCCAAGCAAACTCAACCGACCTACCATCCCACATTTATCTATAAATACCCACCATCATACCCCATAATCTTCACGCGAGCGTCTGCCCCTTCACCTCTCTCTTAAACTTCTAGACTCGACTTCCTAAGTCACAAAATCGACACGTGTTTATGACCTACCGATCGTAAACACAAGCCTTACACATATTGTTTGGTACCGTCGCCGTGCATTCGACAGACCCATTTGGCCAACTCAATTCATCAATCAAAATGTTTTAATTAACATATTTTCAAAACAAAATCGTTTTTTAAGGCTCTCTTTTAAACTTCTTGATCGTGAGTAGTCGCTACGAGCAAAACCGTCTCTAAAGTCGTCTACATCGCAAAATATCAATACACGTAAGTTTGAGGGTGTAAACAACTCACCTATTTCATGTCTTTACTGTTTTTATGAGTTTATATGCATGAACAATGCATAACACGATTCAAACATAGGTTAGACAAGCCAAAACCGAGTTTTGGCCTGAGACAGAAGCTCCTTGCTATGCAGGGAGGCTCGCGCCTCATGTAGGTGTCCAGGTCAGACTCATCCGTGTTTGTTCTCGACTTTCCTCTTTATTTTGTTTCTTATTTTTAATCGGTTTTTACCATTTCAAATGTTTCAAATCATTTCTATGACAAACTTTTTAACCATAGATCATAATTACCCTTGGTTCGATATGCCATGACGGTTAAATCCGTGACTCGGTGATATTAATTGGTTAATTACATTTTAAAGGAATTTCTATTCTTTTATTTACCATTTTAATTCATTTTTATGATAAAACATATTTTGACAATTATAAAAATCATCCTTGGTTCTTTATACCATGACGGTTTATTCCGTGACTCGATGATATTATTAGTTAATTATATTTTAATGGGTATTTTAACCCCCTTTTATTTTATTTACCATTTTTCTCATTTGTTTACATTTGTAAGTATATTAGTCATAATTCATAATCATCCTTGGTTCTTTATACCATGTCGGTTTAATCCGAGTACGATGAGAAACTTGGCAAACTACAAAGAAATGAACGTAACATATTTAGTTCAAATCAAACATTTTACATTTCTATTTGTAAACTATGCTTTTCAAACATGCAAATCCGACAACGAATATTACTAACATAATAGTAATTATTCCGAGTCATGCAAACAATACTTGCAAATTATTTAATCACAAATACGGTTTTAAAAAACCTTTTCAAAAACCAGGAGACGCCCCCTTGGGTCGGCTCATGGCTCGTGCCCCAAGAGGCCGCCTGTTTGCATCTTTCAAAACCTGGGCAGAGCCCTTTCCCTCGCCAATAGGCTCGCGCCCCAACGGGGCTGCCTGGCACTGTTCTGCCTCGTTTTTAGCACTTGTCTAGGACGATCCCGATTACGGTTAATCTGAATACATGACGGATCAGATTGACAAGTTTATGTTTTTACACTTTGTCATTTGATACATTTCCTTTTCAAATAAATGGATCCTATTAAGCATCATAACCTGAATTTGGTAAATGGATGTTTAATTTCCGTTTTTACACGCAAATCAATCTAAATCCAACTTTGACACCAATTTCTTGGTACATGCATAAACAACCGACTTAGGAAATATTCAAATGTTAGGTTAAGACTTTTGGATGTGCATTCATGCATTTACACCGTTTTATCAACTCTTGCACTTAGACAACCACGATCGATCAGTAGAGGCCGCTAATGCGGGCGGGATTGGGTGTCCAATTAAAGGGCTTCCCAATACGTACCCTCACCCCTTACTCAGAACCTTTGAATAGTGGATGGCCTTATCCAGGGCGTACGAGAGTCATTTTAAGGCATAGAATGCTAAAAGGGGGACGAGTCCTTATCTTTAGTACCTATGTCAAACACCGCTTTTTGCCTTGGTTGACCTAGGTATAAAGTGGATTCGAACGGGTTCCAAGCATCCCACAAATACTTGGTGGCAACTCCGAACATCTCTAATCGTTTCGAGACCTTTACCGAGACGAAACCGACCGATCTAAAGCGATCCGGTCAAAAGCATTTTACGCCGCCGAGCGTGGCTTTCAAAGAGACCTCTGCATGTCCACAGATTGGCCTGGCGTGCAGGTGGCCCGTGACTGCAGATCGGTAGGTGGCCCAAATCCACAGACCGGCCTGTGGCCCATGTCCACAGGATGGTGAGAAGTTATTGAGCAGGTATGATTGATGCGCATGGGATATCTGGGTTGAGTCATCACGAGCTGTTTTAAAAGTCTTCCGCTGTGTCGAACGTTGTTCTTTTTGCTAGTTGGTTTAACATTTGAGAACCTTTTGTATTTTCATTTTATCAGTTTCGGATTTAGTTTGTATCACTTTAAACTTTATTATTAAAGTACGTTTCCTTATGGTATATTTGATTATCATTGCCTCGGGTAACCGAGATGGTAACACTTCCACGCCTTAAGTGATCATGGTATGGCACTTAGAGTATGAGGGTGTTACAAAGTGGTATCAGAGCGATGGTCTTGAAACTTGCAACTAATGAACCTAACGAACATAGGGAGTCAAACTAGAATGAACTCGGGTAGAATTTGTCAGGAGACAATGCAAAGACTTGGGAGACGTCCTAAAGTCGCGATCTTGCCCTACAACTTTAAACCGGTCACCATGGGATGTGTGTCGGGAACGCTATGTGCTTACCTTGTGTGTTGTACATCTATATAGTAATGTGTTGAATTAATTGGTGGATGAATGTATTTGGAGAATGGGGAATGTGATGGTGAAAGACGAGGAGTAGTATGAATGTGTATGATGATTGTATATCGAGAATTATACGATGAATGTTTTATAACGTGGCATTTTAGAAACATGTGGAGCAGGATTGTTGGTTGAGACATATATATATATATATATATATATATATATATATATATATGTATGTATATATATAAAGTGTTGTGTTTGTTGTTTATCGTTTTATATATATAAACATGGCTTGTTGGTAGTATTGCGATACGCATGCGGGTAGTTCACGAGTCAGCATGACTCGATCGAGTGGGGGGCACTCGATTAAGTAAGTGAGAGGCTCGATGGAGTGGGTGTGACTTTATCGAGTGGGTGACTTTACGTTTATGGACAGTAGCCTATTTTTGGGTACTCGATCGAGCAGGTTTGGGCACTCGATCGAGTGGGGTCAGCTCGATCGAGTAAGGCGGTGGCTTGGTCGAGTATGTTTTAGGATGCATTCTGGTCAGATTATGGAGTCGAGGCACTCGATCGAGTAAGTAGGCAACTCGATCGAGTGGGTTGTGATACTCGATCGAGTGGGTTTTACACAGGTTGTTTCCGTGCTTTGAGTATGGGATGAGTGTTCATGTTTACCTTTTCTTATATAGTTTCAAGATGCCGCCAAAGAGAACCGCGTTATATACCAGGGCTGAAAACATGAGTGTAGATGAGATTGTTAAGATGTTGGAGCACCAAGATGCTCTTACAGAGGCCTTAAGGAAATTCGGGAAGGATATAGAGGCGGGGGCAGATCACGCCAAGATGAGTATACATATAGTGAGGTTTAATCCAACAGAGTACATGGGCATGGGTGCGCCAATTCTGCTGGATAATTGGCATAGAGAGATGGAGAACCTAGTCAATTTAGTTCATTGCCCATAGGAACTTCGTGTGGAACAAGCTGCGTTCTACTTGCGGGAAGCAGCTGGAGAGTGGTGGGATAAGGTTAGGGTGAGTGCTCTGGACTTATATGTGAAACAGGGGTAAACTGCTATATAGTGGGATGAGTTCAAGAGGGCTATGAGGCGAGCGTTTGTGCCAGAGCATGTGCGTAGAAAGCTGAGAGAGGTGTTTGATGACTTTAAGATGACTTATGATATGACAGTCGCTGAGTATTATCATAAGTTCAACGAGAAGTCGAGGTACGCAGATGATATGGGACTGAGCCAAGAGAACTTGGCATTGGGATTTGAGAAAGGGTTAACACCCAAGATTATGGAGAAGTTGTCGGTAGGAGTCCTTACTGATGTTAAGTAAGTTTATGAGCGTGCTGGGAGAGCTGAAAGGTTAGTTGAGATAACTAAGGAGAACAGAGAGAGAGCTTCTGAGAAGAGGAAGGCTGAGAGTGAAGGTGGTGGTCAGTTAAGTTACAAGAGGGGCGACCATAACCAGGTGAGAGCTTACTCTTCAGGGTCGGGGTTTAGCGGTGGAGCTTCTTATGGGCGTGGCCGTGGTGGTAGTAGTAGTAGCAGTTGGGGGTTAGCTTGCTTTAACTGTGGCGGTATTGGCCACAAGAGGCATGAGTGTACCAGTGCTGTAAGCGGGGATTTCCAGAGACCATCACATGGGAGTTTCTCTCAGGGTCCATCTCAGAGATATACTAGTAACAGGCCAGCCGGGTCGTGGAATAATCGGGGTGGTCAGAGTAACAATAATGGTGGGGCTAACGGCAACGGCGGTAATTCATATCAGAGACCAGTGACGAACAACAACCAGGGGTCGGCTGCTAAGCCGTCTACTTCAGATAGTACTGTCCAGGGAGGTGGGCAGAAGACCGGTGGTAAGCTGTTCATGATGGAGAAGAAATCAGCTGAGGATGATGCTCTCGTTATCATGGGTACTTTTTTGTTAATGGAGTCTTTACCTTTATTTTTTTTGATTCGGGGGCGTCACAGTCGTTTGTATCATCATGTCATGCTAAGCTTTTGGGTTTGGGAGAGTTTGAGTTTGTAAAAGAGGAGACGTTCATACCGTCGGGTGAATCTGTATCTTGTGGGCGGTTGTATAGAGGTGTGTCTATGAGAGTTGGGCAGGTTGACCTACAAGTGGACCTGTTAGAGTTTCCTTTGGATGGTTTTGAGATGATAGTGGGTATGGACTGGTTGGGTAAGTATAAGGCTAAGATAGACTGTCATCAAAAGAGAGTTTCTTTAAGAGGTCCTAAGGGAGTTAGTGTGTCTTATCGTGAGTTTGTTGTCAAACGCAAAGTTAAGTTGATTGCAGCTGTGACCTTGAAGTCTTATCTGAGGAAGGGGTGTCCGTTGATCTTATGTCATGTGAGAGACCATAGTATGGAGAGTCCGATAGTTAAGCAGATGTGTTCCCAGATGAGATACCGGGTTTGGCACCAAAGAGGGAGATAGATTTCAGTGTGGAGTTAAAACCGGGGACATAACCAATCTCTAAGGCCCTGTATGTAACACCCCTAATTTCCATAATATAATTCTTTAATTTTATTTTCCCATATTTTATATTTTATTTTCGGGAAAATATCCGTCTTTTGCGTATTCAGCTCGTTGGGCTCGAATTTCTGTGAAGACTCGCTCTTCCTTGGGTTTCACGTGTGATGTGGGAAAGGATGGATGTTTTTGGGCCCAGACTTGAAATAAACCCATGAGCTTCTCTATAAATATGAGGGGATACCAAACCCTTGCTTTTCTTTTCTCATAATTCTCAAAACCTTAAACCTAATCTCTTCCTTCTTCTCTCTGTCTTGGTGCCGCACGCCCTACCCCTCTTTTAGGGCTTTTGTGTGCCCCCTTCCTCCCTTGTGCCGCGCGTTTCTCGACTAGGGTTTCGTGCATCCTCCCTTTCTTATTCGTTCTTCATCTTTCTTCGTGCTTAGATCGATCCTACTTCTTGGTTCTATCTATCTTCTTTGTAAGTTTTATGTTTTCGCATAGTTTTATAGTTTTTATAGTTTATATATATATATATATATATATATATATATATATATATATATAGTTAGTATATTTATTAGATTCGTTATCTTTGGCACGTGGATGATTCAATAAAGGCGTGGAGACTGCACCTGGAGAAGACGTTTATATCGTTGAAGACGATCTCTAGGGTTTATTCGCTAATAGGTAACTAGGTGTTTCTCTTTTAATTGTGTTTATGCCAATTGATGTAATTAATATGATTTAATGATTGTTTTACATGATTGGTACATGTTTGATTATTTGTTATCATGATTAAATATGTTTCGCATGTTTGTATATGTTTTTATGCGTTAATTACATGTTGTATGTTGCTTATGCGTTAAATATAGGTGTCATGAGTGGAATTAGTAATGGCGGCATGATAGGCGGCCAAGAGTGCTCTCCAAAGTTATAGCTAAAGCTAGTATAACGTTGATGATGATTCAAGTGTGATAGCTGAAGTTAGTACAACTTTGGGTTGTTACTCAAAGTTATGGCTGTTTGAGTTATAACCTTGGAAATATGAATTCAAGGTTATAGCTGAACCTACTATAACATTGAAGTGCGAGTCAAGGTTATAGCTGAGACTAATGTAACCCTTTGATTATGGCTCAAGGTTATGGTTGACGCTAGTATAATTTTGAGTTTCGTGTCAAGGTTACGGTTGAGGTTACTATAACTTCAAAGGTATTTATTGAAGTTATAGTTGAGGCTGGTATAACCTCACGTTTAGAGTTCTTGTTATGGTTAAGGTTACTATAACATTGATCATTAGTATTTGTTTCATATATGGAGTTATACCCAGTTGTAGTATAACATTGTGTTAGCTTATGTTTTCGGTTACTCAATTCACATGATAAGTAGTACAGTCGGTCACACTGTTTTATGGTTTGAGTCGTGATGTTTGTTCATGCATTGTTGGTGCTGTCAGCTATACTGTGTTCTTGTTATTTGGTTGGTTATATAGATGACGATAGTATCAGTTATATACTATCGGAATGAACAAACGCTACCCTTCGGGGATTCTTATGGTCTATGGTGGGGGGAGGGGGGGAGGGGGTAGCAGAGGCAGTTCGTTATACACTCTGTTCGCCGAGTGTCGTTCGGTGTAGCAGAGGCAGTTCGTTATACGCTCTGTGTTTCGCCGAGAGGTGTGGCCAGGTCTTAGGCATGTAGGCAGTGGTTATACGCTACACAGAGTGTGGATGCAGTTCGTTATACGGTCCACAGTGGATGCAGTTCGTTATACGGTTCATACCGACTATGGAGGCAGTTCGTTATACCCTCCATATCTAGAGGCAGTTCGTTATATGCTCTAGTGGTTAGAGGCAGTTCGTTATACGCTCTATCGACGTTCATTCTATACACTGTGTTTGTTGCTAGGGGCAGTTCGTTATACGCTTTAGTGCTTGAAGGCAGTTCGTTATACCCTCTGAGGGTTGTTTGGTTTGGTTATGGTTACATCGAGTTTGCGTATCCTAAGTTTCTACATGGTGTCGTAACATGGATTGTTGTCATGTGTCATCTCATGTGGTTTAATTGGGAGTTATTGATTAGGTGGTTGTCCTAATATGTCTTGGTTTCATGGTAAGTTGGCGTTGATTCTTCATGAGTATAGATAGTCTCACATGTTTTCTAATTGTGCATTTCATTTGTTAATGATTGTTGATTATATTCAATTGTTGTAAACATGACTGGGAGAGCATCTAGTTACTCCCGACTGAATTGTCAACCCCCTTCTCAAGTTGATCGGGTGTTGCAGCTTGATGATGTTCGTTGGGATGCATCGAGAGGCAAGATTTAATAATAAATTAGGACTTTGCTTTATGTCTTAAGAACCTTGAATAATGTATTAGTTTGTTTTGGATTTTAGTAGCGAACCGGATTGGTCAGGTGTTTCCGCCACCTTGACCCTTTTATCAGTATCATACTCTAATATTTACTTTATATAAGTTTTTCCTTTGTTTTATAATCCGGGTTGTTACAGTTGGTATCAGAGCGAACACGCTCCCAACTCTCACTTAGTTGATGACTAAAGTAAATGACTTAGTTAATTAGTGAGAGTAAATGGGGTAGAAACCAATAGGATTTGTTGGTTTCTTATGTTTGAAAAGTGTATGAGTAGTTGTTTGGAGTGGTACTTTGGTTCTACCACTTATAACGAGATTTCGTTCTTGCAGATGGTGCGCAACGTAAACGGTGAGTCTGATGCAGATCGCATCAGGAGACTAGAGGCCGCTTTGGCATCTATGGCCGAAGGTTTCACCAACCATCTCAACAACAACAACAACAACAACAACAATAACAACAACAACCATCCGCAGCAGACTGTGTTTGACCGCTTTGCTCGTCATCATCCTCCTACTTATGATGGTGCGAATGATCCTACTGCTTTGGAGGCTTGGATTTGAGAGATCGAGAAGCCGTTTCTCGCTACTGGTTGTCCTGAGGATCAAGGTGGATATCGCCACCTATTATCTGAAGGACAAGGCCGACAACTGGTGGGCTCTTGCTAGAGCTGGTCTGGAAGTTCAACCAGGTTATGGTTGGGCTGTTTTCTCTGAGGCGCTGAAGAAGAGGTTTTATCCCGAGGAGATGCGTTGGCATAAGGAGCAGAAGTTCCTTCGTCTACAGCAAGGTTCCATGGCCGTTGAGGAGTACACCAACAAGTTCGTAAAGCTGTCACGTTTCGTTACTTATGTGGCTATAGACGAGGTTTCGAGGACTCGTCGCTACGAGAAGAATCTAGCTCCTAAAGTCCGGATGTCTGGTATTCCTTCAACTTCTTTTCAGCAGGCTTACGATCGTGCTCTTAGTATCTATGATTCAGTATTTGATACCGAGGCTGAGGAGAGTGCGAAGAGTAAGTTCGTGAAGAGGCCTTATGTTGCTCCTAATACTTCCCAGAAGAAACAGAAGTATGAGGCTCGTTCGTATGCTCCGCGTGATCAAGGTGAAGCAAAGAGGGATCTTACATGCTACAAGTGTGGGAAGGCGTATCACTCGGGTACGACCTGTGCTACTGGTGCCCCGATCACTTATTTTACTTGTAAGGCTCCGGGACACAAGTCGATCGATTGCCCTCAGAAACCAAAATCGGAAGCGCCGAAGGTTGACGCTCCGAAGACTGGTCGTGTGTTTGTTATGAGTCGTGCTGAGGCTGATGCTAATCCAGATGTGGTTACGGGTACCTTTCTCGTTCACTCTTTATCTGCTTTTGTTCTTTTTGATACGGGTGCATCGATGTCTTTTGTATCTGAATCCTTTTTTGTCCGTGCTGGACTCTCTTCCTCATCATCCGTTCATACCTCTATATCCCTTCCTACGGGTGAGATCGTTTCTTGCTCCGTTCTGTTCAAGGACGTACCTGTCAGTATTGCAGGGGCGATCCTTCCTACGGACCTTGTCCAATTCAAACTCGGAGAGTTTGATGTGATTTTGGGTATGGATTGGTTATCTCGCTCTGATGCTAGGTTCATGTGTCGTGATCAGAAGATCGTGCTTAAGAGTCCTACAGGTTCAAGGGTTTCTTATCAGGGTGTTAGGGTTACACCTACGGTTAAGTGGGTTGTTGCTATGAAGATGGTTAACATGGGTAGAAAGGGTCATCAGATCTATCTGTGCTGTGTTCAGGGTATTTCAGTTGAGCTTAAGTTAGAGGATATCCCCTGAGGATCTACCTGGTATTCCTCCTGAGCGAGATGTAGAGTTCTCGATTGAGTTGCTACCTGGAACTGGTCCCATTTCGAAAGCTCCTTATCGTATGGCACCAGCCGAGTTACAGGAACTCAAGAAGCAACTTGAGGAGATGATCGATAAGGGTTTTATCCAACTGAGTGCTTCGCCGTGGGGTGCTCCTGTTTTGTTCGTCAAGAAGAAGGATGGTAGTATGCGGTTGTGCATTGACTACCGTGAGCTGAACAAAGTTACTATCAAGAATAAGTATCCTTTGCCAAGGATCGAAGATTTGCTTGATCAGCTCTGTGGGGCGAGTGTGTTCTCGAAGATCGATCTGACGTCTGGTTACCATCAGATTCCAGTTAGGAATGAGGATATTCCTAATACTGCTTTTCGTTCGAGGTATGGCCACTATGAGTTCGTGGTGATGCTGTTTGGGTTGACGAATGCACCTGCTATTTTCATGGATCAGATAAACCGCACTTTCAGCGAGTATTTGGACAAGTGTGTCGTGGTGTTCATAGACGACATACTGATTTACTTGAGAGATGAGGCTGAACACGAGAGTCATCTTCGTGTTATCTTGGAGACTCTGCGTAAGCAGAAATGGTACGCTAAGTTCTCAAAGTGCGAGTTTTGGTTAAAGGAAGTTACCTTCTTGGGTCATGTGATATTTGGCGATGGAGTTATTGTTGATCCGTCGAAGATTCGAGCGGTGGTCGACTGGGAGAGTCCAAAGAATGTGAATGAGGTTCGAAGTTTCCTTGGTCTTGCTGGGTATTATCGTCGGTTTGTTCATGACTTCTCTAAGATCGCGAGATCGATGACTCAGTTAATGAAGAAGGAATCCAAGTTCATTTGGACTGAGGCTTGTGAAGCTGCTTTCCATAAGTTGAAGAAGAGGTTGACTACTGCTTCTGTGTTGACTCTACCAGAAGAGGGCGTTGAGTTCGATGTCTTTTGTGATGCGTCGAAGTTTGGGTTAGGTTGTGCCTTGATGCAGAAGGGTAAGGTTGTGGCTTATGCCTCCCGTCAGTTGAAAGTTCACGAGACGAATTATCCGACTCATGATCTTGAGTTAGCAGCAGTGGTGTTTGTACTTAAGCTGTGGCGACACTACTTGTATGGAGTCTCTTGCAACTTTTATACGGATCATAAGAGCTTGAAGTATATCTTCACTCAGAGAGATCTTAACAAGAGGCAGAGACATTGGTTGGAGCTGCTTAATGACTACAAGATTGAGCTGCAGTATCATGAGGGTAAGGCAAACGTAGTTGCTGATGCTTTGAGTCGCAAAGTGTGTCATGCTATGAGATCCGTGATGGTGTTACCTGATGACTTGAGTCGAGAGTTCCATAAGATGAGCCTTGAGGTAGTTCTTCCTGGTACTTTAGATTTGAGTGTGATGGTTGCTGAACCTGAGATCCTTCATGAGATCCGAGTTAAGCAAAGAGAGGATGAATACTTAGAAGGAGTTCGAGTCACTATAAGCGAAGGACGTGCCAAAGACTTCGACGTTGGACATGATGATGGTCTACGATTCCAAGGTCGTTGGTGTGTGCCTAGCTGTGAGGTCTTAAAATGTAAGATTCTCAAGGAGGCTCATAGTACTCCCTATTCGGTTCATCCTGGTGGTGATAAGATGTATAAGGATCTGAAGCTAAAGTTTTGGTGGCCGGGTATGAAGAAAGAGATCGCTGAGTTTGTGAGTCGTTGCCTGATCTGTCAGAAGGTCAAGTTTGAACATCAGAGACCTGGTGGTGTACCGCAACCTTTGGAGATTCCCACATGGAAATGGGATTCAATTTCGATGGAATTCGTCATGAGTTTGCCGAGGTCGCCGAGAGGAATGAATACGATTTGGGTCGTGATTGATCGGTTGACTAAGGTCGCGCATTTCATTCCGATGAAGGAGACTTGGAGTCTCGAGGAACTAGCGAATGCTTATCAACGTGAGATCATTCGTCTTCATGGGGTTCCTAAGGATATCATCTCTGACCGTGATCCGAGGTTTTGTTCTCAGTTTTGGAAGAAGCTTCAGTTGGCTTTGGGTAGTGAGCTTAAGATGAGTATAAATTTTCACGCTACAACTGATGGTCAGACTGAGTGTACGATTCAGACGCTCGAGGATATGTTGCGAGCTTGTGCTTTGGAGTTTCACGTTAGTTGGGAGAAGAGTTTACCGCTTGTGGAATTCTCCTACAACAACAGTTACCAAGCTAGTATTCAGATGGCTCCGTTTGAGGCACTTTATGGAAGGAAGTGTCGTAGTCCTTTGTGTTGGGAAGATTCTAGTGAGGCTATCGTTCTTGGCCCAGAGTTGGTTCAAGAATCGATTGAGCAAGTGAGGTTGATTCGTGAGAAGCTTAAGGCAGCCCAGGATCGACAGAAGACGTATGCATACTTACGGCATAGGCCGATTGAGTTTGAGGTTGGCGATAAGGTTTTTCTTAAGGTTTTGTCGATGAAAGGTGTTAAGAGGTTTGGGCTTAAGGGCAAGCTTAGT
Organism: Silene latifolia; assembly: GCF_048544455.1. Lineage (NCBI taxonomy): Eukaryota > Viridiplantae > Streptophyta > Magnoliopsida > Caryophyllales > Caryophyllaceae > Silene > Silene latifolia. The sequence goes on from NC_133527.1 coordinate 129,026,607, forward strand.
CCTAAGTACATTGGACCGTATGAGGTGCTCGAGAGAGTTGGAGAGGTAGCCTATAGGTTGGCTTTACTGTAACACCCCCATACTCCAAGTGCCTTACCAGGACCACTCAGGTATAAGGATACTACCATCTCGGTTGCCCGAGGTACTGAATATCATAAGACAATAAAGAAACGTACTTTTAAAGTAATTATAGATTAAGTGATTACATGTTCAAACCAAAACTAATAAAAGGAATTACAAGGTTCTCATACGGTCTACAGCTAAAACTATCAAAGCTACTAGACTTCGTCTAACACAAAATGGAAGACTTCTTAACCGCCACGTGATGACTCATCCCAGCTATCCCATACGCGTCATATCACACCTGCTCAATAACTGCTCACCACCCCCGAATGGATCACCACAGTTTTTAAAACATTTAAACGGGGTCAGTACTAATCACACAATTCAATACATATATCAACAATAAGATAAACAGATAAACCGAACTCACACACACACACACACACACACACCACCAACTCCCATCGTCTCAATCTCGACGTCCACTGGACCACCACCGATGGGGGACCGCAGCCGTTCCCACCTAAGCCCCGCTCATCGTACGAGCGATAACCCTGTCCCATTAATGTGCACATCCCCTTTCGTGGCGGGTTCCACGAAGGGCGAAACTAGGGCGTGAGATCACTCCCGCAAGTGACCCCACTCAGCCGAGAACGCATCTCGAGAACCATCAACAAACACAACCACAATCACAAACACAATTACAATTACAATTACAATCATCATATCAATCACTAACTACAAAGACATCACCAATATCCCATTATGGGACTAATACTTTGAGTAGAAATCCTACCCGGATAGCACAACACGCAGACGATATCTACAAATGTCTCAAAACGCCTCTTCTATGAACTCTCCTCCTACCATACAACACATAGATACTACTATTCAATTACTATTCATAAAAATCCCCAATTCCTAAATTGGGGTTTCACTAATCTTAACAAAACATTATATAAATTACATTAAAAGCTTACCCTCGACGCAAGGAATCCAACGACACAAACTACGATGCAAACCGACCGTCGAACTCCGGAATTGTCAAGAACGCGATTAGGAAGAAGACAAGTTGCTTTCTCTCTTAAACAGGTTTTAGGTTTTGTAAAAAGTGATTTAGAACAAAGACGAATTGGTTTAAATACCTTAATCGCGTAATTAACAAAACCCGAGAAAACTCCCCGTAAACCGGACACTCGATCGAGTACCCAAGGTACTCGATCGAGTACCCCCTACTCGATCGAGTACCCCAGCTACTCGATCGAGTACCCAACAGGTCAGAAACTATTTTATTTCGCAACTTGCCCTTACTCGACAGAGTAAGGGCTACTCGATAGAGTACCCCCAAGACTTATAAATACGGAGTATTACAGTCTTCCCTCCTTAAAAGGAACTTCGTCCCCGAAGTTCAACCCATACATAAAAACAACCATACTGACTCGACCAAGACACAACAACTTAGCTAAGGACTCGAGAACTCGACCGAACATAGAACGTGAACTCTTAACCCCCATTCTACCAACTATGTTTACTTCCACAACATGACTCACTATATCGTATCTACCACATATATATCTCTCACGACACCAACTCCACACATAACCAACTACCATCCTCTAATGCTGCTAGCTCCATAATATCATCAACTATCAAATCCAATACCAAGACACTCATAGACATCAAACGGAATGTTACATTCCACCACCCTTAAAAGGAACTTCGTCCTCGAAGTTTACTCACACTCATAACATCATCCTCCAACTGTTAACATTATATAAAATATTCCCCCACTCTGAAGCATCACACTACTACGAGCACGGCCATGGCCCTTTTATAAGTATTGTCCACAAAACAAATCCCTCCTTTACGCTACGCTAACACTCTACTTCCAATTATATTACCGCATGCACCACCATGAAACTCTCTTTTATTGCATCCTACTCCTCTTAAGACAAATGTTACGTCCTCGTAACTCGCTAATACTAAACCCTTAGCTATATTATCTCATTATCCTCATCACCACCCCATGTCAAAGATAACCGCCTATAACCTCATTTCCATAATCACTCCTATTTCTCAAGGCTCTCTTACTTCAACAGTTCTCATACTTCAAATCAATCTGCACACCCCTAACCTATACCATAAGGCTCGTAGCAAAATCACCATACTAACTCTCCATTATCACCGCAAACCAAAGATACCTCGCTATGTAAAGCACTTATCTTCCAGAAGCATAACTCACGATCCGCACTCGTTACGTACACGCACACTAGATCCTCAAGTTCTTTCTTTCATTACCGCAAAATTCATACACAACTTAACATGACACTAATTTCCCCAACACCCCACACTCACTGTCTCAACAAAAGATTATGAACTACCTGCCGCTTTCAGCTCATTACAACACATGATCCACGAATCATTTCCCATTACCATGTCTACCGATGTCTCATCCGAAAACAAGATCAAAGTTATCAGAACAACCTCTCACAACCGTGTCCCATCAACAGATTATCACTTTCCCATGACCACAACGAAACATATACAACTCTATTTCACATCATACTCTACCTCATTCTTAACTTAACCCGGTAAAGAAAACATCAATAAGCAAGACAACTGTCTATCAGCACAAACTGAAACTCGTAGAGAGCAACATCAAACAAAACAACAATCCATGTATAACTGGTATGTACTTTCGAAACTCGAATCATAATCACCCCGCCTACTCCACCACAACCGGTGACGGCACCACAACGCCGCCACCAACAGCCACACCGTAGTGCGAAAATACCCGCATCACAACACTAAATATCGAGCCCGGATCACCACCCGAGGCACCACAACCACATCGATAGACATCACAACTACATACGATTCCATAAATACTGCCTCGGAAATAACCTTTCGGACAAGGAAACTTACTCCAATCCACTTTACTCTATCACAACGCAACATATTATATGAAATAACAGATAAGCATCTCATGAACATCATCTCTACCATTTCACGGAATACACGTGTGTTATTAATACACATAAAATTATAACTAGCCATGTCAAATTAATCAAGTTATTACCTTTTTGGATATCATTCAATTAAACTACCGTGTCCAACATATATATATTACAGAACATTCATAAAATAGCTTTATAATTATCACACCGTACCACTTCTTGTGAGGTCAGAACCTCACACAAACATTTACACATATCATAGACCCGTAATCACAACCAACTAGTCAATCCTGACCACGTAAGTTACCACTCAACAAAGGTTACCTGCTGTCCGAGCTTAACTCGCATGCCCCTCATCACATTCTTCCCTTCGCATCACCAAAGACCTTCGCCATACATAACCATACAGCTAACACTCATTATGAGAAACCACCTCCTAAGACTATGTCTTATACTTCCTGACAACCATACTTTTATCAATTCAGTCTTTACAAAATCAGCCTCTTTAGAATTGCCACTTTTCTAATATACATTTTCCCTTAACCACTAGTCAAAGACCATAACACTACCACTGTCCGGACATCAAACCTCTTCACTCATCTCTAAATATCATGATTTCTTTTCTATCTTTGGTTAACATCCCAAACAACGAACATCGAATCCATGAACAAAATTATCTCAACATTCTTCCCAATATTTTCCTTAATTGAATCATCATCCATTTCTCCACCAAAATCTCATATCATGCAGATATTCTTCTAACTTCTTACTTTCCTTAATTCCTCGAAACTCATTATCAATCATGTTGTCCTGAAACTCCTATATAACCTTCAGCTAACATCTTCGTGATACTATCACACATTTCGATGATTCCTTACCTTTACATCACATAACTCCGGTGAACATTTTCCTCAGCTTACTTTTATCCTTCTTTTCTCTTTACACTCAATAATACCAATTTAATAGCTCAACTCCTTATTACTTCTATCTAACCCTTTTGTGCACCAATTACCTTCTCATCGCTCCAAAACTCAAATCCCATTATTTTATATCGATATCATCTCCCTCTTTCTTACCACAAATATTCTCTTATTATGTCATCCATCACCCTTGCCACTAATACATCCATAGAATCAACATTTACTGTTCAACAATTGCATCTCCTTCTTACATCTCTAGAAATCAAAATTCCTTTCATACCGCCAATTACCCAAGGAACTCACACAGTAGTTTCATCTTTTAATAAACCAAACCTCCCAAACTCACTCATTGTCTATAAATACACCTCGCGACATGTCTCCACAAAGTTCACTATATATTACTCTTCTCAACCCCCCTTTAAACGAACTTTCACTACATAAATCCATAACCCACACGACTCCTAACCATTTCCCTCCTTAACTCTTTACACATCTCAAGCTGCCACCATCCACATTCTTACTTTCAATCTTTTCATTCTCACGTTCATTATACTCACATCATCCCTTGTCTATATTCACTTATTTTTACATTACTCAACATACAATCATATCACTCATCCCGTCTCGCAAAACGTGCGCCTTGCCTCAATAAACTATACCAATCTTCCTTTTCTTTTTCCACCATCTATCATAATCACTCATAATTCATGTCCTCCCCACCGAACTCATACTCATCATAGTGCCACTCTTTACAACATAAGATTGGGTAACTTACGCTTCAGGACCAACACATACGTAAAACAATGCATAAAGAAGTAATACAACACCTTTGAATTAAACGTAATATGCAACGAATGTCAAAAGACAAACATACGACCCAAAATACGCATATGACCAGACGGACCCCACTCGATCGAGTACCCGAACCTACTCGATCGAGTTGAGGCTACTCGATCGAGTGCCCAACATGCTCGATCGAGTGCCCCGACTCGAAACCAAATAGACCTTCGATCTCGACTTACTCGACCGAGTAGCCCGGCTACTCGATCGAGTGACCCCATACTCGATCGAGTGCCCGAGGTACTCGATCGAGTGCCCAGAAACACGATTCTGGTCAAAATAACGACAAGTACCCACTCGATCGAATCAAACCCACTCGATCGAGTCATGCAGACTTCGTGAATACTACCCGCATGTTATCTCACATACCCTAACGTACTATGCATTCATTATTATTTCAACATTATGATTACAACTACGCATTCAAATCTGCGCGACTCCTCATACAATCAACAAAATAATCTACTTCGTGTTATTAAGTGCCACGTTATAAACAACCATCATGCTTTTCATCCAATTCGTTATACAAAACACATATCATTGAACCTCTATTCTTCATGTTACTACTTACCAAAAGTCAAACATTACCACCTATCATGCTCATATAACATTCAACTTTCAATCATGTATTACTCGCATGTTTTAAATTTTCATAACTTTTCATAACACAAACCACACCCATACACTACAAATCCTATTTCCATGTTGCTAATACAACAACATTACAAATCCACTTCATCACACATCATCATATACGAACTACATTCTTTTTCTACCATATCATTCATCATTCTCATATACTTTTTCAACGATTCCAACCAACATGTCAACCAACTATCATGCAACATACTTTCAACAAACCATATACAACACAATTAACATACACGTCACACATATACCCACGGACTCCACGTTCCCATACCATGTGACTGGCTTAAGTATCATGGGGCCAAGATTTTGAAGTGAGGGCGCCTACTCACCCAAAACCTAGCATCAATAGGCTCCCATTACACATACACCAGGTTCATTTTATTAGACTCCCTATGTTCATTATGTTCATTTGTTACAGGTTCCAAGATCGTCGCTCTGATACCATTTGTAACACCCCCATACTCCAAGTGCCTTACCAGGACCACTCAGGTATAAGGATACTACCATCTCGGTTGCCCGAGGTACCGAATATCATAAGACAATAAAGAAACGTACTTTTAAAGTAATTATAGATTAAGTGATTACATGTTCAAACCAAAACTAATAAAAGGAATTACAAGGTTCTCATACGGTCTACTTAAAACTATCAAAGCTACTAGACTTCGTCTAACACAAATGGAAGACTTCTAACTGCCACGTGATGACTCATCCCGGCTATCCCATACGCGTCATATCATACCTGCTCAATAACTCTCACCACCCCCGAATGGATCACCACAGTTTTTAAAACATTTAAACGGGTCAGTACTAATCACACAATTCAATACATATATCAACAATAAGATAAACAGACAATTTGAATCACACACACACACACACACACACACCACCAACTCCCATCGTCTCAATCTTGTTCGTCCACTGGACCCGCCACGCGATGGGGGACCGCAACCGTTCCCACCTAAGCCCCGCTCATCGTACGAGCGATAACCCCGTCCCATTAATGTGCACATCCCCTTTCGTGGCGGGTTCCACGAAGGGCGAAACTAGGGCGTGAGATCACTCCCGCAAGTGACCCCACTCAGCCGAGAACGCATCTCGAGAACCATCAACAAATACAACCACAATCACAAACACAATTACAATTACAATTACAATCATCATATCAATCACTAACTACAGCACATCACCAATATCCCATTATGGGACTAATACTGAGTAGGAAATCCTACCTGGATAGCACAACACGCAGACGATATCTACACAAATGTCTCAAAACGCCTCTTCTATGAACTCTCCTCCTACCATACAACACATAGATACTACTATTCAATTACTATTCATAAAAACCCCCAATTCCTAAATTGGGGTTTCACTAATCTTAACAAAACATTATATAAATTACATTAAAAGCTTACCCTCGACGCAAGGAATCCAACGACACAAACTACGATGCAAACCGACCGTCTGAACTCCGGGAATTGTCAAGAACGCGATTAGGAAGAAGACAAGTTGCTTTCTCTCTTAAACAGGTTTTAGGTTTTGTAAAAAGTGATTTAGAACAAAGACGAATTGGTTTAAATACCTTAATCGCGTAATTAACAAAACCCGAGAAAACTCCCCCGTAAAACCGGACACTCGATCGAGTACCCAAGGTACTCGATCGAGTACCCCCCTACTCGATCGAGTACCCCAGCTACTCGATCGAGTACCCAACAGGTCAGAAACTATTTTATTTCGCAACTTGCCCTTACTCGACAGAGTAAGGGCTACTCGATAGAGTACCCCCAAGACTTATAAATACGGAGTATTACATTTACCTCTGAACTTGTCGAAAGTTCATGATTTTTTCCATGTGTCGCAGTTGCATCGTTATCGCAGTGATCCTTCTCATGTTCTTCAGGCTGATGTTATCGAGGTTGAGCCTAACCTGACTTATGAGGAACATCCTATTCGCATTTTGGAACGTCAGGAGAAGAGGTTAAGGAAGAAGGTTGCACCTTTGGTTCGGGTTATGTGGAGGAGTCAGAAGTTAGAGCAACAGACTTGGGAAACCGAAGCGTCTATGCGAGAGAAGCATCCACATCTTTTCGAGTGAGGTAGTTCTCTTATCAAGTTTCGAGGACGAAACTTCTTTTTAGAGGGTCGGATTGTAACACCCGTAATTTCCATAATATAATTCTTTAATTTTATTTTCCCATATTTTATATTTTATTTTCGGGAAAATATCCGCCTTTTGCGTATTTGGCTCGTTGGGCTCGAATTTCTATGAAGACCCGCTCCTCCTTGGGTTTCACGTGTGCTGTGGGAAAGGATGGGTGTTTTTGGGCCCAGACTTGAAATAAACCCATGACCTTCTCTATAAATATGAGGGGAAACCAAACCCTTACTTTTCTTTTCTCATAATTCTCAAAACCCTAAACCTAATCTCTTCCTTCTTCTCTCTGTCTTGGTGCCGCACGCCCTACCCCTCTTTTAGGGTTTTCGTGTGCCTCCTTCCTCCCTTGTGCCGCGCGTTTCTCGCTTAGGGTTTCGTGCCATCCTCCCTTTCTTCTTCGTTTTTCATCATTCTTCGTGCTTAGATCGATCCTACTTCTTGGATCTATCTATCTTCTTCGTAAGTTTTATGTTTTCGCATAGTTTTATAGTTTATATTTATATATATATATATATATATATATATATATATATATATATATATATATATATTAGTATATTTATTAGATTCGTTATCTTTGACACGTGGATGATTCAATAAAGGCATGGAGACTGCACCTCGAGAAGACGTTTATATCGTTGAAGACGATCTCTAGGGTTTATTCGCTAATAAGGTAACTAGGTGTTTCTCTTTTAATTGTGTTTATGCCAATTGATGTAATTAATATGATTTAATGATTGTTTTACATGATTGGTACATGTTTGATTATTTGTTATCATGATTAAATATGTTTCGCATGTTTGTATTTGTTTTTATGCGTTAATTACATGTTGTATGTTGCTTATGCGTTAAATATGGGTGTCATGAGCGTAATTAGGGTTTACGAGTGAACCCTAATGGCGGCATGATAGGCGGCCAAGAGTGCTCTCCAATGTTATAACTAAAGCTAGTATAACCTTGATGATGATTCAAGTATGATAGCTGAAGTTAGTACCACTCTGGGTTGTTACTCAAAGTTATGGCTGTTTGAGTTATAACCTTGGAAATATGAATTTAAGGTTATAGCTGAACCTACTATAACATTGAAGTGCGAGTCAAGGTTATAGCTGAGACTAATGTAACCATTGGATTATGGCTCAAGGTTATGGTTGACGCTAGTATAACTTTGAGTTTCGTGTCAAGGTTATGGTTGAGGTTACTATAACTTCAAAGGTATTTATTGAAGTTATAGTTGAAGCTGGTATAACCTCACGTTTAGAGTTCATGTTATGGTTAAGGTTACTGTAACATTGATCATTAGTATTTGTTTCGTATATAGAGTTATACCTAGTTGTAGTATAACATTGTGTTAGCTTATGTCTTTGGTTACTCTATTTACATGATAAGTAGTACAGTCGGTCACACTGTTCTATGGTTTAAGTCGTGATGTTTGTTCATGCATTGTTGGTGCTGTCAGCTATACTTTGTGCTTGTTATTTGGTTGGTTGTATAGATGACGATAGTATCAGTTATATACTATCAGAATGAACAAACGCTACCCTTCGGGGATTCTTATGGTCTATGGTCGGGGGTAGCAGAGGCAGTTTGTTATACGCTCGGTTCCTTGAGTGTCGTTCGGTGTATTAGAGGCAGTTCGTTATACGCTCTGTGTTTCGCCGAGAGGTATGGCCAGGTCTTAGGCATGTAGGCAGTGGTTATACGCTACACATAGTCTGGATGCAGAACATTATACGGTCCACAGTGGATGCAGTTCGTTATCCGGTCCATACAGACTATGGAGGCAATTCGTTATACGCTCCATATCTAGAGGCAATTCGTTATATGCTCTAGTGGTTAAAGGCAGTTCGTTATACGCTCTAACGACGTTCATTCTATACACTGTGTTTGTTGCTAGGGGCAGTTCGTTATACGCTCTAGTGCTTGGAGGCAGTTCATTATACGCTCTGAGGGTTGTTTGGTTTGGTTATGGTTACATCGAGTTTGATTATCCTAAGTTTCTACATGGTGTCGTAACATGGGTTGTTGTCATGTGTCGTCTCATGTGGTTTAATTGCGAGTTATTGATTAGGTAGTTGTCCTAATATGTCTTGGTTTCATGGTAAGTTGGCGTTGAGTCTTCATGAGTATAGATGGTCTCACATGTTTTCTAATTGTGCATTTCAATTGTTAATGATTGTTGATTATATTCAATTGTTGTAAACATGACTGGGAGAGCATCCAGTTACTCCTGACTGAATTGTCGACCCCCTTCTCAGGTTGATCGGGTGTTAAAGCTTGATGATGTTCGTTGGGATGCATCGAGAGGCGAGATTTAATAATAAATTAGGACTTTGCTTTATGTCTTAAGAACCTTGAATAATGTATTAGTTTGTTTTGGATTTTAGTAGCGAACCGGATTGGTCAGGTGTTTCCGCCACCTTGACCCTTTTATCAATATCATTCTCTGATATTTACTTTATATAAGTTTTTCCTTTGTTTATAATCCGGGTTGTTAGACTGTACCGTATGGGTCCTAAGGAGTTGCATGAGCTGAAGAAACAACTGGATGATTTGATTGAGAAAGGGTACATTAGACCTAGTGTATTACCGTGGGCAGCACCAGTCTTGTTTGTGAAAAAGAAAGATGGGAGTTTGAGGTTATGCATCGATTATAGAGAGCTGTATAGAGTTACGGTGAAGAACAAGTATCCTTTGCCGAGGATATATGACTTGTTTGATTAGTTGAATTATGCAACGGTTTTTTTAAGATCGATTTGAGGCCGGGTTATCATCAGGTAAAGATTCGGGATGAGGACATACCGAAGACAGCTTTTACATTGAGGTATGGTCATTATGAGTATGTTGTGATGCCTTTTGGGTTATCTAATGCACCTGCAGTGTTTATGGATTTGATAAACCGGGTCTTCAGTCAGTTTTTGGATCGGTTTGTGGTGGTCTTTATCGGTGATATCTTAGTCTTTTCTAAGACTATGGAGGAGCATGAGGAGCATTTGAGGGTAGTGTTGCAGACTTTGCGAGACAATCAGCTGTATGCAAAGTTGTCTAAGTATGAGTTCTGGTTAGAGGAGGTTGCTTTTCTAGGGCATGTGATTTCTAAGAAGGGTGTTGCTATGGATCCTGCAAAGATAGAGGCATTCACTCGGTGGGAAGCATCAAAGAATATAGTAGAGATCAGGAGCTTCTTGGGTTTAGCAGGGTACTATCGACGGTTTGTGAAAGACTTTTCCAAGATACCCAGACTGATGACAACATTGATTAGGAAAGAGAACATGTTTCGTTGGGATAAAAGTTGTGAGACGGCGTTCCAAACATTAAAGGAGCGTTTGACCACAACTCCAATCTTAATATTACCTGAAGGGTGTGAAAACTTTGAAGTGTATACAGATACTTAAAAGAATGGTTTGGGTTGTGTGTTGATGCAGAACGGGAAAGTAATTGCCTATGCTTCTAGGCAATTGAAGCCTGATGAGGAGAACTATCCGACACATGATCTGGAGTTGGGTGTAGTTGTGTTTGTTCTCAATATTTGGAGGCACTATCTTTATGGGGCGACTTTTAAGGTGTTTTCAGATCACAAGAGTTTCAAGTACATCTTCACTCAAAAGGAGTTGAACATGAAACATAGGAGGTGGATGGAGCTGATTAGGCATTATGACATGGATATTATATACTATGAAGGGAAGGCTAATGTGGTTGCTGATGTCTTGAGTAGGAAGAGTGTGCATTCTCTATGCACAACTATGTCTTTAATGAGGATGAGAGATGAAGTGGGGAAAATGGGAATACATATGATACAGAACAGGGATGCTAGAGGGGACTTGACAGTGGAGCCAGACCTTTATGATTATATTCGCAGGAAACGGGCTTTGGATCCTAAGATTGAGGAGTGGATTGCTGGAGTAGAGAAAAGGGACGATGTCTAGATTCTCTATTCATACAGATGACAGTGTGAGATTCGATGGGAGATAGTGTGCTCCTAGTGATGAGGAGTTGAAAAAGATGATCAAGACAGAGGCTCATTGCACACCATATTCGGTACATCCAGGCGGTGACAAACTGTATAAAGATTTGAAGAAGACTTTCTGGTGGCCTGGGATGAAGAAGCAAACAGCTGAGTTTGTGGCTCGTTGTTTGACATGTCTGAGAGTTAAGGGGGAACAACGACGACCACAAGGTAAGATTTAGTCTCTTGAGGTATCTGAGTGGAAATGGGAGTCCATCTCTATGGATTTTATAGTGGGTTTGTCGATGAGTCAACAGGGTAATAACATGATATGGGTTATAGTTGATCGTTTGGCGAACTCAACTCACTTTGTGTCGATGAAAGATAATTGGACCAACATACAGTTGGCTTTGGCTTATAGGAAGCATGTGGTTCGTTTTCATGGGGTGCCTAAGGATATAGTGTCAGATAGAGATGTGAGGTTCATATCACGGTTTTGAAAAGAGTTGCAGGAGTTGATGGGAACTACTTTGAAGATGAGTACTGCATTTCATCCTGCGACAGATGGACAGATGGAGAGGAACATCAAGACTTTTGAGGATATGTTGCGAGCTTGTGTTATGGATTTTGGTGGTAGCTGGGAACAGATATTGGATCTAATTGAGTTTTCTTATAACAACAGCTATCACACGAGTATAGGCATGACACCGTTTGAGGCTTTATATGGTAGGAGATATAAGAGTCTGATTTGCTGGGATGATAAAGCTGAGGAAGTGGTTTTAGGACCACATATGGTACAGGGGATGATTGAATAGGTTAAGCTGATCAGATAGAAGATGAAAGCAGCCCAGGATCGGCAAAAGAGTTATGCAGTTTTACATCGTCGTGACATAGAGTTTCAGGTTGGAGACAAGGTTCTTTTGAAAGTGTCTCCTATGCATGGGGTCATGAGATTTGGTAAGAAAAGGAAGCTGAGTCAGACGTTTATCGGACAATATGAGACTTTGGATCGTGTGGGTGAGGTTTCTTACCGGTTAGCTTTACCAGCTGCTTTGGATAGAGTGTATAACATATTTCATGTGTCTCAGCTACGGAAGTACGTGAGTGATCCTTCACATGTGTTAGAGGTGGAGAACATCGAGTTGGATGAGTCCTTGTCTTATCTTGAGGTACCAAAACAGATTCTTGATCGCAAGGTTAGGAAAACTAGACATGGGGAAACGGTGTTGCTTAAGGTTCTTTGGTCTAACCATGAGGTTGAGGAGGCTACGTGGGAGGCAGAGGAGGCTATGAGGGAGCGATATCCGTCTCTTTTTTATCAAGTATGTGTGGTTACGGAGACGTAACCATGTTTCTTTTTGGGGGGGTAGGAGATGGTCGCATAGAGTTTTCGTATGTTTTATGTTGGTTTTAGTACAGTTAGTAGTTGTCTTAAGTCGGTTTGAGTATTGTTTTGGGAGGTGTGTTTTGAGTTTTGTTTTGAGTTTTGGTTATGTTGTGGTGTCGGAGTGGTGATAGAGTGTTTTGTTTTTGTCTATGGGTTAAACTTCGGGGACGAAGTTCTTTTTAAGGAGGGAAGACTGTAATACTACGATTTTCTATGTCTGTGGGTACTCTATTGAGTGGGACTTACTATGTCGAGTGAGTAGCTTTTTACGCAAAATAATAGTCTGCGTGTAGGGTACTCGATCGAGTAAGGGGCACTCTCTTCGAGTAAGTCACTTACTCGATCGAGTAAGTGTGTTTTACGGGTTTGTGTAGCCGGGTTTTGTTAATAACGTGAGATTAATATAAAAGCTTCCGTCATTATTTCTTAAAAAATTTTCAACATTCTTAAACCTTTCAAGAGAGATTAGAAGTTACGTTGTTCGCATCTCTCGCGTTATTGGCAAATCCCAAGGCTAGGTTCGTCGGATCATTTCGTTCTTTACGCCGTTGTGATCATCGTGTCAAGGGTAAGTTCCTTGTATAATTTTTATAGTGTTTGGTTGAGTTTCGTTAAAACCCTAATTGGGTAATGTTGAGGGTTTTAGGGGTTTTGTGTAGTATTGGTGGTAATTGTATGTATACATGTTATAAGAGGAGGGTTCGTAGAGGAGAAATTCTGATTAGCTCCTAGACGGTCTGTGATGATTGCAATTCCAGGCAGGGTTTCCCTATTCAGTATTGTTTACATGGCATTGGTGATAATTGATTGGTTTTATTATTGTATATCATATCGGTATTGGTTTTGGTGATTGTTGTATGTATAGTTAGTTGTATAATTGTCTGTGGTTTGCGAGGTGCGTCCTCGGCTGAGTGGAGTCACTTGCAGGATTGCACATTAAGGAACATGGGTTTATTGCTCGGATGAGATGAGCGGGGCTTAGATGGGAATGACTGCGGTCCCCCACTGGCGGTGTGGAATACTTGTTGCGATGGGTATTCTGACAAGACTACACACTTTACTGTGTAGTCAGGTGTGTGGTGATGTGATGGAGTTTGGGGATTGGTTTGGTTTGTAATATCGTTTTATTGCAGTTGTTTGTTTTATGTAATCAGTACTGACCCCGTTTAAATGTTTTAAAAACTGTGGTGATCCATTCGGGGATGGTGAACAGTTATTGAGAAGGTATGATTGATGCGCATGGGATAGCTGGGTTGAGTCATCACGAGCTGTTTTAGAAGTCTTCCGCTGTGTCGAACGTTATTATGTTTGCTAGTTGGTTTAACATTTGAGAACCTTTTGTATTTTCATTTAATCAGTTTCGGATTTGGTTTGTATCGCTTTAAAGTTTATTATTAAAGTACGTTTCGTTATGATCTATTTGATTATCATTGCCTTGGGGAACCGAGATAGTAGCACTTCCATGCCTTAAGTGGTCCTAGTAAGGCACTTGGAGTATGGGGGTGTTACAGTCGCCGCCATTACCAACACTGACCCCCACTCCGACACGACAACGCGAGAGCTCCGGCGACGACCCCAACTGGCCACCACAACTCCGACACACTGACCCCTACCACCAAATAACGCTGACGACATCCCCTAACACCAGGACCACCACCAGCCGTCGCCGTCATCCACCATAACCAACATCAGTGACACCACCATTCACCCAAGAAACAACCGACAACATCACCGACCATGCCAGACGGTTCCGACCAATCACGAGTCTCCGGCATCCCCAAATCCAGTGCCGACCTGTCGTCGTGCGCACCACCATCAATGGCACAAACTAAGATCTCACAAGCATCACCGTAATCCCTCCGTCGATCTCCCTGCCTACGCACCATAAACCACATCTCTCTCATTTCCTTTCATCAGCACAACTCTCCCACACCAATAGAGTAAACGGCGAAGGTCGATTGATGGTTGGTCGTGCTCTTGTGGCGGCCTGAAGGTAGCACAATTAGACAAGTGAAAAAGCGATGAAGAGGGAGAAGGTCGGGAGATGACGTGTGCACCGCAGGTCGATGACGTCGGCATCTAGGTCGTCGGAGGCAGCACCGGTGCCTGGTTCGTCGTAGGACAAGACGACATCATTGTTGGTGATGGGAAATGGGAAATGAGTGAGAGACAGTTGAGTTGTTTGGGGTTTGGGATTGGTTTGATCTTGTGTTTAGTTATTGGGCGGAAAGAGATTTGTGGTTTTAAGTTAGTTCGTAAGTTCGTACGAGATCCTATTTCTATATATATATCGTCTGCACATTCATACCTCAAATCTTTGTTTTTGTTAGAATCCAACCTAAATTAAGTTATGTACCCAGATAAAATAAATATGACACATTACTTCACTCCGTTTATATAACCTTAAACCGATTTAACAGTGGCATGATTTAGATTAAACAGGTACGCTAATATTTGAAAAGTCGTTTTAGTAGTTCCTTTTTTTAGTGAAAACTGGGACCCTCAATAACAATGTTATGAAACTATTGGAAAGTTGATTTGGAGCGAGGGAGCGAACGACCTAGGAAGAGAGGACATGAGTGAAGGAGTTGACGCAACACCTGGACCGAGCACCCATTTTCAGGCGCTTCAAGAATTTAAATCCAAAAATTCTCGAAGGATTCATAACTTTGTTTATAAAAACCAGATTCTTTATTTTCACTATGCTATAGCCATCCACATTATTAGAGGCCCACTGATGTGTCTAATTTATATATGATTTTACTCCCCATTTTAATTCTGTTTTATTTTATTATTGCACTTTTATAAGTGTATTTGTGAGCTAATTTTGTGTTCTAGGTATTTTGCTTGTATTCGTTGCATTTTGTGGGAAGTGAAGCATTCGGTAGCTTTTTCCCGTCAAGTTAGCAAGCACCAAAATTCAGGAGGCTAATGGAAACAAGACTTGACTATAGAGGGGCATTTTGGGAAATCCCGATCATGAAGAAACCAACTTTGGTTGGTGGAAAAATAAACAAATGAAGCCCATAAAGTTAGAGAAGCTGATGGTATAAGCCTTAACCTCGCAAGTGAACGATGCGTTGCACTAGTAAGGGTCGAACACGAGCAGCAAAATGAGACTACTAATCGTTCCGTTCAATAGTTTAGCTAAGTCTAAATAGAGCAAGGTTTGTGTAATATCTGTCAACTAGGCTAAGTAACAAGAAATAAATAAACTAAAAAATGATAAGATCAAGAAACAAGTGATAGGATACGAGTTTTAATCAATAAGGAAAGGCCTAGGGCGTTGTTAGGTCATTAACAATTCGTAGGTAACACATTGATCCCGTAAATTTATTGTCTAAGGAAAGCTAGGTGGGGGAAAACGTCTCAAATTCGCTATAATAACTTCCTCCCGGACTCATACTAAGACACTAGGATTTCCGACTCCCCTCCCTCCCGAGCTCGTGACTCGGACCTCTTCTAAGCAAGGCTCTAGGACCCGAAAAAGCGTCATTCTCAAAATCCTAGACCCAAGACTAGAAGGCACTAAGAGCGCGATAAATTCCCCGGTTTTCTAACCCTTTTCCCAAAGGTGAAAGTCAACCCAGTTCCTCAAAGGCACCCTCTCATGGTTCTCCCTCCTGGGTTCAACCTTGCTAGACAAAAGATGTAAAAGGGTAGTCACTAAGCACCTAACCAATTCCCATTGATGGACAAGGGTACCAAGCCAACCAAAAACCCCAATTTACAACACTAACAAGTCAACTCCTTTGATAAACCCTACTAATCTCCCTTTTGACAACAAATTAGATAGAATCTCATGTTGGACCCAACCACACCCGAGCAAGGGTACTACTCACTAATCATGGTTGGTTTAGTAAGACAACTAATAAACGGGGCAAATTTGACAATAAACATGATGATTAATTGATTTCTACTACTAAACATGCAATTGACAACAATTATGATGGTAATAAACTAATTAAACCTTAATCGAAATGAAATTAGACAAAAAGATGGTAACTTTAACTTCAAGCAAAGCAAATATTCAAAAATAAGAGAAACATAAACAAAGGAGAATGGAATTAATAACTAAAACAAGGGAAATAAAAATTAGAAAAGGAGATATACCAACAAAGAAGAGGCAAAATAAACTTGATTGAATTAATTTCTTCCAAAATCTAAGAATAAAGTGAGATCCAATATTCTTCCCAATTTTCTTTACCTACCCAATTTTAATCCAAAAACAAGTGTAATGAAAGTTGTTCTTACAAAATTCAGCATTTTCTTTATATATCATGGGCTTAAAAACATCAAAATACAAGCAAATCTCGAAATAATGCCGATTACTATTCCCAGCAGGTGTAACGTTACACCGGCCGCCTCCCAGTTACACCGGCTGGAAAATGGTTACGCCGCGTCCCAGTTACAGTGCACCGGCTGACCAAAATTGCATCGCTCGTGATCACAATGCACAGGCTAAAGTAAGGAGATACACCGACAAGGCTAAATGAGATACACCGGCTGAGATTGAGTTGCACCGCTCCTGATCACAATACACTGGCTAGAACAAGGAGATACACCGACAAGGCTAGTCTTGATCCTTGACTTCCAAATGTTGATCGGTTTTGCATGGAAATGTTAGTTATTTAGACCAAATTAATACTCATCTTATGATATCAAAATTACAAGTTAATTTGTGTGGTCTAAATCTACATGCATGCAAAGAAAATATTAAAGAGATGGTATAAAACCATCTTAAGACAAAATGTCCTTACATTATTGATGGTAAAATATGGGCACAACTCAAGGACTCCTTCCTTGATGTTGTTCTTGTGCTAATGCAATAAGGATGATCCTCCAACACCTTAATTACCAAAGTAGGTAATCTCCGAAGGTGGCACCCAAGATAAACTCAAAATACTACTAAAATACTAACTAGGTAAATGTAGTAGTAACCTTGTTTATTTGTATATTTGATGTACTTATTAATATTATTACCTTGATGATATTATTAGTTTACTTTTATATGTGTTTATTGTAAAAGGATGAACAAAATAAGAAGAAAAATATGGTCTATTGATGGTGTATATGAACCATCTACAACAAGCACACAAAGACCAATTTTTCTTCAAATTTCCAACCTTAGAAATGATGGAAGGACTTAGGTATATATAGGCATGCAAATGTATACAATTCACATACAAATGCTAGTGGGAAATGCCTAACTTTTCCACTCACAATGAGTGTATTAGTAGTGTATGAAAATCTGTCCAAATGGTCCCTTCCGGGTCCATTTTGATTTTTGAAATTTGCCCCACAAATGCTTATAAGTCTTATATTTAATTATCTGACATAATTAAACATTAATTTGATTATTTAACACTTAAATAATATAAATTAACTACCAATGACTACTTAATTATTAAGTAATCATAAGACCATTTTCTCAACATACAATGTGTCAATATTATCCCACTTAGCTAATTTTACAACCTCTTGTAAAATTAAATAGCTAATTAATTCCACCTCAAAACATATACACATATCGTATAAAATTTATTAATTAACAATTAACTAATAAATTCAAATTTATAAATTTATTATTTAAATATCACATAATTAAATAACAAATCTCCTTGTCCCGAGTTCGTAACCCGTCATCAAATAATACATTTACGCGACTAATTAAAAGTCAAATAATACAAGGAATTAATTATCTCGTGTCTCATACAAACAATTAATTCATTCTATCTGGGCGTCATCCTATAGGTGTGACCTAAAGGGACCAGCTGATCACTGCCGTCACACGACAGTAATGTCAAACTTTAGTCAGCCAATCATTACTGATTAACGATGACCAGCTGACAAATAAAAAGATAAATCCCTGATATTCCTTTTACGAGATTTAATATGTAAACGCACTTATTGTGGAGGACACTACTCCAACAATCTCCCACTTGTCTGACACAAGTGTGCGTTACCAATTCTCTTGTCCAATAATATCTCCCACTCAATGCAAGATGTCTTTCCGGTCGTTCTTGCACGTGATCATATCATAAAGTGGTTTCCTCGATCAGGAGAATAACTGTCTGACCGGATAATCTACTATATATGTCATCCGAGAGTGGCCACGCATTTCCAGTCACCTCTCCTCGAGTGGCCTTGAGATAAAATATGACATAAATGGACAATCCCGTTGACCTCTCTTCTTCGTTCGATACAGATCATAATGACCCGGTAAATGCTTATCGGCCTCCTTTTACGGTGCGACCTAGAAAAAAATCAAAGCCACCGGAAAAACGCACCAACTCAGACAAATAGTCACCAGTCTAAAGAATTAACTCGTAGGAATATATAGAAATCCTCGCTACGACCCAGCAACAAAAGGACTCTACAAACGGTCACTGTCCAACAAATCGTCTCACAATCTGCCTATGTAACCGACCAGTCATCATTATGACCATATGACACTCGAACCTGTCATCTATCGCCTTACAATCTAGTCACTCCGAGATGTCACCCCATTAAGTAACTAGGGACAAAATACAGTGTTAATCCAGTTAACTTTAATAGGGTTCGACATTGTCACTACAACCTATTTGGAGAAAACAAAGTATATAAAATTCAGACATAAAACTGAATATAACGATAAATGCAATTATCACATATGAAATAATAAATACAATATTTTGATTATTACATATCATATAATTTACAACAGTTCTGGCATTCGTCTCAATCCCATCGAAACTACATGACTATCATGTTTAGCTTGAGACAATGGCTTGGTTAAAGGATCAGCGATGTTGTCAGCTGTTCCTAACTTACAAACTGTAATTTCTTTCCTTTCGATTAAATCTCTAATTACATAAAATTTCCTAAGTACGTGTCTAGACTTGTTACTAGACTTGGGCTCTTTTGCTTGAAAAATTGCCACACTGTTATCACAATATAAAGTGATAGGATCATCGGCGGTCGAAACTACTTTCAGTCCCTCTAAGAATTGCCTAATCCAAACAGCTTCCTTTGCAGCTTCAGAGGCTGTAATGTACTCAGCTTCCGTTGTAGAATCAGCAGTCACATACTCTTTGAAACTTCTCCAGCAAACCGCCCCTCCATTCAACAAAAAAACAAAACCAGCCTGGGATTTCAAATCATCCCTATCGGTTTGGAAAATGGCATCCGTATAACCTCTTATACGTAATTCAGATTGTCCTCTAACACTAAGAATGAATATTTAGTCCTTCTCAAGTACTTTAGAATGTTCTTGACGGCTATCCAGTGACTCTCACCTGAAGTTTTCTGAAAACGACTCGTCATACTCAAGGCATACGAGACGTCAGGACGAGAACACATCATAGCATACATGATCGATCCAACAGCGGAAGCATAGGGAATCGATTTCATGCGTTCAATATCCTTAGGTTCCGTAGGACACTGTGACTTACAATCCGCTGCAATTAAAAATGTTTTGATTTTCTCAATGGATCCTGCTTTACAAAGGCAATGTGTCAAGTTTCGTGATGTACATGAAGTATTATCGAGGCTTTCAACTATGTTTTCTCAAGCCCCGAGAATAATTCAATATGACACCGTAGTTCGTTTCTTTGAGGCTAGCCTCAAAGATGGTCAACCTGTAAGTTCACACGTACTTAAAATGATTGAGTATGTGGAAACATTAGAGGGGTTAGGATGCAAGATCCCCGACGAACTTGTGGTGGACCGAGTGCTCCACTCTCTCTCGCACGTCAAAGGATTTACCCAATTTAGGGTAAATTATAATATGACGAACATGAGAAAGAGCTTACATGAGCTTCATTCTCTGTTTGTGCAAGTAGAGAAGGTCATGGGATTGAATGGGACTACAAGAAAAGATGTACTTGCGATAAACGTGAAGAGGAAGAAGCAGTTTAAGAGGAATGCAGGTAAGAAGCCCATACTGGTGGATGGCAAAGGTAAAGCAATTGCGAATTGCTCTACCAAGCCTAAACCTATAAAGGGTAATCCTCTTAAAGATACTTGTAATTACTGTAATAACAAGGGACATTGGAGGCGTAATTGCACGAAATACTTGGATGACATCAAAGGTGGCATTGTGAAGCCAACATGTAATTTCTCAACTGAATCTTTTATGATAGACATAAATTATGCT
Organism: Silene latifolia; assembly: GCF_048544455.1. Taxonomy (NCBI): domain Eukaryota; kingdom Viridiplantae; phylum Streptophyta; class Magnoliopsida; order Caryophyllales; family Caryophyllaceae; genus Silene; species Silene latifolia. The sequence goes on from NC_133527.1 coordinate 129,047,663, forward strand.
TCAAATACAACTTGGGTATTAGATACTGGTTTTGGTTCTCACTTGTGCAATCATTTGCAGGGCTTAAAAAGTATAAGAAAGCTAAACAAGGGTGATGTTGATCTCCGAATGGGTAACGAGTCTAAAGTAGCCGCCGTCTCAGTAGGAACTTATGTACTTAACTTAGCCTCGGGGTTGCAGTTGTTTCTTAATAATTATTATTCTGTACCAACGTTGTCTAGAAATATAATATCAGTATCTGTGTTAGACACAGAAGGTTTTTCTTTTGTAATTTAAGATAAAAGTTGTACTTTTTGCCTTAATGGGATTGTATATTGCGAAGCTATTTCAATCAATGGTATTTATATTCTAGATACTTGCAACGATGTTTATCATTTAGATAATAAAAGACTCAAAACAGGTGATCCCGATCAATCTTATTTATGGCATTGTTGATTAGAACACATCATAGCATACATGATCGATCCAACAGCGGAAGCATAGGGAATCGATTTCATGCGTTCAATATCCTTAGGTTCCGTAGGACACTGTGACTTACTCAAAGTAATCCCACTACCTATAGGTAGAAAACATCTCTTGGAGTTTTTCATATTGAATCGGTCAAGAATCTTATCGATATAGGCTTCTTGACTCAATGCTAATATCCTTTTTGATAATTTGGAAAAAGACTCACTTACATCGGCAGTGGCCCTAGTACTAGGCGAAGGGGGAGAGGGATCGACAAGGTAGCGTAATTTGCCATCACCTCGGCAGCTAATCGAAGTTGTTCCTCCCAATCTTTAAAATTACTATCGTCGGCTTTTAAAACGTATTTGTTCATAAAAGAACGTAGCCATGAATCTCTAGCTATGGTGACGGTTTCACTAGTAGAAGTCATCGCGATTACTGCAAAGGAAATGAAAGGAAAGATTAACATTTATCGTCTAAAAAATTTTTAACTTGTGAAACTATTTTAACAAGTTCCCATTTATATAATGATCTCCCACTGAATTATATAAATGATTCCAAGATCCAATCTTATATAAACACGGGCACGGTGGACCGATTCAACCCATATATATATAAATTTGGTGAGTCAACATTTTGACTCATTCTACTACTAGAACTCTTGGTTGATGGATTTTCTTAAAATCTATCTTTTAGCCCCAGAATAAATATGGGCACGGTGGACCGATTCAACCCATATTTATCCCGTTGAGTCCAACCAATTTTCACGCGCAATAACTTTTATTACCCTACTTACCCAACGTAAAAAGAGTGTACCTCGGTGATCCGAACCTACCTCTAATGAAGAAGGGATTCATAGGTGCTATTATTTGGTAAGTCTTAATCTCAATTTTAAACAAATGTGAGAGATCTTATCAATTTAATTGTCTATCACTTTTAAGTGAATAAAATTGGTGAATGTTAGACGATTAAATCGATAACAACAAAAATTAAAACATGTACTGACGATTTGGCATAAATGCATAATTAAACAAACAAGTCCTAATATGGCCACCTAATTAACTAAAATTATTACACTTTAGAAACCAACTCATTGGTCCCTAGAATCTTCATAAAAATGGCCTCCTTCTTTAGGATTTCGGAACGCCTTTCCGAAAACACCGTCTTCATGAAAACTCCGTCTTTAGATGCTTCATTTAATTATTAATAATTAAATTACATAACAATACCCTATTATATAATTTTTAATAAAATTAAAATAAAAAACTATTAATTAATTACAAATTAGGCGATACGAAATCGCAATTAATTACAAAACAAGTCGATATTCCCTTACATTACGGGAAATACCAACTTCTACCTATGGCCATATTAGGAAAAATTACATAATTATAATAATAAAAATCATTCATCTAAATGAATAATAAAATGCATTATGAAAAAAAATGTCATGCCAAATCGCCTAACTTACCAACGACGATCATTTGAGCTTGCTTTGACGGAATTTTTACCAATAAAAATTCATAATCAATTCTTAAAACAATTTTAAGATATTCTAATGCTACTAATCTGGTCTAATATCAAAATAATTATTCTCACTAATTATCTTGAATTTATATGGGATTAAAACACAAATTATGACCAAAAGACATAATAATTCACAATTATTATGGAAAAATTCTATTTAATTATAAAATTTATGGAAAAATAAATTTCAAAGCCATGAACATTCTGGTCTTACACCAAAAATGACATGCAAGTGAAAATTTCTCTTTTAAAATTTATTTAAAACGATTTTACAATTTAATCGGTAAAACGGCAATTTTTACGATTTAATTCTAAATCAAACCATAAAAATTGAAATAGCTTAAAATTAAAATTTTGTACATTTTGGAACAATTTCCAGGAGCTAAAAATTCAAAAATTTCGAGCCCAAAAATTAAATCAATATTTATTTGCAAAATAACCATTATTTACTAATGTTTATCAAATAAAAATCAATAAACTATCTAAATTAATCACATTAACTTAAAGTATCAACTTATCTCATAAATAGAAGATGCATGTAGTTATTTCTAAATAAATATGCATAAAATTAACATGCAACCCAATTTAATTAACTCTTAATTAATTTTAATGCATTTTTACTCAATTTTATGCCATTTTAAGTTATAAAAAATGGAAAAATAAATAAATAAATAATTTTTCGTCCCATATCATCCTAAGACCAGATTATTTACATGCAAGACCATATTATGTGATAAAACTAATTTTAGTAACATAATATCAATTTTATTAATTTATCTCATAAATTACTAAAATCGTCTTAAGACAACATGCATGTATATAACAATGCTCTAATACCACTTGTTAGTTATTTAGACCAAATTAATACTCATCTTATGATATCAAAATTACAAGTTAATTTTTGTGGTCTAAATCTACATGCATGCAAAGAAAAATATTAAAGAGATGGTATAAAACCATCGTAAGACAAAATGTCCTTACATTGTTGATAGTAAAATATGGGCACAACTCAAGGACTCCTTCCTTGATGTTGTTCTTGTGCTAATGCAATAAGGACGATCCTCCAACACCTTAATTATCAAATTAGGTAATCTCCGAAGGTGGCACCCAAGATAAACCCAAAATACTACTAAAATACTAACTAGGTAAATGTAATAGTAACCTTGTTTATTTGTATATTTGATGTACTAATTAATATTATTACCTTGATAATATTATTAGTTTACTTTTATATGTGTTTATTGTAAAAGGATGAACAAAATAAGAAGAAAAATATGGTCTATTGATGGTGTATATGAACCATCTACAACAAGCACACAAAGACCAATTTTTCTTCAAATTTCCAACCTTAGAAATGATGGGAAAACTTAGGTATATATAGGCATGCAAATTTATACAATTCACACACAAATGCTAGTGGCAAATGCCTAACTTTTCCACTCACAATAAGTGTATTAGTAGTGTATAAAAATCTGTCCAAATGGTCCCTTCCGGGTCCATTTCGATTTTCGATATTTGCCCCACAAATGCTTATAAGTCTTATATTTAATTATCTGACATAATTAAATATTAATTTGATTATTTAAGACTTAAATAATATAAATTAACTACCAATAACTACTTAACTATTAAGTAATCATAAGACCATTTTCTCAACATACAATGTGTCAATATTATCCCACTTAGCTAATTTTACAACCTCTTGTAAAATTAAATAGCTAATTAATTCCACCTCAAAACATATACACATATCGTATAAAATTTATTAATTAACAATTAACTAATAAATTCAAATTTATAAATTTATTATTTAAATATCACATAATTAAATAACAAATCTCCTTGTCCCGAGTTCGTAACCCGTCATCAAATAATACATTTACGCGACTAATTAAAAGTCAAATAATACAAGGAATTAATTATCTCGTATCTCATACAAACAATTAATTCATTCTATTTGGGCGTCATCCTATAGGTGTGACCTAAAGGGATCGACTGATCACCGTCGTCACACGACAGTAATGTCAAACTCTAGTCAGCCAATCATTACCGATTAAGATGACCAGCTGACAAATAAAAAGATAAATCCCTGATATTCCTTTTACGAGATTTATTATATAAACGCACTTATTGTGGAGGACACTAGTCCAATAGGAAAAGCCTGCAACACTACAAAAAGCTTAGCAATCAATCCGGTGAGACTCATTTAGGCAAATTAATCAAAAACTCGAGTAATAATCGATTATATGTGCCAAAATTAGAACTAAAGAAAGGATTTTAGGCACGAATGAAGGGGCAATATTGTGGTTATTAAATCTCCTCACACTAAACCCTTACACGTCCTCGGGTAAGGTCAAGTATGATCAAAATGCAACGCAAGTCAAGACTCCAATCCTAAAGTGAATGCACAATATAAGCACCACTTAATTATTCTACTACATAATCTGATTGAGTATTAGCGCACTTTACGCCCTTTCAACTCACGTAGTTGTGCTTATGAGGTAAAGCACGACTCGTAAGGCAAGTAAGGTCGTGTAAGAAAAATGCAATGCATCGAACATGTAAGCACATAAGCAAGTAATAGAATGCATCAAACAAAAATGGTCCACTTTCCTCATCTAAGTGGCCGAGTTTTTATCTCAAAAACATGGTCTTGGTCGGGAAATACCGTCTCAGAATTCCAACGGAGGTGCCAACTCCCTAAGGGTGGCCCAAGCAACCCTAATGTGACCACCAGGGCTCAAGAAACAAATTCAAGAGCGGGGAAAGGGGAAATGGAGCTAGTCCTCTAAGATTTATAAGACCGACACAAGATTCAACCGAAGACCCATGACTAAAACGACCTAGGTCAACGATATCCTCACGGTTTTCACTCGTCTCTCATTTAAAGAACGGGTGTTTTGTAAACAAAAAGTGGTCAAAACACTCTCCTACTACGACTCGTAAGAACGTGTCCGCAATCTAATGTATAAGACCATCCTATGACCAAGTGAGATGCAAAAATGGGGGCAATGCACATAATATGAAATCAAGGTTGTAACGGGGCTAGGGAGTAGGACGAAACGGGATTGTTGCAAGCAACGTTTGGATATGTGAGGTTCAAATCAAGAATAGTCAACATACCACTTTTCCCACTTCTTATTGCAACACATGAGATACGTCTATGTCGTAATATAGGTTTGATTACCAAAACTATGCAAAAATTGCATAAACCCAACTCAAATTGGAAAAACTAGAAAATACTCCCCTTATTTCAACAAATGAGTAACGTCTACACCCTAACAAGAGTTCGGTTTCCCAAAATCAAGCAAAAATTGTGTAAACCCGACTCACTTTGGAAAAACATCAAATGCCCATTATTCTAGCAACGGCTTTTTCTACCCCTTAAATGATGAGTAGGGGTGTTGCTTTCTCTTTCTCTATTTCTAAAACAAGTATTTACAATCACAACTTCTCTTTTTTGCATTTTTCAAAACTTTTCTAGTTTTCTCTTTTGTTTTTCATTTCTTTTTCAAAACCTCTTATTTATGTGCAAATGCCAAACCAAAACCAATATTCCAATCCAAGTGAAGGCTTATATCATCCACTAACAAAGGATCCAATACACCTCCTAGCTCACTACTACAAGTATGACTCATTCTTGATTAAGGAAGGTCATTATGGAATGTAGCTTGTATTGTGGTTATGCCAAATGAAATAGGCTAAGGCTCAAAAGGGGTGCATCAAAAAAGACACTAATTTAAGGGTCAAAACATGGCTTGTTTAGGCAATGTGAGGTTCAAATATGTGCAAACAAGTTTTTTTCATAAAGTGTGCATAAAAAAGAAAGCAACTCGTGGTCTAACATAACACGTCTCGCGAGGAGACCTACTCACAATCCGAAACGGGATGTCGTGTATAAATATACCGACCCTAGGAGGCTTTAATCCTCACATATGAGTGGTTAGGTCGAGACCTAAGTCTAGCCTATGGTCCTTGATCTCAGAAGGTGGTCTAGACTCGTTAAACAAACTCCTTTTCCCATGAATAACAAAATGATAACGGGTGCGAGCCACGGGGAGGGGGGAGGCACAATTGGAATATACTCATCCTTGGGGCATTCACTTCCCTCCCTTGACCATATTTCAAGCAAAACATTTATATACAAACTTATGCAAGACTATATGTAAAAACAACTCATATATACATTTGACAAATGCATGCGAAATTTAAACAAACAAGAATTTAAACATGCAACAAATTTGACTAATCCTAGCAACACATCAACAACTACTATCCAAAGTTCCCCAAAGGAACATACAAGGCACAAAAATCCCATCCTCCTCCATATTATACAACAATATAAAAGAGAAAGAATGAAAAAGGAGAAAGAAATAAGAACGTCTATACCAAGCGGTTTTCTAGTCTCCTTTTTGCCTTTGATAGTCAATGTACCTATGCCACTTTGTTAGCCAAATACATGTATATACAATGCAATATTTTTGGATTTTTTAAATTTTTTCAGTTGTTAGTCATTTTTGAAATTTTTTCTTGAATATTTACAAGTAAATACATACCAATATTGACAATATGCACAAAGTGGATATTTTCCTTCCCACACTTAATATCGAAATTGTCCTCAATAGAACAAAGTATAGGGAGTGAATAGGAAAAATAAATAACATTTTTTTGGATTTTTTAATTTTCGAAAAAGAAACACATGTTTTCGGGATTTTTAATATTTGGAAAATAAGAACATATTTTTGTTGTTTTGAATTTTTGAAAAAGTAAAGAACTTGTTTTTGTGTTTTTTTTAGGCCTCCTCCCCACACTTATTATTTACAACATCCAATGACGGATGAAGTGTGGTTAAGAGGCAAATTTATTCAAAATAAAAGGACGTAATTTTGGTTTTTTCATTTTTCAATTTTTGTTTGCTTTTTTTTTTTTTTTTTATAAATGGATGCAACTACATGTAATACTCCGTATTTATAAGTCTTGGGGTACTCTATCGAGTAGGCCTTACTCTGTCGAGTAAGGGTAAGTTGCGAAATAAAATAGTTTCTGACCTGTTGGGTACTCGATCGAGTAGTCAGGGGCACTCGATCGAGTAAGGGGTACTCGATCGAGTACCTTGGGTACTCGATCGAGTGTCCTATTTTTCGGGGAGTTTTCTCGGGTTTTGTTAATTATGCGATTAAGGTATTTAAGCTTCATCGTCATTATTCTAAATCACTTTTACAAAACCTAAATTCCTGTTTAAGAGAGAAAGCAAACAAGTTCATCTTCTTAATCGCATTCTTAGCAATTCCCGGAGTTCAGACGGTCAGTTCTTGTCGTTGTTCGTACCGTTGAGTTCCTTGCGTCGAGGGTAAGATCTATGCACCCTTTTTATTGTGTTTCCTTCGATTTGGTTAAACCCTAATTTAGAGATTGGGGGTTTTATGTGTAGTATGTGATGTGGTAGTTGACACGCCTGTCGTTGACCTGTCAAAAATAAAACCTAACGGTCTCACTAAATATGTAGTAGAGGCAGTCGAGTATCGAATCCTCAGGGAGGTAATGCAACTACAAATTGTCTATCTTTAATCCTAAGGTAACAATGGGGTTGATTGAATTTTTGGTTCTAAACTACGGAGTAAAAGGAAGAGAAATAAAGGCGGAAGCGATAAACAAGAAAATGATTTAACTATCAATAAGAGGGAGACATGCGGGAACTCGGTTCACTACGGTAATTTAACAACTCAAATAAAATGACTCGGACGAACTAATGCGAGACGGATATTAGAAGGTCCTTTCGGTCCACTTCCCACCCTAAAATACCACTAACTTAACTTTCGTCCTCATTAGGGCAGTCTCATTTTATAGCAGCCTATTTAATCCAATCTTTCGATCCAGGACTAATTGTAGCCGGTTTAATAGGTGACATAGAAGCGTGCACTCAACTAGGTCGGTGATTACAGTTATATTGCTATAGTGACAGAGTCTCTTAGTCAATTCGTCTAATTCATTCACTACGTCGTCATTATCCTACCGCATCCCCTAATCCCAACATGAGGGGTTTAGCTACTCATATTCATAACTAATCTAACAAAGACATAAAAAATCCCAGAAGACATAACGGAATAATAATAAAACGCGATGATAGAAATTAGGGCAAGTAAGAATAAATGCATAAACAATAATTAAAGGCAACAAGAAGGTTAATTATTATTAAGAAAAGGAGGAGATTACAATCTGAGCAATCCGGCGTAAAGAACAACGAATCCGAGTGCAATAATCCCAAGGTGAAAAACAACGTAAAAGTCACAGTAGGTTTCTAATATGAAGTGATAGTAAAAAAGATAGTCTCAGAGTAAAAAGTGATTAAAAGCTAGATAAAGATAAAAGAAGATGACTAATAACCTAGTTAAACATAGGTTATATAGCCAAAAAACCTAAGTGTTTATGCGTAAGTAATAAAACACGGACTAATTAAAGCCCACAGACGAAATCCTCTCGATCGAGTGGATTAGACCACTCGATCGACCAATGTCTCAACAGGAACTCCTCGATCGAACAGCAGGGTTCTCGATCGAGGGCTTGATCAAAGGCTGGTTACTCGATCGAGAAAGGAACCACTCGATCGAGCTCAGGGACCATTCGATCGAGCTCAGGGACCATTCGATCGTCCTCCAGACAGCTCGATAGACCACCTATCAACTCGATAGACCACTTGGGTCCTCAATTCAGCTCACGTCTTCACCAAAATGCTTCGTAATGCGTGCCACGACACTTCAAGTACAGCATCTCACTCTGGGATAATCCCGTCTCCTCTAAATGCATGCAAAAAGGACGAAAATAGAGCATGGTTTCGCTACTTTCGCGATTATTCCTACAAAAAGGACAAAATACACCAAAGTAGACAATTCGGGGCAAAATACCATAAAAACAGTATATAAATGCATGGAAATACGTGCTGAAATAGGCCAAAAAGACCGTACATTAGGCACGTATCAAATCTCCCCAAACCAAACCTTTACTCGTCCTCGAGTAAACTCAAAACTAAACTAATGGAACGGAAATGATAACTCAGAGCTAGCCTAACTTGTCCACTTGAACCACTTTAATGCAACAGAAATTAACATTTAAAGCTAGACAAATCAATACGCAAACGAATTATAAGTCGTTCGAAATAAAGCTGACCTATCGACCTTACAAGACCAACAAAACTGGACTCTCACGTGGTCACTCTTCTCTCATGAAGCAAAGGGCAAATGTTGTATGTAAAAGAGAGAAGAAAAACAGTCACTCACCTAACTGCGACCTACATAGCATGTATGCAACAAAAATGAAAAACAATTCAAGTACCAATGCACACACTCCAACCAATAATGTCCGTCACAGCCGAGGGTTTGCAAATGATATGGGAATAGTGAGGTTCAGGTGAGAAAAGGCTAAACAAGTTATGGAAATGTGGAGGTAAAAGCGTCAAGCTAGTTCCTAACAGGACCATAATAAACCATCCAGATCTCAACTGTCTGAAAAACTAACACAGGTGCCCTTCACTTGGCACAAAACTCACTAGACTGGAAACACAATCTCCTCAAAAAATGTAAAATAAGAGTGGAGGAGTCAGACGGTCACAAAGTTCCCTTTTTTAAACACCGTCTGAGACAATTAACAACCAACCAACCCTCTTGTCGATTGTACATCTTCGAACATCTTCTCAACTCTGACAAGAGGGTACAACTTTTTTCACAATCTATCTCTCTTTTTTTCGTGAATCACAGCTTTTTTTTTCATTTTCTTTTTCTCTTTTTTTTTTCTTTCTTCACGTTTTTTCTCTTTTTCCAATACTTTTTTTTTTTTTTTTTTTTTTCTTTTCCTCCTTCCTCAATTCAAACACCAAATCCAAATGAGAATTACGGACCAAACTGCAACTGAAAACATACCACAAAAGGACAGACTAACTAGCTTGACTAGGCAGGCTTAGTTTGGAATGTGGCTAATGGGTCAAAAGGGCAAGTTTTGGTCAATGTGGAGCTAAATGGGTGAAAGATGTAAAGAAAGGGAAATTGCAAGACCCTCCCTGCATGTGACACCAACCGCTGACCCGAATATGTGCATTTGACGAGAAATTGAATGTCATAAATGTGCAAATGAGACAAACATGCTATGCAAGGAGTACTACTCAAAATTCCTAATGGACTGGTCATGAATGTCACCAGTTATGGGCTCTAAAACTCAAATTTTTAAGTAGTTTGCCGTTTTATCGTGTCAAGTCTAAACAATCACTATTATTTGAACAAAATTGTAGACTATGCGTATGACAAAGCTAAAAACCATCGATAAAGTGCAAGGCTCAAGTGAATTGACAAGTTAAGTGCAATATCATCACGGGAATCTACCGTTCCGACTCAACCTAAATGCAAAAATAAACGTGAAATTTTTTTGAATTTTTAACATTTTTCTAATTTTTTGGATTTTTTATGAAAATAAACAACAAATGCAAACTGAAAAATTAAACGTGAATGCAAAACAAATGCAGATGCAGACTCAAAAGGATGCAATACCCTCCCCAAACCAAAACGGACAACGCCCTCGTTGTCCTCCAAAGATACACCAAATGAGAAAAATGGGGGATGGGGGTATACAACCAATAAAAAGAAAAATAAAGGAGATGAAAAATAAAAAGAGTGAGAACATACAAAACACGAACTTCCCCAAACCAGCCAGAAAACTGGGGAAGTGAGTAGACCAGTAGCTACTCGTCGTCGGCACCGCTGTCTCTCAGGCACTCTCGCCGCCGCCTGCTCTGCCCGTAACCGCACCTCTCGTTCTACCGCTGTCTCCTCCTTCTCCTCATCTGAGTCAGAGGATAATGAAGGGTACCCGTCCGCTGGGTATCGGTAGAAGGAAGGATGCGGCCACCCCTCTGGAATCGGTCGCCGGGCCCGGATGTGGAACTCGTAGAGAGGGAATACGGCTAAAGCCATATCCCGTCTCATCTCAGTAAGGTACCTGCACAACTCCGGAGGCAAGGCATCACGACGCCCTTGGTCTGTGACCGCGGGCGCCTCTAAAGCAGGAGGGCAAACAAAATTGGCCGGAAAAACCGAGCCAGAAGGAGGGTCAAGTGGAGGTGGAGTGAGTGAAGGTGTAGGCTGAGGCGTGGGTGTCGGTCCAGCCTGGGCCTGAGTCTGAGCCTGGGAGCTAGAAGATGCTCCGGCCTCGCGCTTCCTCTTCTTCGTAGAAGAAGAGGGAGGGGTGAAGGTAAGGTGGTAGGTAGGTGGAGGTGGCCTCGCTCCCTCAACAGCAGTAGGGAGCGGTGAAAGTGGCGGAAGGGTGGAGCACGGCAAGGTAACAGACGTGGAACTACAGATCTTCCACGTCCTCGCGCTCCCCTTCGCCCTGGGAAACCAGGTCAAGGTAGCCATGGCATCCAGGTCAAGGTAAGCCACCTCGTCAGGTACACTGAGTCCTGGCTCAGTGGGGTAAAGGTGGCGGGCAATCCTAGTCACCAGCCCGCCGCAGACAATCGGGTCTTAACCCGAGTCCCAATACCGTTCCAATGCCGAGCTACCGAAAAGGCAATGTTCGTAAACAAACGGGTACCGTAGTCAATGTTGAGGTACCCCGCGAGAATGGCTAGCTCGGTGTTGGTAACGTTATTGGGCTCGGCGCCCCAAAGATGGTCTCTCCTAACAGACGCAAGTAATAACGGGCGCAGTAAGTGAACGTGAGCTCCCTTCCGTGCCTGGAAGGGAGTGTGAGAAAGAGCACCCAAAGTAGTCAAGGGGCTCTCTAGGTGGGGCAGTGGGACCATCACTAACTAGTCCCAAAACCTCCCCAAACTTGGCCAATGTCCGGTGATGTGACTCATTACGGAGTCGGAAGTGAATGCGAGCCTTTGGAGCGGTCACTGGTAGGTGTCGGTGTCAAAAGAGTAGGAGCTAAAAACTCGTAAGTAAGGGTGCGAATAGTAGCCTCCCGCATGGTGATCGACCCGACATACCCGTCCCGTTCAATAAACTACAGACCTCCTCATAGATGCCTAAGGTCTCTAAGTCAGCTCGTGCAAGGAAACGGGTGGAGGAGAGGGGGCAATGAAGTAAAGCGACTAACCGGTTCCGGTGAGCCTCTGAAGTGAAACGTACCGAAGGCATCTTCGGTAGAGGTGCGAGTGCGCCCTCCCTCGTAGAAACAGCCTCAGAAGGGCTGGAAGTAACGGCTAACTGGCTAGCCTGCTGGTGTGGCCTCGGTGGCACCATGCCAAGCTGCGGAAAACGGGGCCTGAATCCACAGTCCAGCAGAGAGAAGGGCCTAGGAGTAGTGGCTGGTGAAGCCTGAACCGAGCTCCCTACCGAGCTAGCCGCGAGTAGACTCGTCCCGCAGTGAGACAAGTAAAACTGGTGCTGCAGTGGACCAAAGCGAGCTAGCTAGTGGCGGCAGCAGGGGCCACTTGCTCGCTCGCAGAAGAGCTGGAGGACGTACTAGTAGAAGAAGGAGAGCTCGCGTCCATCCTGCAAAGTGTCAAAAGGGCATGAATAAGAGAGTATGCTGCTAACCGTGGTTAAAACAACTCGCTAACCAACATGTGACAGCAAATATGAGGCCCTAACAGTTGAAACAGTCGACATACAGCATACAAAACCAAGCAATTCCTCAAAAATTTCGAAAAACAGCATGTGAGTGGTGAATAAATGATGAAACAGTGACTGCAAGGGGCTAAAACAGCATGAAAAACCTAAAATGGGGCATGTATCATTCCGGGCAGTCAAGGGTAATCACTCACAGAGCAGGATTCCCAAAGAATTCACAGCATATAGAGGCGATAGGGGACGGGAAAGCAGTTAACAGCGGGTAATAACAGTATCAAGTAGGCAAAAACCGCAATTACAAAGGAAAACAACCGTCTGACAGTCGAAATTTCGACTCACAGGAACCCTAGTCGCGGAAATCGCGCAAAATTCGAATTGATCATGCAAAAACAGCGAGGGATTGCTAATAGGTTATCATCAAGCTAATCAAGGGCAAATAAACACAAATTAATCGAATAAATTCGACTACACATGGAATTTTCGAACCCTAATGCAAAATCATCTCAAAAATTCGAAATAAATCAAGAGAAATTGCAAGGAGTGTGATAGAAATACTTACTTGATGATGATTAACCTACAATGTGCAATTAAACTTCAAAAACGAGCAAGCAAGGCGGATTTTTAATCAAAAACCGCAAACCCTAATCCCCTTAAAAACCGCAAAAACGAGCAAGAAGGAGGAGGAAAATAAGGGGTTATGGAAGAATAATTGACTAACAAGAGAATGTAGGTGGTAGATTTGATGATTTTGGGCAAGAAATGGGGATTTGGGGAAAATCAATCGCAATTAAGGGAGGAAGTTAGGAGAAATTAGGGGCAAAATTAGAAAATGAAATGGAAATAAGGAGTTAAGTAAAGAGAACTCCCGTGTCCCTGTTCATTTCACTCGATCGAGTGATTTTAAGTCACTCGATCGAGGTCTTTGCTGTTCCCCTTACTCGATCGAGTAGCCAACCTTTCGATCGACCTGCGTCCTTTTGGTCTTCCTCGATCGAGTAACAAGCAAGCTCGATCGACCCAATTTCCATTCGATCGAGTATAAAAATACTCGATTGAAGACTTCTTCGTGTAAATTCCCTTGAATTTCCATCTTTTCTTCCTCGAAATGCGTGCATTTCCCCAAACCTGCGTAAAACAAATCCCAAAATACCAAATATGCAGAAATACAGTCTATAATTAAAAACGTAATTGTCTAACTAATTGTCTAACTAATTGTCCTAATTAAAAACGTAATAAATAAAATAAATTCAAAAGAAATTCAAACCAAAAATTTGTTACAATTTGTTACACGGGGCATTTCCCCGTTTAATTCCCAATAGCCGTCAGTAGCCCCTTCGTGGGCTTCTGACTGGAGGACGTCACTTCAGCGATACTGACCGTCCTTTTTGACTTCCATGAACTCGAATTTCTGAGAGGAGGAGGAACATAATTCCAATCTACGTAGGTTCGAACTGTCTTTGTTCTCGCCCCTGCGTCAGCTTCCTTAGCCTTCTTGGCTCCAGTTTGATTGACAATGGTTCCACCGTCCTTTGATCGCTCCTTTCTTGCCTTCATCCGCATGCTGCTGCTGCAGTAAGGACAACAGACGAATTTTCCTCCTTGTTGCTCTCAGTTTGAGGCGGAGGGTTAGCAATAATAGCAATATTCTCCAAACTTTCGTCTGGAGTGTCAATAATAGGGTCAACAGAAGAAAGGGCATTGCAAGGTGAGCTTGCATGGGAGCCCTCCCGAACTTGGGTGATGGAAGGTCGGCTCCTCATCCCCTACCCGGAAGGTCAAAGTCTTCCCCGACATCTATCACCGCACGGGCAAAGGACAAAAATGGTCTCCCTAAAATGATAGGGGTGTGCACATCTTCGGGAATATCTAGGACGACAAAGTCAACGGGAATAAAGAACTTCCCGATCCTAACAGGTACGTCTTCCGCTACACCTAGTGGCCGTGATAGACTACGGTCGGCCATCCGGATCACCATGTTGGTGCAACTCAGCTTTGTCACACCAAGTCTCTTGGCTAGAGACAAAGGTAGAACACTTACGCTAGCGCCTAAATCGCATAGCGCATTATCAATCAAATGCATTCCTATGTGACAAGGGATCGAAAAACTACCCGGTCCGATTGCTTAAGAGGTAGCTTATTTTGAGACAGGTTGACCCCATCTCGATCAAAGCGACAGTCTCATTATCATTAATGGTCCTCTTACGTGCTAAAATATCTTTCATAAATCGTAAATAAGAGGGTACCTTCATAAGCAATTCAAGGAACGAGCAGTAAAACTTCCAAACTCTTCAACAGCTCAACAAATTTGCTAAATTGTTGATTAATCTTGGTATTCTCAAAATAGCCCTCGGAAGGGAACAAAGAATTGGAATCTCAAGTCCCTTATTTCTCGCCTCCAAAGTGTCTTCCGGCGCAAGTTCGGTGTCCTTTGGGCGCTTCTTACCTCTCGAACGAGGTCTTTCTGGTGATTCATCGCTTAAACGAGCACTAGCAGGCTCTCGAATAAGCTTCCCGTCAGTAATATCACTCAATCGAGCAATGTGTCCACTCGATCGAGCTGTTTCTTCAAAGAACTCCAACGATCGGGCAACAGATACCACTCGATCGACCTTCTTGACTTCCAGTCACTCGATCGAGTAGAGTGACTACTCGATCGACCAAGATCTTCACCATTTCCACTCGATCGAATCGTTCAAAGCACCGGACTTGATCGATCGAGTAATCGCTTGGCGTCGTGAGTCCCTTTCTCTTAACAGAACACTGTTCATTATCAGTTACAGCAGCTCCCAGGTCTGATTTCGTCATTTCTGGTCCTTCATAAGAACGACCGCTTCTCAACTCTATCAAATGTACCGTCTCATTTGGGTTCTTGTCATTTTGAGTCGGT
The DNA here is from genome assembly GCF_048544455.1 of Silene latifolia. NCBI lineage: Eukaryota > Viridiplantae > Streptophyta > Magnoliopsida > Caryophyllales > Caryophyllaceae > Silene > Silene latifolia. The sequence continues at coordinate 129,063,086 of NC_133527.1, forward strand.
AAATGACCTGGCTTCCTCGAGGATTGATTCGCGGCGAGTTGGGCAACTTGAGTCTCAAGTGCCTTTATGGTCGCGTCTCGCTGTTGATCACTTGTGCTTCTTTGTTGATCACTCGCATGGAGCTGCTTTGTAAAGGCTTGTATCATAGACTTCAACTCGCCCATTTCACTCACTCCACTTGAAGATGAACCGTGGCTAGGTGGGTTAAAGGACGGAGGCTTCGATAGCCTTGTTGCTTCGATGTGGCGGGATATAGGGCTCTGCGATTTGGAGGAGCGGTGGGATTGAGTACGTTGCTCTGGTTACTCCACCTCAAATTGGGGTGGATATTCGGCTCGTACTGGTTGTTGTTTTGCCTATAATGTTGAAAGGCAGCACATTGCTCATAGGGACTAGGACAGAAATCAGAGACATGTCCTTCTACCCCGCACCTCGTATGCACGAAAGGACCGTCTGTCATAGCATTAACCTGGTACATCCCGGCTTGAAAGCTCCCCTAGCTCATACTTATCGAACCTAGCAGTAAGGGCTTCTAATGCAGCCACCAAGATGACTCAAAGACTCTCCTTTGGTTTCCCCTCGAATTCCCGTATTCAGCCCTATGAGTGGCTAAATCATCTATGATTTTCCATCCTTTCGTCGGCCCCAAGTTGTCAGAAAACCGACCGTTGGCTGCTGCATCTAGTATAGCTCTCTGATCATCATATAAACCATTGTAAAAATGGTTACATAGACTCCATTTCTCGAAACCGTGGTGCGGTATGGTTCGCACTAGTTTCTTAAAACGAAGCCATGCCTCATGGAAATTTTCGTCGGGCCCTTGCTTGAAACTGGTTATCTGAGCTCTGATGGCTATGGTTCTCGAAGCGAGAAATACTTCTTATAAAACGCCAAAGCTAGCGAATTCAATCTGTTATGCCGTGAATGACTTTGTCCAAATCCTGTACCACTCCTTGCAAAGATCGCGGAGTGAGAAAATGAACATAGTCTCTTTGATCCGATCGGTGTGACACCACGGGAGGAGGTATGGAGCAAAGATAATCAATGAAAGTCTCCATATCTTTGAGCCGCATCTTCTTTCGCAGCTCCCCCGAACTGGTTTTTCTCTACCATGCTGATATAAGACGGCTTCGGTTCGAACTTCCTGGCATCTCCGTGAGTCGAACCCCTTATAAAGATTGTCACCGTGGGCTCGGAGTGACTAGCAATGGATGCTTCCTCACCATTTCTCGGTACTTCGGAAAAGTGATAGACTCAAGTGAATAGTCGGAAACTGGAGAAGACGGCGGGTTGTCTTCGAAAAGCTCGTTCTCGTAAAAATTGCCGCGAGAACTGGGCTCTTCCTCTTCCTGTTGCTCTCGAAATAGTCTCCTCTTTGCGCGACAAGATCTCTCAATCTCGGGATCAAAAGGTAGCAGTGGACCACCTTGCGACCTGCGCATAAGACGAAACTACAAGCAAGATATGAGAATAGTCTAAGGAACGATGTTCCTTAAACTAAAAAGAAGAATTAAAAATAAAAACAAACCAAGAATTGGAACAATTGCCTCCCGGCAATCGGCGCCAAAATTTGACACGCCTGTCGTTGACCTGTCAAAAATAAAACCTAACGGTCTCACTAAATATGTAGTAGAGGCAATGAGTATCGAATCCTCGGGAGGTAATGCAACTACAAAAATTGTCTATCTTTAATCCTAAGGTAACAATGGGGTTGATTGAATTTTTGGTTCTAAACTACGGAGTAAAAGGAAGAGAAATAAAGGCAGAAAGAAAAACAAGAAAATGATTTAACTATCAATAAGAGGGAGACATGCCGAACTCGGTTCACTACGGTAATTTAACAACTCAAAAAAAAATGACTCGACGAACTAATGCGAGACGGATATTAGAAGGTCCTTTCGGTCCACTTCCCACCCTAAAATACCACTAACTTAACTTTCGTCCTCATTAGGGCAGTCTCATTTTATAGCAGGCCTATTTAATCCAATCTTTCGATCCAGGACTAATTGTAGCCGGTTTAATAGGTGACATAGAAGCGTGCACTCAACTAGGTCGGTGATTACAGTTATATTGCTATAGTGACAGAGTCTCTTAGTCAATTCGTCTAATTCATTCACTACGTCGTCATTATCCTACCGCAGATCCCCTAATCCCAACATGAGGGGGTTTAGCTACTCATATTCATAACTAATCTAACAGCACATAAAATCCCAGCAGAAGACATAACGGAATAATAATAAAACGCGATGATAGAAATTAGGGCAAGTAAGAATAAATGCATAAACAATAATTAAAGGCAACAAGAAGGTTAATTATTATTAAGAAAAGGAGGAGATTACAATCTGAGCAATCCGGCGTAAAGAACAACGAATCCGAGTGCAATAATCCCAAGGTGAAAAACAACGTAAAAGTCACAGTAGGTTTCTAATATGAAGTGATAGTAAAAAAGATAGTCTCAGAGTAAAAAGTGATTAAAAGCTAGATAAAGATAAAAGAAGATGACTAATAACCTAGTTAAACATAGGTTATATAGCCAAAAAACCTAAGTGTTTATGCGTAAGTAATAAAACACGGACTAATTAAAGCCCACAGACGAAATCCTCTCGATCGAGTGGATTAGACCACTCGATCGACCAATGTCTCAACAGGAACTCCTCGATCGAACAGCAGGGTTCTCGATCGAGGGCTTGATCAAAGGCTGGTTACTCGATCGAGAAAGGAACCACTCGATCGAGCTCAGGGACCATTCGATCGAGCTCAGGGACCATTCGATCGTCCTCCAGACAGCTCGATAGACCACCTATCAACTCGATAGACCACTTGGGTCCTCAATTCAGCTCACGTCTTCACCAAAATGCTTCGTAATGCGTGCCACGACACTTCAAGTACAGCATCTCACTCTGGGATAATCCCGTCTCCTCTAAATGCATGCAAAAAGGACGAAAATAGAGCATGGTTTCGCTACTTTCGCGATTATTCCTACAAAAAGGACAAAATACACCAAAGTAGACAATTCGGGGCAAAATACCATAAAAACAGTATATAAATGCATGGAAATACGTGCTGAAATAGGCCAAAAAGACCGTACATTAGGCACGTATCAGTAGTCTCTATGTGTTGTATGATAGGAGGAGGGTTCATAGAAGAGGCTTTTTGACTCAGCAGTAGAGACCGTCTGATTGTGTGCATACCAGGTAGGATTTCCTACTCAGTATTAGTCCCATAATGGGATATTGGTTGATGCATTGTATTTGGTTGTTTGCTATAATAATTGTATTGTGATTGTGGTTGTGATCGTTGTTGATGGTTCGCGAGGCGTGGCCTCGGCGAGGGGTCACTTGCGGGGAGTGACTTCACGCCCTAGTTTTGCCTTCTGTGGAACCCGCCACAGAAGGGATGTGCACATTAATGGACAGGGTTTATCGCTCACTATGTGGAGCGGGGATTTGGTGGGTACGGCTACGATCCCCCACTGCGCGGTAGTCCAAAGGGACGTCGAAGATTGAGATGATTGGAATCGATGGGTTGTGTGTGTGTGATGATTTAAGTCATGTCTGCTTATCTTATCATTGTTGTTTATATTGATTGTGTGATTAGTATCTTGACCTCGGTGTTGTTTTGTAAACTGCGGTGATCCATTCGGGGATGGTGAGCAGATATTGAGATGAGTCTTTTGGGATAGCTGGGATGCCACGACATGATGATAGGAGTCTTCCGCTGTAGCCTTTAGTTTATTTACATTTCAGTTAGAACAGTCAGTTTGAAATCATGTATCGTACGTTTGGTTTGGTTTTGAGGATTGTAACTATTCGCTAAACTATTTATATTAAACGTTGTTTCTTCATTGTTGTTTGGTTATCATTGCCTCGGGTAACCGAGATGGTAATTTCTTCATACTTGAGTGGTCCTGGTAAGGCACTTGGAGTATGGGGGTGTTACAAATGGTATCAGAGCGACGATCCTGAAACCTGTAACCAATGAACCTAATGAACATAGGGAGTCAATTAAAATGAACCCGGGGTAAAAGTTATAGGAGCTAGTGCAAAGGCTTGGGAGACGTCCTGAAGTCGCAGGGGTCGCCCTACAACTTTGAACCGGTCACATGGGGGAAGTGTTTGTCGAGTCGTATGTGCGTTTGGTTAACTTGTGTAAGAATGTGGTGAAATGTGTTAATTGTTGGGTGTTGGAGTAGAAAGTTGAGCATGTGAAAGAAAATGGTGATATGTGGGAATTTGTTGATGAGATGATAACATGTTGGATGATTTACAATGTGGCATTTAATAACATGATGAAATGATCTCGTAGATGGTAGAAAAGATGCGTAGCATGTGTATTATGATATAATGTGGTTTATAAGTTTAGCATGTTATCATATGACGTAACATGCGGGTAGCTTTTATGTATTAGCGTGACTCGATCGAGTGGGACTGACTCGATCGGGTGGGTTTTTGACGATTTTGAGTCCAGAATCGTGTTTTTGGGCACTCGATCGAGTAACTAGGGGTACTCGATCGAGTAGGGGGTCACTCGATCGAGTAGCCTAGATACTCGATCGAGTAGGTAAGAGATCAGAAGGTCTGTTAAGGGTCTGATGTTTTGGTACTCGATCGAGTATGTTGGGCACTCGATCGAGTAGCCAGTTACTCGATCGAGTGGGTTTGGGAACTCGATCGAGTAGGTTCTGGGTGTCGTGTCTTCGTGTTTTAAAGTTTAGTACGTATGTTCATATCTACCCTTTCTTATATATGTATAGTTTCAAGATGCCGCCCAAGAGAACTGTTTTGTATGCGAACCGAGCTTATGACCGTGGATGACATCGTTAAGATGTTAGAGCACCAGGATGCTCTTACCGAGACCCTAAAGAAAGTGAATGAGGATAAGAATAAGGATAAGGAGAAGGAGGTTGACCATTCAAAAATCAGCCTTTACATAGCGAGGTTTAACCCGAAAGAGTACAAGGGAGTTGGGGAACCTAACCTTCTTGATAGTTGGTGAGAGAGATGGAGAACATATTAGATTTGGTTCACCGTCCCGATGAGATGAGGTGGAACAGTCTGCGTTCTATCCGAGGGAGGCAGGCAGAGCAAGTGGTGGGATTCAGTGAAAGTGAGTGCTAAGGAAATATATACAAACCAAGGCTTACCTATACCTTGGGAGGAGTTTCGTAGGGGTCGTGAGGAAGGAGTTTGTACCGGAACATGTGAGGAGTAAGATGAGAGAAGAGTTTGATGGTTTTAAGATGATCTCCGAGATGTCCGTGGCTGAGTACTACAGTCATTCAATGAGAAGTCTAGGTATCTTTGAGGATATGGGTTTGAGTGAGGAGAATCTGGCATTGAGGTTTGAGAGGGGGTTGACCCCTAAGATTATGGATAAGTTACCCGTGGGAATCCTTACAGATGTTAAGGAAGCTTATGAGAGAGCTGGGAGAGCTGAGAGGTTGGTGGAGATGGCTTAGGAGAGGTTAGGTGGTGAGAAGAGGAAGTCTGAGAGCAAGGGTGGTGGCCAATTGAATCACAAGAAAGGCAACCACAATCAGTCTAAGGGATTTTCTTCTGGGTCTGGGTTCAGTGTTGGGGCTTCCTTTGGGCGTGGTCGTGGAAGTGTGAGTAATAGTTGGGGAGTGACCTGCTATAGCTGTGGTGGTGTAGGCCACAAGAGACATGAGTGCACAAGTGCACCAGGATCTTTCCAGAGACCTGCGGAGAGCTTCGCGAGCAACAGACCGGCTGGATCATGGCCAAACCGAGGAAGTCAGAGTTACCAGAGTGGAGGCAACCGCAACGGCGATAATTCTTATCAGAAACCACCAGCGAACAACAACAACAATCAAGGGCCGGGTGCTAAGCCGACCACCTCGGCCAGTACTGTCCAGGGAGGTGGGCAGAAGACCAGTGGCAAGTTATTCATGATGGAGAAGAAAGCAGCTGAGGAAGATGCGCACGTTATCACCGGTACATTCCTTGTTAATGGTATTCCTACCTTTGTTTTGTTTGATTCGGGGGCTTCTCAGTCGTTTGTGTCTTCGAGTCATGTCAAACAGTTGGGTTTGAGAGTATATGAGTCTGTTAGTGAGCAAGTTTTCATACCTTCGGGTGAGTCTGTATCGTGTGGGAGATTATTCAGAGATGTATCTTTGATAGTTGGGCAAGTTGATTTCCCGGTAGACTTACTAGAGTTTCCTTTTAACGGTTTTGAGATGATAGTCGGGATGGATTGGTTAGGAAAGTATAAAGCTAAGATAGACTGTCATCAAAAGAAAGTGTCTTTAAGAGGTCCTAAGGGCGTTAGTGTGTCTTATCGTGGGTTTCTAGTCAAACCCAAAGTTAAGTTGATTGCAAATTTTGTTACCTTGAAGTCTTATCTGAGGAAGGGATGTCCTTGATCTTGTACCATGTGAGAGATGACCGGATAGAGAGTCCGACGATTTGATGAGATACCAGTGGTGGGAGAGTTTGCGATGTTTTTCCGAGGAGATTCCGGGTTGCCACCGAAGAGGGAGATAGATTTCACCGTTGAGTTGAAGCCAGGGACGGGGCCAATCTCTAAGGCACCGTACCGTATGGGTCCTAAGGAGATGGAGGAACTTAGGAAGCAGTTGGATGATCTAATAGAGAAGGGATACATTAGACCAAGTGTATCGCTGTGGGGAGCACTAGTTCTTTTCGTGAAGAAGAAAGATGGGAGTTTGAGGTTATGCATAGATTACAGGGTAGCTGTGGATCCGGCGAAGATTGAGGCAGTGACAAAGTGGGAAGCACTGAAGAACGTTGCTGAGGTTAGGAGTTTCTTGGGTTTAGCTGGATACTACAGACGGTTCGTGAAGGATTTCTCCAAGATAGCTAGACCGATGACAGCGTTGAGGAGGAAAGAGAACAGGTTTCGTTGGGATGAGAGTTGTGAGACGGCGTTCCAAACATTAAAGAAGCGTTTGACCACAGCTCCTGTCTTAGCATTGCCTGAAGGGAGCGAGAACTTTGAGGTTTATACGGATGCCTCGAAGAATGGGCTGGGATGTGTGTTGATGCAGAATGGTAAAGTGATTGCCTATGCTTCTAGGCAATTGAAGCCTTATGAGGAGAACTACCCTACTCATGATCTGGAGTTGGGTGCAGTGGTGTTTGCTCTCAAGATTTGGAGACATTACCTTTATGGAGCAATCTTTAAGGTATTTTCTGATCACAAGAGTCTCAAGTACATCTTCACGCAGAAGGAGTTGAACATGAGACAGAGGAGGTGGATGGAGCTGATTGGCGATTATGACATGGAAATCATCTACCATGAAGGGAAAGCCAATGTTGTAGATGATGCTTTGAGTAGGAAGAGTGTACATTCCCTATGTACAGCTCTATCTTTGATGAGGCTGAGGGATGAGGTAGCGAGTTTTGGGATACATATGATGCAGAAAGGAGATGCCATGGGTGATATGACAAAGACATCCGGAGTTTTATGATGATATTCGGGGTAAGGCTTTGGATCCTAAGATAGTGGAGTGGAGAGTGAGTAGAGAAAGGGACAGTGTCCCGATTTTCTATTCATACGGATGGTAGTTTGAGGTTTGATGGTAGGTGGTGTGTTCCTAATGATGAGGAGTTGAAAAAGACTATCATGACAGAGGCACATTGCACACCATATTCAGTTCATCCAGGTGGAGACAAGCTATACAAGGATTTGAAGAAAACGTTTTGGTGGCCTGGGATGAAGAAAGAGACAGCTGAGTTTGTGTCTCGTTGTTTGACATGCCAGAGAGTTAAAGGGGAACAGAGATGACCACAAGGTAAGATTCAGTCTTTAGAGGTACCTGAGTGGAAGTGGGAATCCATTTCCATGGATTTCATTGTGGGTTTGCCAAAGAGTCAACAAGGTAACAACATGATTTGGGTGATAGTGGATCGTCGACCAAGTCGACTCACTTTGTTCCAATGAAAGATACATGGACTAAGGCACAATTGGCTATGGCCTATCGAAAGAACGTGCTTAAGTTACATGGAGTCCCTAAGGACATAGTGTCAGAGATGCGAGGTTTATATCGAGGTTTTAGAAGGAGTTGCAGAATCGTTGGGAACAACTTTGAAGATGAGTACAAAGACATTTCATCCTCTGCGACGACGGGCGGACGAGAGAACGATCAAAACTCTTGAGGATATGTTGCGAGCTTGTGTGATGGATTTTGGTGGTAGCCGGGAGCAGAGGTTGGACTTGATAGAATTTTCTTACAATAACAGCTTATCACACCAAGATAGGTATGGCACCGTTTGAGGCTTTGTATGGGAGGAGATGTAGGAGTCCAACTGTTGGGACGATAGTCTTTGAGGCAAAGGTTTTAGGACCAGAGATGGTGCATGAGATGGTGGAACAGATTAAGATGATCGAGAAACGGATGAGAGCAGCCCAGGATCGACAAAAGAGTTATGCAGATCTACATCGTCGGGACATAGAGTTTCAAGTTGGGGACAAGGTTCTTTTGAAAGTTTCTTCTATGCGCGGGGTTATGAGATTTGGGAAGAAAGGCAAGCTAAGTCAGAAGTTTATAGGGGCTTATGAGATCTTAGAGCGAGTTGGGGAAGTTGCTTATCGTCTGGCTTTGCCAGCTGCGTTAGAGAGAGTGCATAATGTGTTTCATGTATCGCAACTGCGGAAGTATGTGAGTGACCCGTCACATGTGTTGGAGGCAGAGAGCTTAGAGCTAGATGAGTCCTTATCATATCTTGAGGTGCCTAAGCAAATTCTAGACCGAAAGGTTAGAAAGACTAGGGGAGGTGAGACAGTTTTACTTAAGATCATGTGGTCTAACCACGAGACCGAGGAAGCTACATGGGAGCCAGAGGAAGCTATGAAAGAGCGTTACCCTTTCCTTTTTGATCAGGTATGTATGGTTACGGGGACGTAACCTTGTTTCTTTTAGGGGGGTAGGAGATGATCGCGAGCAGTTTTTAAGAGTTTTATACCCCTTTTATATGTTGTGTCGGTGTGTTGGTCGGGATGAGTTGGGTTAGTGTCATGTTTTATGTTGAATTTTGTTTGACTTTTGAGTCGGGAATGTTGTGGGAGTACCTTTGTTTAGTAGTGGTTTGAACTTCGGGGACGAAGTTCCTTTTAAGGAGGGAAGACTGTAATACTCCGTATTTATAAGTCTTGGGGTACTCTATCGAGTAGGCCTTACTCTGTCGAGTAAGGGTAAGTTGCGAAATAAAATAGTTTCGACTGTTGGGTACTCGATCGAGTAGTCAGGGGCACTCGATCGAGTAACTAGGGTACTCGATCGAGTACCTTGGGTACTCGATCGAGTGTCCTTTTACTGAGAGTTTTCTCGGGTTTTGTTAATTATGCGATTAAGGTATTTAAGCTTCATCGTCATTATTCTAAATCACTTTTACAAAACCTAAATTTCTGTTTAAGAGAGAAAGCAAACAAGTTCATCTTCTTAATCGCATTCTTAGCAATTCCCGGAGTTCAGACGGTCAGTTCTTGTCGTTGTTCGTACCGTTGAGTTCCTTGCGTCGAGGGTAAGATCTATGCACCCTTTTTATTGTGTTTCCTTCGATTTGGTTAAACCCTAATTTAGAGATTGGGGATTTTATGTGTAGTATGTGATGTGGTAGTCTCTATGTGTTGTATGATAGGAGGAGGGTTCATAGAAGAGGCTTTTTGACTCAAAGAGAGAGACCGTCTGATTGTGTGCATACCAAGTAGGATTTCCTACTCAGTATTAGTCCCATAATGGGATATTGGTTGATGCTTTGTATTTGGTTGTTTGCTATAATAATTGTATTGTGATTGTGGTTGTGATCGTTGTTGATGGTTCGCGAGGCGTGGCCTCGGCTGAGTGGGGTCACTTGCGGGAGTGACTTCACGCCCTAGTTTCGCCTTCTGTGGAACCCGCCACAGAAGGGATGTGCCCATTAATGGACAGGGTTTATCGCTCACTATGTGGAGCGGGGATTTGGTGGGTACGGCTGCGGTCCCCCACTGGCAGGGCTGGTCTAGTGGACAGTCAGTATTGAGATGATTGGAATCGATGGGTTGTGTGTGTGTGATGACTTAAGTTGTCTGCTTTATCTTATCATTGTTATCTATATTGATTGTATGATTAGTACTGACCCCGGTGTTGTTTTGTAAACCTGCGGTGATCCATTCGGGGATGGTGAGCAGATATTGAGCAGGTATTGAGATGAGTACTGGGATAGCTGGGATGCCACGACATGATGATAGGAGTCTTCCGCTGTAGCCTTTAGTTTATTTACATTTCAGTTAGAACAGTCAGTTTGAAATCATGTATCGTACGTTTGGTTTGGTTTTGAGGATTGTAACTATTCGCTAAACTATTTATATTAAACGTTGTTTCTTCATTGTTGTTTGGTTATCATTGCCTCGGGTAACCGAGATGGTAATGTCTTCATACCTGAGTGGTCCAGGTAAGGCACTTGGAGTATGGGGGTGTTACACTACATGTGACAATATATTACAAATTTTAAAATCTAATGCAACCTACAAAAATGCAAACTAAATGATGTTTAATACTAATATATTACAAATAATCTAAATGCAAAAACTAATATGCTACAGTTGGCTAAGAGGGAGATTCAAATAAAGTTTGGATTGAATATGGGGAGCATGCCGACGGTTTTGGATTTTTAATTGGGGAGCAATAAAACAACACCCGACTCCACCAAGGGTGTGATTACGAGGCCAAGTAAATTTCTCAAAAATTCCATTCACAAGCAAAGTATCTTTCAAGAGCATCAGAACAAACCTGTCCAAGAGTCACAAGGAGAAACAATACCCAACCCGAGAACAATACCGTAATATGCACAAGAACTTCCCTCCCCACACTTAACCTACAAATATCACAAGCCAAACAAGACACTTAACCCACACTCCCCACACTTAAAGAAGTCAAGTATGCTCATTGTGGTGGTTGTTGTGGGGGGGGGGGGGGGGGGAATTGGCTAGGGTCATAGTAAAAGTTAGGGTCATAGTAATGGCTAGGATATGGCCCCGAGGGTGGTGATGGGTACCGTGCCGGTTGGTACGGGTTGTAATCATCGGGGGGCATGAAGGTGGGTGCGTTGCAGTCATAGCCGGGGCATAGGGTTGAGGTATTTCAAGTGCAAGTTGCTCATTTGTTGTTCAAGAGTTTCGGTTCTTTGGGCATTTTGTTTTATGAGCTCTTGGTTAGCCAATACCGCATTTTTACCTTCCAATGCGGCGGCATAGGATTGACGGGCAAGGTTCTTGGCTCCTTGTGATGAAGAGAGTATTTCATGGTGTTGTTGCTTGAACCTAGTGAAGGAGGCTTGGTCATAGTAGAAGGGTTTGAAAGGAGGTTGTTGAGAGGAGTTACCGGTGGTAGGGGTGAGGGTGTGACCAAGGTGGATCCCCTTCCTCTTCCTCTTGATCATCCTCCTCACTCCCTCCCTCGGGTTCATTAAGGCTATCCTCAAAACATGGTGCGTTTTCATCCAAATCATAGTGAGCCACATCCCAATAGCCTCCCGACTCCCCCTTATCCCTCTTTACCCACTTGTATTCCCCCGTCCCTAAAGGCATTTCCTAATTTAAACAGTTATGGATTATTGTTCTAGGGGATAGTGCCCTCAAGGGACTAATAAGGCAAAGCCAAAAGTGAGGCTCTCTAATGATCATAGAAAGATACCCCGCTTCAAGTTTGATCTCGTCATATAGAGGGGTGATATCGGACACATCATGGTTCAATATCCTAGCTAGTATAGAAACAATCCCTCCACAAGATACCCCCGCAGGTAAGTCTTTTCGAATTTTTTCAAAATGCAAAGCTAGGACAAGAGGTGAATAAAGGGTGGGGGGATTACAATAAAGGGCCTCATTAATGAGTTGGAGTGAAAGAGCACTCACATTAGAATGGGTTTAGGGGGAGGGAAAAAAGCAATTGGACAAAATTCGGGCAAAGTATTTAACGGTTGGGTTGCGAATTTTGGAGTAATATTCGCTCCCGCACTAGAACTCCCCTTTACTCGTGTCAACATTTGCCAAAAGTTATTCCGAATTTCCCGATGGGTGGTCCTCCTACATGTGGAAGTTCCCCCCTCCCAGGAGCGAAGGTAGGCTAAGTAGTAGCCCAAAGTCGGCAATGGTTATTTGGTGAGTTGTGCTACAGAGTTGGAATTGGCAAGTTGATGGTGTCGATTTTAAATTTGTCCTCCAAGTAGCTAGGAATTCACTAGCCAAGGCCTTATAAGTGTAGTCTCGGGCATCAAAAAATGATCGGAGTCCTACGCTATCACAAAGGGTGGCGACCTCATCGGTGATTCCTAATTGACCCATGGTATAGTCATCGGCCCATCTTGTACTTTCCCAAAAAATCCCCTTTTTCTTAGTAAAGTACTTGAAATTTTTTAATTCATCACTACTACGAAATCATACCTTCCATGTTTTATCCATGTTTGGGAATTGATTATAGGGGACAGTTTCACATAGGGGAGAAGAAGAAGATGTACCTACTACCATTTGGAGTGACTCGGGGGATTTCCGTGGTCGCTTTGACATTGTTGAAGAAGAAAATAAACCCAAGCTCCTCAAATATTCTTTCCCAAGTACTCTTGTTGCAAAATATGGCCTCCCAAGAAGCTTCCTTGCTCATAAATGGTGGGGAAAGTTCAAAAGTGTGAATAAGGAGGAGACAAAAATCAATTACCTCGATTTTCTTCAACTAATTGATAGATCCAAGCCTCAATAACTCAAAAACGTGCTCAAAATTGAAGAGGACCGAAAACTTGGTGAGAAAGTTGGGATTTTTGGGTGAGAAATATGGAGGTTTGAAGGGCTTAGGGTTTAAAATTTGGGGAAAAAAGAGTAAACAAATGAAGAAGAAAGGGGGATGACGGGAGAAAAAAGGCGATTTTTTTATTTTATTTTGTTCGGTTACTGTTCCCAGCCGGTGTAACTTTATACCGGCCACACACCAGTTATACCGGCTGGACACCTACACCGTGCAAGAATAATTTTTACACCGGCTAGAACCCTTTTACATCATCCCTGATCACGATACACCGGCTGGGGCACCCCTTTGGTCAATTTTTTGATTTTTCATTGACTTTTCGTTACACGGGCTAATATTGAGTTACACCGTTCCTGATCGCGATACACCGAACGAGCCGAATCTCTTCAAATCTTCAATAGACATAGAATAATTCCCTAAAATGAATAAAAACCCCAATTTATTTCTTGACCCCATTCCCGTCACCTCACAAAAGCTCACAACCAAAGAAATTCTGCGGTCCAACTTCAAATACTATCCAAATTTCTTTATTTACTTGGGTTGCCTCCCAAGAAGCGCCCTTGTTTAACATCGTAGGAGTGTACAAGCAAACAATTCTCATAAAGATGACGAAATAGCTTAATTGGCTAGGAAGGTTTCAAGGATGTTTATCTCCCTTTGAACGAGATTGCCCACATAATACTGCTTTAATCTTTGACCGTTTACTTTAAAAGTTCGGTCTCCTTGGGCTATTTCTACCGCCCCATGAGGGAAAGATCGGACAACGGTGAATGGTCCGGACCATTTAGACTTCAACTTCCCGGAAAAAAAGCTTTAAACGGGTATCGTAAAGTAGAACCAATTCACCTTCCTTGAACTCTCTTCTAATGATGCATTTGTCATGAAATCTTTTCGTCTTCTCCTTGTACAATTTCGCATTCTCATAGGCCTCTAGCCTAAATTCCTCCAATTCATTTAAATCAAGGAGCCTTTTCTCACCGGCCTCCTTCAAGTCATAGTTGAGATGCTTAATGGCCCAATATGCCTTATGCTCAAGTTCCACCGGCAAATGGCAAGCTTTGCCGTACACCAATCGGAATGGTGATGTACTAATTGGCGTTTTAAATGTCGTCCGGTAGGCCCACAAAGCATCATCAATCTTGAAGGACCAATCCTTTTTCGACTTGTTCACGGTTCTCTCAAGTATTGTCTTTAACTCTCGGTTAGAAATCTCGGCTTGCCATTTGCTTGTGAATGATAAGCAAGACTCTTCCTTTGTTGCACACCATACTTTCTCAACAAGGCCTCCAATGCTCTTTCTCCAAAATGTGTGCCACGGTCACTAATTAGGACTCTTGGGACCCCAAACCTTGGAAAAATGATCTTTTGAAGTAGCTTGATCACATCCTTAGCATCACAAGTTTTGGTTGGGATGGCCTCAACCTATTTTCTTACATAGTCGACCGCCACAAGTATATATTAATTTCCAAATGATGATGGGAAGGGACCTTGATAATCTATCCCCCCCACACATCAAAGAGCTCAATCTCACGCATGAAGTTCATTGGCATTCCATGTTTCCTTATGATATTTCCACTCCTTTGACATTTATCACATCCTTTGACATAAAAGGCAACATCACGGAAAATAGTTGGCCAAAAAAACCGCATTGAAGTACCTTAGCGGCCGTTTTCTTGGAACTAGCATGGTCACCACAAGGTAAGTCATGGCAATGGCTCATTATGGAGGTAGCTTCCTCCCTTGGAACACACCTTCTTATCATGCCATCGGCACAAGACTTATACAAACATGGGTCATCCCAATAATATTGTTTCATATCATGAAAGAACCTCTTCTTCTTGCGATAGTCATAATCATGAGGGATTATTCCGGAGACCAAGTAATTGACAATATCCGCATACCATGACGCTTTACCCAAACTTAAGGACAACAAATGATCATCGGGAAAATAATAATTGATGGGAAGTCAATCCTCAACATTGTAGTTGATCAATCGGGAGAAATGATCGGCTATCACATTCTCAACTCCCTTCTTGTCTCTTATCTCCATATCAAACTCTTGTGGTAGTAGTATCCACCGAATAAACCGAGGCTTGGACTCCTTTTTGATGAGTAAGTGTTTCAAAGCGGTATGATCGGTGTGCACTATCACTTTAGCCCCCGCCAAATAAGTCCGGAACTTCTCCATACCAAAGACCACCGCCAAGAGTTCCTTCTCTGTTGTGGAGTAGCTGGTTTAAGCTTCATCAAGAGTTTTACTAGCATAATGAATTGCATGTAATTTCCCATCCTTCTTTTGGCCTAAGACCGCGCCCAAACCTTAATCACTTGCATCGCACATTAGCTAAAATGGCAAGTTCCAATCCAGAGGTTGTATGATTGGAGCACTTGTCAAAGCTTCCTTTAACCTATCAAAAGCATCAAGACATCGGTTAGAAAATACAAAGGGGGTATCCTTGGTTAATAATTCGGTCAAAGGTCTCGCTATTTTGGAGAAGTCATTGATGAATCGGCGATAAAAGCCTGCTTGACCAAGGAAACTTCTCACCCCCTTGACATTGGTGGGAGGTGGGAGACTAGAAATGAGCTTAACCTTAGCCTTGTCAACTTCAATTCCACGATTGGACACTATGTGCCCCAATACAACACCTTCTTGTACCATAAAATGGCACATTTCGCAATTAAGCACTTGGTGACATTCTTGACACTTGTTCAATATTTTCTCCAAATTTTCCAAACCTTCAAAACATTTTCCAACAACCGAAAATCATCCATAAAAACCTCCATTTCATGTTCAAAAAAATCGGAGAAAATGGACATCATGGCCCTTTGAAATGTAGAAGGTGCATTACATAGGTCAAATGGCATTCTCCTATATGCATAGGTGCCAAATGGACATGTGAAGGCGGTCTTATTTTGATCACTTGGATGGATAGGGATTTGAAAGAACCCCGAGTACCCATCCAAGAAGCAAAAGTAGTATGTTGAGTCAATCTCTCCAACATTTGGTCCATGAACGGTAAAGGAAAGTGATCATTCCGGGTGGATTTGTTCAATTTTCTATAATCCACACACATCTTCTACCCGATTACCGTTCTAGGGGGAATTAGTTCATTTTTATCATTCTTAATCACCTCCATTCCTCCCTTCTTAGGTACCACATGTACCAGGCTTACACACCTATTATTCGAAATAGGATAGATAATACCGGCATCAAGTAGCTTGAGGACCTCTTTTCTCACAATTTCTTTAATTATGGGGTTAAGCCTTCTTTGTGCCTCAATGGAGGAAGCATCCTCATTTTCAATCAAAATTCTATGAGTGCACAAAGAGGGATTAATCTCTTTGAGGTCAGTAATTGTGTATCCAAGGACACCCTTAAAGCTTTTTAGCAAAGAAAGTAGTTTTGAGGTTTAGGTGTCATCAAGCTCACTATTGATGATGACGGGAAAAGTAAAATTATCACCAAGATACTCATATCTCAAGGAAGGGGGAATAGGTTTAAGTTCAACCGTAGGAGGAGGCGTGAAACTCTCCTCCTTCTTACCAACTTCCAACATTTCAAACTTTGGAGATTTCTCATGAATCGGAGCTAAGTCCAATATCCACACATATGCTAGAACTTCAACATCTTTATCATCAACTTCATATCCATTGACAAGACAAGTTTCCAAAGGGTCCATAGAGGAAGCTTTTCGATCATGCTACTCCACGGGATTCTCTAGAATGTCCACAATTCCATAAGTGTCACCTAGAGATAGAGCTTCCATAGACTTGGTGAGTTCAAATTCCACTTTATCTTCACCCACTTGCAAATATAGCTTGCCACTCTTCACATCAATCATTGCTCCACCGGTGGCTAGACAAGCCCGCCCCAAAATAATAGGCACATTGTTATCTTCGGGCATATTCATGACAAAGAAATCACATGGTATAATTAGCTTCCCAACAACCAAGGGTACATCTTCAATAACACCAATGGGAAATTTAACCGATCGATCGGCTAGTTGAAGTGAAACTCTTGTTGGCTTCAAATCCCCCAAATCAAGCCTCTTAAAGATTGAAAGTGGCATGAGGCTCACACTAGCCCCCAAGTCACACAATGCCCTTTTTATAGCCACTCCTTGGATAAAACATGGAATTGAGAAGCTACCCGGATCTTCTAGCTTATTTGGAAGCTTGTTGGTGTGAGTAAGAATAACACTACATTCCTTGGAGAGGTTAATGGTTTGGACCTCCCCACTCTTCTTCTTCAAAGTGACAAGATCCTTAAGAAACTTTCCATATGATGGAATTTCGGTAATCATATCAAGGAAAGGAATTGTGACATTCATTCCATTCAAGATCTTAACAAACTGATGTGACCATTATTTGAGCATATTTAGCCTCGAATTAGCCTCGTTCCTATTCTTTTTAGTGCATATTTGGGTTATTTACTATCTTTAGTCCTTTGTTTTGCATATTCTTTGAGGTTTTGTTTCCTTGGTAGGAGAGGAATGCAAACCTTGCATTTTCATGGCAAAATAGAGCTAAATTGATCGAATCTAATGACCAAGCATCAAAGAGAAGACAAGGCTAGAAGATCCTTGCATCTCTGATAAGATCCCCGGGGATTATTGGAAGAACAAAGAAGAAAAGAAGAAAAAAGATGGTTGGGACAAGATCCGCTCGTCCAACCAGGCAGGAGGCCCGTCCAAGACTGGAAGAATCCGAGCGTCTTTACCATAGGGACGCCCGTCCAGAAGCCTCCCAGGACGCTCGTCCAAGCCACCCAGACGCTCGTCCAGCCACCTGAGAATCTGCTCGTCCCGGCCCTTGGACCCTCGGATTGTGTTACAGACCCACACATCCTCTTCTTGCTCCATGAAAGATGCGCATATTTTTGAAAGACCGGCTAAAAGGAGACCCGCATCTTTTTCTGAGAGGAGCGATTCCTCAAGGACTTAATCGTCATTTAAGCCCTTAGTAAACCCTAATTTGTGTACCTAATCCCCACTATAAATACCCCATTAGTCTAATTAGATTAATGATGTTCTTCTTATCAATCTTTAGTGTAGTTTATATCATTTTAATCTATTCTTAATCTTGTAATCAACTTTTAATCAAGTCTTAATACAAATCTCATTTCCTTAATTTCTCTTTTGTTCATCCTTTATTTTGGGTAATTGAAGATTATTTGGGTTATTATTGGGAGATTGAAAACCTTCCAATCATTCATCAAGTACTTCTATTATTCTTTTCTTTATTTTGGAATCATTATTAGGTATAATCCTCTTAATCCCTTTTTAATTATTGTTAATCATCTTCATTTATTCATCATGTTTTGCTTTGTTAATATGATTGACAACTTTGTTAACATGTTAAAGTTGATAATGAGTGAGTAGTTTCCTTAACTAGGGTTAATGGGTAATTAGGGGAAACCAACATAGGGGATGATTCATGCTTAATTTAATATGTTTTCATAATTTATTTGCTTGCTTGTTGTGATCTCAACTTATGCACATGTTATGTTTGATGAAATGCGAGCCTATGAATCCTTGCATTTTTTACCCATCACTTACCTTTTCAATGATACTTGTAAGACATAAACCAACTCGAGTCTCATTAGACCATGCATATAGTTGAGTAGGGAGGATTAAGTCGACTTGTAGGTGTTGTACAATCTAATCGATTCGGCTCCGGGACCCAAACCTTCCTAGGATTGTAAGATATAACCAACTCGATCCTATCACAACAATAATTGCTTGCTTATAATTTGAGAATATGTTTGTATGATCAATTCTCATGCATCCCGTATGACCCAATGACACCCTAGTGCTTTTAATCAATTGTTTACATCTCATTTTAATCATCTTGCTTGTTTACTTTTATTTCTATTTATTTTAGTGATCTTCTTATCTCAACCCAAATCGTGACACCTCTAGACACCGCTACTTGCAATCGAAAATCCTACATCAATACCCGTCCCTTGGGATCCGACATTTACTTACCTCTTTACTAATAGTAGAGTTGTTTATGGAGATATAAATATTATTTTGGTCTAGGTGCTCCTAACGATAAGTAACCAAAAATTAAGCTCTAAGTGAGTCCGACCACAAACTTCTCATACTTTTTCTCAAGTTTAGGCTTTGTAAGCCTTTGTGGAAAGGGTACCGGTGCAACATACTCCCTTGGTGGTGGAGTAGGTTCTTTGACTTTTGTTTGGATTTTCTCATCTTCCTTTGGTGGGTCAACCATCTCCACTTCCGTTGAATTCTCCACCTCAACTTCACCTTCTACTACAACTTCAATCAGTTGCTCTTTCATTGCTTCACTAGATACTCTTTTCCTTTTCCACTTTGGAGATTTCTCAACCTCCTCTAATTTCCTCCCACTTCTCAAGAATACCGCATTCATCTTCCTTGGGTTAACCGTGTTACCCGGAAACTTCCCCGGATTTTGAGCCAATTGACTCAATTGTTGTGAAATTTGAGCTACATGGGTTTTCGTTGCTTTTTGGGATGCTCTTATTTCATCATTAACCCGGCTTTGTAAGGAAATGTGGTTGTCAAGCTTTGAGTCGTATTTTTGGTTGGCAATCACCAATTGCTCAAAGGCTTGTTCCCAAGAAGGTTTTTCTTGGGCTTGGAAGTTTTGGTTTTGGAAATTTTGGTTTTGAGATTGGTTGAAATTTTGTCTCTTAAATCCTCCAAATGGTTGTTTATTTTGAGTGATAAATTGCTTTCCTTGAAAACCGGGTGGGATTTGTCTTTGATTGAACCTTTGTTGTTGGAATGAGGAAGTGGTTGGGTTTTGAATGTTTTGTGAGGCATAAGACAAGAAAGGATAAGTTCTTTTCCCATTGACAAAGGTTGTTGTTGTTGTTGAACCCTTGCCTTGCACTTGTGGATTCCCAAACTCCATTCACTTGCTCATAGCACTCTTCTTGGATGGGTGCAATCAAGGAACACCCAATTAGAGTATGCCCTTTTTCCCCACATAATTCACAAGATAAGACTTGTCTCATGTCAGAACTAGAAGGTTTGGAATTTAACAAAGCCACTTGTTGGGTAAGTTCATCTAGCATTCCCTTAACCTCAACATTCAACACCGAACTAGGATCCTTGTTCTTGCCCTTTCTCACTTGCCAATCACTTCCCCATTCCATAGTCCGTGATGCCATCTCCTCAATTAGCTCCTTGGACTCTTTATGCCCCAAAATGTCTAAGGCACCTTTTCCCGACCCCGCATCTAGTGAAAGCCGAAGGTCTTGGGTTAACCCCTTGTAAAAATTGTTCACTAACTCGGCTTCGGATATGCCGTGGTGGGGGCATAACCTTTGGAGCCTCTTATACCTCTCTCATGCCTCATATAGTGTTTCATCTTCTTCTTGAGTAAAGCTTTGTAGTTCACTCTTAACTTTTGCCCTTCTTGAGGGTGGGAAGTACTTGTTCAAAAATGCCGAAGTTAACTCATTCCATATCTTGAAGGAATTCGCGTCACAATTCTTTAACCAATCTTTGCCGATCTCCTAAGTGAACGGGGGAA
This sequence comes from Silene latifolia, assembly GCF_048544455.1. NCBI lineage: Eukaryota > Viridiplantae > Streptophyta > Magnoliopsida > Caryophyllales > Caryophyllaceae > Silene > Silene latifolia. The sequence continues at coordinate 129,083,370 of NC_133527.1, forward strand.
CAACCTAAGGCTTACCGCATCATCGTAGACCCCATTCATCTTTTACATGTCGCAATTCTCAAGGAACTCGTTGAGATGGTCGTTAGGGTTTTCCAAAGGACCTCCTCCAAATTGGTTGTCATGAACAATGTTGAGTAAGGCATTTTTTATCTCAAAGTTATTAACTTGAATTCTTGGCCTTTGGATGCTTGGATTTACTATATGCTTAGGAGCCATAGTCTCTCTTATCGGAACCGGATCATCCATGATGTTAGATTCTTCTACTTCTCCAAATGTATTCTCAAACACTTCAAAGGTTTCTTGTTGATCACTTTCTTCTACCGATGGTGTGTCTAGTAAACCTCTTCTTCTTATAGAATTTAGTCTTCTTGCCGTGGCCTCAATTTCAAGATCAATTGGGTAAGTTGGTTGACCTCGTCTTTGCCGCCTATTCATGCAAAAGACCTACATACTCCAAACAAAAGATTAGTAACAAAAGGACTTGGTCTAAACATGAACTAAAGCAATTAATATCTTGCCTTTGCTCCCCGGCAACGGCGCCAAAAACTTGATGGTGTAAGTCTTAACCTCGGAAGTGAACGATACGTTGCACTAGTAAGGGTCGAACACGAGGAGCAAAATGAGACTACTATTCGTTCCGTCCAATAGTTTAGCTAAGTCTAAATAGAGCAAGGTTTGTGTAATATCTATCAACTAGGCTAAGTAACAAGCAATAAATAAACTAAACAATGCTAAGATCAAGAAACAAGTGATAGGATACGAGTTTTAATCAATAAGGAAAGGCCTAGGATGTGGTTAGGTCATTAACAATTCGTAGGTAACACATTTATCCCGTAAATTTATTGTCTAAGGAAAGCTAGGTGGGGGAAAACGCCTCTAATTTGCTATAGTAACTTCCTCTCGGACTCATACTAAGACAGTAGGATTCCCGACTCACTGATGCGGTCGTTTCTACACCAAAAATAAAATACCTAGATTACTGCTAACTAATAGCTAGTAGCAAGTAGGGTCGATCTCCACAGGGAGACTAAGTTGCTATTTATCTGTCTAATTCGGTCTGTCAGGGTGTCACAGAAATGGGGGTTTGAATTGTGTTAACTAAACTAGAGATTAAAGCGAGAGAAATAAACAAGAGAAATTAACAGCAAGAGAGAAGGGAGTATGCTAGGAGTCGGTCCACCGTGGCAGCTATCAGATCTTATACTATCGGGAATACTAAGGCGATTAGACTATTGATAAGAAGAACTATGGTCGTCACCTTTCGGTCCTTAAACCACCCTAGAGTGTAAACAGCTTAACTTTCGCCCTCACTGCAATACCCTATTGTAATTAAGCAAGCCTTCCCTTCCAATCTTTCGATCTAGGTCGGGGTTAACTAAATTTATTGGTCTCCTGCATGCATTCATTCGACCTGATAACAATTAAATTGCCTAATACAATTCCTATCGCAAGACTAATCTATTTAATACAATTAAAGCATCGCTACCACGGCTTCCCTATTCCTAACATACTAAGGGGAATTTAGCTAGACATGGAAATAAGGGGAACCGGAAATAAATAAATAAAAACAAAAAACATTAAATTAAGTTAAAGAGAGAAGAGAAGAAAGAATTACTAAATTGATGGATCCGGAAATGAAGAATAAAAGTAACAGTGGCAGTATATTCGAACCAGAGAGAAAGGGGAAAAGTAAAGTGTGTCAGAGAGATTACATCGACATAATGACTCCCTATTTATAAGAAAATAGGGCTTTATTATACCTAATGACGGAATTAAACCTAAAAAGCCCAGCCCGTCAGCTAAATCCACTCGATCGAGTAAGGAAACCACTCGATCGAGCAACTCAGGCTCAAAACTGCTCGATCGAGGAAGGACATTGTTCGATCGAGTAAAGGCATACAAGGAACTGGTCGATTGACTTAGAATAGAGCTCGATCGACTGATTATTGCACCTAAAACCACTCGATCGACTAAGAATGTCCTCGATCGATTGATAATTAACTTCAGCAGCTCAAAATCGCGTTAGTTTGACTTTGACTTGTCCTTTTAGCTCCGAAAACACCTTCACGCATCCCAAGACAGCAACATTTCCCGCTCCAAATCTACTCTTTCTCCAAATGCACGCAAAACGGACGGTAAACGGCTTGTTTTCACTACTTTTGGATTCATTCCTGCAATTAAGACAAAATACACCAAGTAGCATGTTCGGGGCATTTCGTAGCATAAAACCACGATAAAAGCATAGGAATACGTGCATAAAATAGGCTAAAAAGACTATATAAAATGCACGTATCAAATCTCCCCAAACCAAACCTTTACTCGTCCCCGAGTAAACTAAAATGCAACTAAAGGAACGGAAAAGATAACTCAGAGCTAGCTACAAATGCCCACTTAAGCCAAATTAATGCAAGCAAACTTATAGCAAGACAGTCGTATGCAAACGAGTTATAGGATGTTTATAAATAAAGCTGAACCGTCGACCTTGCAAGACCTTTAATAATGGACTCTCACGGGTCACTCTTTCTCTCATGAAGCAAAGGGCAAGCATATATTTATGTAAGAGAGAAGAAGAAAAATAGTCGCTCACCTAGACTACGACCCACATAAACATGCATGCAACTAATATGATAGACAATTCTAGCTACCGTACACACATTCCAACCAAACGAGGTCCGTCACAGCCGAGGGCTTACAAAGATATGGTAAAGTGAGGCAATGGGTAAGAAAAGGCAAAACATTTATGGGAATGTGGAGGTATAGGTGATCAAGCTAGTACCTAAACAGAACCATATGACAACATCCATTTTTTAAGCAATTATGAAATTAAGCACATGCCCTTCATTTGGCATAAAACTCACCAAACCAAACTGCAAACACTCCTCAAATGATATAAGATAGAACATAGGAGCAGAAATCGTCAACAAACGACATTTTTTTTTTCTTTCTTTCTATTTTTATTTTTTTCGGTTTCTCTTTCTTCTTCTTTTCGAATTTTTTCTCTTTTTCATTTTCGAATTCCTTATTTTTTCAACTTTTTTTTTTCTTTTTCACGTCTTTTTCATCATCCTCCTTTTCTTCATAAATTACCAACTCCAAATTAATATGATATGAGCCAAAATTTGATGCAATAGAGAATATACCGCAAAACAATCTAAACTAGCTTGACAAGGCAGGCTAAATTTGGATGTAGCTAAGGGGCAACTGGCAAATTTGGCTAATGTGGAGTTAAATGGGTAAAAATGAAAGAAAGGGGAATTTGTAAGCACCTCCCTGCATGTGACACCAACCACTAACCCGAATGTATGACGGCAAAAAGCAATTGAATTTCATATACGTGCAAATTAATGATACATGTTATGCAAGGAGTAACTACTCACAATCCTACATGAAACTGGTCATAAATGACACCGGTTTATAAGCTCTAAATCTCAGAAATTATAAGTAGGTTGCCAAAATTTTCAGGTCAAGTCTATATGTTCAAGCTAAATTAAACATTAACTCGTAGATTATGCAAAAGACAAAGCTAAAAGGTAACAGTTCAATGCAAGGCTTAAGCAAAAAGACAGACGCAGTGCAATTTCATCATGGAAATCTACCGTTCCGACTCAACCTATATGCAAAAATAAACGTGAATTTTTGAATTTTAACAATTTTTCAATTTTTTAAGGAATAAATAACAATGCAAACAGAAAATTAAACGTGATAACTGAAATGCAATAAAAACAATATGCAGACACAGATATGGATGCATAACCTCCCCAAACCAAACCGTACAATGCCCCCATTGTACCAAAACATGGAAAGGAAATGCAAACTGAAAGAGGAAGAGAAAGTAAGTGCGGAAAAACTCACAAAATGCGCGAATAAGGGGACCTCCCCAAACCAACCATGAAATGGGAGGTTGCTAAGGGCCCGGAAAACCGTCTCAGGAAGCTAATCCAAGTCAACAATACTCGATAGCAAGGGATAGTGGCTGATCGAGTAGACTGGGCACCCAAAACTGCTCGATCGACTGGAATAGTGGTCGATCGAGTGGTTTTCTTTCTGCAGGTACTCGATCGAAAGGAATAGTAGCTCGATCGAGAGGATTTCTTGAAAAAGTACTCGATCGAGTGGAAAAACCACTCGATCGAGCGATCCTCAGCGTGTACCTGCAAAACACAATGAAAAACAGCCCGTAAACTAACTAGACAAGCAAACTGATAAAGTCTATGGTTTAAAAACCATTTATTACAACTGAAATTAAATAAAGATGCAAAATAAAATCGCCGGGTTGCCTCCCGGGTAGCGCTAGCTTCAGTCAGGTCCCAGCTCGACCTTCTTTTTCTTCAAGCCTCTCTAATCAAATACAATCAAAACAGCTCAAAGCACGCAGCAACCTGTCAAATAGCTGCGCATGTGCTACACAACGGCATAAGTAGCACCAAAGTGGAATACAGAAATAGGAAATAAAAATATGTAAGCATTTAAGTCTAACAAATTTCCTATGGGCGCTCCTAAATTTATCCACAAAATAAAGGAGCGCGGGAGCAACTGTCAAAATATAGGGGTCCCGATTCAGATTAGCAATTTTGAGATGACATGTACGGTGAAAATTCGTTAAATTATGCGTCCACATATGAGGGGGTATAGCTTTGAAAAAGGAAGCATGAATAAGACGAGGCAATTTACAAATAATAATGAAATTACCGTTTACTACCTCAGGTTGATCACTCTTAATGTCGGAATCATAGATAAAAGAATTCATTACCTCTTCCGCGCTAGGAGTAATTACCGTCTCAGCTGCTTCTTCATCAACCTCCTCAGTGGAATCCATCGCATAGATCGCAGCTTCGAGTGTATCCGACTCGGCTGTGAATAAGGGAGGTTCACCGTAACCTTCGTCATCGTCAAACTCGTCGTCTAATATGAACCCAAGTGACGAATTTAAGCTCCCAATGGCCAACTCAGTCGATCGAACAGAGTAATCACTCGATCGACCACTTTCCTCCCGCATATCACTCGATCGAGTAATAAAATCACTCGATCGAGCACTTCCCTCATGCGTGTCACTCGATCGAGAAGAGATATTGCTCGATCGAGGACTTTCTTCCTGTACAGCGCTGACATCCTTGCATGCACTCTGGAAATACGATAGAAAGTCGTCATCCGAAATATAGAAATCATTTTCAGCATTGGGCATCGCGGGTTCTTCATGGGAAAAACCGCTCTTGGTCAAGCACACCTCTTTTGGTTGCCGAGCAACCAACCCAGCTGTTAACCGAGCAATTTCAGATTGCAACTCAGCAATTTCAGTGACTTGAGCACCCATATGTCTACCAAATTCCGTAACTAAGGATCTCACTCCGTGATTTCTTTTTTCCTCGTATATCACGAGGATCTTGTTCTTTGTGGCCATTGATGGGGTTGATGTGGCGGCACAACTACGGCTGCATCGTGCTCAGCAGGACCACATCCCCAAGATTTCTTCCTTTCCCAACTAGCAGGTTTCTCAGCTTGGGCTTCAAACTGAGCAATTAGTCGGGAGACAGATGTCATCTTGGCAAGAGGGATCGAAGGCACTCAAGCCTTCCCTTCGATAATCTCCCTCGCAGCTGTCTAATAAACCTGTGAGCCTATCAAAACAAAGACTAAAGAGAAAGATAAGAACAGCCTCAAGGTACTTAGTCTTCCCTTGAGGCGAAAGGACAAACAAAATAAAACAGATAAAAAGCGTCGCCTCCCCGGCAACGGCGCCAAAATTTGATGCGGTCGTTTCTACACCAAAAATAAAATACCTAGATTACTGCTAACTAATAGCTAGTAGCAAGTAGGGTCGATCTCCACAGGGAGGCTAAGTTGCTATTTATCTGTCTAATTCGGTCTGTCAGGGTGTCACAGAAATGGGGGTTTGAATTGTGTTAACTAAACTAGAGATTAAAGCGAGAGAAATAAACAAGAGAAATTAACGGCAAGAGAGAAGGGAGTATGCTAGGAGTCGGTCCACCGTGGCAGCTATCAGATCTTATACTATCGGGAATACTAAGGCGATTAGACTATTGATAAGAAGAACTATGGTCGTCACCTTTCGGTCCTTAAACCACCCTAGAGTGTAAACAGCTTAACTTTCGCCCTCACTGCAATACCCTATTGTAATTAAGCAAGCCTTCCCTTCCAATCTTTCGATCTAGGTCGGGGTTAACTAAATTTATTGGTCTCCTGCATGCATTCATTCGACCTGATAACAATTAAATTGCCTAATACAATTCCTATCGCAAGACTAATCTATTTAATACAATTAAAGCATCGCTACCACGGCTTCCCTAATCCTAACATACTAAGGGGAATTTAGCTAGACATGGAAATAAGGGGAACCGGAAATAAATAAATAAAAACAATAAACATTAAATTAAGTTAAAGAGAGAAGAGAAGAAAGAATTACTAAATTGATGGATCCGGAAATGAAGAATAAAAGTAACAGTGGCAGTATATTCGAACCAGAGAGAAAGGGGAAAAGTAAAGTGTGTCAGAGAGATTACATCGACATAATGACTCCCTATTTATAAGAAAATAGGGCTTTATTATACCTAATGACGGAATTAAACCTAAAAAGCCCAGCCCGTCAGCTAAATCCACTCGATCGAGTAAGGAAACCACTCGATCGAGCAACTCAGGCTCAAAACTGCTCGATCGAGGAAGGACATTGTTCGATCGAGTAAAGGCATACAAGGAACTGGTCGATTGACTTAGAATAGAGCTCGATCGACTGATTATTGCACCTAAAACCACTCGATCGACTAAGAATGTCCTCGATCGAGTGATAATTAACTTCAGCAGCTCAAAATCGCGTTAGTTTGACTTTGACTTGTCCTTTTAGCTCCGGAAACACCTTCACGCATCCCAAGACAGCAACATTTCCCGCTCCAAATCTACTCTTTCTCCAAATGCACGCAAAACGGACGGTAAACGGCTTGTTTTCACTACTTTTGGATTCATTCCTGCAATTAAGACAAAATACACCAAGTAGCATGTTCGGGCCATTTCGTAGCATAAAACCACGATAAAAGCATAGGAATACGTGCATAAAATAGGCTAAAAAGACTATATAAAATGCACGTATCACTCACCTCCCTCCCGGGCTCGTGACTCGGACCTCTCCTAAGCAAGGCTCTAGCATCCGAAAACACGCGTCATCACTACGCCAAATCGGACCATCAATAAAGAGCGTATCACAACGGTTTAATGCATTTAATAATGACACTTAGATTAGCATTTTCAAAATATTGGCGGAAACCTAGACCGCTCTAATAAGAATAACGATTTCCGTCGAAAACCATTCTTATTATAATGTGACAACGGTTGTATAACAAACCATTATCAAAAACGTTTAACGATTTCCATAAAGTCGTTATATAATCACCTTTATCAACGGTGGTTAGACAACCGTTACCAGTTTAAGAAAACGGCGTTTCTAAAACCGTTACTAAATTAACACTAGCAACGGTTTTTGGTACCCGTTGTTATGTTATAGCTACGGGTTTCTTGTAACCGTTATCATTTGCTATTATGATATAACGGTTCCTCTGTATTCGTTGTCATTTATCATTTACGGGTGAAAAATAACCGTTATATACTTTTTTCAATGTAAAATATTCAACCGATGCATGTATGATAAATAAAGAACCGTTGCATGCATTGTTTTGTTTGACCATTATTTACTATCCGTCCATTATTATATCCACACATGCATACATATTTTCCTATAAATATATAACTTATAATGTGATCAATTAACCATATTCACCAATTCAACGTTCAATTAATCATAGCCTATAATTTAATTAAAAATATTACACTTCGATCACCATGTTGTCGTCGTCTTCTGCACCCGCCGAATCACAATCAAATACGCGCTATGTCCATCCTATTACGTGTATTATACACAGCCTTCCAATCAAATATGATAACAATGGTAAGGCTTTTTCGAGAACTTTTACTTGGATGAGAGATATGCTTCGTCAAGGTGGTTATACGAACGTTAAAAAGGTCCACCCAGCTTGGACTAAAGTTCATGGTTTTCTTGGTTATGCAATGATCGAGTTTGAAGGTTTTGAGAAGAAGCTGGAATCTTTTCGTCAAGCGAGAAAACTCCAGGCAAGATACGAGGATCATGATGCTAGAAAGGAAAATTATTATATGGACGATGTGTTACAAGCGCAATATTTATGGATTGCAACCGATTGTGACATTAATCTATTAAGAACATATCGGCATTATATTGATACTGTGCCTCGTTCATGGGAGGCAGAACAAGTGCCTCTTAATAATCCACATATTGAATTCCCAATATTTATCGCAATCACAGGGGAATTACAAGATGATTATATTAATTAATTATTATTATTATTATTCTAATTAATGATTTTAAAACCGCGCGTCTTTTAATTTCTTGTTATGTATGTGTTTTTCTTGAATAATATATGTGTGGTAGTGTATTTTATTGTCTAATTATTTATTGCAAGTTACGTAGGTTTAAAAACTGAGTTCAGTTGACGGAAAATAAAGTTCAGGGGTGCACTTAGTGATAATGACAATAATTAGGGGTACCACGTCGAAAGTCAAAAAGTTAAGGGTTACCATGTAGAATATCCCTTAAATTAATTACCAACGGTTTTGAAAAAACTTATAAATGTGACTATAAATGTTAAAGCATCCTTTACTAACATTCATTAATCAAATCACAATATTTCATCCCCATTACACAAATTTGAAACAACATGGCAATGAACCCTAATTTTATCAACAACAAAGAATGGCTTACACAAACGATTGAAGATGATGGGAAGGTTCTCGCCGGGCTTCCCGCCGATCAACACCCATTAATCAAAGCATCCCTTGAACATCAACGGAATTATTGGATTAAGAGACATGAAGCAGTCCGGCTTGTCAACAAAGCCTTATCATCATCATCATCATCATCATCTTCATACCCTCATTGACCTGTTACTCGCAACTTGGCTGCAGCCATAGATATGTTGAGTTGTACTCTTCCAACCTTATCTCCACATGCAAGTCGTGTCCTTGCATATATTCAATCTGTTATTGCAAAATATGAAGCCAATGACCCGGAAGTTAGCGGTATACCAGAGTGGCGTGATTGGTGGCAGGTTGAGAAGCGCTTTTTACGCTTAACCGGGGTTGTTCTGGCTTATTATACATCTTTTGATTTCAGATAATTGTTGTAATGTATTTGGTTTAAAATTAAATAAAATGATCATTTTGAAAGTATTGAGTTATGCTTGTTTGATTTGCTTCTATTTTTTGAACTCCATAGATCAGTCAGTAATCAAGATCCAGATTGCTGCTACGTAATACTCATCAACAATGGTTCACCTGCAACCGTTGTCAATTGGTTCATCAACAACGGTTCAGCTACAACCGTTGTAAATTGGTTCATTAACAACGGTTAGCCTACAACTACAACCGTTGTAAATTTATTCATTAATAACGGTTCACCTACAACCATTGTCAATCGTGACGTTCTAACTTTAACGAGCACCGTTTATTAATTGTTTGACCATACGACTCAATATATTAAAAAAAATGTAAGATATGACGATACGACTCATTATTTTTTTATTAAACCAATGCACAGACGGTTTAGTTATTTTTTATTGAACCAAGGTACAAATATTGTGAGTTCATGGGTGCATAGGGATCGTAAGTTATCAGAAGAAGCAGAAAATAAAAGATTTAAGGGACAATTTATGTTTATTAATTGCTCATTGGGTTGTATTTAGGAAACCAATTGAGGAAAGAAGTTACATTGGGTTGTGTATAATTTAGTCTTGAATTTCCATTTTCCCCCACTTGCTATCCCAGTTGCCTAATTGAGGAAAGAAGTTTGTACTAACTTAATACGGATTACCAAATATGGAAGATGCTTTTTTTTTTGCGGGAAACACTTGACACAATGAAAGATAAATGACAACGGTTAGGCACCAACCGATGTAATATAATAAAAACAATTATGGGTTTATAATCAGCCATGGTCATATTGCAAAATACAGAATACGGTTTCGCTTAACCCGTGTTTACTAGTTTTAATAAAATATTCAAACAACACACATGCAAACCTTCTCCTCGCCCACTTAAAACCCTCGAACACTGAGTTTCCCTAGAACCACTACTATTCTCCGTCGTTGTCGTCTTTGCAGTCGTCGTCGCCGTCGCCTCTACCGTTGCCATCCCCATCGCCGACCCCTCCGTCATCGCCATACCTGAGAGTAATAATAAACCCTACTCCTTTGTCTCATTAACTTAATGTCTTTATTTTCTTAGTTGTGATATTATCCGCTAATTATCTTAGGTTTGTTGTGTATTAAACAACACCTCTTATTTTAAGTATATTGTGTGTTAAACAAATCTATATTTTTGGGTATAGTGTGTGATCATTTATTTGAGACGGTGCTCCTGCTATGTCGACTTAATGCTTAAAGTTAGTAGTTTGTGAATTTCTGGTTTAGATATGGGTGGAAAGCGGAAAAGAAATGATGGAAAAAGGTCAAACGAAGAAGATTCGGGTGATGATAATAATTTGGAATCGGATACTGGGCGAAGGACCCATAGGGTTTCCCTAGAAGCAATAAAAAGAGGGATACCTAATAAACTTTAATGGGATCCATTAACGGGGCTGCCAGATGGTGATTTTGCTGCAAATTTCGCGACTTGGATTGGTTATTGTGTAAGAGAGTATGTGCATCTCGGTTTGCCGCGTATCAATCAGTTGAGTCAAGACAAGGAGGAAAAGCTATGGGGGAGAATAAAGGTATGTATATACAATAATAAATGCAGTGAGATGAAATTATCTTAGTATTCGATATGTGCTATTAGCCGAAACTAACTAAATATGATCACCATATATACAGGCAGCTTACACTGTCTCCCAAGAACATGATGGTTACCTAAAAAGAAAGATAGGGGATTCCTTCAGAGCATAAAAGTTAAAGGTTGCTCAGAACCACTTGTTCGGCAAGAAGACCGGGCAGATAAACAAGAAACCACCAAAGAAGAAGTATAAGTTTGTCAGCCAGCAAGATTGGATTAACTTTATTGCTTACAGACAGTCTGACAAGTTTAAGGTAATTTATCTGCGACTCATTGGGATCACTTTATTAGTAATCACTTAATAAGTAATGAAATATGCTTACATTACTCGATACAATTCATTTTATGAAGACTATGAGTAGGCAGAACCAAGAGAACATTTCAAAGAAAGTGAGCGTCTTTCATGGCTCCAGAGGTGGTTATAGATTGATTAAGAAGAAGCTTGGAACTGTCAATCGTCACGACGCTTGGGTGGCCGGTCACACTCCTAAGAATGGAAAGTTAGAAACTCCATATGATAAGGCCGTCAAAGAGAAAATTGTAAGTTTGAATAAATGTGTAACTCCTACCACTGGTGGTCGGTTATATAATTGTGAGTTTAAATAAAATTTAGTTGCATAATGGTTTTATGTGTATGTAGAGGATCTGTGAGAAGGAGGTAGAGGAAGGAAAATGAAAGCCTGAAGGACGCGATGACATTCTTGCTAGGGCAATCGGCAAAGCAGAGCATCCAGGGCGTGTGAGAGGGATATTGACGCATGTTGGTATCACTAAGTATTTTGGGAAAAATACTCGAAGGACAATGAGTGGTGATGATAGGGTATATAAATACTGTATTTTATTCAACAAAATTTATATATATATATATATATATATATATATATATATATATTCTGAAATTATACTAATTTTAATCATATTCATTTCTACTACACAACTACAAACAATGGCCAGGTTAATACTCAGAATGGTGGAAACGGGGGATAAACCATCTGAAGAAGAGTTGGTTATGGTTCGGCAAGTCATAAAGGAAGCAGGGGAGAAGAAGAAAAAAGCGGGCATGCGAAGTGAGAAAGACATGGGAAAGGATCAAGATGGGGGAGATAAAGAGGAAGCCATGAAGGCAGGGGAGAAGGATGTAGAGGTGGGAGCCGAAGACACGTTCTTATCATCTCCAATTCCGGGTTTTGACGAGGTATTAGCTACTACGACTAGTTTATAATTGCTGTATATATACTAATTAATTAAATTTATTATTTAAAGTAGTGCATGTATATATACTAATTAATTAAAAATGTGAAGGTCGTTTGCAAGAAGCCTTGTATTCTTTACTACCAAACCTCTACAGTGGCATCGGGCAGAATTGTTGTTGGGAGGGGAGTTGAGGTTGAAGGCATTGCCCCTCGTGAGGGATGGAGGGAAGTGGAAGTGACCGAGTTATATCTGGAGAAGTATGGTATTCTAATAGTACCATGTAGTGAAAATTGGCTTTTGTAAGATACCGTGGGTTTTATTGTGCAATGGCCTGAAGAATTCATTACTGTTGACATCTCCGGGGTAGTTATGCTAAAGCGAACGCATTTTATATAATGAACGCCTTTAAATTTATTAGGGTAACCTTATCTAACATATATTAAGTATTTGGATTTTTACATTTTCAGGAGTTACACGAAGCCATTATGGCTGAAATTAGGACTACTACGTCAACACCCATAGTCACTTATTCGACTGCCTCTCCACCCAAAATTCAAGAGGTAGTGATAATTTGAAAAATAGATTGTGAGTTTTTCCTTTTTTTTTTGGTTATTTAAATTATATATGACGTCTCGTGTAATGTATATATTTTTTTTTTCTAAATTATATACCGGGGATAAATCTACTCTTGCTGCACACAACGTTGGTGTTCCTCATAAAGCTAAATATCAAATCGATGATTATAAGCAAAAATTGAGTACTCCAGCATTCGTAGCTTTGCACCAGCTGGCTGAAAGGAAGCTAGCTGTCGGGGAAGTACTCATGATTGACATCGAAGAGGATGTTATGGTTTTCGGTTTTACTATTTATATGGATGGGGAATCACTGTGTCCGTTTCTCGACCTTGACGAGTTAGATGCTATGCACATTGGAATTTGGATGAAGTAAGTTTTAATACTTGGCATTTGGTTTTACGAATAGTGATGTTTATTTAAATCATCGATGAAAATAACATTCTTCGTTCCATTTGACGTAATAGGTACCTGTGTACACACATGGCTGAGAGGAGCTATGTTTCTCATGACTACGGATTCATGTCACATGAATTGTTCTCTCATAAGTCCTTTGGATACACATACAGAGAGTACAACGAGAGAATTATTGAACGGTTGATGACGCCCAAAAGCCTATGGTTTGCCCCATACAATGAGCATCGGTATGTATAGTAGTTTATTATAATGAATCACGATTCTATTCATTTATTAACACGCTTACATGCATGCAATGTATATGAACTAACAGTTTAATTTTCAATATTTCATAGCAAGCATTGGCTGCTAATGGCAATCAGTGTGCAAAAAGGCATAGTGTACTAGATTGACTCTTGCGGACATAGTCCCACTGAGAGATTTGTAAAGATAATGACTGAGTAAGTTTACAATCTTACATTATAATGTCAATTGTTATTGTATGACATTTGAAGACTAGGATCCTATCAATGTCCCATCAGTATTACTGAGCCAAATGCTAATTATAATTTCCTGTATATATTTATGAATTAGTGTGTTTCAAACAATTGGAGCATCAAGTCTAACTTTTGTCACGATAAAAGTAAGTGTATTCTTAATAATTACTCCTATCATTTAATTTATGTTTATGCCAGAGGTTGATCTAATTTAGCTTATTTGAATGTGATTTATATAATAGTCTCATGTACAACAACCAGGCAGCAATGACTGCGCCTTTTTCTGTTGTCGGTCCATGTGGGAGATTATCACCCGAAAGTATATCGACATACCCTCACCGGTTAGTGTGTTTTAATAACTATTTCAAACGTAACTTGGGTTTAATTCTGTGTAATATTTCACTAATTCTGTTTATTTTGATTTAAGTATATTTTGATTTGTAGTTCCCACCTTCAATCAACAACAAAGAACCAACCTATTCGAAGGAAGACCTCGCCGACATGAGAAATAAGTGGCCCACTTATTTTCTTTCATTACCGGAGTGTCAATAGTTCGCTCATTATGAATGCGTGTATATAGAGCCATGTGTATTTCATTTTGGTCACCCTGTTTATAATATTTTGATGCTAGGTTGAATAGATCAATCTGTGTAATATTCTAATGTTGCAGGATTTAAATTTTGCAATGTGCAGCTGCTGAAATGCTATTTTGCAGTCGCATTTCAGCGGAACCTGCTACTGCAAAAATTAGCATTTCAGCAGCTGCTGGAACCTGCTAAAACATTTTTTTAAAAAAAATATTTATAAATTCGATCACGGTTAAAAATAAAACCGTTCTCAATAAATCTATTGAAAACGGTCGCATTTAACTAGAAACCCGTTGACATATTCATCCATAATATAATGGTTTAAAAATCACAAACCGTTGTCGAATTCATGACATTTAAAACGGTTTAATAAGCATAAACCGTTGTCATATTTACTATTTTACAACGGTTGTGTTTTAGTAAAACCGTTGTCATAGGTTTCCGTTGAGCATCATTCAGACTAATACTAACACGGTTTCAATATTATAGACAACGGTTTTTGAACCGTTCTTAATATTGTATTACGATTATTTGAACTCGTTATTTACATTTCATAACGGCTCCGCCTTTTTAACAACTGTGGTCACAAAATAACAACGGTCGATGTAATAACGGTTCTGTGTTTTGTATTACAACGGTATATCACTTTATCTAACCGTTGTTGCACCTATTATTTGGCGTAGTGCATTCTCCAATTCCCCAACCCAAGACTAGAAGGCACTAAGAACGCGATAAATTTCCGGGTTTTCTAACCCTTTTCCCAAAGGTGAAAGTCAACCCGGTTCCCCAAATGCACCCTCTTATGGTTCTCCCTCCCGGGTTCATCTTTGATAGGCAAAAGATGTAAAAGGGTACCAAGCCAACCAAAAACCCCAATTTACAACACTAACAAGTCAACTCCTTTGATAAACCCCACTAATCTCCGACAACAAACTAGATAGAATCAAGCATGTTAACTACTCATGTTGGACATAACCACACCCTAACAAGGGTACTACTCACTAATCATGGTTGCTTTAGCAATACAACTAATAAAGGGGGCAACTTTGACAATAAACATGATGATTGATTGATATCTACTACTAAACATGCAATTGGCAACAATTAAAATGGTAATAAACTAATTAAACCTTAATCGAAATGAAATTAGACAAAAAGATGGTAACTTTAACTTCAAGCAAAGCAAATATTCAAAAATAAGATAAACATAAACAAAGGAGAATGAAATTAACAACTAAAACAAGGGAAATAAAAATTAGAAAAGGAGATATACCAACAAAGAAGAGGCAAAAAAACTTGATTGAATTAATTTCTTCCAAAATCTAAGAACAAAGTGAGATCCAATATTCTTCCGAATTTTCTCTACTTACCCAATTTTGAACCAAAAACAAGTGTAATGAAAGTTGTTCTTACAAAATTCAGCATTTTCTATATATATCATGGGCTTAAAAACATCAAAATACAAGTAAATCTCGAAATAAGCCCGATTACTATTCCCAGCCGGTGTAACGTTACACCGGCCGCCTCCCAGTTACACCGGCTGAAAAATGGTTACGCCGCCTCCCAGTTACAATGCACCGGCTGACCAAAATTGCACCGCTCCTGATCAGAATGCACAGGCTTGAGCAAGGAGATACATCGACAATGCTAAATGAGGTACACCGGCTGAGATTGAGTTGCACCGCTCCTGATCACAATACACTGGCTATAACAAGGAGATACACCGACAGGGCTAGTCTTGATCCTTGACTTCTAAATGTTGATCGGTTTTTCATGGAAAAGCGTGCAACACTACAAAAACCTTAGCAATCAATCCGGTGAGACTCATTTAGGCAAATTAATCAAAAACTCGAGTAATAATCGATCAGATGTCCCAAAATTAGGACTAAAGAAAGGATTTTAGGCACGAATGAAGGGGCGGTATTGTGGTTATCAGAAGTGAATCTTAGGATCCTCTTTTTGTACAATAAGTCGGAGGAATTAAGAGACATTAAGGCGGGTAATTGCATTCCCTATGCCAATTAATCAACATTTAAAGGACAATACTCGGATCACCATGACCCCGATCGGGGTGGGGTGTCTCCAATCTGGGTTACCCTCTTCTATGATTTTTACGTTTCACCCCTTATTCCTATATAAGGAATGTTGAATCCGTCATTTAGGATATAGTTTTTCATACGCTTTAGTCTTAGTTTCCAAAATAAAATTTAGATTTCCTTTAGCTTTCTTTAGTTGCTACAAACATTTCTTTAAGCATTTCAAGTTGTAATACAAATTACATTTCAAGTTATTTCCATTTTCTACCTTGTTCATCATTTTCATGTTCCATTTCTATTGTTAAGGTAATTCTATTTCTAGTACTACTTTGTTAATTCCTTTGTCATTTTCATTACTAGTTAGTTTGTTTCATTTGTTAACCATTATACCGCCTATTTCATTATTCCATTATCATCATGTTTCCATATGTTATTAGTTTAGTTTTCATTATGTGTGATTAGTTTATTTGTCTAGGGATTATGGGAGCCATGAATAAATTTTCAGTTTATTTGTATATATTAATTGTTTAATATTATAAATAATGATTTTTTTATGAAATAAAATAAAAGCATATTTTTATTTAATAAAGTCGAACCTAAACCGTTGTCTTTCCAAATATCTCCATGCGAATTAAAATTTGATTATTTTTTCAATAGGCGCATATATTCAAAATACCACTATTACCATGTGTATTACAAGTTACAATAATGTATACATCCAATTTTTACCTCTACCCTTATATGTATTCCTTCACTATCCATATATATTATACATCTAAACTCAAATTTCAAATGAAGGTATGAGATACAAAAAGTAGTTTAAATTGAGGTCATTCTATACCGAATACGTAATTAACAGTTAAAGTTTAGTGTTACGGCCCATTAGCCCATGGGCCGCCCGACTTTTGACTAAAGGCCGGGTAAGGGTAAGGCTAATTGGCCCATAATTCGAACCTGGCCCGCCCACTATAGTCTTAAAGGGCAACCTTTTTCTTCACGACCCGATCCATGTCCGGCCCAAGCCCGTATTTGAACAGCTCTAATGATAAATTAGTTTAGGACGGGATCAAGCAACCCAAATGATGACACATACATGGAGGTCAGCATAGTCTATCCCATATTTATTAGGGAGTGTGTGAGGCTTGTGTTATTTTCTTCTCTAAGTCTTCCTTAAAATTGAACCCTATCTTAAACTTAGTACAGGTCATGTACATAGCACTTGGCTATATAAGAATGCACAGAGAAACCAGTATACTTGTCTTATACTCCCTCCATACCACACCAATGGTAACATTAACTTTTTCACACTTGTCGAGACACATTTTGTAACGTGAATATCTTTAATTACACATTATTAAAAATTATAAAAATTTGATATTCTTATAGCATTCATGACGATAAATCAAACAATATCTCACATGACTATATTTTGTCTTATAGATTAAGAATAATATCGAAGATTCCCTACGACCATGAATAGTGCCAAGATTCTCAATGTTGTCATTGGTATGGTATGGAGGGAGTATATAAATACTATGATGTTTAACCCATCTTAAATTCCATACAACAATATAAAAAGGGTAGCTTGAGTAGTATTAGAATGCCATGTGGCAACCTCATAAGCCTCCATCGTGTTAGCTTTGATAAAGATATTAGTATATGTTACTAACGACTTTTCTAATTATGGAGTATTATAATATCGTTTTAAATGAGAATATGGGTATTTTTTTAGGATTTTATTTTCTCAAGATCTCATTCTTATTGTCACTTATAAATCTTATCTTTATTAATACAATAACATTTAGAGCATTCTCATGAAGCCACGTCATTATATGCAAGTTTCATTTACTTACTTTTTCCCCAAAAAATAAGCAATGGTGGGTCCTGTTAACGGTTGAAGGAATTAATTGCTTCGTTTACATAAAGTAAATGTTTTGTACATATAATTTTCAATTTTAAATTTAACAATAACAAAAAATTAACAATTTTAAAAATTATTAGAGGATTAGAATTAATTAACAAATAGTTGAATAAATAAATCATATAGAAATAATATCCATTTTTCATATTATGAGAAATAATATATCAAACAAATTTATTTTTTCATGATAAAGTGATAAAGGTCGTTTGCAATTTTTGTCAGATGTTACATTTGCAATTCATTTATTTGTTCATTTTCTTTAATTTGTACCTACCAAACAAATTTATAAAATATTTATCTAAGATGGTACTCCGTATATATCATTACGAAATGTAAAAATATATCAAAAGATTAATAATCCACAATATAAAAGAAAAATTACAACCGACTACTTTAATTTGTTTAGCTTTGATTGTTTCTTTATCATATCAGAGGTCTCTCAATAATGTTTTTGAAAGACAGTCTCTTCGGAGTTTTTGTGAAGATTGTATGTATCATTGCAATTCATCGCATAGTATTAATTACTCTCTTTATTTTAGTTATTTATTTATCTTTGATTAAAATATTTAACGCAAAATAAAAAGGTTAAAGAAATAATTTGTACAAATTAAAGCAAGTACGAAATAATACTTTAAATTATATTTTTGTGGAATATTGTTTTCAATATTTACGCATTTAGTCAATTTTGTCCTTTATCAGTATCTAAATCATATTAATGAAAATTTATTTTTTTGGAAAATTCACGTGGTATCCCTAAACTTTGCCATTTTACACGTGATACCCAACTTTTTAAGTTTGTGGAGATGGTACTCTCGAGGTTTGACTCTTAAGTACAACGTGTCATTTTTATCGTTCTTAAATTTTCAATTGAGTATAAATAATAGACCATAAATTCGAATTGGCCAATTTTTTTTTTAGATTGATTATCTTTCCGATATCTATAATTTGATAAAATGAAAAATGGTCATTTTTATCGTACAAAAAAATTAGAAAATACAGTCGACTATTTTTTTTCTCAAGTTGTTGATTATGACTAAACAACCATTTTAGAACAAAAAAATGTTCGATTTCAGTGTAGGAGTTATAGTCAATTGAAATTTCTTATATCGACAAAAAAAGGCATGTTATGCAGGAAAATCAAACGTGTAGGGTATCATGTACATTATCTTAAAATATTAGATTCCATGTGCAAAGTGGCAAAGTTCAGGAATACCACGTGAATTTTCCGATTTATTTATAACAATTTTAGAATAGGCAAACCCGTGCAATTTTGCACGGGGTTAAAACTAGTTACATTATAGAACTAAAACTATCGAAGTAAAGAAGAATAAAATAAGATGCACTTGTCCTTTTAAATTGTTTGTTTTTTATTTTATTTTATTTTAAAAATGAGAAAAAGGTGTCATAATTTTTTTAACCCACTTTTTGACTATGGCCTGTCCCGCAAACTCATATTTAAACGACCCATATTCTGATTCAACTTGTATAACTCGACCCATAATCTGACCTGTCCAATGGCATTTTACACGTTGAATGAAAGCTAAAAAGGTAGGAATACCATTTGTTGAGAGGCTACACTAGCCTATATGGGAGGACAAATTTTGAACTGTTGCAGGTGACAGTTTAGAGTTCTGTGATCAATCTATGCAACTCCATATCTTTGTCTGCATTATTTACTCTCTTCACCATAAAGAAATGTCCCATTTTAAGCAGTTTTTATCATCAGGAAGTAGTGAGAGGCACACTTTCCCCTGATTTCTTTTCTATTTTACTACATTCCGAATTTGGAAAAGGCAGATTAATATACTGGTCAACTTTTTATGTATAATATTGCCTTTTTCTTATTTTGTTTACTCATAAGCATTTTTATCAACTTGGAAGAGCGTATTCTAATTAGTGGTCTTACTCGACTCAAATTCAGACTAAACCGTATAATATACACCAAAAATTAAGTTATCAAATAATGTTTCACATAGATGGTCAAATGAAATCGGTGTTTAAGATGCAAAAGTTAGCATAGGACAGTTTTTTACAAGTATTATACAACAATTTTATAGGAAATTAAGCGGGCTCCAAAGGATCAATTAATTTTATGGTGAATATGATACTAAATAGGTACTCACTAATGTATGAGAGTAACAAGTGTATGCGGTATGACTATTAGGCGAACAATGAATAGATAAACTTACAGAACTTGAAGAGAAAGATGTCGTGGCGTGATAGAATCACTCCCCTAAAGTTGAATTTGCCCTGCTCGATACACAAGGCCTCTTGGCAACCAACCCCCAGGGTTACACGACGTCCGAGTCTAAGGTGTACGACAAAGACTCGGAATGAGGACTACTTGCAGAACGTTTGCCAAATATCAGCTTAGAATATAAAAAAAATGTTTAGAGAAAATATAAGAGAGAATGGATATTATTTTGTGTGTGTATAAAATGGTATAAGCATGGAGTATTTATAGGAGTAAAAGGAAGAGTTTAGATGATTGTCTTGTAAATTGTTTTATAAAAGACTACACAATTAGCATGGAGAAGCCAATAATCAGTTTAGAAGACCGAGTAATCCGTATGGAAAAACCGCGACAATCGGTATAGAAAACTGAACTATCAAACTTGGAAATTGTGCAAAAATCGCATTCCAACACTTTCAACAATCCCACCAATTATACCGATGTGGGATAGTGAGAGCTTCTTTTGAAGCAATACTTCCAACAATCCCTCACATGATTCAAAAGAAGAGAAAATGAATATATACCTGATATAAGGCAACGGAAAGTAAGTCTTAAGATGACAATGTTCCTGAGGAATTGAATTGTCACCTAGTGCATACAATTACCTGCTACAGCCATATCGAGTTTCTCTCGGCATTGGAATCTCCATGGTGGTTTGTAACGGATAACTGCACACAAACCTGCATTCGAATCTGTGTTCATCCTCGCGAAATGTCATCAAAGGTGCCCCTCACATGCCTGGGATCTCGTGAACGCTCTAGAGGTCCTAAAGCCTAAGAACCTCATAGGGGGTAGGGCATTTCCCCCACACTCACGTAGGTAAGTCCATCAGGTTTGACTATCACAAACCATCCTTAAACAAGGACTATGGACTTACTAAGAGCTTAGCTCAACCTTCCTCACATGACAGGAAATAGCTCAATATAGAGAAAGAATACTACATCACTTTTATTAAAATAGAAATGGTAGTAATATAACAACATGAGATCATCGTGACTTCGTTTGACCCATTGAACTTGGTAAACCCAAGTGGGGGAGCCCCGTCACGATTCACTCCCAATAGGCTTTAAACCCATTCCTTGTGGTGCCACCAACACCAACTTCTACCATGGCCATTGGTAGGAGGATCTCAATATCCTCTTCACAATTTACGTACGTACTATCATGATATCACATTATTGTGTAAGGGATCTCAATATCCACTTATAATTCACAACCTCTGTGAACCCATTATCCGATCAGATTATCCATCACTCTTGATAATCTGCCAAAAAACCCGATGCGATGCATGACAATTAATGGAGTCAAAATATTCCCACAAAGGATTACAACCACTTAGCCATTCAACTTTTTATCCTGCAAATTCTTCACAATATATTCATACTCCATTACATATTCAACAATGCAATTATGCATCTATAACTTGCATGATATATATAGCATTATGAAAGACACCGTTTTCCAAAGTCAAATAAATATGAATTATCATAACTATTCGACGTTTAATTAAATTGCAAACTCTTTCCCAAAGATACAATTATTTTCATGTGCATACAAAAACCATGGTGTCCATCACCTATAACAAGGATATAAGCTATATCATATCTCTCATAATGCATACAAACATCATATATATGAATGTAACGACCTTTCCACCAATTTCATTTTATCATATATAAGCTCAAGTACACATCTTAATTAATACGGAGTAGCTTATATTCCAATTATCACCAACTTCTCTTAAAGAAACAATGCAAAATCAAAACCAAAACCAAATAAATATAGATTATGCGTCTTTTACCTTTCCTTGGTCTATCATAAGCATTTAAACCAAATAAAAAGTAATTATTCGAACACGTGTATTACCAACCAACCATTCACAAATTTCTTAATCAGAGAAATAAGTTTATACAATCCCAATATCAGAGTATTCACAATCTATCAACCAATTCCATGTAATTGTCATAATCATCACTTCCAACACTGAAACTCAAATAAAATACGACAGAGTTAAGGGTAGTCTTACCTTCACTAGACGCCCCCACAATCCGACACTTAGTCAAAGTATTGACTAAGCAGACACCATCGACAAAATTTTAGGGTTCAAAGCTAACATTCAAGATGACATAAGACGATGAACAAAAATTACCCTTTCTGAAACATGTCACCAGAGACCAACTTTGTAATATAGGAAATTATTAACATCATAAACCAAGATGCCAAATTATACTTTATCATAACCAACTATCCATAACAAGTTATTTTAGATCCAATTTTGTATTGCACTTAACCATACAATATTTTTCCGTTAGCAAGCTCAATATATCAAACTTTTATAAAATTTATTCAAAACATACTACTTCCCCCACATGATGTCACATTATACATGAAAGACAACACAACTAAAAAAAACACAATAATCACAAACGTCATGAATACATTGATCTAATCAATCCTATTAGACAATAAGGAAGCTATGAAGTACTCCTCATATAATAAGCATGCTCTTAACCCAAACACTCACAACCTATTGAAAGTCGTGAAAAGAAAATACCTCAAGTATGTCTCATAGTCTTATACATATATTCATACCTCGACATATTTCGATTTTTGATACATATTTCTCAGTGCAACAACAAACAATATAAATATAAGACAAGTGCTTCTTAACTCAAAATATCATTATGTCAAACAAAATGCCAAAATAAATCAAATAAATTAAGCAGTGCAATCTTTACATAATTACTGAAATTATGACAAAAAAATATACCATCTAAATAGACAAAACAACAGATTTCATATATTTACCTTAATAAGTGTGTTTATAAATTCATTAATCATGAGTTCTTAATGTGTATAAATACCAACAAAACCACAAACATTGTTAATGATCTCATCATACCTTTCACCCAAGGATATTCACCCGTATACATGGCTAGTATTACATGAAGAAAAGATGCACCATTAAACTAATCATCATGTATATCAAAAGGAAGGTCAAAAGGCAAATACATATATATTACGTCACAAGATAATTATCAAGCTCGAACCTCGTATACTAGACTTAATTAATCCAAATCCCTTTATCAAAATTACCCATTTTAACGTCATTAATATTCAAGTCTTATATTAAGTCCAACATAAATTTTACCAACTTAGACAATGTGACAGTAGTGCTGGAAAGAGCTACGTAGACGGTAGACTAGACTCGATCGGGGATAAAAAGAAAAGCGTACTACAGAATACTAGTTAACGCAGTTGAAAAATAAAGATACTGTCGGGCCTCAAATTTCAACACCAACTAAAGTTTTGCAGGCATATAATTATATGTTCACTTGAGATGACAAATAATATGTACATTAATTAACTTCAAGTTCTCAAACATGGACATGTTACTCAGTAGTTTCTAAAACATGAAAGCTAATATGGTTACTCACCAAATATTTTGTTTGAGAAAATTGTTTTCAGTATATGTACGACCAACTTGTCACTATTAAAATTGCAACAAAAATGTGTATATCGCTACTGATTGTCGTGCCAAAAGGGAAAAAAAATCGATTTTGACAAAGCCATATCGCCTAAATAAATATTTAACGAGCAAGAAAATTTTTAAAAATTCAACTTTAGACTGTCGGCGGTATGACTATTAGGCGAACAATGAATAGATAAACTTACAGAACTTGAAGAGAAAGATGTCGTGGCGTGATAGAATCATTGCCTTAAAGTTGAATTTGCCCCGCTCGATACACACAGCCTCTTGGCAACCAACCCCCAGGGTTACACGACGTCCGAGTCTAAGGTGTACGACAAAGACTCGTAATGAGGACTATTTGCAGAACGTTTGTTAAATATCAGCTTAGAATATAAAAAAATGGTTAGAGAGAATATAAGAGAGAATGGATATTTTTTTTTTGTGGGTAGAAAATGGTATAAGCATGGAGTATTTATAGGAGTAAAAGGAAGAGTTTAGATGATTGTCTTGTAAATTGTTTCATAGAAGACTACACAATTAGCATTGAGAAGCCAATAATCAGTTTAGAAGACCGAGTAATCCGTATGGAAAAACCGCGACAATCGGTATAGAAAACTGAACTATCAAACTTGGAAATTGTGCAAAAACCGCATTCCAACACTTCCAACAATCCCACCAATTATCCCGATGTGGGATAATGAGAGCTTCTTTTGAAGCAATACTTCCAACAACAAGTCATTAGCTCATTAGTGTTGGGTTCCCTTGATTGATGATAACATGCCCATTTAATGCAATTCTTATACGATACACCCAGGTGTATGGTACTTCCTACTCCCAATATTAAAAAGAAAAAAACAAATAACAAAAGTCCCCCACTACTTATCACTTTCCATAAACTCTTTCTTTCTCCTGTTTCAAACTACGTCTTCTGTTTCTATAAAAAAAAATCGTCCATAAAAGTTAATTTTCCATCCAACACAGTGGTTTTGTAATCTTGATTCGAGTTTTAATTAATTAAATTCTAACTTATCAGGTATGTGTTAAAATTACTTCGTGTTTTGATTAATTAAATTCTAATTTATCGGGTTTGTGTTGAAGTTACATTAAACCCTAAAAGTTGTATAATTCCGTAAATTAAATTGA
Organism: Silene latifolia; assembly: GCF_048544455.1. Taxonomy (NCBI): domain Eukaryota; kingdom Viridiplantae; phylum Streptophyta; class Magnoliopsida; order Caryophyllales; family Caryophyllaceae; genus Silene; species Silene latifolia. The sequence continues at coordinate 129,108,287 of NC_133527.1, forward strand.
GTTTTAATGTTTTATCTCTCAATATTTATGATTAAATTTGTGGTTTCGGGTGTCATATTCAACATATGGCACTATCATATTCACTCAGAATTTATTGAATATGATAATTTAATTTGATGAATATGTCTTATCAAGTGTGATATTCATCATAAGTCACTATTATATTCATTTTGATTTTAGTGAATATGATAATATAATTTGATGAATATGTAGTATTTAGTGTGATATTTGACACGGCTGTCGCAACCCTGTCAAAGATAAAACCAACGGGTCTCAACTAAATGTAGTAGAGGCAGTCGGGTATCGAATCCATAGGGAGACGGGAATCCTATAGTCAACTAGGTCTGTCGAAAGTAACCAAAATGGGGGGTTTGTTGTTTGTTTTCTAAAAAAACTACGAGCAAAGGAGAGAGTAAAAGGAACGAGAAAGAAATAAAATAGGGATGAACAAGAGAGAAGGGTACTAGGATTGTCGGTTCACCATGGCTTCTAAAGTCCGGACTAAATCATAAATGCCCTAAATTCAATCTGTGGGTAATAAACGTCACCTTTCGGTCCTTAGTTCGCCCTAGGCAATACTAGTTTAGCTTTCGCCCTAGCTAGTATAAATCCTAATGAAACGCTGCAGATCTACCCCTTTTTCAATCTTTCGATCTAGGAGAAGAGGATATCGAGGCAGTTAATTGAGTGCGTCGACTCAAACAATTAAAAGATATTAAAGCAGCAGATGCATACAACTAGACTACGGGTATTTTAATTAAATCGTCCTTCCTACGCCATGGCTACCCTAAACCCTAACAAAACGATTAGCTACTCATGATCGAAATGAGGAACAATAATAGCGAAGCAAATAACAATAGATAACATGATAAATGAAATTGAACTGAAATTATGCGAATGATAATACCGAATTCAACGAAGGAAGAATTGAGAAATGGCGATGAAAAGTATTTCTGGTCCAAAAACTGAAGCAACAGTCTCCGTTCTACGTCTAAAAAATGTGATAATTAGGTCTCTAGTATTCTCTGCCTATTTATAAGAAAAATAGCAAAGAAACAAAGCGTAAAAAATAACAACACAATCGATCCAAAGCCCATCAGCGCGCGGTCTCTCGATCGAGAACAGTGGAGTTCGATTGAGACCTTCACCTTTGCATTCACTCGATCGAGAACAGGACATCTCGATCGAGGGGTTCTTGACACACATGCCTCTCGATCGAGAACAATGGAGTTCGATCGAGAGGCCTTGACTTCTTGTGTGTTCTCCTATTCCTTTGGATGCCTTCACGCATCTCAAGACGGTAAGGTTTCACGCCGACTCTCTTAAGCAAGCTTGGAGGACCACAATGATTTCCAGTCATTCCGGTTCGTACCTGCAAATAATGCAAAACAGACCAAAGTAGACTATTCGGGGGCATTTGTAGTGAAATACTACGAAATAAGCATAGAAATGTGTGCTAAAAAGGCCTAAAAAGGTCTATAAGAAATGCACACATCAATATTCACCTTATGATACTATTATATTCACGTTGAGTTAAATTAATATGATAGTGTAATTTGATGAACGTGTGTTATGTAATGTGATATTCATTTTATGACACTGTTATATTCACTTTGAATTTAGCGAATATCGGTCTAATTTGATGATTATGAACTATAAATTTGATAAAACTCGAATACAAATAGACGAAAGAAAACTACGAATTTAATAAATTCAATAGGATTTTAAATTTGATAAATTGAGTAATTTAGAAAAGAAAAAAAAAAGGTACTGTGAAAGTGTGGACGTGGGCCCACCTGCGTATGCCCAGCCGATCTGTGGACAACGGCAGCGGTCTTTTTGAAAGCCACACTCGGCGGCGTAAAGGTGCTTTCGACCGGATCGTTTTAGATCGGTCGGTTTCGTCTCGGTAAGGGTCTCGAAACGATTAGAGATGTTCGGAATCGCCAACAAGCATTTGTGGGATGCCTGGAACCCGTTCGAATTCCACTTTATACCTCGGTCATATCGAAGCACAAAGCAGCGTTTTGACATAGGTACTAAAGATAAGGAAATCGTCCCTCTTTAGCATCCTATCTCTAGAATGACTCTCGTACGCCCTAGATAAGGTCGTCTACTATCCAAAGTTTCTGAGTAAGAGGTGAAGGTATGTATTGGGAAGCCCTTTAATCAGACACCCAATCCCGCCCGCGTTTAGCGGCCTCTACTGATCGATCTTGGTTGGTTGAATGCAAAAGTTGATAAAACGGTTTAAATGCATGAATGCGCATCCAATGATTTAAACCTAACATGTGACCTTTCTAAGTCGGTTGATTTAATCCAAGTATCAAGTATAAGATGTCGAGTTGGATTAATGATTGATTTGCATGCAAGACGGAAATTAAACATCCGTTTACCGTATTAGGTTTAGGGTGCATAACATGATCCATTTGTCTTAGTAAGGCATTTGGCAAATATGGTTCGAATAGTCATCTGATTCGTCCTATATCCGGGTTAACCGTAGTCGGGATCGTCCTAGACTAATGCTGGAAGGGAACAGGCCCTGTACCAGACGGCTATAAGAGGCGCGAGCCAGCCGGCGGTGTAAGGGGCCTCCCTCTGGTTTTGAAAATGAGACAGAAAAGGCCTGCTTGAGGCGCGGGTTAGCCAAGGGCTGTATGCCGTGTTCTGACTATTTAGAAAACGTTGTAAAACGTGTTGAAAGTGGGTATTTGAACCCGGTTTGATCTTGAAAGGGTCGTTTAGACCGCATTTGTTGACTTGAAGAACTAGACTCGAATAATCATCGTTGTTTGATAATATTCGGTGCCGGGTTCGGTTTGACAAGATTGACATGAATAGGTTTGAAAATGATTATGGACTAATTGTTTTAAGTCCATTTTGAATATAATTAGTCGTTACTCATCATCGCACCCGAGTTAAAATCCGGCATGGTATATGGAACCAAGGATGATTTCGTGTTGGTGACTAATATGCATGTTTTGTAAATGTAAAGAAATGAAATAAAAGGTTTTAAAATACCTCTTAAATGTCATTAACCAAATATTATCACCGAAACACGGATTTTAACCGTCATGGTATGAAGAACCAAGGGTGAAAAATGCTTTATGGTTAAAACATGTAAAATGAAACAAAAAGGTTTCGAAATTACTTGAAATGGTAAAAACCGATTACAAATATGAAAAATGGATTAAGGGAAATGACGAGAACAAACACGGTTGATCTCTGGTCTGAACACCCCATTTAGGCGCGAGCCAGTTGGCGACCTAAGGGGCTTCTGCCTCAGACCAAAAATTAGTTTTGGCTCGTTTATTCCATGTTTTGGTTCATGTTATGCATCTTTTAGCATGTTAAAGTCATGAAACAAATGAGAGCATAATAAAAGAGGATTTTTACACCCTCATACTTACATGTTTGGTTGTGGCGAGTGACCGACGTAAGTGTAACAACTTGTTTGATCGGAAAAAACTCGGTTTAAAACCGTTTTGGTAAGTAAAAGAGTGTTTTAAAAGTTTAGTGATGGTGTAGTGGTCAAAGTGGTCGGACAAGTAGTTTAATGCACGATGACGGTACCAAACAATGTGTAAGGCTCGTGTTTACGATCGGTAGGTCGTAAACACGCGTCGGATTGTGACTTTAGAAGTCGAGTCGAGAATTTTAAGGGAGAAAAGAGGGGGCGGACACTCGCGTAAATCTCAAATGGGTGGCATTTGAGGGGTATTTATAGGAGAATTAGTGGTTGTATGAGTTTTGAGCGACGTGGCCACCTGGGCTGGTCAAAGAGGCGCGAGCCAAATCGCGGCACTTCGAGTTGTGTTGTCACTATCACAACAAACGCAATCATGATTTGTTCTATTCTAGGTTTTGTAGTCACATGTTTGGTACTTGACCATTCATGAATCCGGGAAAACTTAGTATAGAAGCCTTGAAGATATTTTGTTTTTGTGGTTGACTCGGTTTGACTCGTTGTTGGAGTCGGGATTTGAATTCTCGAGTCGGGTTTTGGTCCGGTGTCGGTTTTGACTCTAGTTAGTGTCATCTCGACCCCGTCGTTGTGCATTAAACACTCCAGGTATTTTTGAAATGTTTTGTTTTCGAAATCGTTTTAAGCTTTTCGACGTAAAGTTGTACACAAACTGTCGATCAAACGCTGCGATCCCAAAACATGTTGTAGTACGATAATCATCGGGTGTTTGTTGGAGTCTCCGCAGATACTGGGTATCTACAGAGCCCCCACTTTGACTGAGGCTTGGACAGGGCGAAAGTCAAAGTAGAGTCCCCAGGTCAATCGAAGATTACAACCTAAAGACCCAAGCGACGTCGAGGCGGCTCGAAAGGATTCGGGCCAAGGACCTGCCGTCGGGAAGGGCGACGCCAAGGCGACTCGAGGGTACGAGTCAAGGACCTGTCGTCGGGAACAGTTTAGAGTCTGTCGACTGTCCGTGCGGGTCGTTTAAAATCCGTTAGACTACGTGCAAAGGCTCGCCAGCCATAGGAAGGAGTCATACCTGAGGCATCTTCGGATATGTCCTTGCATGTTTGCGGATAAGTGCTCGCCAGCTGCGGTGCGTTGTAAGGCTCGCCAGCCGCGGTGCGTTATAAGGCTCGCCAGCCGCGGTGCGTTGTAAGGCTCGCCAGCCGAGACAAGGAAATGTACCCGAGGCATCTTCGGGATGTGTCCTTGAAAAGGTAAGGAAATGTACCCGAGGCATCTTCGGGATGTATCCTTGAAAAGGTAAGGAAATGTACCCGAGGCATCTTCGGGATGTATCCTTGAAAAGGTAAGGAAATGTACCCGAGGCATCTTCGGGATGTATCCTTGAAAAGGTAAGGAAAAGTACCCGAGGCATCTTCGGGATGTATCCTTGAAAAGGTTGCGGACAAAGGCTCGCCAGCCGGGGTAAAGGTCGGTTAATGGACCATGGGAATAGCCGCGTCGAATGGGCTTGCTTTGAAAGTAGCGAACTCATGATGTCGCTGTGGAAATAGCGAGTATGGATTCTCACTATCACTGTTTTTGGAATGAGCGGGTTCCGTGAGGAAGCCCCCTGCTGGTATTTGACGGAATAGTGAATTTGGAATTTTCACCATTTGATTTGAATTGACGGTTTATGTGCCGCCGTTGACTTTTGAAAGAAATAGTGAATTTGGAATCTTCACTATTAATTGAAGTGACGGTTTATGTGCCGCCGTTGACATTTGAAAGAAATAGTGAATTTGGAATCTTCACTATTGATCGAAGTGACGGTTTATGTGCCGCCGTTGACATTTGAGAGAAATAGTGAATTTGGAATCTTCACTATTGATTGAAGTGACAGTTTATGTGCCGCCGTTGACATTTGAAAGAAATAGTGAATTTGGAATCTTCACTATTGATCGAAGTGACGGTTTATGTGCCGCCGTTTGCTTGAAAATAGCAAGTTTTGAATTTTCACTATTATTTTGAAATTGGCGGTTTTGATCGCCGTCTGTTTGAAAATGGCGAGTTTTGAATTTTCACTATTTGTTTTTTTTGGTTTTCGAGGAAATGACAATATTTGATATTGTCAATGAAAATTTTGAAGTTTTGTTGTGGGAAATTGGGCCAAAGCCCAAATTTCGCTAAAAAAGAAAGGGGAGGCCTGGTTTAGGCGCGAGCCATCTGGCGATATAAGCCGGCTTCCCTATTTTTGTTAAAAAGACGCGAGGTTGAGTTGCGGATGAACATTCATCTTCAACCTCGAAAATTCGCCCAAAATTGCCATTGACGGACCTTCAAGCTTGCTTTCATCCGTGCCATTGTCAACAAATGTCATCTCAAGGTAAGTATTTCCTCTTGAATCCTTTCAAATTTGTTGGTTGTTAGCTAAATTGAATTAGGGCGGATTTTGCCCTAAAAATCGAATTGGGCGTTTTTGCTTGAGCCAATTTCGAGTGAAATTGATGTTTGCATTAGGTTAGAAACCTGTTTAGGAGTATAGGGGTGCTTTTAGTTTGCATTTTGGTCCCCGTTCCCGCTCCTTATGCTCGAAAAATGTGAATGAGGCGAGAAACCGTCTCATTTCATAATGCCAAGTTTATTTTCTTGGGTAGTGGGCCCCACTAGGTTGCATTGTAGTTGGGAAAACCCGTGTTTGCCATTTAAGGACCTTCATTGGATGTTTGTGGGCAAAGTTGAATTTTTGCCTTTTGCGACGGTCTTACGTCTGACAAAATAAGCGTTTGTTTGGGCTTGAATTGAGTCAATCTGCCTTGAAATGGACCTTATTGGTATTTTAGGTCACCTTGAGGCGTGATAAAATCACGTTTGCCTTTTTGCGGTCGTTTTCGAATTTTCGACCGGCTCGGGCTCAAATTAGCGTATGAATTGCCTTTTTGAACCGTAGAAAAATCCCCATTGTGTCGGGAATGTATTTTGGGTTGTTCGCAGACCTTGTACGGGTCTTGAAATGCCGTTTTTGCGGTTTTTACTCGTCTTTTGCTTGAAAAGAGGGGTGAGTCGTTTTTGTGTTGTTTTTTGTGAATGGTTCGGGGCGGGATTGCCCCTTGTTTTTTTGTTTGCAGTTTGTGTTTTTGTTGTTTTTGGATTTATCCATTTCATGCCGTCGTAATGCCGAAATTTCGGCTGACTTTTTTTGTTTGCAGGAGAGTGTTCGGAGCAGGCCGGGTTCATGGCTGCGACTTTCGAGGAGTTGTTCGGGCCGGGCCCGGCTGGTACTCCGGTTAGCACGCCCGCCGTGGTCGTGGAGGACGTCACTGAGGAGGAGAGACCTCCTGAGCAGACTGTTGGGGCCTCCGGGGCCGTTGAGGATCGTGCAGAGCCCGTTGTTGGAGCTGTTAGTGCTGGTAGAGCTCAGACTGGGGCTGAGGCAGGTACCTCCGGGAGGAGGGTTACTTCGAGGGAGCGAGGTCCTCGGGGGACTAGGCGGACGTTGCGGGACGTCAACAGGGTCGTTGAGTTGGGCCCTATCCACCACGTTGAGTCTCGCGGTCACAAGTGGCGGAGAGCTGAGACAGCCCAAGACGGTGTTGACGTCGCGAGTTTCCGTGCCAGGCGAGTCATGGTTCCGCGGGGGTTGCTCTTACGGGCGGTGCCAAAGTGGGCCGAGGGTTTTGACGGTAGCCAGTTGTTGCTTCGACTGGACCGACACCTTTCCTACCGTGCTCACGAGGGCATGGTGAGTCACGTTCCCGGTTGAAATTTTTCATTCATTTTTGAAGTGTCGAGCCTAAACAGGCGTTCTGACGTTTGTTTGTTTTTGATTTCAGGAGATCGGCATCATGAGGACTTTCTCGGGCTTTTCTACCTGCTTGGGCCTCTACGACGTTCTCCGAGCCGGGTCGAGAGCGTTGATAGAGAGGTCGGCGTTTGGGCCGTTGGTGGCCGCTTGGCGGGATATTAATGGGTCCTCGATTAGGTCGAACCTGTCTTTGATCCGCGCTATGTTGGACCGGTACTGGGATACGACGTCGTCGTTCCACATGGAGTTTGGGGAGGTCGGTGTGACTTTAGAGGACTTTGCCATGGTGTCCGGCCTTCCCTATGGCGAGCTGCCCATTGAGTTTACCGCGACTCCGGAGAGAGTGTCCTCTCCTGCGGTCACTGCTTTGATTGGTACTGCTTTGTCGGAGCCTTCCGACGCACTCCGTACCTGATTGCGAGTTCCTACGTGAAGGACCACTTCACTGAGAGGGTGGCGGGTGTTGTTCCGGCGCCGTTGGCGAGCCCGGAGGCAGAGGCTGAGGCCGACGCGAGGGAGGCGCGGCTGTGGTTGTGGTACTTCTTGGGTGCCACGTACTTTGGCGACAAGGGCGAGCGCTTGTCGACCAAGGTGCTTCCTCTTCTTGCCGACCTTGACGCTTTGGGTCGGTTTGACTGGGTTACGCCGGCTTTGGCGAGTTTCACCCAGTACTTGCACGCGGCGGTGGGTCCGGAGACAGTGGCAGCGGGCAGTGCCCCAGCTTTGGTTGGTCCCGGCCTCATCCTTGAGGTACGAGTTTTTTTTTGGTGGTTTTTTTTTATTTTGATTTTGATTTTGGCAATTTTTGAGAAATTGGCTAATTTGTGTTTGCCTGTGTTTGATTACAGGCTTGGTTGTACTCTTACTTCACTCCTCTGCGTCCGGGGACTGCAGACGGTGTTCCCTCGGCTTACCCTACTGTGAGGGGTTGGACGGTTGGTCGGAAGAAGTCGACTAAGTCGACTTACGAGGACTGCAGGCGCCGTGTGAACAAGCTTCGGGTTGCTGATGTAAGTTTCTGCTTTCCCTTCTCCTTTATAGCAGTGGTTAGAGATAGGATGACTAGGTAGCTTAGGAAGCCCCCAGTTAGCTGAGTAGCTTGGTTTCGAATGCAGTTTGTTGGGCGGCCTTGGGAGCACTACACGGGTGTGCCGGCTGCCGTCACGGAGCGTTTTGCGACCTCGCAGCTCCCTGCGCCTGTAATTAGAGACGGCGATTGAGCCGGTTTGGTACTTGGGCGAGCGTCTAGTTCGCCAGTGCCTTACCGAGACTTTCGTCGTGCCGGTTGACCCGCCTGGGGTGTTGTTCTAGGAGTCGACTCCTGATGAGGTTGAGGAGCACCTTCACGGTCGAGGAGGTGAGGAGCTGTTGCTGCGGGACGCTGACTACGACACCTTTCGGTTGTCGAGGCTTGCTTGGTACCCGATCGAGGTATGTTTTCCTCTTTTCTTTGTTTTCATTGCCTCCCTTGAGAGGAGGGTTCGTCATTTTTTATGTGGATCCAAATGGTAGGGAGTCGACCCGCTGATGAGGACTCAGCCCCCAGCTTTACCGATGGAGACCACTTTTCAGGGGCCGAGTGGCGAGGAGCTTCAGTTGCCCTTACCGGAGCCTGCGGTGGCCGAGGTGGCCGACGCTGGCATGGAGTGGAGGTTGACTGTTCTGAGGGTGAGTTCCTGTTTTGAACATTTTCTCCATTTATACTTTGCCTTACATTGTTTTGAAGGACATTTTTGTTTCGTAGGTGACGACTGTTAGTCACTAGAACTTGTGGCGGATGGCTAACCGCTAGAGGGCGCTAGCTAGTGACCTGGCTACGAGTGAGGCTCGGCTTTCTCAGGTACGTTTTGTGTGTTGTTTTTGTATATTCGGTGTTGTATTTCACGTTTTTAGATCTTGAGGATCTGTTATTGTGTTTGACAGGTCACAGCGGATCCGGCGGAGCTTGCTCGGGTCCGTGCTGAGTTGGAGGCGGCCATGTCGATGATCGAGGCCCAGGAGTTGGGGATTACCCGTCGAGACCAGGAGTTGAGGCGTCACGAGGACGAGCTGCGGAGCCGAGACGCGGAGATTGCCTCTCTGAAGGCTCAGTTGACTGCAGCGGAGGAGCTTCACGTCGAGATGGAGCGTGAGACGCTGGAGAGTTCCCCGGAGAGGGAGTCTGAGCTGGTGGTGGTGTCTGCGTTGGCGGCGACTCCTAGTGAGACCAGGACTGGTCCGACGGGAGACGTCGAGTAGTTGTTGTAGTTTGTCCGTATCTTGGACTCTTGTCTGTACATATTTACATTTTGCGTGAGGCGGTTTGTATATATGTGTTTTTGGATTGTGGTTTGTTTTGTGATTTTTGGCTTTTTTGTGTTGTGTTTCGGAGGAGCGTTGTTGGCTGTTGACTCTCCTTTTGCTTTGCACCAGTTCCTACATCATTAGTGTAGAAAAACGGGCAACAGATAGCACGTAGGCATAAACGTAAACACGTAAAAGCATTTGATCACGTAAAGCATTTGTTTGAAAAATCAAAATTAACCAAGATGACTTGAAGTTAAAATTGAAATTTTGAAATGAATTTTGAAGATTCCGTGACAAAATAGTCGCGTTTTGGAATTCAAAAGGAATTGATTTGAAAATTTGAGCAATTAACTCGTGTCGTGAATTAAATTGCATCGAAATTTTGAAGATGACTCGAAAAATTCAAACTCAGACCGTCAGGAAAGAATTTTTAGAAAAGGATTTTTGCGAGTACATTTGGCTTTTGAGGTCAAGACTCGAATTTGTGAGTTCTTGAATTTTGGAGGAAAATTGATGTCGTGATATCAGTTTTCGATTTCGATTTTTGTTTTGCGAAAAAGCGAAAAATTTTCGTAATTTCGACTTACATGGAAATGATCCGTCGCGGATCGGGGCGACTAGCCCTTCCCTCCTTAAAAAAGAAAAAAAATCCGTATGTTTAAAGCTGCGTCATGGAAACCGTGTTGGATTTCGTAAAACGCGAAAACAAGGAAATGTGAGTGTGAAAAAACACAAAATTTCCCGGATCATCCCGAAGAGGCGCGAGGTTCCTGGCGGGAGGTTTGAGGTGTTAAGAGAAAACACATGTTGAAATAGACAAGTCAACAGCGAGAATCCTGGGTAAGCCTCAAAGAGGCGCGAGCGTCTTGGCGATGGAAGCCGGCTCTCCTCTTTTTCTGAAAAATGCGCTGATCATTTTGTATAAATAGAGACGTTTGCGCTTCATTGTTTCAGCATCCGAAACACAAAAACATCTCTACAAAACCTCCTCTTCTTCCACAAAAATATTTCATGGATGCTTTGGAGAAAGCATTGCGACAATGGTGCCGGGATTTGTCGCCTCCCGAGAAGTATCAACTCGATTGCATGGGAGTTGGTCAATTGTTGGTGCTTCGTCAAGTCAAGGTGCAACCCTCGTTTCTTGAAGCATGTTCTCGGTTTTGGGATTCGAAACATCATGTTTTCGTTTTCCCGAAGGGCGAGATTTGTCCTCTTGCCGAAGAAGTTGGAGTCATTGGTGGGTGGCCGGGTTGTACTCCGGTGCTTCCTCCGACTCGGTTGTGCTACAAAGAGAAATTCCGCTCCATGTTGGGCTTATCAACAAGCCAAGTCAACTTTCTTCTTACTCCACATGGTGTGGATATGTTGGCTCTTATTAACATCTTCTCGAATCGGTTAGATGCTAATGTCTCGGAGGTTGCTAGGAGAAGGGCTCTTGCATTTTGCCTTGTCCATGTGTACCTCTTTGTTGATGTCTTGAAGAAGGAGGGGCCGAGATGCCATGGTAGCATGACCCTTATCCATGTGATTGAGCAAATGGAGCATGGTAGAGATCCATCATGGTTGGTCCTTGGAGAGATTGTCCAAGCTTTAGACAAGGAAGGCTCTTGTGGAGAAGCTCCCTCTTTTGGATCGCCAAGGATCCTCCAAGTGTGGCTATTGGAGAGGCTAAGGTATGTAGAGCCTCCGGTTAATCCTTCTTCTTACTCCTTTCGTCACCTTACCATGAGGAAGAAGTTGTATCCGGATTGTTTTGCTTCCACCGAGACCTATTGGGCCGCAAGATTGGCGGAGGAGGGTGGTCCTCATATCCGTTGAGTGGTGCCGTGGTGGCACTTGAGGTCCTTCACGGGGTTGCCCGCTTCGGGTGCTAGTCCTCGTTCTTTGATGGTGGTGGGTTTGAAGGTTGTTTCCTTCATTTATCCCGAAAGGCTCATGAGGCAAATGGGGCGTCAACAAACGGTGCCCGCTCAAGATACTCTTGTCCAAGAGAATGTTTTTTGGAACTCCGAGCTTGTGGAATTCTTTGAAAGGTGGTGGGCCTCCAGGCCGCTTTGGGAGGTGGCAACCCCCGCTGCCACAACATGGGTGACTCCCGCTTATGTCAAGTGGTCACGTGCTACGTCCTTGGAAGAGGGATCCAAATTCCGTAAGGACAAGGTTGTCGACTTGAAGTACCGAGAGGTTGGCAAGGCCAACCGTGCCTTCTTTGAAGAGTATGTTGAGGGAGCTACTCCCGATGTGATGAGACCACCGAAGAGGAGGAACTCCGGCCCCAAGAGTATGGTGGGCCGTGCATTGGCTCGTCTTGGGTCAAACATGGGGTCTTGTGCTAGACCGGAGGCCGTCGCCGTCTTAGATCCGTTTAGGATCCGTTCCGAGGAGGAAGTCCATGCTAGGCGGGCCAACAAGAAGAACAAGGGGAAGATGTGCCCCGAGGGAAAAGGCAAGGGTAGAATGCAAGAGTGAAGACCTCCATTACCTGCTTTATTATTATGTCGTACTATTGTTGTGAGTTTGTATTATGTTGTACTAGCTAGTTATTGTGTGTTTTGTGCTAGTTTTACTATGTGAGGTGTGTTAGTTGACACCTTAGCTTCGACAAGTTGCAGACTCGTCGAGCTTTATTTGTTGTTGAAGTTGTAATCCCTCCCATTATTAATTAAATAAGAGGATTGCTCATGTCGAAAATTATGAACGCTTGTTTCTTCCATCCATTTTGCGAAGGCAATTCGATTTGAACCGTCCTAAACAATTGCACTTGGGAAAGTGGTATTTTGTGGGAAGGGAGAAAGGCTCATTTTTCATATTTTTGTGGGGAGAAGGGAATGGTTTTCCTTTTTCTCTTTTTGATTGGGATGTTTTGCATGTGGGGATGGTTGTATCCTTCTTGTGTAAGAAAGTACTGCCTACGTATCCACCTGGAGAGGTGAAATCAAACCATGATCATAGTTCGAAATGTTTTGTGAATTTGAATTGGGTTTTGTGGTTGTATCCCCCAAGCATAAGAGGGACTGCCTACGTATTCACCTGAAGAGGTGAAATCAAACCATGCTCATAGTTCAGGGGGTTTGGTTTTTGTAGTGCAAATGGACGTTGCCTTTGACGGATCAAAGGACATTTGAAACAGGCAAGGTGCCTCAGCTTAGACTCGATAAAACATGCAATTTCAAATCAGAACATATTGAGGAACTTGACTTGAAAAGAGTTGAGGTTGGTGCTAGTTGTAAAACTAGGCTAGGCTGTTTGTTGATAGGGTTCAAGGGTAGTATTTCTTGAGTTTGTCTAGGTTGGTCGGGTTTGTAAAGTCCTCCCCATCTAGGTCACTCAGTCTCACTGCGCCCCCCGAAAGTATTTTCTTGACCAGGTACGGCCCGGCCCAGTTGGGTTTGAATTTTCCCCTCGGATCGACGAGTAATGGTGCCCGGACTGACTTGAGAACCAAGTCGCCCTCCCGGATGTTTCGGGGTTTGACCTTCTTGTTGAATGCCCGTTGTATACGTCGTTGGTATAGCTGGACGTTGTGCAGGGCGTTGAGTCGCCGTTCATCTAGAAGAGTGAGCTGTTCGTACCCTCGACGGGTCCATTCCGCCTCAGGGACTTGACTCTCCAATAGAATGCGTAGATATGGGACCTCTAACTCCACCGGTTGAACCGCCTCCATACCGTATGCTAGGTAGAAGGGTGTGGCGCCTGTCGGTGTTCGAATGGAGGTTTGGTATCCCCAGAGTGCGAATGGGAGTTTGCTCGGCCAATCGCGGTAGTTGTCTGGCATTTTCTTGATGATGGTAACAAGAGTTTTGTTCGCTGCCTCCACCGCTCCGTTGGTTTGGGGACGGTAAGGGGATGATCGATGTCGTTTGATCTTGTACTTGTCCAGCAAAGCTTGAGTTTCCGCCCGGAAGTGAGAGCCTTGATCGCTGATGATTTCATGGGGTACCCCATATCGGCAGATGATGTTGTTTTGGATGAACTTGGCCACTTGCTTGGCGGTCAAGACTGCATATGACTGCGCTTCCACCCATTTGGTGAAGTAGTTGATGGCGACGAGGACGAAGCAATGCCCCTTGGTGCTTATCGGGTTGACTTTCCCGATGATGTCGATGTCCCAGGTTGAGAATGGCCAGAGTGATGTCATGGTGTATAAAAGGGATGGTGGTATATGTTGTATGTTGGCGAAGATTTGGCAATTGTGGCAATGTTTGACGTAGTTACGGCAATCGGCTTCCATGGTTGTCCAGTAGTAACCTAGCCGCATGATTTTCCGTGTAAGCATCATTGCATTCATGTGAGGGCCACATTCTCCGTCGTGAACTTCTCCCATGACTTTCTCGGCTTTGTGATGGTCAATGCAAAGGAGGAGAATTCCTTGGGGTGTTCTTTTGTAGAGTTGATTTTGGTTTATCACGAATTGTGATGCAAGTAAACGGATGGCTCTTGGTCCTCTTTGATCAGAGTTGGGAGGGAATTCGTTTTTGGTTTTGTAATTGAGGATGGATTGGTACCAAGGTTCATCATGACTTTCCTCGTCGTCGATAATGGCATAAATGTGAGCTGGCTCGCTCTGTCTTTCGACACATAGGGGCATCGACGCCATGTCGCCAGGTATGTTGACGAGCGCGACAAGTTTTGCCAAGGCATCTACAAATTGATTTTCCTCTCGCGGCAAGTGGAAGTAGTCGATTTGGTCGAAGAACTCGGCCTCTTGATTGATCTTTGCTCGGTAGGGAGCTAAGCTGTCAGATCGGATTTTCCATGATCCGGATACCTGATTGATGATGAGTGAGGAATCGCCATGGACCCTCAGTCTTTTGATGCCAAGTGTGATGGCTGCTTGTAGGCCGATGAGACATGCTTCATATTCAGCGGCATTGTTGGTGACGGCGAAGTCTAGCTTGACCGAGATCGGAACGTGTTCTCCTTCCGGTGATATTAGAAGGATTCCTACCCCGAAACCTCTCAGATTATATGCACCATCAAAGTATAGGTCCCATGCGTCGGAGTCGGCACAAAGGATGTCTTCGTCAGGAAGTGACCATGTGTCGGTCGTTGGATCCTCGTTGACGGGATTTTCTGCTAGGAAATCGGCGACTGCTCTTCCCTTGATAACCTTGAGGGGTACAAACTTGAGATCAAATTCGGACAGCATAAGTGTCCACCTAGACAGCCTTCCGTTTAATACGGGTTTTTCGAAGATGTATTTGACTGGGTCCATCTTGGAGTAGATGTGGACCGAGTAGCTGAGCATGTAATGCCGCAGCTTCTTTGTTGACCATACTAGGGCAAGGCATGTCTTTTCCAGTTGGGTATATCTCGTCTCGTACTCAATGAACTTTTTGCTGATGTAGTAGATGGCTCGCTCCTCGTTGCCAACTGTTTGTGCTAGCATCGCTCCCATGGCTGTGTTGGTTACAGTCAGGTATAGGGATAGAGGAATCCCCGGTTGAGGTGGTATGAGGACTGGAGGTTTGGATAGGGTTTCCTTTATCCTGTCGAATGCCTTCTGACAGTCGTCGTCCCAATCGGTGTGATCGGAGGCGCGAAGCTTCTTGAATATCGGTTCACAAATCATAGTGAGCTTGGCGATGAACCGGCTGATGTACTGGACCTGACCGAGAAATCCCCGAATCTCCTTCTCGTTCTTAGGCCGAGGCATTTGTTGAAGGGCTTTGATTTTGGTTGGATCAATCTTAATGCCTCTTTTGCTGACGACATGTCCCAAGAGTTTTCCAGAGGTGACCCTGAATGCACACTTCTGAGGATTTAGTCTCATGTTATATTTCCGCAGACGAGCGAAGAATATCCGGAGGGCATTGATGTGGCCGTCCCGTTCTTTTGATTTGACGATTATGTCATCGACATATACCTCTACCTCCTTGTGCATCATGTCGTGTAGGAGAGTGGTAGCGGTTCTTAGATAGGTTGCTCCGGTGTTGATGAGGCCGAAAGGCATGACCGTGTAGCAATATGTCCCCCACTGTGTAGTGAACGCTGGTTTGTGCATGTCTTCCTCAGCCATTTTAATCTGGTTGTACCGGGGATACCCGTCCATGAATGATAGGAGAGCATGCTCGGCGGTGTTGTCTACTAGAATGTCAACATGCGGCAAAGGGAAGTCGTCTTTTGGACTTGCCTTGTTCAGATCCCTGAAGTCGACGCAAACCCGAATTCGTCCGTCTCTCTTTGGTACCGGCACAATGTTGGCCACCCAATTCGAGTATTCAGACACTTTGATGAACCCAGCCTTGAACTGTTTGTCCACCTCTTCTTTGATTTTTAAGGCCAACTCAGGACGCATCCGGCGTAGCTTCTGTTTCACAGGTTTAGCCCCGGTTTGATGGGTATCCGGTGCTCTGCAATTTCTCTGTCAATCCCAGGCATATCTCTGTAAGACCAGGCGAACACGTCCTTGTATTCGTGGAGGAGTTCAATGAACTGTTGTCTTTCCGAGGGGTCCAGGGTTGTCCTTATCCTAAGTTCTTGAGGTGTATTGTCGGTTCCTACGTTAATAGGCTCGGTTTCCTCAATGATGGGGGTTCTGGTTTCCCGTTTGTCAAGTTATTTGGCTAAGTGAGGTGGGTAGTCACTCAAGTCAAATTCCTCATAATCATTCAGAATTGCATTGCAGTTAAAATGAGACGAGTCATAAGCAAACTTAGCGTTCATTAAGTTGACACGAGCGAAAAGCTCGGAAAGGACAGACATCTCGTGGTCAGTCAGAGGCGACATGACAGAGGAAGTGGCCCCTGGAACAGGCTCCAGGTTGTCACCTTTCATTGGAGTGGGGGTGACCTTAGTAGACTCAGCCTCTGAATCAGCCACGACTTTGTGATAAAACAGTAGGAAGGGGACCTTGACTGGGACATCCGGAGTGTTAGGAGCTATAACAGACTCTGACTCCGACTCAAACTCAGACTCAGATCCTTCAGCACTTTCCTTCTTGAACATAGGGCCTTCTCCAGTTGTGATTTTGAGAATGCGGCCTTGGCGATCGGTCCACTTGATGGTTTTCCTCCAGCCTTGGGTGGCTTTCTCCGGGTTAGTATCGGAGATCAAGGCGGTTGGATCAAAATGATTGTCTTTCAGGGTGATGTTAATGATGTCCTCATAGTCGAGGCGTTTGATGTTATCTTCCCCAAAGAGTAGTGTGACAGCTTGTCCGTCGAGGCATGGTGATGGTTTGGACTCAGTTGATGCAGCTTCGATGTTGTCGGGAATAAAGTAGCAGTCCTGAAAGACTTCCACTCCCGGGTATCTAGCCTTTGCTACAGAGTCATAGATAGGCTCCGGAAAGCCGTGGTAGAGTTCGGACTCTCCATCGGGGATAAAGTATCCGTTGAGAGTCAGGTGGTAGGGACGGAGGATGACTCCGTGCTTCTTGCGTTTTCGGATTAGGAGGTTCATCTCCTGGATGTCTTCATTGGTAGGTTCGTATCCCAGCCCAAAGGGAATGTTGGGGACCTTAGCCTATTTCAGGGGAGGCAATGGGTCCTTTAGCGGATTGAGCGACAAACCCGGGAAATAACCCTGGCGCATCATGATACGGTTGATCGTGAGGTTGGCGAACGGGTCACATTCAGAGGTTGTTAGCTCATCGGTTATGGCGTTCACGGCTTGGAAACCCAACATTTCATTGTCGTCCTCCTCAATGGCTTGGGAGGCTACCCCTCTTCTCATGACTGCTTTGATTGGGGAAACGGGGATCGTGATCGTTTTCCCGTTGAAGGGGACCCTGATCTTTTGGTGAAGCATTGATGTGACTGCCTTGACGGCGTGAATCCAGGGACGTCCCAGGAGCATGTTGAAGGATGCGTCGATGTCGACCACTTGGAAACTGGTTTGTCTTTCTAGTGGCCCGGTTGCGACGGCTATAGTGATAAGCCCAGCGACCTTGCGACGAGTGCCGTCGTAGGCGCGTACCCCTTGATTCGTCGGGATTAAATCAGATTTCTTGATACCTAGCCTGTGGGCAGTTTTGAGAGGAATGACATTCACGGCGGAACCGTCATCCACAAGGACCATTGGTATGTTCTTCTAGAGGCATTGCACAGTGATGTACAGGGCCAGGTTGTGGTTGTCTCCGAACAGGGGGATATCCTCGTCGGAGAAGACGACCGGATTGCTCAGATCAGGGGCGTATCTTGTCATGTGTGCCACTATTTCTTATGGAGAAGAGGTGGAGGGCACGGTTAATTTTCCCAAGGCCTGTAGCAAGGCCTGTCGATGCTCAAAAGACGTTGCGATCAGTTACCAGATAGAGATCTCGGCTTTTGCTTTCTGGAGCTGTTTCAGGATCGAGTTCTCGGGAGCCTTTGGTTGAGTGTCCACCTCTAGGACGATTTGGTCATTCGTTGTTGGAACGACCGCTGGGTTGCTCGGATTCTGATAGGGACGTCCGGACCGGGTGAGATGTCCGATTTCCTTCGTCCGCTTCTCCTTTCCTGGGACGACATAGACATCCTCAATATCATCCCGCCATATGCCGTTAATTTCAGGGTCTCGAGGATACCTCGGAGGGGTATTCCTCAGTGGGTAGTTCTTGTGGGGAATATTTTTGTGAGGGCGATTTTTGTGAGGGTAATTATTTTGAGGGTAGTTATTTTGAGAGTAATTCTTATGAATGTGGTTATTTTGAAGGTGGTTTTCGTGGGGTCTATGCCAGAATGGTCGCGGGAGCAATCCATCCTGGGGTGGGTAGTTTTGAATGCTTGGGGAATTCTCCCGCGGACGTGGTGCCGGGGGATTGAAGATGAGTCGACGGTAGGCGTCGTCGAGTCGGGTGATTCTCTCAGAAAGGCTGGCAATGGCCTCCTCAACTTGCTGAAACATAGTGAGCATAGTGGCAGCACTGAACACGAACATTCCGTCTGAAGGGTCCTTTTCCAGAGCATTTATCTCATCGTCAATTGGCAAGATGAGATGAGAGCAGTCTAGGGTCGGCTCATCGTCAGAGATGGCGTGAATTCCCAGAGGATTCGTCTTGTTGTTTGGCTTAGTTGGTGAGGGTATAGGCAAATCTCCATTCTCAATCATGTCTTGAATGAGGTGCTTGAGTTTGAAGCAATTTTCGGTATCATGCCCTTTCCCTCGATGATCTTTGCGATGGCGTTGGGATTCCAAAATCGGGATTTCTTGGCGTCGGCCGGGTCCGGGGTGGGCCCGATAGGTTGTAGCTTCCTTTGGTCCATGAGCCTTTTCAAGGCACTTGCATAAGTTGACCCTATGTTGGTGAACACTCTCAGGGGGCGTTCAATTTTCTTGGAAGATGGTTCGACGAGGTTGACCTCATCAATCTTGTTTGTCTGACTGTAAGGGCGAGATCCGGTTGAGGTGGATCCTTGATAACCCCTGCCTGTGGTCTTTGCTAAGACACCCTTTCGGAGGTCGTCCTCAATGCGTGTCCCCAGAATCTGCAGATCTTGAAAAGTTTTGATATTCTGATACCTCAACAGGGTGGCATAAACCGGGCGGAGGTTGTTGACAAATTTTTCAACCAGAGTTGATTCATTCGGCTTACTAACCAACTGAGTACTCACCCTCCTCCAACGGGTTAGGAACTCAGTGAATCCTTCCTTGTCGTTTTGGGTTAACACCTCGAGAGTACGGGTGTTGGCCTGGATCTTGACATTGTCGGCATACTGTTTGGCAAACTCAACTGCGATTTCGTGTCAGGTGGTAAGGTTTTTCGGGTCTAAGGAGTAATACCATTGGCGAGGTATTGGCTCCAAAGAGGAGGGGAAGATCCAGGTAAAAAGTTCCTGTTTGACCCCCTTAATGGCCATGTAGTCTTTGAAAGCACGGATGTGGTTGAGTGGATCCTCCACTCCCTTGAATTTAGGCACATCGATCGGGTGAAGTTGTCGGAGTAACTGGTCCCCAACAGGTTCGAACCTTCGGTTATTTTTAAGGTGGATGTTGTTACCCCGGGCTAGGAGTTGCTCTTCCAAAAGTTTCAGCCTCTTCTCAGTCTCAGTCAGAGGTGGGGTATTATGTTCCCCAATTTCCTTGTTCTCCAAGGCGTCGATACGGGTCTCGACATGATCCAGGGTGACCTTAAGAGCGGTAAGTAGGCTGGCTAGCTGATCAGTTGTGACATCTCTGTTGTTATCATTGTTCTTGTTGGACGAAGCTGAAGACGGGGCCATAGCTCTGAGGCAGAAAAACGGCTTACATTAAAAGTCAATCCGACACGGTTCCAAGACCGAACGCAGACAACATAGAGGACGAGACCAAGATCGACTCAACAAGATGGGGTGACCGTGTGTGGTCCCTCGGTGCCGACTCGATTTATGACGTGACGGTGTTTGACCGAACCTTTGACACGAGTCCAACATGACGGCGTGACGCCATTGGACGGGTCTCGTGGTGAGACGACTCATAAGTAAAGACCCATAAGTACGTTTGCTTTGACTCGATAGACACGAGGCGGAATTGGAATGGTGGACTGAAGTTTTCGAAAATAGGAATTTTCAAAAAGATTCATTTGTCGCTTTAATGGGCGGCTTCCGAAGATAGAAATCTCCGCAAGTCGATCAGTCGAAAAGGGTTGTCTTAAGTTTATTTGCAAAAGACGGTTTGAGTTTGAGTCGGCTCGGGAAACGGCGTGTTGCTTCCCAGGACGGTTTTGAAATTCAAAATTGTATGTTTTGAAAATCGAGTTTGAAATGTTTGAAAAGGTCTCGGGGATGGTGTATGGTCCTCGGGATCCCGAAAGTGTCTCGAGAAAAGGGTGTGTGCTTTACTCGGGTTTTGAAAAAGCCATTGTCGGCGCGATATGGGTTAAAATCCGTGTCTAGACGCGGCGATTATAACGGCGTAAAAAGGTGATTTGAAATGGTTATACAAAACCGGGTTTGAAAATCGTCATTACGACGGCCTAGAAAGGCGTGTTAAAATGGTTATACAAAACTGGGTTTTGAAAATCGTCATTACGACGGCCTAGAAAGGCGTGTTAAAATGGTTATACAAAACCGGGTTTTGAAAATCGTCATTACGACGGCCTAGAAAGGCGTGTTAAAATGGTTATACAAAACCGAGTTTGAAAATCGTCATTACGATGGCCTAGAAAGGCGTGCAACGGTCGGCGAAAGACCGAGGTTTGAAATGGCCATTATAACGGCGCAAAAAGGTGTTTTGAAAGTTTGCAAAATGACACGGAAGGACTTATGATCAAGTAGCACATAAGCACTCACAGTTTCATTATATTATGCATCATGCTGACACGGGTTTTGGCTTAAAAGGGTGGGTTACACACCAAGCAATCAAACCCCGATTTGCGAGAGGGATACCAATCCAAACAAAATGTGTAAGGAGGGTGCCCTAGCCTCGTGCTCGAAAGTGATGAAAGCTCTTTGACGAAACAGAAATGTGTAACGTCAATAGTATGCTTGACTCAATCGGGATTCGAACCGCGGGGATGAGAAACCTCACGCCGACGAGACGAGCCAATTGGTCGATAAAGGTTAGGTTGTGGGCCCGGACAAGGAACCCGACCGTGACCATAATATCAATTAATGCATTCCAACCAAGACCTCGTTCGAGTCTCACCATCTAGGGATCACAAAGACGTAAGTGTCCTAGTTTTCCTCAGCGGAGTCGCCAATCTGTGGACGTGGGCCCACCTGCTTATGCCCAGCCGATCTGTGGACAACGGCATCGGTCATTTTGAAAGCCACGCTCGGCGGCGTAAAGGTGCTTTCGACCGGATCGTTTTAGATCGGTCGGTTTCGTCTGGGTAAGGGTCTCGAAACGATTAGAGATGTTCGGAGTCGCCACCAAGCATTTGTAGGATGCCTGGAACCCGTTCGAATTCCACTTTATACCTCGGTCAAATCGAAGCACAAAGCAACGTTTTGACATAGGTACTAAAGATAAGGAAATCGTCCCTCTTTAGTATCCTATCTCTAGAATGACTCTCGTACGCCCTGGATAAGGTCGTCCACTATCCAAAGTTTCTGAGTAAGAGGTGAAGGCACGTATTAGGAAGCCCTTTAATCAGACACCCAATCCCGCCCGCGTTTAGCGGCCTCTACTGATCGATCTTGGTTGGTTGAATGCAAAAGTTGATAAAACGGTTTAAATGCATGAATGCGCATCCAATGATTTAAACTTAACATGTGAGCTTTCTAAGTCGGTTGATTTAATCCAAGTATCAAGTATAAGATGTCGAGTTGGATTAATGATTGATTTGCATGCAAGACGGAAATTAAACATCCATTTACCGTATTAGGTTTAGGGTGCATAACATGATCCATTTGTCTTAGTAAGGCGTTTGGCAAATATGGTTCGCATAGTCATCTGATCCATTCTATATCCGGGTTAACTAGAGTCGGGATCATCCTGGACTAATGCTGGAAGGGAACAGGCCATGTACCAGACGGCTATAAGAGGCGCGAGCCAGCCGGCGGTGTAAGGGGCCTCCCTCTGGTTTTGAAAATGAGACAGAAAAGGCCTGCTTGAGGCGCGGGTAAGCCAACGGCTGTATGCCGTGTTCTGACTATTTAGAAAACGTTGTAAAACGTGTTGAAAGTGGGTATTTGAACCCGGTTTGATCTTGAAAGGGTTGTTTAGACCGCATTTGTTGACTTGAAGAACTAGACTCGAATAATCATCATTGTTTGATAATATTCGGTGTCGGGTTCGGTTTGACAAGCTTAACATGAATAGTTTTGAAAATGATTATGGACTAATTGTTTTAAGTCCATTTTGAATGTAATTAGTCGTTACTCATCATCGCACCCGGGTTAAAATCCGGCATGGTATATGGAACCAAGGATGATTTCGTGTTGGTGACTAATATGCATGTTTTGCAAATGTAAAGAAATGAAATAAAAGGTTTTAAAATACCTCTTAAATGTCATTAACCAAATATTATCATCGAAACACGGATTTTAACCATCATGGTATGAAGAACCAAGGGTGAAAAATGCTTTATGGTTAAAACATGTAAAATGAAACAAAAAGATTTCGAAAATACTTGAAATGATAAAAACCGATTACAAATATGAAAAATGGATTAAGGGAAATGACGAGAACAAACACGGTTGATCTCTGGTCTGAACACCCCATTTAGGCGCGAGCCAGTTGGCGACCTAAGGGGCTTCTGCCTCAGACCAAAAATCAGTTTTGACTCGTTTATTCCATGTTTTGGTTCATGTTATGCATGTTTTAGCATGTTAAAGTCATGAAACAAATGAGAACATAATAAAAGAGGATTTTTACACCCTCATACTTACATGTTTGGTTGTGGCGAGTGACCGACGTAAGTGTAACAACTTGTTTGATCGGAAAAAACTCGGTTTAAAACCGTTTTGGTAAATAAAAGAGTGTTTTAAAAGTTTAGTGATGGTGTAGTGGTCAAAGTGGTCGGACAAGTAGTTTAATGCACGATGACGGTACCAAACAATGTGTAAGGCTCGTGTTTACGATCGGTAGGTTGTAAACACGCGTCGGATTGTGACTTTAGAAGTCGAGTCGAGAATTTTAAGGGAGAAAAGAGGGGGCGGACACTCGCGTAAATCTCAAATGGGTGGCATTTGAGGGGTATTTATAGGAGAATGAGTGGTTGTGTGAGTTTTGAGCGACGTGGCCACCTGGGCTGGTCAAAGAGGCGCGAGCCAAATCGCGGCACTTCGAGTTGTGTTGTCACTATCACAACAAACGCAATCATGATTTGTTCTATCCTCGGTTTTGTAGTCACATGTTTGGTACTTGACCATTCATGAATCCGGGAAAACTTAGTATAGAAGGCTTGAAGATATTTTGTTTTTGTGGTTGACTCGGTTTGACTCGTTGTTGGAGTCGGGATTTGAATTCTCGAGTTGGTTTTTGGTCCGGTGTCGATTTTGACTCTAGTTAGTGTCATCGCGACCCCGTCGTTGTGCATTAAACACTCCAGGTATTTTTGAAATGTTTTGAACAGTTTTGTTTTCGAAATCGTTTTAAGCTTTCCGACGTAAAGTTGTACACAATCTGTCGATCAAACGCTCGATCCCAAAACATGTTGTAGTCCGATAATCATCGGGTGTTTGTTGGAGTCTCCGCAGATACTGGGTATCTACAGAAAGATGTAGTGGGTAGGTTTTTTTTTTCTTTTTTTTGCCCATAACTACCATGGGTATATCTTACTCCCTACTCCTGGGAGTGGGATATAATTTGCCCATTTAATGTGTGTTCTCTTAGTTTACCTTTTTAAGTTTTATAAACAGATCAAGCTTGGATTAAGATGTGTTGAATTGTTGATCACCCAAAGATTTAGAGTCATTTGTGTCATCTAATGTACAAGTTAGGGAGTAGAGTATTTAAAAGCAATAACAACAGTCAAGACTACTGTTACTCTTGCAAGTAACAATAGCCTGGACTCTTACCATGGTCTGAAACACTTGAAACTCGATTTCATCTTTCGAAAATCCTTTTTATCTTTTTAAATGACTTGGATTTAAATGATGACTTTCAGATTTCTTTTTAAGAGTTGGGTTTATATAAAAAAGGTTTAGCTAATTATCAATTCAAATTGTTTCCTTCTTTGTGCCAATTTGTTTCCTTGGTCTTTTATAAAACAAAGTTTGCTTTTGTCATTTTTGTTTAAGCTTGTCATATTGTGACTTGTTTTCCACTCTTTGTTTTCTGAAAAACCAAAGGCTTATTTTGGATAATTACAAACCTTCTTTTCTTTTTTTACCTCTTGAAAAAAGTACCTTCTTTTGTGCAAGTTTGGGGAAGAGTTAGTCTTCATCACATGTGAAGACCTTTGAATTTCAAAACCCTAAATCTCCTCTCTATAAAAGGAGTGCCTCATCTCATCTTTTCGACAAGACTTTTTCTGAGAATTTATTTAAGTTTGCAAAATTGTTTTCAAAGTTTAAAACCGTTGTATTGTTTTGCAAAGCTTTAAAAAGTCTTTAAGTGTTACAATCATAACCATTGTTGCTTTAAGTACTAAACTCTCTCACTTATGAACCGTTTGATCTTGTAAGTTGTCCATATCAATTCTTGTTAAGAATCAGTCCGTGGAAACTTGATCCATAAACGTTCTAAGTTAGAGTGTAGAGTTTAGGACGGAGTACTCCTTTGACTCTTTGGCAACCGGAGTAGGTTGCGAGTTATTTTGTTCTAGGTCGGAGTAGTCCTTGAACTTGTATGGCAACCGGAGTAGGTTGCGAGTTCTTTTTATTGTACGGGTTTTTTAGTAGTCGGAGTAGATCACTAAAATTAATCAATAAAAAGTAGATTGGATGTAGGCACTTGAGTTCTTGCCGAACCAATTCAAAATTCTCTTGTTTGATCTCACTTGCTTTTATTTCGTTGCTTTTATATTGTTTAGTTTTGTTATTTGCTTCACTCTTGAGTAACAGTTCTCCATACTGTCACATTCGTTCTGTAGCTTGTACTCCATACGCTAAGATGAATAGCAACAGTCAGAACCATTGTTATCTTCAGGCTTTACCAAGTACACACCTTTTAATACTCGTTTAATCCTTCAATATTAATCGATGTATTCACTTTTATTCCACATCATCAAGCAACTTACTTTAATCCAATAAAGTTCAAGTTGAAATTTTTTAAAAATAGTACCTAATTCACCCCCACCCCCTCTTAGGTACTTGAATCCATAAACTCTTCAATTGGTATCAGAGCCTCGTGCTCTTGATTGAGGCTAATCGCCTTAGAGTTTGATTCTTGGGTAATGGATTCCGAGAAACACTCCAAGATCCTGGTCTTTACCGGTGCGAATTTTGGATGGTGGAAACTCAAAATGGAACATTACATCAAAATTATCGATTATCAATGTTGGACCATCATCCAAAATGGACCTCTTGTTATTGAGGAAACCGACATGTTAAACGGTTTCACCAAAACCAAAGAGGAAAGAGATTACAATTAAAGTGATTTCAAACTTGCCGAAAAGAACTCCAACGCAATGTCGATTCTTAAACATTGTGTTGGTGAGGGGGAAGTTAGTCGAATCTCTGGATGTCCTACGGCAAAATCTATTTGGGATTCTCTTGTACTTACTTATGAGGGGACTTCCCAAGTTAGAAAACGCCGCATTGACCTTCTCATGCAACAATATGAGATGTTTAGAATGTCAAAGGACGAGTCCATAAATAGCTTCTCTTCACGTTTTTCTTGTATTATTAATGAGCTAAAGAGTCTAGGAAGGAATTTCGAGTCCGAGGACATCATTCGAAAAATCCTTCGTAGTCTAACCTCTAAGTGGCAACCCAAAGTTACCGCCATAGAGGAAGCCAAAGATTTGTCAACCCTATCTCTTCATGAACTAATGGGATCACTAATGGCTCACGAGTTTAATCTCGACAAGCATTCTAGTGAGTCCTCAAAGGGAAAGAGTCTCGCCCTCAAATCCTCTCCAAGTGATGGAGAAGATGAGGAGGAAGACGAGTTTGCTATGTTCTCAAGGAATCTAGCCGGGTTTGTCAATGGTCAAGGAAACAAAAGGTTCAATAATAATTACTCGGAAAAACGTTTTCCTAAGAAACGACCTAATTCCACCGTGGGATGCTTTAAATGTGGTGATAAAACTCACCAAATTAAAGAATGTCCCAAGTGGGATGAAATTAAATCTAAGGAAAAAAGAGATAAAGTTAAAAAAGACTACAAACATAGAGTCGTGAGTGCTATTTGGGGAATGTCCGACTCCGAGGAAGATGAGGAACTCATCGAGGAGGAACTAGAGGCTAAAATGTGTCTTACAAGTCATCTCAAGGACAAAGTCTCAAAAACTTCAAAAATTGAACACCTTAGATGCCTCATGGCTAATCCCGATGACTCTGAATCCGATTCCGACAATGAGGTAAATCATCTAAAGGCCAAGGCTAGAACTTACTCCAAAGAAAAAGTATGTAAGCTTCTTGACCAACTTTTTGATAAGTGTCGGTTTCAAAATGATAAACTTGATGTCATGTAAAATGAGATTGAAGAAATTGCTCAAGAAAACTTTAACCTTAAGAATGAACTAAAAGCAACTGACAGCGTCACTTTCACCTTTGAGGCTTATGATGAAGTAAAGAGAGTCAACAAATTGAACAAACAATTGACTAAAGAACTAAAGCATCTTAAGATGACCCCCACGAACGTCTCTGACCTTGAAAATGACAACACCACCTTGGTGATGCAAGTCTCCTTGCTAACCAAGGAACGTGATGACCTTTTGAAGGACAAATATGCTCTCGAGAATGAAGTGTATGACCTTGTGGTTGAGATAGTAGACTTGAGAGAAATAGTGTCTGAAATTGTTGCCTCCAACAAAGACTTAGACAAGTCAAATAAAAACGTCAAATGTTTGGTCAATGAAAACGAGCGTCTAAAGGGTGATGTAGTTAAT